>NC_133819.1:128467965-129097132 GCF_047830755.1 Zonotrichia albicollis
GTGGGTTTCCAATGAAAGATCCACATATTTTGGTATTATGGTGGAAAAATTCTACTTTTTTATAGACTCCTCCCTTTCCACCCCAAAAGCTCCCTAAGGAAATCAACGGTTAAATGCAAATAAGAAGCAATAATTATTGGTTTTCTGAGAAGGAAATTGTGGGAAAATTTGAAATTTCTGCCCCTTCTCTCTATTTTAGGTAGTATAAAAGCATGACTAAACATCTGAAAGCATTTTCCAAATTACTTCCTCTGTAATACAAGCATGACTATTTCAACTCTTCTAGAAACACAATTGTATAAGGAAATAAATGGTAAGTCCAAAATAGGAAGTATCCCTTACTTCAAGTGTGACCAAGTGTCTTGTACAGAATTTAATGGAAAAATTGAGTATTTTTTCATTATTAACGTCTTCCAGTAACATCCAAAGGAAAAACACTGTTTGTCTCAAGCACCTCCAAAGATAACACAGGACTTGAAAGCCATCCAAATTTATGTAAGCCATAAACTGGCAGTCAACTTCCTTCTCATCATCCTGAAATTCTCAAAATGAATGGCAAAATATAAAAAGTAGCAGGAATCCTTTTCCACTTCCAGGTAGTACAAGAAATCATTCTTTCCATATGTCTCCTTTTTTTTTTTTTTTCCCTCTGTCTTGATTCCAAACTCACCTTCAATCAAGCAGCCCACATGAAAATGAAAGTTTTCCTTGTTAGGAAAGCACAAATTTCGCTATAGCCTCACAAAAATCTGCTCTTTCATTCAATGAGAAAAGGAGATCCATTCCACAAAGCAGAGTTGTGGAATTCTGTGTGGTCTAGATAGCTCTCTGAAATTCTTACCAGTTTTGGTCAACCATAAGGTCAGCCCTTGGATGGGTGAATGGAGAGCAGTGAAATCTGCTGGGCATTGAGAGTAATGTGAATGGACTGCACAGCTAAGCCAGCCTCTCCCCATGCTGCATACACAAGGACATTAAGAGAAGGAGAAACCTGCATCTGCTCTGTGTTTATAGACAGGCATAAAATGATTATTGCAAGACTTGTAGATAATATGATCCAATGTGGATACAAACCTCTGGAGTATCCAAGGAATTCATTTTAGTTTTGAGAAGGCTTTGATCTGTCAACATTGACAATTTCTTCCCTAAATAACAATTAAGCCATTAGAGCAGTGTGACTGAAGCCAAGTTTTCTGTAGATTCCCACCCCACAGCAATAGATGTCAGATTGTAACACAGGATAATTCATATAACAAAGGAACAATCCAAATTTTGGTCATCAAAAAATCCCCTAATATAAAATCTAATCCAAAAATGACATCTGCAGTTTTAAGCAAAGTGCTGTTACTTGAGTGATTAGATATCATGTTTGACTGTAAAGAATTCATGGCCTGCCTTTATTCCAAAAGCTATCTAAACTGTGAATTTTTATTAGTGATTTGTCCAGTACTTTAGACTGCAGTAGAAGTAATAAAATGTGTCAATAATTTGTTCCTTTAGACTCCTTGCCTCAGAAATCTGGTTTCAATTCCATCTGGACTAACATCTACTTCTAACAAGCTTAGATATTTCAAGATATCCAAAGCCAAAAAAACAAGTCTAGTGCTAAATCAAAAATCTGGGGAACATTTCAATGTCTCAGTTGGAAATAAGAATGATTATCAGTCACAATGTCAATACTCAGACTTAAAAAACAGCTATTGAACATGGGAATGTACTGCTCGATTTTTTGCCTTTATCTGTGGGAGTGAGATTTCACAATGAGCAAGACCAAGGCTGGTGCAGAGTAGGACAACTTGCGCAGCAGCTGCAGGGCTCACCTGAAACCCCCAGGGAAGCCTTGGGGATAGTGCAGCTCCCATCCAGCCCTCCTGGCACACACCAAACCCAGTCTGCACCGTCGGAAAGCAAAAATACTCCTTGCTTCTCACCTGCTCCTCCTGGTAAGATGTGTACTCATTTGACAGAGACACCTGGGAGACACTTTATGCAAAGAAGCCCAAAAGCCCGTGAGACAGAACTAGGATTAATTTTCATGGTTATGTCTTGACAGCAGTTAAAGAAGGAGAAAAAGAAATCATCATCTTCTTCTTAAATCTTTGATTTTATGCTATAACACAAATTTCATTTTTTATGTAAATGCAAGGGGGATTTTGTTATGTGTTGCCCAATTTTCTTTATGTGGAAACAGTAGGCCTAATTTTCTCTTATGAGCAGAGGTTTCATTGCAGAAATTTAAAAAATACTGAAGATGCAACCACTATTTGTAGATGTCCTTTTCTATTTCTTTTTAATTTCAAACCTGAAGTTTTTTAAGTGTACAGATTAATATCTGTATCAGATATTAATGTCCTATCACATATATTTGTCACTCCTACAGTAACAATCTCTGGTATTTTCAATACATACAGGGCTCTTAAAGTTTAATGAATAACTTGGGATATATTTATTTTGAGAATTTAGCTATTACTTTGACTTATTGTAATCCCATGTCATTCACAATAATTTAGCCTTGATCTGATTTGATTGTAAAAGCTCTTTCCTTAAGGTCTGTTGGAAAGCTTTCATTTGACATCTGTTCATTTTGTTAACTGACTCTTCTGTCTAATCCATGCAATCTGGGAATTTTATGGTGATCATGAAATTTCAACAGTCATCCAAGTTGCAAAGTTTACAGTTCCTGAAGTAATTCTTCTTGGAACAGTAACTTCAGTATTCTCTGAAGATGGCTTCTCTCTGTGTGCTCATCTGATAATCCCTCCTGAATATATATTTCATCACTGGGAGTCAAAAAGAAATCAGTCGATCCTGGTAGATCTGCTGTAATTTGGTGCACTAAACCAAAAGCAAAACCATTAATGTTAAAGTGACTCAAACTTTAAACATACTTACATATGAGCTTTGCAAAGAATTGCTGAGCCTGTACTAAGCATAGTCCATGTCCACAAACTAACCAAACCAAATTAAAGTTCCATTTCTGTAGTGGATTTGAGACATACAGTGCTCTGCTGAGCCTCTCAGGTGGCAGAATACAGTTAAGAGAAACTCTAAAATGTTTCTAAGTTCCTTTTGCTTCCTGTTTCTTTTGCATTTCTCTTAGTCTTAATACTACAGAAATGGGAGTATTCAGGAGTATTTTTTTCATTGCATCCAATCCTACAACATCTGAGAAATTCTAAATGCAAAGTTTAAGTCTGAAAATGGTTTAAAAGCATTAATCCAAAGGAATTTAAGAAACAACTTGGATTTCATTAATCAGTTTCATTTGTTCTTGAATCAGAGAACATTAATCTCACCAGTTTTAAGTTCTAGGATGTTTACATGATCGAAATACCTGAACAACCACAGTGCAAACTCTGTGTTTTTGTTTGCTACTTTAGCAAATCAACCCGCACCTCTGTAGTAATAGTATCCTCCAGGAATTCCAACCAGCTGAAGCATGATCCCCACTTCCTGAGAACATGTGGCTGTTCTCAGGCCATCAATTTTTTCCAAGGGTATCTTTATTTGATCTCATGAAACACTTCTGTCCCTTATGAGGCTAAATGCATTGATATACGTTTTCTAAGTAGATCCTTAGAACATTTTTTTAATAATAGGGTTATGATAACCATGTCCCAGTCCTTGGAGATCTTGTTTGTACTGAGCAAAAATTTTATCAATATCTGCTTAGGCTTCTCCAATTTCTAACCCTCTTGCCTTATCAGCTATGGACAAATATTTTTTGGCTTGATGCTTTGTCAACAATATCATCCCTTGACTCCTTAATTATCTTTCTAGTACAGTTAATACAGTCTTTAACTTTTTGTTTGATTTCCAGAAAACCTGCATTGCTATTTTAGCCTTCTCAGACTTCACGGTTGAAGCAGCATTTGCAGCACAATCATTCTACACCTTTTCTATTCCCTATGGTTTGCTTTTCAAATTCAGACTGTCCACACCACCAGAGACAGACATGTAACTGTAGTTTGCAAAAGAAACTTGATAAATGGAGAATTCTCAAAGTAAATTCATTCCAGCAGTGTGTTCACATAAACTACAGCAGTTCAAAGTGACACATGTTGGAATGAAACAAATTTTGGTTTGATGAAAAAGATATATTTTTTGGCTTTATGGCTATTCCTATGGAGAATGAGTTTTTGATTGGAAATACTTGTAACAAGCTTAACAATTCAATTTTGTCTCTGATTCATTTACTGAAGATATCACTGTCACTAAATGCATTTAATGTCTAAGCAGGCTCCTTGTTTACTTTCTCCTACATTTAGAGCTGTTTGGGATCTGCTGATTTTCTGAGTCCAGCACTATCTGACATTGCTCCAGTCTGACGTGCTTGTTTCCTTTTTACTGTGACTCTCCACTGCTGAGGTGACCCTCAGTGAGGACAGAAATTAGGGAAGATCAAAAAGCTATCCATAGATTACTACTGTATAGCTTTCACACAATGGAATAACTTAAATACCAATTAGAGCAGGAAACCCTACCCACACAGCTCATTTCTGTGCATGAAAGACATACACAAATCAGCATGTGTCCTAATAATTTACAACCTGCCAGAAGAGAACAGATGGATGAAAATAACATATTGAGTAGTAAATATGTCATCTGTTTCCAAGAAATCTCAAAGCTCTAATTGGAGTCAAAAGGTTAAATTTATACTGAGTTTATAACCAATGAAGGGATGAGAAAAAAATCACTAACCACTGTTTTTTAATCAAAATTGAGAGAACAATTTTTCTTAGTAGATATCACAGTGACACAAGAGCTGTTACACCGGAATATGAAAGGAATTATTTAACTTGGAAACTTAAGGAATAATCTAAAAAAATGTTAGTTGTCGATTGTCTCAAAAATCATGCTTTAATTTTTCTCATAGTACTTTGAACCTCTATAGTTGGAAAAACTGAATAACTGTTTTTGCAAATGTATCTCAACCAATGCTTTACAAAGTTTTTAGCTGAGCTCTGTGAGCACCCAGGTATTAGAAGGGTCAGACCTGGCAGACTGGCAGCCATCCTGCTTCATTAGATGCACTTTTCACACACTCTGCCCCAGATGATGCACAGCACCACTTCACACAGTCCTGCTGGAGCTGGAGCAATCTCCAGGCCTCTGAAACCATCCCAGCAAGGGATGGACACTTAAAGCCTCAGCTGGGAAAACCATGGCTGTTTAAATCCCACATGAATTTCCACTCAAGTGCTGGCAGCTGTCCTGCTCAGGGCACTGAGGGCTCAATCAAAGGCCTACAGTCCATGAGGTTTGCTAAAAAGCATTTATAAGCAGCTGTGGGTGGTACCTTGCTTGTGGTTTATGTGCTCTCAGCACAGAAGGCATCCAGCCACACTGACCAAAACATTGAACAGATAGTCTTTAAAACAAGTAATCTTTCCTGAAATCAGCAAGCATTGCAAACTTGGGATATAGCATTATTGCTTCATGAATTATGAGTAAAACATGCAATAATCCCACATGTACTGTTTAGTCCTGTTGCAGAGCCTGAAAAATGAGGAGTAACACGATAACGTTTTATCCTTTAAAATACCAGTTTTAAATTGTATTTGATTTGTATGTCAAATCAAGCCTTCTGGTCTTATCAAGCCTTCTGTGCTATTTTATTCTTGTCTGTCTTTTGTGCTTTTAACTTTTCATTTTAAACTAAACTGACACGGCAGTGGTGGTCTAGCACTTTGTCATTTCTCTGCAGCTTTTCTTCCTCCTCTGGACAATTGATATTTGCTGGCCACAGCTTCAACTGGATGGGAGTTTTCAAATTAGAACATAGGAAATCTTGTATCAGGCAAAAATCAAAATTTTTCCTATATTCTGTTTTTTTATAGAAGAATCCATATATGACAGTTAGGTCTGAGAAAAGGGATAGATGCAGTTTCAGAATGTAGGGATGATTTTCCATAAATATTGATCAGGAACTTCTTTGTTCAGAGACTATGTTATTATCTAACGAGTGTAGATTTTTCCCAATATTTTTGTCAGATTACATATTTTAAGCCATTTCAATTTGTAATATTTCCAGAGCTCCAGGATAATGAAAACATCTGCTTGTGGAGTAAAGACAAAGACAGGAACAATCATTCTCTGCTCTACACACCTACTATTTTAATGAACAATATATTCCTTGCTTTATGTCTTGCTTAGTAGAGGCTCCTTCTTAATTTCTTTCATAGAAGCTGTTCCAAAACTTTATTCATTCTTCTTGTCCTCCTCCTCTTTCCACTGTTATTGTATTCTCTTTTTGATGGAGGCATCATAAATGCAGTAATAATTCAAGCTCCAAGAGCTCCACAGCACTGTACAGTGGCAGAAGTTTTATAATTCCTATTTTGTTTTCTTTTCTGCTCCTTTCCAACATATGAGCTACTTTTCTGACTACTGCTGAATAATGAGCTGATTAGATAACAAGGTAAATGCTAAGCCTCTCTAATACAGCTCTCTCCCACTCTTGCATATGCACTAAAAAAATAGCACATCCAGTCACAGAGCAGATGTTTTCAAATGCTGCTTGTCAGAAAATTAAGTACACATTTGCAAAGCCATTAAAAAATCAGTAACAATATTTTTATTATATTAAAACCAAAATTTATAACCTCTTCTTGTGGTTATTTTAGATGGATTATGGAATATTTTTAATTAAAATTTTACTTAAAGCTACTTTCTTCTTAAAATCAAAGTTTCAATTCCATGTCTAAAGAAAAGAGAAAACTTCCACTCCTTTTACTCATGTGAATAGCCTTTTTAAGGCATGATGTGCACTCACTAGCACTGACTGAAATCCAGCATAACACTATTGGCTTAATGGGAATGGATATAACTTTGGAGTTATGTAGCACTTTGGCAAAGTCATTTCAGGAAAACATTTTAATATGACAAGAGAAAAAATAATATTAACTACTTTTGAAAAAAAGCTTATAACAGTGAATATATTCTTCACTGCACAGTCATTGCTAAGTACCTGTCATTTGCTACTAAAATTAATTTATAATGTGAAGCAAAGCCCAGAAAAATCAGTGGGAGATCTTCAATCTGGCCTTGTATTTGCAAATTCATTCCTCTCTTCAGATGTATATGAGTAAATCTATTTGGCATTAATGGGCTAAAGCCTACTGTCTTTTCTCTTAATTAGTTTTGACTAATTCAGTTGATGAAATATGAGTTTTTCCACACATATCTAAGATCAGAATTTGGCAGAGTGTTGAAAATATATCCTAAGTTATAAGATATTGCATAACTTTCTTCATATGGTGTACTGCTGAATAAATATTTTCTCTGAGACCAAAATCAAGTTGCTTCAGCATCCCTTCCAGAAAGCAGTGGAGGAATATTTGACTGCAGTATCCAGCTTTTCCTTAGCACATTCTGTTTGAAGGACATATGTTTGTGTCAAGAACAGCATGTCAGAACAATCACCTTGTAAACTGCCATGCAAAGTTAATTTTAATTTGCCATAGTTGTACCTTCAAGTCAGTAGAGATGTTGTGCTTACTGACATGGGTCTTGGTGCCTACTATGAAGTGCCACCCTTGAGAGCAATTCCTCATTCTTGAGGAGGAATCGGTCATAATTATTCAGTGGAAAAATTGTCTTTTGAACCATATACAGTGATAGCCTCCCCAAATAAAGGTTGTCAGAACTTGACTATGGCATGAAAAGTTATTAGCAATTCACTCACAAAATATACAACTTAGCATTGACACAGGACACTTGGACCAAATTCCATTCTTGCTTGAAATGGTCTAATGTAGGTTATGTGAAAATCTGATGAAACTTTAATCCTGTTGCCAACATGTGCCCCAAGGCCTGGAGTGGCCGGCAAAAAGGCAAAGCTTGCAAAAACTACACTTCTTTATCTCAGTGCAGCAGCGCTTCCTGAAACATGAAGGTGAATCCCCATACAGGGTGCTAAAAACAAATAACAGTGGCATTTCATGTATGACCACCTGTTTGCATCATGTAAGTTGATATGTTCACAGTCCTGTGAAATACCAATGCCAATGGCTGGTCACCTTTTATTCTTGAGACTTGGAATCATTCATCTGTGCATATCTTGAACCTGTAGCAGCTGTAGCAGCTGCAGTGTTGTACACACTCTTATGCTCACACATATTGTTCCTTTCAATAACTCACCAGTGGGCAGAAAATTAGAACATTCAAACATCCAGTATAAGGCAGTAGGCTGACAAAACAGACATCTGGATTTTATATTAACATTGACAGAGTGTGGTTCCCAAATGTTCAGCTTTATTTGTATGAAATGGAAAAGCAAATACAGAATCAGAGAGTCACAGAATGAGCCGAGCTGGAAGGGATCCACAAGGATAATCAAGTCCAACATGATAAATCATTAGAATGTATTTACACTACACTGTAGCCATGGAGGTATGGCCTAATTCACGGTTTATGTTGCTATCTATGTGAACAAGGTGTTGGTTTTAGCTCTTCTGGGAGTTCCACCTAAAAGACCTGTGGGAAAAATGAGTTTGAGACGGCACAAGAAGCTTTCTTGCACCAGTGAAGCAATAGGAGCTCCTGGTGCTGAAAGAAGGTGGGTCCCATGAAGTAAGAAAACTTGGAATGTTTATCTTGGCAGAGGATTGTGTTTATTCAGCATTTGCCACCAGCAAGGCTACTGTGTTTCTTGCTGTAGAACACATGGTAGACAGCAATGATGAGGACATGGAAGCCAGGGATGGCTTTTGATGGCAGACTTCAGGTTGCAATTGCCATTTTAGGCTTCTCAGTGATTCAAGCTTGAGTATGGAAAAGGTCTGTTGGCCAGATAACCCATAGCTCAGATAGGTTCCTCTCCAACTTTCATACCCTCTGTCTTGACCAAAGGGGCCACAAGATTCAGAGGCAAAAAGAGACAAAGCAATAAAAGTGTAGCTCTCTCTAAGTACTCCAGCTTCTTTTACCCCTCAGCAGTTTCATGTTCCTTTGCTTTCCAAAAAAGGTCTGTTGGATTTTTAGCTGTAGTGTCCTAACCACTCATTTTAAGCACTCGGGCTTCTTCTTCACACTGCTTGGCTTTTCAGCTGCTGCCAGATCCAGTCCCCACCAAGATGATATTAAATCCTGGATTTTACAGCTATGTCTACAATATTAAAAATGGACTAGGATACATCCTGTGTGTCCCCAAACAGTAAGGAGAAGAAATCAATACCAGGCCCAAAAAATGGAAGTATCCTTGAAAATGAAAGTGTCTCAGGTGATGAGAAATTGAGGAAAATATTCATATGCCTTTGACCCAGGATCACTCCCTCTGTTCCATGCCCCGTGAAGGTATTTATGCCTATTTTGACAGTGGTTTCAGTATATTTTCATAAACAAAGCAATCAAAGCATCTTTTGACTGATATGAACACATAAGACCGAGAATGCACAAATTTTATTTTTGTTATTCTGAAACACCTTTGCTAACATTTATGGGAAAGGAATCTTTCTTTTTCCAGTACGTTCTGTGGCATTCTGGTAGCTTCAGCTGAACATTTTCCAGGACTCAAGACAAATTCAGGCTGGGTCAAAAAATTAAAAATAATATTTCTTGCCATGTATTTTAGAAAAAGAAATAGAATGAATCACCAAGACATGCAGAATTATAAAGCTTTATTAATTAAGTTGAGAATCAAGCACACTCAAAAAGTCTTGCCAGATATCTTGGATTTGCATTCACAAGAGAAGGCTGTGATCAAAGTGTGTTTTGGAGATATTTGAGAGTGACCAGATAAGTGTCTAAGAATGTAAATAAGAAGTGAAAATCCAACCTCATTAGATACAGAGGATGTACTTTTGAACTTCTGAAATTTGATTGCTGAAATTCAATTGATGGAAGTTGTTCAGTTAAAGATCTATGGACCATGGATTTGATGAATATGTTTTCTAAAAAGAATACTTGATATTCATTTTTATCTGTGACTATTCAATTTCTGCTAAAATCATCAAAACCCTTGAATTATATCTAAATTTTAAAAATATTTCCTGCTATGTGAGTTCATACAAAACTGATCTACTGAAATATGTTTTGATTCATAATTTTGACTAATCTTAGAAGTTTTAATTCTGCTGTCAATGCTTTTGCTAAGTTATGTTTCATTCATCCATGTGTATCCAAACATTTTGGGATAAAGAACACAAAATCTCTCCTTCATCTATCACTCTGATTCCTTACAAGAGCTCTGATAATTTTACTCCCTCAGTTGTCTCCATCATAACTTGCCCTGGACTCACTAGGACAATTTGCCATAACTATAAGACAAATTATTGTGACAACTTAGGGGGTGAATCCACAAATGATAAAGCTGAGGACTGCAACATTTGACTTATAGGCATTTTTCTGACATCTTCTCAGTGAGAAATAATTGACCAGCATTTTGAAAAACTCTGTTTTGGGTGCTGGCTGTGTCTGTGGTACTGCAGTAGTACCTCAGACACTTGGAGGTGAGGAGGACTAAATAATTAATTTTCAATATCTGGCTGATTTTCTCAGGGTCAGCTCTGCAGCTATGTCCTGCTGGAGACACAGAGATGTGGGTCTTTCTCAAGATGTCAGCTCACTAAAGAGCCAAGGATTAATTAGATTTCAATAATGGAATTATTGATATGAATATGAATATTAATGTCATACTTATAGTTTGCCTGCATTTATTCCTTGAGAGTAAAAAAAAAAAAATTCTGCTACTCATTCAGTGGATTAACATTAACAATGCTGACATTTAATATTTTCTTCAGCACAAAGTTTCTTCTTATAAAGATGACATTTAAAAGATGGAAATTATTCTTTAATTCTGGGAGAATAAATTCAGTCAGAGAAGGGAAAAATTTGGAAAATTTCACATTGATATTTGGGAAGGCATTTCATTCTTTAATTTTTTTAAGAATTTTCATTTTAAAAATTGCAATTCTTTAAAAATTTATCCCAAAGATAAAGCAAATGTGTTTAAGTTTGGTTCAAACAGCTCAAATAGTTTATTTTTCCTGTTCTAAATAATCTATTTCAGGGTTTGAGGGGTTTTTTGGTTTTCAAGCAAGAAACAAATAAAAAAAATTGCTCTACATTTTAAAGTTATTAAAGTTATTTCCTCTAAATCTTTTTCTTACATAGACAGAAAAGAAAAAATATCTAATGTTTGACTTCCAGACAAATACATGGCAATTTTAAATACTTATGTTTATATGTATGTTCTTGCAGTGTCTCAAACAAATTCTTGTTAAGTTGCCAGTGCTACTGTTTTTGACACAGAAATTTGCTCCCTAGCATTGACCTAATTCTGCAAAACAGGGAGCAACCTTCATTTTGTGATGACAGCACTGATTCACTTCAAAAGCCTTTGCATAGACACCAGACGCTGTCCCTGAGTGTGGTAAATTGATGAATAAGAAGCAAAAAATGGGGGGTGTGGACCTCAAATTCTGTCTTCTGTTTCCCAGTGAATATTTAGTAGGGAAAGACTGCATCCAATTGCTCCTATTGCAAGGCTGTGGAAAAGAATTTTCTGTCAATGTATTCTGGTTTACAGAAAAACCCTCTCCAAGAACAATCTCTGAGGGCTCTATTAAACAACAAACAGTTCCTAAGCGCTCTGACCAGGAGCCAAGGAGAGGCCACAAGTGACAGAGACTGGCTCTGTACACAGACAGCTGATTTGGCAAGGCAATAACCAACACACTGAAGAAGGCCTCTTGGTATTCCTTCTCTTTAAATCTTTCTCAGTACTGAAGCTGCAAGAGTTGTAAACAGGTTGCTGTAAGTAAAAGCATTTCAAATTATCTGTTTCTTGTCTCCACTGGCTAAACTGGGATAATTGCTTGAACTGGTTGAGGTAACCACTACTTTGGTCAAAAAAGCATTTTAATCCAATGTCACAACAGCTCTTTGTTACATTTGTTGCTATGAAAGAGGTCTCAAAAGAGACTGTACAATTATTTTTGTACTTAATTTTTTCCCCCATAGGGGAAAAAACTTCCTTTAACTGAAAAGCATATGACCCATGGTGTTCTTTATGTTTACTTTATTCCCGATTTTTGCTTTTTTTTGGTACACCCCCAAAGAGCTTTCTGGCTGACCTATGTGCCTATTGGCTGACATCAGCTGGGAGAGTTGAAGAGTCCTGAGAATATCCTCATCATTAGGACCAAGATGTTCAACTGATACAAGAGCCAAATAATTTTTGGACTCTCAAGTGCAGATTGATTAAATTATATGAATAGATTTACAAGAACCTATTTGTATCTTTACCAAAAATGCAGACAGAATATAGCAAGAAAAAGTTTAAAGAATATCTAGAAAAAAAAATCACATACATTTTAAATTAAATTATATCATCATTGTTACTTTGTTATATTAGAGCATCATCTCCAGATTTTTCATGTACCGATCTCCTGTAATGGAGTAAGGCTGTAATGGAGTAAATCGAGAATCAGTAAGACACCTGCCATTTCAAATTCAACACAAACAAGGACCCAACTCTGTCTAGATATCCTGTCTAAGCTTTCTTGAAATCTTCAGAGTTTTGAAGGGATTTTTAAGATTTGTAATATACATTAAATTTAAAAGCCCTAAAATTTAAAAAAAAAAAAAAAAAGTGTTTAGAAAAAAATGTAATACAGTAGCTGGAAATGATCTGGAATGTAGACACAATCACCAAACAACCCCATTTGGGGGAAGTGAGTGCATGATGCAGGAGTTGGGGCATCTCCATTGGCATCACTGGAATTACACTAACCTAAAAGGACAGCTTACATCTGGGATCTACTTTAAAGACTTTACACTCTTTTAAATAATGTGAAAACAACTGGAGTCAGTCCCAATATCAACATGTTCAATATCTGTGTTATATAAAACCTCATGCAGGTTACTTAAGACAAAGTGAATCTCATGTTCTGCCATTTTCAAACAAGTCATATGTTGGTCAATTGAAGACAAATTCTAAAAAATCTCTCTGAAAGACTGTCCTAGTCCTTAGTGCTTTGCAAATCAGATCATTGTCACAACTAGAAAAGATAATCAGGTGTTCAGGTGCACTCTGTCTCCTCCCTTGCTGTTGTCTCTGACAGGCAATATGATCTGTCCAAAGATCAGAACACCAGGTAGGAATTTCAGGAGGAAGTGTCTGGATTTCTCCCATAATGAATGCATTAGGGGCGTTGTGATGATTGGATTAAATTTGATACAAATAGTCTTGAAAAGGTGTATAAAATTCTGCTGGAGACTGGGGCAGCTGGGCAAACTGGTTTCCTAAGGTTGCAGGAAGCTTCTGGGTTGATCCTTGCCCTGGCAGGGCTGTCTGCAGGGAACATCCAGCACAAAGACAGGGAACACTCACCTTTGGAGAGGTGAGTGAAAATGCTGAGATCTGGTCACATGCAGAGATAAAACCCTGAAGTAGCTACATAGGTGTTTTGTTGCTTTCCAATTGTTCACTCTGTAAGGCCAAAGACTTTAAACCTGTATGCCTCTAGTTGGACCTGCTTATCATAATACTTTAGACCTGCTTATATTCTGTACTGCACTGATGATATTTAGATAATGTATTAGCAATAAACATAATCATAGTCATCCACATAATCAGTAGCATTTGTCATGCCTGGATGTGAGACTTCTCTTTACTACTTCAATACAGTTGTTATTAAAAACGAGCAATTTCTTTTTTGCTTTCAAGTATTTTTCTTTTGCTTTTAAGTAGAAAATGAATTCTCATCAAGGCTGTGATTCTCAAAGGTTGCATGGCCTTATCAGAGGATACATCACCAGAGAAAAATGAAATCTCATCTAAAAATGTTAATTTTCAAAAGTTATTTCAAGAGTTAAAAAATGTCCTACTTTCTGATGCACTATGAGTGTATCAGGAAGGACTCAATACAGTTCCCCAAACAAAGGCTCCTGGTGCCATTTGAAATGTCCAAGGGTACCTGACAAGGTATCACTGGGGAAGAGGAAACAGATCCTACCAGAGAACTGTGTTGCTGTGGAGCAACAGCTGGAAGTTAGGTTGTGTGTGTGATTTACCTCCTCCTTTTAGGCAGCTGAAAGGAGGATGAATGCTAACACATTTATAAGTACTAAGGCATCAGAGTATGGAAAAGCTCAAAAAATGAACATATATTTTGATATCTCAAGCTCTGAAATGAAGACCCTAACTCATCATAGCATTAGTACTTTATATTCAGTTGAAGTTAAAAATAATTTTGGGGTACTAGAGCAATTTTTTCATGAAAAAGATGGAAGTTAAAAGTTCTGGGAAATTCTTTTATTAAATTGAAAAAATATGAATATAAACATCTCAGTTTCAGCAAACTCTTGGGAACAAGTTTTAGAAACAAGTCAATAAGATACTAGCTAGATAATTGATGAATTTGAATTTTCTTGGATTTGTGTGACCTACTTTGTAGACATTTAGCTGACAAAGTGCTGAGAAATATTGTTGATGATTTATGACTGATAATGTTCTTGTGTTTAAGGGTTTGCAAGAAATGCTTGCTGCTATCTTCCACTGCCTTTAGGATAGCATCTGGTCTTCTCTGATTCAAGGCCAACAATGATAACTCATTTCTTCACCATGTTCCATTTTGGTTACAGCCATGCAATTTATGGAAACTGGGAAGCGTCAGCCCTGGGAAAGTTGCGGCGGGTGCAGATGCAGGAGAAGTTCTCCTCCTCACTCTCATCAGTCACAAACTCTTTGATTTGTGCTTGCAGCCCACACACCATCTGAGTGGTCTCCAGAGATGAAGTCCATCTTCTCATAAGTTCAGTAAAATCCTGTTGGTCTGTGTGATGCCTGTTTGGGACACTGGGTCAAGGCCATGCCACTGGTGAGATGAGCTCAGGCCTGAGTGTGACTGTGGTGTCTGTGCATTTTGCCTCTTAGGAGGCACACCACAGTCCCTTTCCTGAACTTTATTCCTTGTCTAGAAAATTACTGTATTAAAGTTCATTTTGCTTTTTGGAAAGCCAAAATAATAGTGTATTTTTATCAAAATTAAATATAGTAAGATTTGTTTCACTGCTCATGGGATGGAGGGAGTTCCTGGGTATGGAGACAAGTACAGATACTGAATTTTTTGGCTTATATAAATAATCAGGTGTCAATCTTTAATGCATTAAAAATTATTGTAACATATCTTATTGATAATTCTCCAGAGTTTCTTTTAGATACTACTAAGATTTTGAGTTACACTATAAATTAGAATTGCATCCACATGCAGGGTTTGATAGAACTTTAGTTGAAAGCCTTCAGGAATATATTGATGAACTGTCACATATAATACTAAGACTAGAGGCTAGACGTAGACCGTCGCTTTTTCCTGTGTTTATGTACAAACACAAGTATAAAATAATATATCCTAGAATAATAAAATTGTTTGGGTTAGAATGAACATTAAAGATCAGATAATGCTACCCCTCCTGCCATGGACAGGGACATTTTCCACTAAAATTTGCTGAGAGACTTTTTCTCTATGTACACATAACCATCAGTTATGCTATCAGTTTACTCTGCGTGCTAACAGGAAGATACCCAACACCTGAAGGAAAATGGACTTTGTTAGTTTGATCTTTAGGATTCTTTTGTGGAATATTTTTGTGTATATTTTGCAATAATTAGAAGTGGATTATATGCAGAAAGCTTTATGGTTTTTGTTCCTTTCATCTATCACCCAATGTCTCCTTTGAAAATGCCTTATTCCAAAGCAAACTTGAAAAATAACCTTTTTCTAGACGGCGTGAACTGTGCATTTTAAAGTCAAAAACAGCAAAGTGCATCCAATTTACCTCAGAACATACACATTAAAAAAAAAAGGACAAGGACTTAAAACAGCACAAAGAAAAAAATCTGCTATTAAAGGCATGTGCATAAAAAAGCCATTTGGAAGAACAAGGAGAAAAAAAAGAGGGGATAGAGAGAGAGAGAGAATGCCACCACAAGCCATACCAGCTAAAATCTTGATAACAAAATATGCAAAATATTTCGAAAGTATACTGCAGCCTACCCTCTAGCCACAGAGTAATGGAGACCTCACATAAGCAAAGACATTACTTAACATCTAATCTTCATGAACAGATCAGTTCCATATAGTCCCAAAGTTCAGAGAGGAGCAGTCAATTACACTTATTGTGAATATTTTGCCAAGTATAGACAGGGTTCAATTGTACTGAATGGTTCTTAATGTCACTGAATATCATTTTGCTAAGGCTTCCAGCTGGCAACTTCATCCTCTCACTGATTCCTTTAGTCTCTTGTGTTTATTTTACAATTGTACTCAGGACAGCAGAATCACTGAACCAGCCTGTGCAGCCACAAGATTGTCATTCTCAACGAAAAGTGTGTGAAAAGAGGTTGGCAAGCAATTCAGATTACAGTGTTCAATCCTGATCTCACCTTTATAATTCATATACAACCTCTAATTTGATTTTTCAGGGCCTTTTCAGCTACTGAAAGTCATTGTCTAGGAAAAGGAAGTGAACTGTTTTACCAGATTTTCTTAGTAAGTAATGAAATTAGAGAACCCATTTGTAAATTGTGGTTGTGTATTCTGGGAAACCATGCTAGAATTAGTGTAACATTTATTGTCCAGAGACTATAAAACTAGCTGTGTGTTGAGAACCAGCTCTTTGCTCTCACAGGCAGTCTCAATAGCTAATCCACTGTCTACAGCATGACAGCAGCAGGGCCCTTTAGCAATATGCACAATAGAAGAGTTTTACTATTGAGCAGTCAGATCCTTTTTCCTCCAACTCTGGCAACATTGTGCTCGTTCTGCCTTGGCAAGTGTAAAGTTGAAAGCAGCCCATTGCTGAGAATCTCACCAGCTACATGACTGCACACAAATCTTGAAAGTTTGCATGAAAGACAGTAAATAAGGAATCCAATAGGGCCTGAGAAACAGGGTAGTTCCTGTTCAAAATTGAGGGATGTCATCTTCAGGTGTTTACATATAGGCAGTTCCACAAGAGACAGGTGATTGCAAGGAAGATGAGCAAGCAGAGTCCTGAGCAAGTCAAGGCACTGTGAGTCAGAAAGCCCTGGCTGATCAGCTGAGCATCAACCTCTGCTGATCTATTGACTTGACATCCACAGACCATAAATGTGAGTGCACAACAGACGCACATATGGATACCCAAGGTTATTCATCTAGATCTCCTTCCCTCTGTGAAGCTTAGTTGCCTAAACAGAGGGACAGAATGACATCTGATGTGTGAGACAGAGTGACATCTGATGTGTCTGTATCTGAGGGGCCTCTGCTCTCTCCTTTAGGCAGGTGAGGCTTTTTAGCTCCACGTGTGTGTTGCATGGATAAAAACCTGAGTAACCTGAGTAACAGAACCACAGCCTAAGAGAGCAAGAGAACACCCCACACACACACACTTAGGGGAGGGGGAGACATTTATTTCAGGATTTTATTTCTATAAAGGTTTCTACATGGCAGAGAATGTCTGTAGAAGTAGGCTGACCTGTTTTTTGCAGGAAAGTGGAGAAATTTACACTGTAACATTCCTCTTATCACTTTATTATTATTTTTTAGGTTCTATGCCTCTAAAGTAACTTCAGCATTTGCTTCTAATATATTTTTTTTGTTTTGCTTTCAGTTCCTAAATAACTTGTACAGCAAAAATGCCAGGCTTGCAGTATGCCATGTTGCTGCAGCCCATATCATTGGATTTCATTAGTACGTTTATCTTCCCATTTGCCCAGGGCCAGCCCCTTCATGTTTAATGACAATACATATTATTCAGACATGCATGGCTAAAATTTCCTGGTTTACTTTTTACAAATTTGGTATTAAAAATGGTTGGATAAAATCCAGAAACATTCCAAAGAAGAGATAAGGACATTATAGCTGTGTGCCCCAGCCTGCAGAGATCATGTCCTAGTGGGCCTGGGTCCAGGGCTAGACACTAAACATTCAGCAGACAGAGACTTTATTGCATTTTTCTTTTCATTATTTCTTCTTTCCCTTAGCATTTGCTAAATTCATACAGATTTAGTTAGGCAAAGGAATTCTTGTTTTTCGTTTGAATTTATACCCACCTGTTCCTCCTCTAGCAATTTCTGCTTACAATCTGTGACATCCTAACATTGTGAGGTTTGCAAAAATATACAACATTATAGAGGAAAACAAGGGTTCCAAACCTATATTTAACGATATTTTCCCTTTTTTTTTTGATGTGGTCTGCAAACCAGCATTTCTCTGTCTGGAAATTAGGACTCTCAGACAGAGATGTCACGCTCATAGTACTGTAATTTTTGATTTTTTTCTTTCCCTAATTGTAAATTCTTTACCCTCCTGAAAGTAACATTTTCCAGAAGTGGAAAGCTAGGCATCCTGGTACTTAACAAACAGAAAAAACTCTCCAGATGCTACTGTCATGCAAAGGAATAAGTTAATTAAGCACCAAGTATTTTTTTTTAAAAAGTGTCAAGACTGAGCCAATACTTCACAATAAGATTCTGCTTTTTCAAACTGTGAACTCCAACATGAAAATGCAGCACTGAACTGCTAGGGGGTGAAAGGTTCTAAATGATCTTGTTTTTCTTACTGTTGTTAAACTGATAGCAAATAATTTTAATTTAAAATACACAAGGAGTCAATTTATGCCAGTGCTTTTTCTGATATGCAGAAAAACAAGAGAAGAAGACAAAGATGTGGGCATAAGAGAATTTATTTGTGGAGTTAAATCTATTTTGAGAATATCAAAATCTGGGAGGATTCTGACTATGAAGAAGATGACTGGAGCGTATTTCACTTGCTCTAAATTCTTGCATTTACAATTGAGGACATTGCTGTGAGAAAATATGTTGGAAGAGGAATATATGAATTCGACTGGACTATGAAGGAAGAATTGAAAACCTTCTGCTTTTCCCACAACTTTGAAGGCTGAAGTTCTTAAGATACCCTAAGCTGCTTTAATCTGTTGGACTTCTGCACCTTGAGAGTTTATGAATCTCCAGTGAGATAGTTTTGAAAAATTCAGTCCCAATTTTTCTGAAATTAAATATTTTAAGACGTTCTTCCAAAGGAAACATTACATATCTATCTATATTGTGCATGGATAGATAGACCTACCTCTTCCCTGCTAAAGCACTTTGGTTTGACAATAAAAAACCCCAACACATGAGAAATTTAAGTTCTTAAACAGGTCTTGCATTTCCCTAACACACACACATTTTGATGCTGGAGAAATTCCCCATTTAATGGTGAATTATGTGTCCTTTCTTTCAGAATCAAAACTCTGAAAATATGAGAGGCACTTTAACTTGCCCCTGCCTACAGTCAGTGTTTCAGGTGATCTGACATTTAGGAAAAAAAATATTTCCCTTATTAGTCACTTCCTTTCGCTTCCCACAAGTAGTAGTAGTAGTAGTAGTAGTAGTAGTAGTAGTAGTAGTAGTAGTAATAGTAGTTGTAGTAACAATACTAATTTTTAAAAAGTGAAAGAGATGGGGAGCTTTGGGAAAGAGGAATGCAGAAAGATTGAAAGGAAACGTTTAGTAGAGTGTTAATAGTTTGCTATTAACACTGTATAAATAGAGTGTTAGAATAGTTTGCTATTCTTCTTTCTAATCATAATGAGAGTGTCTTTCTGAAAAGAAGGTAATTTTTCCACTTTGCTGATAAAGCACCTTTTAATGTAATTATTTTTTTCCTCTCTAACCTTGCATCAATAGAAACTAAACAGGAATTTGACTTATAAGTGATAAGAAGCTAAAATTAACTTTTTGTGGTTAAATAGTTCAATCTAAACTAAAAGAAAATATTATTGCAACTGATTTAATTTTTTGAAATCCAGAAGTGGAATTTTTGTCAGTGTCACCTTGTATTTTGAGTGTAGGTACAGGAGGTGCAAAAGTTAGAGGCAGGAACCTCTTGTTGAGATGATGGGAGAGGAAGGCAAGCAAGAAGAGCTCCTCTAGAGAGTGAGGCACTGAGAAGGAAATGGCTCTCCAGCATCAGCTCCTACATCCCTCACCAAATGCAACATGGGCAGTAAGCTTAACCCACCTGTGGTGTGTTAAGCATTCACCCATGTGCAGGCAGCCAGTGCAAAACCAATGCATCATTTCATGCCCAATTTATAACTTCTCTCACATAATGCCTTTCCTTTGCAGAGGAGCGCAGTCCTGACATAAAAGCAGTAGTTATACTGCATGAGCTCATGTCAAATACTTTCATCAATCAGTCCTTAATACTCTGTTCTGCTTTGTTTATTGAGTAAACCCAAAGGTACAATATTTTTGGTTTAATAAGACTGGACCCCACCTGCCCACCCAAGAAAAACATATGCTAAAGAAAAAACTATCTATTGTTCAAATTTTTAGATTAAAATGTAAATTACAGCCTTAGGTCATTGTTCTGTTTTATGGGTGAATAAGTGATGTTTATAAAGATTTTACTACCCAGTAATGTCTTCATGCAAATCACGAACAATTACTAGATAACTATTTCCAAATTTAAGCATAGATGGGAAATTCTAGTCACTGGAAGACAGAAAATTCCGTATGAAAACCATTAATCCTCTGGGCTGACTTGTCTACATCTAAAGTTGGTGATCAGGAGACACTTTGTTAAGCATCCAGCATTTCTATCATAAAGATGTTAGTTCCCTTCTCTCTCTTCTTTCTTGCCTTGCTGCTTAACTTCTATGAATAATGTCTGAAATTTTCAAGGATGTCCAGCATTTAGATCAGCAGGATTTGACTTCAAAGTTCAATTCATTTCCACAAGATGGAAAACGTCAACCAGGGTTCATTTTATATATATATACACGCTTCATTCCAGAATTTTCATGTACATAGAACCAAAGAGACTAATGCATATACTGCTGTAGACTGCTGTGGAGAATTTCATTGTTCTTATGTGAAAATCACTGTTTGTGAGAGCTTTGTGAAATGAGAATGCATATTTTTACAGAGGTGTGTTTTTTTAACTAAAGAATAAAATTGAATTGTGACCCTGCTTGAGGAGAAAAAAATTTTCCTGGGACTTCTTAAAAATACAGGCTAAGAGATTTTTGTTCCTTTTTTTCTTCTTGGTCACAGCTATCTTTCTGCTAGCCTGTGGGCCCTTACCGTGAAGATCCTTGAATCACACCTGGTCTGAGTAACAAACTAACTTTTATACTTTAGGGAGAACAATATTCCAAAGGAAACTTTGCTAAATATTCATTTTGATGTTAGCATTATGGACGAGAGGAGTATATAAAGGCACCAATCTACTACAATGCTACATTAGTCTTTACAATGTACCTAAGTAAAATGAGAAATAGATGAAAAGAAAAAGGGAAAAAAGCAAGCTTCCCCACCCAGGCCCCCCCCTTGATTTTCAGAGTTAACAGGCAGCAGAGAAAATAGATGGAAATATCTTCATTGATTACATTTATAGGCTGAGAAGTGGGCCACAGAAAGATTGAACCACGTGATGTCAGAGAGGTTGCTTGTGGCATCCTGGGACAGATCCAGATCACCTGGATCCCACATGACAATGAAAACATCTAGTTTCCAGAAACTACTCCAGATTAAAATGCAAAGTCTTGCCACTGATGTTCTATTCACTTAAAAGGATTCAGTAATAAAGGAACTGTTTGATTTAAATAGAAGCAACCTTTTTCCTTGACCACAAAATACATTCCTCTTGAGCATCTTCAGCTTTCAAGAACAAGCACCATGACACAGGTCCTCAACTGACCAAATACAATTACATATAGAAAATGTAAATATTGCCTAAGGTTTAGTTCTTCTGAAGTAAATATGAGTGTTATCACTGTTTTATGGAATATTAGAAGTCCATCATATTGTGGTCATCTGAAATCCATGCTTACCAGAATAGATATTTATTGCTGTGCAGAACTATTTGCAGGTCTGAATTATAAGAGATGACAGAATATTGATTTTACACAAATGAGGGTGGAGGGGGTTATTAAAAAAATTAGTAAAGCATAACCCAGAAAAATAAATAGCACCAGATTTAGTTATAGAAGCATTAATACTAATGCATTTTTTTCTAACATGAAGTCCTGAAATTAGTTTGAATAAAAACCTAAAAACAAATAGATGTAGAATGTCATACAGCAGGAGAAAATATTTTTAAGCCCATTTCAGATTTTAAAATCTCAAAATAATTAGCAGCTTGTTCCAGATTCATCTCAAAAGAGATATGAAATTTATTTCCAAAATAGCAAGCATTATCCACATCACACATAATGAAGCTAGGAAAAAAAATATATTCAAAATGTCTGTTACTGTCTGTTTCTTCTCATATATAAAGGTGACATTTTACAGCCACTATATGTCAAATATAAATACATGTATTTGTAAGACAACTTCTTTTTTAAATATTTATCATTTTGAAATTGTGTTCTTCTCTATTACTGTTCATAGTAAGCAGCTTCAGCAGGTAAAGGATATTGTGAGATTAAATTAATATTACAATATTAAATTATTTGTAAATAAAAAAATCTATGAACACAGTTTTTCTTACATTTTGCAAGAGACCTACCTTTACAAAAATTGCAGCTTCTGTATCAATTCTCATCTTCTTTCCAAACAACTGAAAGCTGATGTGCCTTTAAAATTCACTTTCTGTTGAACAGCATCTTTTCCATAATCTCTGCTTTTAAGGATAAAACGGTTGTGCACTAATGGATAACTGTTGTAGGAGCTAATAAATGATTGTGTGTTTGAGACACATGAAAGGCCAAACAGCTTGGAATTAACTTCAGCTATTGATAACATGAGATAGGAACCTGGTTTGCACATTGAATTAATTATCCTAAGATGATAACTGGCAACAGTTAAATAAGTCTTAATTCTTTACCTAACCTAGTAAGGCTTATACAAGACTTGGGGGAATAGCTGCAGACTATGTTAAAAGTTTCATTTGAAATATTTGTCAGGATTTCCTCTGAGAAGCTTGGAGGACAAAACTGTCTGTCTTTCCCACAAGGTCTTCAACCACAATAACTTCCAAATACCTTTTTCTATTACATTAATTTTGTACCTCAACATTGGTGCCTCAACATTTATTGTATTTGGCTCTTTTGCAAACCACATCTTTCCTATTTGAAAAGTCTCACAGTTATCGTTTACACCTACATCCCCTCTACATCATGTAAGAGAGCAACTCTTACTCCCCTGTGCATACTTTTACACACCAAGACTTTTTAAGTAGCAGAATGACTGGGGTTGTATTGGTTGGTCAAGTGTGGAAGTAACAAAGTATATATACTGAAATACAAGTTACTGTTTATCAGGATGTAAAAGAATCTCTTGTCAATCAGAATTAGAAAATAATATTTCAGACATGGGAAAGGTTCAGAGCACTGAAGAACTTGGGAGCAGCTTTGAATCCATGCTGGGCCATTATTGCATTAAGTGTGCAGAATCTTGAAGTTAAGTACAAACAGAGCTAGGATATCTCAGAGCATTTTGAAATACGAGGTTATGTATTGCTTAAGTATAAAAGTCAAAAGGACAAGGTTTATACAGCATAGGAGAAAGAATGAAGGTGGAAAAGAGGCTGTATTGGCAAAAATTGTTGCAGAAGGAATCAAACTAAATGAGTCTGTATGATACATTGACAAAGACCCTGCCATTTCTACTGAGGATAAAATAAGAAGGCACAACAGGAAATCTGAAAACTAGGAAAAGACATCTTGTTTTATTTTTATCTTTGTATGGCAATAAAATTACTGATATATATTCTGGTGTCTTCATTGGGATTAAGAATCCTTTTTTTGTTGTTGAATTCAGACAAGTGCCAGACAATTTAGAGACAAGAAATCGAAAACTGTAAAATGCTACCTAGTACACAAGCAGAGCTGAACATGGTTTTATTTTCTAGTTGTTAAAGCTAGATAAGTATTTCAGAAATTTTGTTAGTACAAGGTAAAATTGTCCTCAACCTTACATGTTCCAGAGAAACATTATTAGGTGATAAACTCTGGGTTCTGAATACACTCTTGTGTTAAAGTAAAATTCCTAAATCATTTAGCTTTCAATGGTCAGAATCCAAGGGGTTTCTCTTCTTAAGTGTGTTTTCAATAAAGTAACTATTTAAAACTTTCTAATTCCTTTATAATGCAGCTGGGCATACTAAAAGTCTGTTTTTTCATTCCATTAAAATATTTAAGGATGTATTTATGTCATTGCCTAAAATTGGTCTCTTGTTCCAATATGAGTGCTAGAAATGATGAAATATAGAAATAGAACAGAAATAACTAGTGCATGAAACTAATTTTACTTGCAGGTGTACATATGTGAGCTTATTACAAAGTTATGGCTAAAGAAAGCTCTCGAGGAGCAATGAAGTAATGATATTTCATGATATATTTGCATTGCACAGCCCGAAAATGCCACAGACTTCTTTCCTCATCTTACTACCACAGGAAGAGAAGCAAAAACAAAATATCTGCTGGGGAGTAGGAGAGAATAAAAATTCCCTTTCCCTCCATCATGTCCCGTAGAAACATGAAGCTAGAACAGCTGAGAAAGTGTGGTTCTGTGCAGTTAAGAAATGAAATTCAAGTCTATCCTGCAAAGAAATAAGGGAAGGCAACAGAAGGCAGTACCAACAGCAGGCAACAATACTCACTGAGATGCCTCATACATCCAGAAGCAGGAAACCTTAGTGTTAAACACAATGAAATATCATCAATGTCCTCTACTGTTGAGCACAAATACTCATACACATTGCCCATGCTAGCAAAACTCTTCTGATTTGCAGTATGAAACCTCATATCTGTGATAAAGAGGACAGGCAACTATGGCTAGGATTAAAAAGTTTAGGATAAATATCCTGTGTTCTGTAAAATAACTGCCAATCCCCTTGCATGATACTTTGTCAGATCTTTTAAACCAAATCTCCTTCTGGGTGACTTGTAATACAGAAGATGAGGTAAATGTTTTCATTGTTGTGTCTCAAAATTATTCCAATCTACTTTTGGTGAACCAGGTCATTACTTAACCAGTCTGCACAGCAGTCTGTACTGCCTGTCTAGAAACTTAACTACAACTCTGATTCCCCTTTCTGCAGAATTATAGGTCTTTAGATTCTCCTGATGAGCCACACTTAACATTTCTAAACACTGAGGTCTTTTGTTGATTATTTTCTGTTTGAGGTGAGGTTTTTATATTGTTTGATTTTTTTTCCTTTTTGTGTTTGGCTCTTGGGTTTGCATTCATGTGTGTTGGCCCAGGTTGTGTTGGCAGTGTATGCATTTATATTCCAGCACATAGAGTTATTTTGTTCTTCCTTTCTTGGTCAGTAATTCAGCAATCAGCTTTGGAACTGGTCTATGATATTAGCTCTGCAGATTTAGAGGAACTGAGCAGTAAAGAGTTATTACTGTTCACCTCCCAGCTTACCCATTTATAACTAACTTCTAAATGTCTGTTCAGAATTCAATTTCCTCATTACCTCAAAGATAAATCCTGGGGAATCTCCCATGTTTCTCTTTATCATAAAGATTTCCCTTTCTAACAAGGTGAAATGTGACCTGTTGTCAAATAATATTTTTTTATTTCTTTCTCAGATGAGAACTGTTGGCAGGAGCAGTTATAGCAGCACAAATGGATTTTGCTGTAAATGTAATCTCTGATTACTGACCACAGGATTCTGGCATTGTAACAGGCAAAAATGGTGACCCTTGTGCTTGATCTGACTTCAGCTGCAGCTCTGCTGATGAAAGTAAGAGAGGGGTGACAATGCATAAATCACTGATATAAAATGATGAGTAGAAAATAACATATAGAAAAGTTTCACCTTTGGTATGAATCCTAGCTAGGGCTGTAAACTTAATGCCTTGTTCTAGCAATTCCTTCATGCCACATCATGTGCAATGTTTCAATTTTCCCTTTAATTTTCATGAAATATGTATTTATTTATATGAAATACATATTTATTTATCTATTAGTCACTCCTTATTTGGGAGCCAGATTAAGATAAATGAAAATCAAGACAAGTAATCAGACATCATATTTTTATTTTTCATGGAACAGAAATAGCAGTGATATCACAGACCATGAAGGACACCACTATTTGCTCTTCCTTGGGTTCTCTGCTTTCTCAATAGCCATTACAAATGTGGGGTGAGCATGCAGATTAAGTCCTGTGCTACAGATGAGAATCTGTATTTCATGCCTCATGCAACACAAATGCCCCTTCTTCTGCAGGGGCAGAAGATACTGCTCCCCATTTTTATAGATGTTTCTGAAGCAAGCATGTTCACATCCTGGTTTGCATTCATGGATTATTTGCAAAGATGCTATTCAAAATAAGTTACCTGGGACATGCATGTAAGAATATGTGCTCTTTATTTGTTGACTTGCAGAGAATTGCACCATCATGACATAGCATAGATCATAGATCAGATATCAGAGCATAGGGAGAAGCATTTGCAAAATATTAATATCTTGAAATAGCAATAAAAAGTACATCTCGGGGAAAAAGCCTGGTTTTTGTTAGAAATAACCTCTAATATGTCCTGGTACTTGGCAAGGAATAACCCTTGCCCATACTTAATTCTGTTTCCCTTCAAAACATTGTTGGCCATATTGAAAATGCCCACTGAGAATAGTTCCTGTTCTGTGCTGAGTCCTTATTTATGCCTGGAACTTGTTGGTCATGGCTGTGACTGTTCTGGAGACCAGTCAAGCAATTTTTTGGTATGGATGATGGAGTTTCAGAGTCAGGGGGCAGTATTTGGGAACATTCTTTTCCCTGGGAAAGATGCAGTCCCAAGAACTGCTCCTGGGCTGCAACAATGTCTAGAACACCATCAAAACTAGGAAAGATATATCCTCTTCATGGTTTGTATATCAAGCACATATTTATGTGAAGATTATTTACAGAAAGAGAAATGAGAAAACTATTTTTTATGTCAGTTAAGGGGGAATAATAGGGACAACGTGGTGAGACAGTACAAAAAATGTTCTCAACATTTTTGTTGTTCTCAAAAAATCAAACTAGAAATGCATTTGCTAATTTGCTGATTTAGGTTTTTACAGAGGTCTTTTTTTTGTAGCCCCAACAATTTTAACTTTTAGTCTGCAAGAAAAGTAAGACAATAGATCCCAGCAGAGTGAACTGAGAGCCCAGCAGTCAAAAAATATAATAAGTATTAATTATTCAACACATATTTATATAAATTTCTAGCAAAATTAAGGATTTAATGTCTTCTAAACATCAATGATGCAAATCTGAAATTACATGGCTGGTTTTCAGAGGTAGTGGTCATCTGCTTTACTCATAGATTTCTGAAGATAAAATATCCAAAATATTTTAAAATCAAATGTTTTAGACTGGCAGTAGGTTTTAGGCATTTTATCTGTATGCATGCACTTGCAGAGGCACTTTGTTGTCCTGGATGGACAACAAGATGGAACACTGAACACCCCAGAAATGCATGCAAGTGCTCTATAAAAAGGTTATGTTTGCATTTCAGGCCATTCAATGGAAAATGGCTCAAGGCGGGCCGGGAGCATAACAGTGATTAACAGCTCCCTTTGTGTTGTTTAACTATAATGTATCAAGCAAAGAAACAGCTAGACACTCCTAGACTTTACAAGACTTCTGGATTCTGGGAAAATAAAAGATTCACAGCTTCAGTGAGCTTCTCTGAGCAGTGCACTTTGCTCACTCGCACTCTGGGAAAACCCAGGCTGAGTCTGGGCCTTCGAGTGACCCCGCACACTGATGGACTGGTGCCAACTCAAGCAATGGATGGAGGCTTCAGGTAAGATGTCTGAGCTACTGGAGGCAGAATGAAAAGAAAAAATGCTGACACACGTGTGAATCAAAGCTATAATTACATCATGTATCCAAATCCAAGAAATTTCTCAGCAGCTCTTCAAAGAATTTCTGTCAGATGCCATACATCATTGAGATAGCAAACCTGCATAAAGACAGCGTGGATTACATTTCTTGGATGTGAAAGCCCAAGTCTCCTCCCAGAGATCTACCAATGGGATTTTAAATTACATGGAACTTCTAAGCCAACACAAATAGAGGATCAGCATTTGTGTAGCGCCTATAAAACATTTGAGAAGCAAAGAAATAACAGATAACAAATGTGAAAAATCAAACACATTAAAAGCTATACACAACAGAGACTCTGAAATTCACTGTGAAACCATGTTGCTGAAGGATGAAGAAGATCAAGAAGAATAAATTTTAAAACCTATAAACTATATCCCACTAAAAATTAAATTAAAATGTCAGGAACGTATTTATGTTTTATTGATAAATGGAGACTTAAATGTAATCAAGGAAATACTTTGTTTTAAAGATGAAAGACAATAAACAATAGCTGTATATGTAAGAAAAGCAAAGAAAAAATGTAATGAAATTATAAATAAATAAATGAACCTGATTTGGGTTTGGAAATAATGCAAATAAATGAACTTGCTGGTAATTTAGTTTGCCATTTTTCAATAACATGGTGGCATACGTAGTCCATTGGAACTCTTAAAGATCATCTCACTGAAAGGGACAACACTGCTTGTCAAATTCTGGACCTCAGCTGATCCATATAAAGAACCATCTCCAGCCTTTGTGATTCCAGCAACATCCATCTGCACCCTCTCATGCAAGGAGATATGCTCTGCAATCAGGTCCTGCAGCATTACTTCACATGAAGACAGGTAACAAATGGAATTTCAAATCGAAGTTTGTGCCTGTAGGAAATGCCCTGCTTCTTTTACCAGTCATGATGCCAAACTTTGATTGTGGTGTTCTCTGTCAGGTTCTGTCCTACTCTGCTACACCTCAGGGCCAGCATGGTCTTTTCTCATGCTTTACAGTTTTAAGATACCACCTCTCCATTTTAATTTGAGATGACAGCCACCAGAAGCCTCACATTAGGTTGCTTTTATTCTTCACCCTGGCCAACTTCCTAAGAGGATATGAGACCTATAGATCCCTCTGCAGCAAGCATGACACCCTCCTCCCTACTTCCTTTTCTTTGAATACCTCTCCTAGGCCTAGGAGAAAAGGAGGACATTCCATACATTCTACAAACAGGTCTTTAATCTTCATTCAACAGTCACTATGTTGAGAAAATAAAAATAAGATTTTACATGATCTGAAATGTTAAAAAATCACCATAAATAACCCTAAAATCTTTGTTCTAGAAGCAAAGTAGGTAAGAGAAAACATACAAACAAAGAGGGGCATATAAAATAGACTCCCAGTATTTAAAATACAATACACAAAATACAATCTTACAGTTTCAAAATTTTGAAACTTAGATGTTTTACATTAGAAGACCTAGAATGTTACATTTACTTAGGATTTCATATTTACTTTTAGAAGGAAAGTGCTCCATGTCAGGATTTGGGGAAGTCTTCATGAAGAGGCATTAATATTGTGTAAATTGTCAGATACACAGATTGTTCAGTGTCTGTACAGAATGTAAAACACATTACAGACTTAATCCTGACTGAGTCTTTAGGCATTAGGATGATTCTAGATAATTGGAAAAATAAGGAGACAAATGACAAAAAAATCCTGATAAAGTCCTTAAGGATGTGACAGGTTACACTAGTTAGGGTGTGAGCAATCTCCAGAGCCATTGAATCACTTTGTTGTATTTTGGATTATACAGCCAGTATCACTGCTTAGCATCTCTGAACAGCTAAAGTATTTCTGAAGTATACAGTCATGATCCTTTCCTTTTTGGGACCTGACTTGTCTTGCTGGGCATGTAGATACAAGCAATCATCAGTACTTGAAGGAGAGAAGAAATATCCAGCACAAGTCCATGGGATATCTAGGACCAAACACGAGAAGCTGTTGACACCTTTACTCCCCAAGATGTATTTTCAGGATCAACACTTGCACAACCCTGAAAATAACTGTAACTGGCAGAGAGTGACAGTTCCTATGACAGACCCATGCAGGGCTTTTTTTATGTCATACTGAGGCCCTCTCCTTTAAAATAGGCTGACTAAACCTTATTTGCCAGTGGAAATTTCTAGTACTCTCTTCCTTTCACATGTGAAAACTGTTCTTCAATATTGTCTTAGTGTGAGGCATTGTGTTAGGAGAAATATGTCCAGCTGTAGTGACCGTAGTGACCAGTTTCATAACTACAAAAATCACTGCAGATTTCAACCTCTGCTAGGCAGTGACTCGCAGTGCAAGAAAGAGGGACACAATGTCATTTATGTGATGGAAGTTTTGCCATAAAATGCTGACTCAAAATGTGACTCTGGAATATAACATCATGTTTTAATGTACAGAAAATACATTTTCTGTCAGTTTTAATGGCTTTAAAATACCTGAAAGGATCTCTGTTGTGTAATTGGTACTTAAAAGGAGTATGGAAAGGACAGCAGTCGTGTGGCAGGGAGATGTTTTGCTGTTGTATAACCACCCTAAGTGCCCCCATCACACCTCTGGCACGTCCTTACCCTGTACTGTGGAGTGTTCAGGCTCTGCCCATGATGATTTGTGTGGTGGCAGATGGATGCTGTGCACACAGGACGGAGCAGGGCAAGAGCTGCCTCCTGCTCCAGGAGTAGGGCATGCCACAGGCTGGGAGAGCTCTCACAGCGGCGTGGAGATGCACCCTCCAAGGTAAGAATGCACAGCTCAGAGAAAGCACAAATGCCAGAAATTGCAGTACTTCATCGAGAGAAGCAGTCATACTATTGTCTGTATCAGCCTCTGCAGCAACTGAGAGCAGGAAAGTAACTCAGCTCCTTCTCCTCAGCTGGCTAATTTTTGTTTAGCATGTTGTGTAGTTTGTAGCCAGTTGGTAATACACATTGGTAGTAGACGGCACAAACATATTTCTTCGCTAATGAAAACATGGGTATGAAAAGGCATTTCTTACATTTTCTTGGGTTTTACAACAATGTAACAGTACTTATATTTATGTTCTTACACTTGTGGAAAGTACTGTTTTTAAAAGAAAATCTTTCCTTAAGTGGTTATGCATGGAAAACATCAAATAGTAATAATAAAAAGCCAGATAAATGGAGGATTAGGGGCAGGATTAAAATCAAATAGCTACAAAAGCAACGATGGCAATATATAAAATCTGTATGCTTAATCACATGATCAACTATATTTATCTGTGTTTTATCTGTACAAAATCATAGTAAAAGATGATGATAACCTGAGCTGAAGATGTTCAGAGGACATTATAAATTGCGGTCACATGCTTTAAAACATTTGAATAAAAATCCCAAACTGATAATGTTGCACTTCAATTTAGAAAGGAAGCAAAAATGTAATTGTCAGCTAAATCTATACTAATGCATTATTCAATTGTAGAACATATGTGCTAAGAAAAGGCCAGATTGAGAGTCATGAGTTTGCAGGTGCCAAAACAAATGGAAATCATTGCAGAAACCAGCCAGAACAGCACATCTGCAGCAGAAAAGAAATTAGTTGTCAATCTGGCAGTAGCCACTACAAAAAGAAAAGCAATATGTTACTTGATGGTAGAAATTTAGCAGATATGAAGCCAGTTTTGTGCTGAAGATTTACATACTAGAAAGAAGTGTCTTTATCTGAGGAAAAGGACTGTGGATGCCAGGAAAACTGACTGCTTTTTATGGTTTGTGAGGTTTTATGGAGATCCCTTTCTGAGGCAAGAAAAATGCCCAATTTTGCAGTCTTGAGCACTTTTTATATTTATATAAATTAATACCAAAAATTCCACATACTCTTATTTATGCACAATATGCTAGGTGCCCTGCAGGCAATAATCAGATAGTAAATAAATACAAGAGTGAGGAAAGAAAATAATAAAATCCTACACACAACACAATATCCACTATCCTTTCTAAAGCCCAAATCCTTTCTTGTGTCTACTGTGCTCCATGAGGAGTTAATTCTCTGAATCACACCACTGCTCTGTTTGAACACCTGCTCAATTCACCCTTCCCATTGCTAATAAAAACCCAAAAGAACTTTTTTTTTGCTCTCTTTCTGCAAGGAATATAGGCACTCTCACACAAATACAGGAACTCTTGCAATGAGTTGACAAATAGTCTGTTCATTTCTGTTCATTTCTTAAGCACTGACACACATAGGCAAATATTTTTAAATGTGCGTGTTCAATGTTGGTGACAGTTCTAGACATTTATAGGAAACTTTTCAAGCTTTTAGTCTGAAAATCTTTCTAGACTTTGAGCATGCAAACAATCATAATAACCAAGATAACCTGAAGTGCTGGGATATAAAACATGCCTTTATCTCTACATCACAAGTGCATACCTGTAATAAGGTGTTTCAATGTTTGTTGATTCTTCCAGACCTCTAATTCAAGAACATAAAATACACTCAGGGTTTGTCTATATGTCTATAATTTTATATACCTATATGCAGGAATGTCACACAAAGCAACCTACAACTTCTATGCATATTTTACCATTATCAAATCTATCATAAGTGTAGGTACAGAGAAGTGGTGGTGGTAGATCTAGCCCAATGTCTTGGACTCCATCCCTCACAAGCATTTCAGCATTAGACCTACAACTTTCCTTTCTTATTTTCATTTCAAGAACAAGCAGGAGTATTTTCAACCTAAAAACATAATTCCTCACTTAAGATTACTTAGTTCTTCCAGACAGGGAATAGTTTTATGTGACTTTGTACTTAGTGGGCTAAACAAACCATGTATCTGCATTTCTTTGCAAATAAAATTATCATACAAAGCTTCTCTTTAGCCTGTACTTAATTTTAGAATTGAGAATACAGAAAATCACATGTTGAATCCTGAGCTACTAAAACATATTACCTGGAGGACTTCTATTATCTTTAGATGTGACTTCTAAGTCACGTGCTGAATTGCAAATATTTTCATTATTGTTTGTTGCTGTACCAGAAAATTAAAAGTGAAAGATAATGAGTATTTTGCTATTTTGAGCACCATGAGATTATGAAATCTATATTAAAATCCATATTGCAATGAAGGTTTATTTCTGAGTCCAGCATAATTATTCTGGCCTATAAAATGTTTAAAAGCAATATTATGTCTAAAGGTTTGCAATACATTTCAATGGAAGTGCTTTTTCTATCGCTAAGATGTTCTGAAATCAAAATGTCTGTATGTGTGTCTGTATATGTATTCAGCTGTATTGCAAAGAGTGAAACCATGTAACTAAAAGCAGGCATAATCTCTTTTCTTGTAACTTCCCCTAGAAATGTCATAAGATTTCTGACAGCTATGGAGGCTGGCCAAATCTCTGGGCTATATCCAGCCCTGGTCTAAACCACTCCATGAGATAAGCTAACTTCTGAAACTAGACTCCAAAACCCAGTATAAATGTCACAAATTAAGTCACCCTTTAAAATTCCTCTTTTCCAAATAATTTTTTCAGACTTATTTTATGTCTCTGAGCAGCTTAAGGGATTTTTTGATACCTATATTTTAAAATACCTGTTTTTATACCTATATTTTAAAATACATGTTCTGCTGTGAGTGCTCCATCAACTGTAATTTGCAGTGAAGTAACTACCTCAATCATGTGGGGTATTAACATGTCTGAAAGCTACAGTCAGTATGAAGGAAGCAGAACTGAACCAGCAGAGTGTCTAATGAACCAAAGCTGCTAATTTATTCAGTGTTAGACAAGAAAAAGTATTGCAAATCTCATAACGTCCTCACAGAAATCCCTCTGGAAAGAAATGCAATGTGTCAGTTTGGTGCAAGCAACCCTAGAAACAATTACTGAATCAGGATATCTGAAATGAAATATTTCCTTATTTAGAACAATGAGAATGTTCCAAGTGAATTCTGACCAAACACATATCACAGTTAAGGACAGGCTGTCTGTTGATTTCAAAGGACCTAGACACATTGTTCATAACAATCAGAGAATGGCTTGGGTTGGAAAGACCTTAAATATCTATTTCCAACATCCTGGCTATGGGAAGGGACACCAGACACTAAAACTATGGAAATAGCAATTCATGCATGCACACAAACATACATACATAGATTTATAAAGCATTTACCTATATATGCAGGGACAGTAGATTGTAGCTAGAAAAAGGGAGAGGGAAACAGGGAGGCTCTGGACAACATAAATGAATTTTCAGGTTATCACTGAGTGGGTTTTTTATTTTTATCTTATTAACACTAAGCTAAACAGAAAATTGGGCTAGATTTTAACCTCAGTCAATTCTACGCAACTTATACTCCTGGGGTCGTTATTAAGGTTGGAAAAAGCACCTGAGATTATCTAATCCACCCATTAACTCAGCACTGTGTCCACCACTAAACCATATATCCAGCAGCTACCTCCAAACACCTTTTGAAAACTTCCAGGGACTGTGATTCTATCACTCACATGGGCTGCCTACTCCACTGATAAAAGTTTGTAATGCAAAGGCTGGTGGTCCAAAACAGCTCTTAATAGGAGCAGTATGTTGGGCTGCTGACTGGAGCACTCTGAAACTGCACTTGCCTCCTTTTTGTGACAGAATAAAGAGCCCTGACAACAAACAAAGGACCCTGGGCTGGCTGTCAGTGCTAAAACATGAGCCCTTCCAACAGAGAATGAGGTGAAGCAGAATTAGATTTATCTGTGCATAGGTTTGGAAAATTATTAAGGCACACCAAACAAGTCCAGGACAGGCTACAAATTTCAAATGAAAGTGGTAGTTGTAAATTGACATCCTTCATATGTTCTGACCATAAACCACTCATCACTCCCTCTCTCATTTATACTGTACAGGAAAATGAAGAAATCACAAGAGACAGCTTTTGGTTTAAATTTTCTTGAAGGGTCAGGCTGATGACAGGAACATCTGGCAATTGGAAGTGGCATACTTCTAATAGCTACCTAGGAGATGAGGTGCGAGAAGCACTATTACTCAACTGAGACCTGAAAAATTGAACAGACATGACAGAAGAGAAAATCATAGCTTTTAATTGCATCCAGTTGTTACTTTGGAAATAAAACAACCAGCCTTAGTGATGGCTTCATTATCATATTGGCATCCTGTCATCTAGTAATACGCTTAGGAATAAAACTGCTGATAGCCTGGTATTTAGTGTTTATCTACTGTGTATTTTAAGGTTATTGAGTTACACTTGAAGGCCAAAGTCATCTGTAGTGTAAGTGATGAAGCACAAACTGCATTCTACTTAATCTCTGGACAGGTGTTGGAAAGAAGGCCAAATAATGACGTATGTATCAACACCTTCCCTTAGAATTTTTTACCAGTGACGTATTTGCCACATCAGCCAAAGGCTTTTACTCCTAACACTCCTTCTGCTAGACTATAATCATCTTCAGAACCACTAAAATAGAAAGTTATGGGTTTTTTTAAATCAACAAGGAAGAAGAATCATTACAATGAAAAAGCAGGAAAAAATTTATGCCCTGTCAAATTAATGAATTACCAGACAAAGTAAGTGTTTCTCATATTATGCATGTTTTCTGACCCCTTAGTGCCCTCTAATTACATTGAAAATGAAGGGGAAAAATGTGATACATTAAATAGAACCACATAATTTTCTCCCTAATGAAATGTATTCACCCTCTGACCAACAAACTCAAATATCTTGGCAAAGCCATGCTGGCTGTCTTGAATCACAGCCCTGTCCTCCATATGCCTTAGCAAAGCTTCTAGAAGGATCTGTTCCATGATGTCCCCAGGCACAGAGGTGAGATTGACAGGTCAGTAGTTCCCAGGGTCACTCTTTCTAATGTTTTTTTTTAAAGATGGGTACAATGTTCCCCATTTTTCAGTCACCTGGAACTTCACTGATTGCCATGACTTTTCCAATACCATGGAGTGGCTTGTCCACTCCACCACCAGGAAAAAATTGTAATTAAATTGAATGTTTTCATAAAAGACATTAAACAGGAATAAAAAAGATAGAGAAAAACACTCCTGCGAAGAAATCAGTGGTTAAAATTTTTAACACTTCCAAAAGCTTTTTTTTTCACAGATGTTGAGAGACCAGACACCACTACTCAAACACACAGTTTTTGTATTGCTGTCTGATGATGGTCAGAAGCCAGATCCTCATCAAAGCCTCTGAATTTTAACAGAAGTGTCTACAGCAAAATGTACTATTTTACTTTCAATGTAATTCTATGCTTCTGAAGCATTTTTTACCATTTTCTGGAACTGATATCCTATTATTATATTGTTCACTAAAGCAGTGGTATTATTTGATTTTCTGACACCTATTCATCAGTAATTTTTAATCTTCAACCAAGACAAGCTCTGGATTTAAAGAGGTTATTTGGATTCAGAGAGTTTTGTTCTGAAAGTTGTGGTTGTTCTCCATATGTTACCATTTCATATGCCTGTACCATAGCCAGATAGGAGAAAAAATCCACTTTTAATTGAGCCTCACAATGATTTAATGTATATCTTTTAGCAGAGTGGTTCGCAGCAACTGCCTTTCTCTTAATTCCACAATCTGTTCCCTTGATCTCCTTCAGGAAACACAAGCTGCAATATATGACTATACAGTTTCTCTTTTTTGTTTGTTCCCTGGGAGTAAAGCAATGTTGTCCAAGAATTGGGGTAAACACAAGTGCTGAAAACATTATAGTTATTTTACATTTTTTTCATAATTATCCCATCTTCCATTTTCAAGAGAGGAGCTTCTAATCTGTATGGGTGCAGAAAAAAATAAAACCATTGAAAAAACAAGAATTTATAGGACATTTCCCAGAGCAGTTAGAGACTCAGAAGTTTTAGGGCTGAGGAGTGAACTTAGTTATCTGGATCAGTTCTGACTCAGAGTCTTCTTACATGTTCTGCTTTATTAAAGTTAAATACATATTTGTCAACATGGACTATCTAGAAACCAAGAAATCAAGGCTGGTATAAAAATCACATGGGAAATTTGCAGAGAGCAAAATAACTGGTACCATTTTCATCAAAAACTACACAGACAACAGAACAGAATCAGGGAATCGTTTTCATGTGACAGTCAAGTAGAGTTTATCAATAAAGATACAGAAGTATACATAAATATGTATACACATGTAAGACATAACAAATGAGTATGTATAATACAGAATACTGAAAATTATGTTCAGCCAGAAGAGAAATGTCGTATCTGGACACATATTCCACACAAAAATTGATGTGAACAGAATAAACCCCATCTGCCAAAATACGAGAATTTAGGTTTTTATTTTCACTTCTAGAGCGCTTGATTTAAGGACCAAACAAGGCATTTCTATTGGATGAGAGCTCAGTCATCATTGCATTGGATAAAGGATATGAGAGACAGAGAAGTTATTCAAGACTGGCGTCTTAAGCAGCATATCTTCCATCTTAATATTCAGTGTAAGATTTCTCAATTCTCTGGTTAACACACAAGCATCAGACAATTAATGTAAAGTCCAAGGCCTCAAAAGATAATGAAGATCAAGTGTTCTGAGAGGAATAGAAGAAAGCATTCAAGATTCAATCCCTCTCTCATAAAGATTTTTTGGGAGAAAAATTTCAAATATATGTTTCCAAATATTCTCTGAAGTTACACAAGTTACTTCTCATGTTAATTACGAGGATGCCTGTATAAATAGGAAGTCATGATTTTTTTGACCTCTTGTTGAAGTCACTCTTTCTGTCATTAAGGCTGCTCATATACTAGAAATCCACATTGACCTTAAGCCCCATGCAATTTTTCCTGGCATGGTTAATGCAGCTGGATTTAACATTTTAACTTAAAAGCCTTCTATGGTTTTAAGATGTCCATAAAATCAAATTTTCTATTTGAGGCTACTGACAGTATGGCAGTCACTTCTGTCAGGCTTTGAGCTGTGCAGGCAAAAGCAGAGAAAATGCATGAGAAGGGTTGAGTTGCAAGAACTGTCTCAAGCTATTTCTGTGTACAGAAGGACACTGCAAATGGAATTTGCCACTTAGGTGTCCCGTCCCTCAGTTCAACCCTACCAGCATACTCATGTGTAACTAAATGTCAGGCTCAAAGCTTGCTCTTCAAGGCACAAAGTGTCCCCCGAGTCTGCACTGCCCCAGATCTTCATCCCCCTTTCCAAAACCATGTCCAAACCCTTGAGATACTGCCTCTGCTGCTCACAATGCTTCTTGCCCAGGCTGACTTTCCACCTCTCTGGTATGAGATATCCTCCTCCCCAGACCAAGGCATTTGTGCTTCCACAAACATCTCAGCTCCACAATCAGTCCAAACACCCTGGCAATGCTTGTGCCGAGTTGATGTGAACAAAAGGGCTTCCTTATCCTCCAGAGGCTGAAGGGGACCACTGGGGAAGGAAGTCTGAAGAACCACCCTTCCTCTGCAGTAGCCCAGACGGAGGCTGGCGTGGAGAGCCTGCTGCAGTTTGTGCAGCTGTACACAGACCTGCCTGCACTGAAGGAGAGGGCAGGAGAACCTGCTCCCATTCACCATCCAGGCTGCATCTGCTCTCACCACACTTTGCAAACTTGAATTACACTTTGTATATAGTGGCAGACGAGAGAAGATGACTAATATGCAGGCAAATTATTATATTTTTTTGTTTCTTATTTCCCTCACTCTTAGAGCTTTAATTATTTTCTTAAGAAAAGAGCAATATTTTTCTGGACAGCAACAGAACTAAGAAAATATAAGGTCATTCCAGATTTTGCATTGGCATTTTTGGTGTCCCTTTTTCTTTTGCCTGCGTAGATTCAAAAGTTCTGTCATAAGACCAAGAAATTTTGGACTAGTTAGGCAAAAAGAGCTGGAATGGAGATCACAATGGCTACATACATTTGCTTGTATCTTAAGCAAGGCAGAATTTTTACTTGTTAATCTTTATTCCTACAGTAGAGTTTCAAACAAAGTTTATACCCATTACAGGAGAACTAAAGATAACTTGTTCTGACTCTTTATTCTATTTTAAAAGATGGTTTCCACATATTTATTTTGAAGTACTCTTATTTTACCCTTGGGATAAGAGATTAACGAAATTCAAAGGCTCTAATTCAGGGTTTATTGACTTCAGTGGCCTCTTTTCCTCTGTCTTTACTGGAAATCTCTGGCACACTGAAAAAATTACCCTAAAACATTTACTGTACAGAAGTGATTCTGTCAGAGACACCGAGTAATTTCCATGGGGTGATTAAAACCTGCTTGATTTCCTCATGTGAACAATCTGAATGTGATATAATAGTAGTAACTTAAACATCAGTGGTTATCAAAGTGGATTTATGAGCTTTAGGGAGTTTCTGTCAACTGTGATATGGGTGGCTCATGCTGACAACTTCCTATGTGTAACACAATATCCCAAAACTGTGAATACAAACCAGAAAGTACCAAGAGAATAGCAAAAACGTGTTTCAATATCTAAAAATATTTCATGTAAAAAAGGTAAATATTTCACTAAAAAAGTTTGTTTTCATTTAGAAGTAAAGATCAGTTTAAATTTTTTAGAGTTTCATTAGCAACAGCTTTACAATAGCTGTACTTTTTAAACTGACAGCATCACCTCATCCAGCTCTGACAAACAGCTCATTTTTGTTAGAATTACATTTATTTCAGCTGAATATTTACAATAAATTCCTTAAATAAGCTCCTTGGTAAAAGTCCCTCCTTCCATTTACTTTTCTATTTGTTTCATTAGGTTCCCTATACACAATAAAAATAAAATTTGTCCTCTCAAATGATCACAGAGTTCAGCATCTTTTATTAAGCCTGTTCTAGACATGTAGGACTTCTGAATTAAATATAATCAGAATTAAGTGGCAGTGAAAAGGCTCATGTTACCTACTTCCCAACGTATTTCAGTGTAGTTGATTTATGATGACTCTGAGAAGATTTTGTGCATAACCTCATATCTGTGTTGTTTACCACAAGGACTAGATCAGTCAAAAAGGACATTAGACAACTTTTTATTGCCAGCTAAGACTAATGCTATAAACTCAGAGATTAAACAACATGTACAGATTCATGTCTGGACATTTTAGTTTTCAAGTCACATAGGCAGAGCTCATTTATAACATCCTTTTCCTTGGCCAGAAGTGTAGATTTAGCTAGACATTCTCATTTTCATGGAGAAGTGGCCAAGGTGAAATATTTTCACAAGTTTTGCTCTATAATAAAAGCAGTTTTCAAGAGTATCCCAAATATACTCCAAAGTTATCCCCAAAGTAGTCTGAAGGATTTTGTCTCATCTGTATCTAAGCAATAACTCATCAGCACTTTAAAACAGAGTAGGAAATGTTTCCTATTCCTAATGGCATATTTTGAATGTAAATTCATAAAAAAAATTGAAATTAAAATACTTTATCTTCACAGGAAATGTTTCCAAAACCATGTCTTTACATTACAGCTTAGTTATATGAGTTAAGGTTTTTGGCTAAGATCATCCATGGTCCAAGGGAAAACCAAAAGCCACTGGTTTGTTTCCTTTCTTTCTCTTTGCATTTTTTTTGTTTTATTCATAAATCTAAAGATTATTAAATTTGTTCCAGCTACATGGGAAGAAAAGGGCATGCCCTGCTCAGGTGGGCACCACTCAATGTGACCATGGTCAGCATTACCCAGATGTGACCCAGCTGTCTGCTAAAAACCCAGAGGTTGCATAAATGGACTGTTAAATCCAATTCAGATTTTCCAGCGGAAAGATTGGAAACAGAACAGTCAGACACTGCTGGATGGGTTCCTGGGAAGGGCTGGCCTGGGTCAGGTTAGCAGAGAGCAGGGTGGGCACAAGCTCAGCCATGCTCATCCTCATTCAGCAGGAAATAAAAGAGAGCAGTCCTTTGGCCTACATCCTTCTGTCTTTGAATTCCAGGATTTTTAGGTATATTGGCACATTTTAGGATATTTTAGAAGAAAGCTAAAAACCCAGACATTTTCTGCTGTTTGACATCAAAAGCACCTTATTGACACCCAGTCTTTGATTTTGTAGGTTACTTTTGTTACTAGACAGTTAGTTTGATTCCACTTGGATAAAAAGGTCCCCAGGATCTCTCATCTTCTCTGAGTCCTCATTCCATTGCTGGAAAAATACTGGACTTTCAGCCCATACCAGATATGAATTTATTTTTTTTTCACTGAGAACCAAGAATATTTTTGAGCATCCTTAAACAAGTTCTATGCATGTGTCTTCCATATTATCAGTCAGACAGATTCTAAGGAGATAACTATTTTTTTTCCAGTATCATCAGAATGTCATAAAGCTCTTAGTATTTTTATATTAAAAACAACAGGATATTTGCCACTGCTTTTAATGAGACTAGGATTGGGGCCAAAATCTTAACTGAAGGGTTGTTTTTTTTAAGAAGAAGAATTATTTCATACTATTCCCTTGCTTGTGCTTTATCTGACTAAACTGCGTACTCTATGTTAAGTATTTATTTTCAACTAGATGAGGCAAAATCATTTTTGCTGGCATTTAGTCTTAAGTGAACAAGTCCTTAGAAAGTCTTCACAAAAGAATTGCACTCAAACCTTGTTTTTTAAGCATGGTTTAATATTTTAATGTTTTACAATTAATCTTTCGTGTTTTTGAAATGGATTGAGACAGTGGATAGAAATTGCATTTTCAAATAAAACATCTTGAACTAGTCCACCATTTTAAAATTCTGTGGCAAATATCTTCACTTGTGTAAAATACTTTGTATGTACTATCTTAGACATTTCTTCATCACAAGTATTTAAACTCATATACTGAGAGTTATTTTATTTTTGTTTTTGTCTTTCAGTTCAACAGTGTATATTGATCAGTCCTAAAATTTATAAGGACAGCAACTGTAAAAATGTCAAAATATGCTTGAAAAACATACCACAGAAAATAGAATCCAAACAGATTTTCCCAACCAGTTCATCATTTAAAACAGGACTGTAAAAGCATTGAATAAGAAATAAAAATTTATTTCAGTATTTACTCACTTGAATACTGTCCAAAGTTCTCCGAAACATAAGGTTAAAATAATGGAGATAAGAAAGAACATGCTATCTTCCTGTGTAGCTCCAGTTTTACTTTGATGTTTAACAGCTCATTATGCACTATTTTTAGTAGTGGTAGGTCAGTTTTCTGTTTTGATTTTATGGGTGTTTCATAGAGTGATCAGTGGGAAATAGTATTGAAACCATACAAAAAATGATAGTCCTTCAAATTGTTGGGGTCTTTTTCTTATGAGGCACATTTTTTATGTAAAATACTTATGTATTATTTTGTGTCACAGTATTTCCCTCCTTTTAATTCATAGTTGCCTTTGAATATGCTTTTCAAATGACTGTGAAAAGCCACTGGTATAGTTGCAGCAAAATTTACATTTTGCTCACTGCGCTTGACAGCCTCTTTCCCATCTTCAGGTCACTAGCATTGCCAGACTTTGGAAGACACATATTTCTGTTAAGAAAAAAAAGGATTGAGCTCAAGATCTTAAGTATTTTTCTGTAAGTAATTTGCAGTACATATTCTGCCTTACTTTAAAATATCTAAGAATATTTTATATACAATAACCATCTGACTAGTATATTAAAAAATGTTACTGCCCTGGTTTTGGCACCCAGGTCAGTGGGAGAGGTTGTGGCCAAGACCCAAATGATATTTGATGCCAGCCCACGTCATTGTTGGGGCAGGGCAAAGAGAGCCCCGCTTCTGTGGAGAAGGCCCTTCCTTCTGGGCAGAGAAAGTGTGTCAGGCAAAACAGTCTGGTATTATTTCATTTTGTATGTAAATAATTTCTTTGTCTTATGCCTTTTGTTATTAATATTGTCCTTACTTTTTTCTTATGTGTACTAGTTTGAAAGCAAACCAGTGGGAGATTCCAAGTCAGAAATACAATTTAATAGGAAAATTAAAATAAATGCAATAATACAGAAACACTGACAGAGCCAGAATTCAGCCTGAGACCCTGTTGGTCAGAGTGTTGGTATAGTTTGATTACATGGTGCTGCAGTCCTCCTGGAGTGACTGGTTCTGTTGAAGCAGTGATCCTGTAGAAGGGTCTGGTCTTCCTGTGAAGAGCTGTTTTTGTAGCTCTTGTCCTCTGGGAATTCAGTGGATAAGGCTGCCTGCAGTGTTCCAAGACTCAGATTCTACCCAGGTAGGAATGCTTGATTCCTCCCTCTGGGCAGAGCATCTCACATTGTGAGATTGCAGTGATTTTATCAGCCATGCAGTGAGACTCAATGTCCCATTAACAGAGGATATCCCCCTGGAGGGAGGATGGGTCTTGGAAGAGATAAAGAACACTGCCCCATGTGGGCAGGATTGAACAGTTTATGAAGATGAATACATACTTTTGGTACATCTTAAATTGTAACATAAGGCATCAAGTCATTCCTTTTTTCCAGAAAGTGGTTCTTATCTTAACTTTAATCAAAGATCAAAGTGATCTTTCTCTTTTATGCCTTCCATTCAGGAGGAGAGGAGTAGCTGATGGCCTTTTTAGTAGAAGTACTAAATTGAGGGAAACAATTTCTAAACCACAAAAATTGTGGAAAATGTTACTGAGCCAAGAATGATATAGCAGTCAAACTGAGTTTTCTTAAGCAAAATCAATAGGTATAGCTTTCATTGTTCCTTATTACACAGAAAATTATGGATGCTTAAGAACCCATAGCATTCAGCTACTTGTCAATCTTCAGTATTTACAGATCTAACTCAAACTGAATGAAAATATCGTAAGATTTTCAGTTTTCTGCATGGAATTGTTTCCAATGAGCAACACAGCTTTCTTGAACATATGATAAAAAGCAAAACTTACATCAAACTAGTTCTGATGGGACATTACACAACAGATTTTTAGGAAGATGTAGCCTTCTTTTTTTTTTTCTTTTTCTTTTTTTTTTTTTTTTTTTTTCTTTTTGTTTGACTGGCTTTGAGGTAGCCTGTGAAACCATGAGGACATTATACATTTACATATACTATAGACAGTCTTAAAAATCTAAATTTCTGACAGTAACTATCTGAATCTGTAAATCTCCCCAAAATATCTGAATGTGAATTTAACTGCATGCATATACTTAAAAGTCATTCAACAGCATTTTATTTTAATTATGAATTTCAAAAAGGCTTGTCAACAAAAAATAAAGCTGATTTTGCAGTTATCAACAAATAAAAATAACCTCATAGATCTGCTTCTAATGGAATTAGGTGATACTGTAAAAAATGAGGGGAAAAGATATTGCTTTCAATCTTTCAACCATGAACTATTATAGTGTACTATTATAACAATACTATGCCATTTTATAAACTGTCATTATTAATAAAACTAAAATTTTCTACATTTGCTGCAAGTTTACAACATATCTCCCCGGGTTAGTTCTGGAAAGCATTTGAGGTGACCTATTGCTTGATTTTGCTCATTATTTGAAGCAGGGTTGAAAGCCAGACATGGATTTATTACTGTCACCTCATCTGAGGGAATGGCCCCCAGCTTTCAAAGGCTCAGAGTATTTTTGCTTCTGCTACACTGAAGCATTTCAAGATTGTAATGAAAATCCTGCAGCAACTGAGCTCTGAGTTAAAGTGTTAGCCTGTATTTATTTTTGTTCTAGCCTATGAAAAGCCTGCTAGAAAGTGGAAAAAATTATATTATTTGCTTAATTTTCATGAGATAGCAAGTATTTTAAATTCTAATAGCAATTTCTCTTTTTGTTAATTTTGTTTTCTAATCTCCAGGCTTGTGATACTCATCAGAAGACCTGTGAAAGTCTTCCAAAAATTTCCTAGTGTCAGTAATATGTACTTGAGGTAAAACTAGTTCAACTGAAAATAAAAACAACACTTGATTTTGTATTATTAGTAAAACATAGCCAGGAAACCAAACTAAAAGAAGCACTCAATAAAATGAGAATCTCATTTTGACATCAAGCCAATACACATTTCTCTCAGAAGTAACAAAGTATCCAATGTATTTTCCCTGGCTTAAACTTTACTATCTGAAAGATAACTAAAAATCCTTTTCCCTCTACTTAAAACAAAATCAAAAAGGTAATAGCCAGCTGATTTCCGTTTTGACAGCATGAACTGTGTTAGGACATCAGAAATGGAATCTCTGACCTGGGGCAGATACAAGTGGCCAAAGAGTTCAGTTGAGTGATCAGGTATTACTGCTGATGAAGAATCTCATCCATCAAACAGCTTGAGGGGAGAGCTGAAAGAACAATGAAAGCCAAAAAAGAAAGCGTTTTGCTTTTTTGCATTTGACTTAAAAATAAGTAAAAGCCTTATTTTCTTAATGTTTTTGTAATCTACCTGTAGTGTTCCCAGAAAGTTGCCTATCTATAGGGTAAAAAAAAAAAAAGTTTTTCCCTGCAATAATGACAACTGCTTACCTAAGTTTCCATCATTATTCTGATTTACATTTAGAGGAAATCTAAGCTACTCTTTGGGATGATGGAATCAAGCAGAGCTCCTGGAATCTTAAGGCTCAGTACTGAGGTGGAAATGACTTGGGCCTCAATTGGATGGAGTAAGAGCTAGATGACTGGGATTACCTACAGGCACTTGGTCGAAAGGAAAGTCCCTTGGTAAAACCCATGGCAGCAGGAAACGTGCAGACCTAACCCAGAGAGTCAGATCTGGTGAGATGAGAAATAACTAATTGGCTTTTTTGGGTGGGGAGGCATAAGACCACTCTCTGGCCACTCCATTAAGGCTGCCAAAGGAGCAGGATGGCACTAGATTTAAAGGTGATCAATTTTATTTTCATAAGGAAACAGTGTAATGGGCTCTCCAGCAAGGGAATGGGAAGGTATATTCCCAAACCCACATAAACAGCACCGTTTCTGTTTGACTGCAGAGGGAAATTTTGGATCCTTTCCCTATTAGCATATCTTTATTTTAAGGAGGCATTTGTGGTTTCTGATGTTTTCTAATGTACACATATATTAAAACAATATGATGCACAAAAATTTAGGAAAAAACAGTTGAAAGCAGTAAGGAAAAATCTCAGCAAATTAAAATTCGATGGAAAACCAAACTGTTGTTCTTTTGCTAATTCACAATTGAGAATGTCTGTAGCTTACTTAGAAAGTACTCATTATTTCTGAGTTGCAATCACAGAAAACTAAAATTAGATTTATACTTTATATCATCACCCTCATTTGCAGACAAGTGACTCAAATTTTTTGGAATTAACTTTCTCCTGTATGAGACCTCTCCCCTTCTGTCTGGTTTTAATTCTGACTACAAGGAGCAGCTCTTGCAGTCATTTCATTATTCAGCTTCTTAATAAACTCATGGGGTGGAGATATTCAAAAATCCTATAGTCATATGTAGTCATTAAAGATATTAAATATGTATTAGTAGCAGTCAAAAAAGTGCATTATCCCTCTTGGCTTTCCTGAGCATCTGGGAGTGGTATCTAAATATTTTCTTTTGCAAAAGGTTTATGTCTGAAACATCTGAAACACTCATTTGCCCCTGTACTTTTGAATAACTCCTTGACAAGGAAAATAAATTTCCTGCTTTCTCTTTATAGTCATCAGCGGGGCTACCTGTCTGCATTCCAGAGTATGTTAACAAACCATATTGCATAGCTGAAAGCTGCCTCATTGCTTTCAACTCAAATTCACAACTACAGCTATGTAAACAAATTCTGGACTTCTAGAGTTGCAATTTTAATGGTTCATGATCTCATGCTGTTATTGTTTATTGTAATATGATAAACACATTGAAGTAACAATGATACATTTAGTTTAACTGATTTAATAGAGTACTCACAGTATAAGGTTTTTTCCCAAATTAGTGTAGAAGTCTACTACTGTAAATAGAAATTGTTTTACAGACTCCTGTTTTGATATGATCTTTCTGGAAACAGATATTTATTTGTGAAGGCCTTGTTTACAATTCAGAATAATTTACTTTTACTCAGGAAACCTGAATATTCCTAGGAGATACTTAGGAGCAAGTGGATCAACCAATTTGGGTGGGGGTCTGTAATATTCAATATTTATTTAGAATTGGAAGGGACACACAAAGCTCATCAAGTCACCTCTTAAGTGAGTGGCTTATGGGGAGATTGGACCCACAGCCTTGGTACTATTTGCACCATGCCCCAACCTCGAATCTCAGCAATGGAGAAGAGACATTCTCTAAGGGAGGGTACAGCTTGAGCATTAAGCATTTTATATCTAGCTGGAAACAGAGACATTTATCTTACCTTTCTACCAAAAAGCAGTAAATAATGCAATAGTATCATCATTGTCTTTAGCTACTGCCGGCATTTCAAATTATCCTTTTAATTTGTTGGCATTTATTTTGAGCTAGTAGATGAATACAACTCACAGTTTGGGCAGCTCAGAGGTAAAGTTTGCATGACACCTGCGCCACTCTTAAATATGAGCCAGAGCTGGTTTTGACTCTGCTTTTCTGAGCACTAAATTCACTGAAGTTCTGAAATGTAAGAAGTGAGGATTATTACACACAGGTATGTCTGAGCATTTGAAGAGAACAGGGTATGCAACTAAATCCTTATCTGGATTTAATGTTAAGACATACCAACAAATTTACAGCAATAAGAAGATGGACTGATATCACTAAAATTAGATACTGGCCAGATTTTTCATTGGAGAAATAGATAATGAGAATATATTTTTATTTCTAATGAAAATGTTTTCTTACTAAGACTTTCAGTCCTGGACTTAGGCTATGTTTTTTTCATATGCTCAGACTTTTCTCACTCTAGGCCAGCTCTCCTGATAATGTACATTATCAGTGTGAGCTCATTCTCATGTAGTTCTTTGTATTTCTCAGAATCTGGAGATTGAAGGAGCAATTAATTTGGCAAGGATAAAATTAAATAGACACATCCAGAAATATTGGAAGCTTACTTGTTGATGCTGGCTACAATGACTATCTATTTTTATTGTACTGTTTTTCTTTGCAATACACCATTGCAAGTTGGAAAATAACCTAAAAGCTGAAAACAGGCCTGGAATGTTACAGTCTAACCATCATTACTCTCCACTAGAATTATTGACAGCATCAATTAGTAGTTCTAAATAGCCCAGAAAGTATAAAAATTAAATGCAGTTAACTTCAAACTAAGCCCTACCTTGTGTTCTAATTATGTTTCAAAAAATTACTTTTGTGAACATACAATTTGGCAACTACAACTTCAGGTTGCAAGAGAAATGGCCTAGGGAGGTGCTCTAGCTTCTGAACGGCAGGCACCAAGGAAATAAAATTTTCAGTGGAAAGAAACAGATCCTGAAGTAGGAGGGAATTCTTGGCTTGTTCATCACATGCCTCTCTAAGCAACTTCTCTCAAACTTATGTCAGTGCTGAAAGGAGATGTGCAGCATTGCTTTAATATTCTGTCTGCTAATGGTAGTATTTAATCTCTATGTTAGAAGCAATGTTTTCATAATTGCCATAGATTTATAAATCCTAAATCATGTATTTGCATCCTTTTTTCCCATGAAGCTTTGATAAAGTTCATCAGAAAGCAACACTCAGGAGGGATTTTTAACTGATTTTTGGTGTGGTGGAGATTTTCTTTGAATAGAGAAAGTTCCACTTCTTCTCTCATTTTCACACGAAATAAGAGCTGCTCATAGAAATTCAAGTTCATACAAAAACTTGAAAACTCTGGAGGGAACTTCTACCATAGAGAATCTGGTATTTGTCTTTTGATTACAAATCCCTTTAACAGACAAAAAAGGATTTACAAGTGCAGCTACAGTTTCAAAGTATGGTTTTAGGATACCAATACTACTTAATGACGTGGAAAGGTTTCCGCAATGTCTGGTTTGCTATAATAATATGATAGTATATCAAAATATGTAAAATGGAGAGGCAGAGGCAAAAGGCAGTTTTGTGCTATTGATACAAAGTTGAGTCTGTTTAATTTAGTAAAATTGCTATTGTGCATGAATGTAATGAATCATAAAATCTGCTCCAGTGGTTTTCATTCACCATTGCGTATGCAAATCCTTACCTTTAATTTAAATGGAAGATCTTAAGGGAACTATCTCAATTGTAAAGGAGAGAGAATTCCAGTGGAGAAAAACAAAACAAAAACCACCAAGAATAATATGCCACCTTCATCCTTACTGCATTCCAGGGAGGAGTTTATCTCACCAGCAAGGAATGAAGGTCTTGTGTCAGCAAAAGAGATTCTCTTACATATATGCAGAAGTAGTGACCCTTAGACATAAGTTGATAAAGCAATGCCATAAGATGAATGAAAATTTTAAAAGAAATATTATGATTAAGAATTGGATATAGGTTCTGTACATTAGTATTTATTTGCTGATATAAAAGATAAAATAATAATTTTATGACATATCTTCATTTTATGCAATATTTTTATCAAATGAGATAATTAATAGAAGTAGAAGGGAAAAAAAAAAGCTGTTTAATTAGCCAATTTTTAATTTTATTATTCAGAGCTCTCAGGAACTAAATACCACTATCAAAGCCAGATAAGCATATGGACAGAAACTAGTTAAGCCAAGTTCCTGGTATCAGACAATTATGCTAAACATGTGCTGATTTCCAGGTGCAGGCAAATGTCTCCACAGGAACAGTGTTACTACACCTAGAATTTAATAAATTGGAACTAACTTCATTACCACTCAATGTAGATCTCACCTGCCATATGAGATTCAGTCATTAGTGGGATGTCTGTGATAACTTTTGGTGAGTAGCTTTTAGTTTGACTACTTGATATACAAAATGTCTAGTTTTGTGATGTTTTACCCTGTTAATTGCTACATTCATTTGGCTATGCACTATAAATGATAAAATGATGACTTCCAGTCTCTCCTTCTCACACTTTTACAGGCTTCTGCTGGATCCCCTCAGACATTCTTTCTCAGCTTGCCAAGTCACAGCCCACACAGGATGTTCTTTGTACAGAAAGTCTTTCCCCTTTCAGATGTCCTCTGTTCCTCTTCCAGTTGTATTTTTCCTGAGATGGGAGGACAAGGCCTGTGCAGAGCAGGCAGGACACTTGCGCTTCCTAGAGTATACAGTGGCATACTGATGCTCTGTTTATTGTCTGTTCAACATATACTCCAAATACAGATAGTTCTGCCTGTCTCATTTTACACCTTTGTACTTTGGAAACAGACCATTCATAGGTAAAGTATTTCCTCTGAAAACTTTTTTTCCAAATATTGTGTTTTGCTTGGCAGTCTGTACATGATAATAGGTCCCCATATATTGGTATGAAACAGAAAAGTGTTATTTTAATTGAATATGAAATTAAGAGTCTTACTGCTTTTTAATAGCAAATCAGGAAAACTCACCCCTCACTCAAAGCAAAATAAAATTATGGCATGAAAAATAATTAACTACATTGTAATATGAACACTTTTTCCTTCTAGAAGAAAGCATTAATTGGTTATCTCATCTGAAGTGAGCTAGATCTGGGAAAGAAGGGAAGCTTGGTCTGGTTCTTATAGAGATTTCAATATCATGTAGAGATACAGGAGAACTCATTAAAAACATCAATAAAATTTGAAAGAATCTTCATCATTAATAGAATTTGAATAGTACCATATGTATGAATCTACAGATATGAGCAATATTCATACAACTTGAGCTTCCAGACCCTAATATATAGAAAATGAGAAACATAACCCTTTTTTCATTCTCTTTTGCCCATTATGGATAAAATTACAAGCCCCTATTGGATAGCATAAGTTCCAAACCAGGGATCAATAGTTGATTCAGCTGAAGGAAGCGAAATGATTACAGATATCTACAATCAAAAAAATGAAGACAAAAAGAAGGTTACATATTTATACTGACTTTTTAAAGAAGTCATATATTGAAATTACTCTGAGAGTACATATTAAAATCAGATATAAAGTTAAGTAAACTCTTTTGTAAATGTGGAAAATTAACTTAGCCAACAGCATGGAAGAGACAGAACTGCTTCTAAGAGATGAATTTACCGATAATTTCCATTGGTGTGGCAACTGATGAACATGAAAATTCACCACGAACTTGTACAACCGTGAGCAACCTCCATTTAGATTTAAAACCAATTTCCCTATGGTGAAAAGCCACTGAAAATATAAGAAAATAATAATTTTCTTTCTATATTAAACTCCTTTAGTGCATTTTATATAAACCAGTTCCAGCTGAGGTTAACTCTGAAATCCACAGTGTACCCTAATACCTAGTGCTAAGGTACTGCTTTTTATTTTGGCAGTGTTGTTACTTTCAGTCATAGGTCAAGATATAAGTCTTTGGCACTAGAACTGGTTTTCACTTGGTTTAACCCACTTTTGTGTGAAGTCCTCCAAATCTGAATGTTTCCAGTGATTTTCTGATATCATAACCCTTTTGTAGTTAAAGTAGATCTAGTAGTAAAGTTCATCTTTTTGATAATTTGCAGTCAAAAAAAGGAACTTTGACTTAAGGGAGAATTAAAAAGGTACCTTAATTGCAGAACAAAAACTAAAACCTAGTGGTGTTGTTTTTCTTCTTGAATGCATTAGCTCACTTGCATTAAGGACTTAGTCCAAGATATGGAAAGCAGGTAGAGGTAGGAGGTAATATGGTTGAAGTTATCCTGAATTCTAATTATTTGCTTTATGTAATCTGCAGAAGCAGCCAGAAGGGAATCAGTACAGAAATGCAGAGACATTCCTCTGAACGCCTGCAGATTCTTCTCTGCAGAAATGGGCAGGGGAGAAGATAGAAAGGGATCAGGATGGGATCAGAAGGGTTGCGTTCTGGTTCTTTAGAAACATAAATCTCCTTTCTGAAGCAGGAAACTCTTCTTAAACAGACTTTGAAAACTGCTGAAAACACCAAAAACATATTTAGTGGTCTGTGTTAACAAGTAAAATTGTGGATAAGCATGATCTTTACTGAGACACTAAACAGATTTAAATGTGACTCAGACACACTGAGGCATATAGGCTAGTAAAAAGATATCATTCTGCATTGACAATTAACAAATGAATGACACTGTCTTGTAACTCGCTAATTTAGCTGAAGTGTAGGAAGGCATTAAAAGGATAACAAGTAGGGAGTGCAGAGACAACTACTACACTTCAACATTTTAATGGTATCTTCAGGTTCATTAGTTAGTTTTAGATATTAGCCAGAATGTTTTATAAATCACTCCTGCTATCCATAACGGACTTATCAATCCATAGTCAGATCTAAGTTTCTTAAACTTCTAACTGTACAACCTTGTTCAGAGGGGCTCTGTGTATATTTCCTCAGAAACTAAGAAAGAGTACAAAAATAGGCTAATGGATTAGGGAGATTTGGAAAGCATTTCTAAAAGCAGAGCAGAAAGAGAGCTTACATCTTCCCCCTATGAAACATCCAACAAACACTTGTGGGCTTACTCTATCAAATGAACAGTAATGGAATTACACCACCTGAAAATTCACCTCCCATTCCCTTTCCTCATCCTTTCACCATTTCTTTGTCCCTTGAGAGAGGCCATGTGGCTTTGTGGTAGCTGGAGATTTTCCTTTGTCGCCACATCCACGACTAAGCAATGACATGCAGCTGCATTAGAGGCTGAGGAGGTACAGAAAAAATTCAGCACTGAAGATACACCAAGGAATATCAAAATGATTCTATTTCACTGTATAAACTTTATTTCATAGGTCAAATCCTGCCATAGTGTCCTATAGTGTCCCATGGAATCCTCCTATATTCATATAGGCAGTGTAAATGAAAATTAAATTTTACAAGGTAGGTTAGAAGTGCTCTTTCTTGGTGACAATCAATGTGTTATTCATAAAGAATTGTGAATATTTTCTGTTATTAGCAAACATCTTCTCTTTGATGGTTATATACAAAAAGAACACAGATTAGTTTCATTTAACCCCTGCAAATCAAAGCTGAAATATCAACTAAACCAGTAAGCAGTAAAAAAATGCACTAATGTAGCAATTTCACAAGCTGGTACTGTGCAAAATGAGTTTGTAGTTATAGGTTAGCTTCTGCCTTTGAACAGTGAAATTTTCCAACACCTATTTCATCAGTCCGTTCTAGTTGAATCTGTTTCCTGACACATGAATTGTTAGTGAGTCTTCACGTACCTTCTAACTCTCATGAAAGTGAAAAAGATGTTTCTGGTATTGGGGTTCTCTTTGAGCTGATCAAAAATCCCTTCTTGCAAGAAATGCCATCCTCTTCTGGCAGCCAGGGGTCCAGCTTCTCCTACAGGGCAGGAAGTTGCCTGGCCAGAGTTCTCCTCCTCTTTTCTTACCATACTGAGTGCTCCTTCCAAGTCTGTCGCTAAAGGAAACGAGATCTACAAATCTGGCGCCAGGGTCACTTGTAAAATGCCTGTGTCACCTCTGACAGCCTAAGAAGAATGAACTTTTCCTGGCTGGGTGCTCTCAGGAATTATGGTAAGGATGGCCCATCTGACCTGAGTTTGTATCCCAAGTGAAAGCAGCAGTGCTGAGACACCACATTTATTTTTTTAATCTTAGCTCTAAACAGTTTTCACATCTCCTCCCAGTCTTCCTGGAAAAGGCTCAGATTCAGTTTGGTTTAAGCACTGGGCAGAGGTTCAGTGAGACTGCATCCGAAACAGCAGTTTTCTTGAGAAGAGAGATTCATGTTCAGAAGAAAAATAAAGTAAAGAAGAATAAACAGTTGAAGAAACTTAAAGCCTCTTCCTACCTCCATCTCTATGAAATATCAGCAAGTGATTAGATTGTATTTCTCCTACTCATTTTCTTTAATATAAGAAAGGGACACACATAGTTTAACTCCCAGCAGTAACTCAGACTAGTGTGGAAAATGCAGTTCTCTTCTGGACTCTATTTATGTTCAACCTATTAGATAAATGCTCAGCCAAAGCCTCCTCTCATTTACACAAAGAAACCTACCAGTTATAGCATGGATTCATTGTTACATGAGGAAGAATTTGTTCCAGTCCCTTCTATATGCCCTGTACTGTCAATTAACTCCTCGCAAAGATCTCTCTTACCACCTTTGTGCCCAAGTACTCTCGGGCTTAAGTGACTTTCAATCCCTCTTTCTCCAGCCTTGAGACTCTCATCGTGGCAGCTTGGCTTTGGAATAGGTGCTGAAAGCTAGGTTAGATGAGGGAGTGAAAAATTACTTGATAGTGTGCTGTGGATTGACATGAAGGCTGTGTTGGCACTTGTGTGAGTTAATGAGATTACTCAAGAGTAATTCAATCAAATTATTCAGGTCACCCCAAAATCTTCTCACTTTAGCAGTTCTTGTAGCAGGTCCAAAATATACCATAAATGCTCATTTAGAGCAGTGAAAGTATTTTTGCTCAATATAGCTTGAACAATACCAAGTATATTGTAATATTATTTAAGGAGATAGTACTGGTCTTCCTAAAATGCTTGTTTCTTGGTTGTTTAAGTTGGAAATATACAACATGGAGAAATAATTCACAAAATGTCTTTCATTTTCAAAGGTATTGTAGCACAAGAAAAAATAGTTTAGATACCTGTAGAGGGTTTCTGCCTCTCTCTTGCTCCCCCCACATATGTATGTATTAAAATGCATAATTTAAATGGCCTTCTAAGGCACTCCCTAAAGAAAACAGTAATCCAGTAAGTGGAAAGCATTATGAAAACAACTGAAAAATATATTGAACCAGCAAGACAAACCTCTGCAGGGACGAACTTCAAATTTGAGGGGCACAGCACTGAAGGCAGACTGACTGAAGGAATTCCTTCTGAAACCTGGTGTTGACAGGGTAACAGCAGTGCTGGCTCCTACAAGAGCATGCCAGCATATAACTCAATATGCAAGCTGTGACATACATTAGCTAAAATTAAAGAAAACATTAGTCAAATCAAGAGAATGGATTCTCAGCTGACAACAGGGTCAGTAGTAAGAATGTAAATTCAAATGTGAGACTACATCTCCCATCAATGAGATCAGTCATGATGTATGTGGCTTCTGCTATTAAATTTAGTGACCAACACCGGTACAGTTTTCATGAGACAAAATGGAGAAACAATCAAAGGCATATGTGACTGCCCATCTGCATGTGGATCTCTTAAGGATCTTTTCCTTACTAATATTTCTTTATAGATGATCACCAGAATCAAGGGCCTCGGTGCAATTTTATACTTCCTGTACACTTTAATATGGCCTAAAAAATGGGAAGAAGGGAATACTCCCCAGTACTGCATAGTTTTAACAGAAGGTTTCTACAACAGCTCAAACCAATTTTTAGCATTCAAATAACATCTTCTGAAGGCTCTATCTTGTTAAAGAATGATGTAGGGAAGGAAATAACTTGCACACAGCACATGCTTTGCAGCTGTCCAAAGTCAGTGACCAGGGATAATAAAAATGTTGGGCAGACACAGAGCTTTTCTGCGTCTGGATGGTGTGATGTGGGAGAGACCTGCAAGGCTCTTTGGAGAGGTATAAATAATGGGAGAGGAGAGGAGAGGAGAGGAGAGGAGAGGAGAGGAGAGGAGAGGAGAGGAGAGGAGAGGAGAGGAGAGGAGAGGAGAGGAGAGGAGAGGAGAGGAGAGGAGAGGAGAGGAGAGGAGAGGAGAGGATCCAAATATTGCAAGTTAAAGTACTTTTCATCAAAAGGCAAACATATCATCAAAATATTTTCTATTTTAAGCACAAAGTTACCATCTCCTTTTAGAATGTATTTGGCTTGCTCTGCTCTTTCTGTATGCTGGCATGAACTAACAGCAGTTTTATTTTCATTATCTGTAAATCTATTATCTTGAAATATCCTTCTGTAACACTCTTCTAGCATATCTAAAATTAATATATTGTAAGGGAACTGTAGCCAAAAGCTACATAACCTCTCTTATACATTAATTTTTAATCTGGGTATGGAAACAAGCCCTCAAAATATGAAAGTTCATTTTGACCTTTTAAATATAAGATATTAATTTGATTCATGCTTGATAAATGAGTTTTTAAGTTTTTTATAATGAGGTTTTTTTTGGGAAGTTTTAGGAGGAACTTCTAAGTATAGTGCAATCTCCATTATATTCACTTGCCAATCTTACATATTTTTATAAACCATACTTTTTTCCATGAAGTAAAATTTTGTAATGGTTTTACAAATATTAAGTGTGTATTTTCAAATAATTCTTAAAGTTTTAATTCCTCAGTCCAGTTATGTACTATCCTTACACTGTTCTTAGGAAAAGAAGCATGCTACTGCTCTTCATTCATGTCAGCAAAAACCTTTTCAAATTTACATCAAACAAGATTGTTACTTAAAAAGATTTTTAAGAATGGATAATCAACACTTAGTGTTACATTTAGAATATAAAGCATGAACTGTGAGTTATATGTCAAGAATAAGAAATATACTAAGCAGGGGCATCATACAACCTTTATATCAGCAACAGGTGTTCTTAATTCAAAATTTAAGATGAAAAATTTTTGTTATGCAACTTTAATCTCAGGTAAACTTTAGCAAGTTGTTATTATGAGCCTTCTTCAGTATCAACAGAGGGAGCTGCAGTGTGGCTGAGGCTGGAGCCCCTTCATTCACCTCAGAGAACCTTTGGAGCTTGTCCAGTCCAGTCCAACTCCACTTGAGCAGGGTCAGCCAGATATGGCTGCTCCTGTCCAGTCATCTTTTGAGTATCTGCAAGGATGGAGACTCCACAACCTCTCTCAGCAACCTGTTTCAATGTTTGATGACCCTCATAGCACAAAAGCTTCCTCTAACATTTAAATGGAAGTTCCTGTATTTCAATTTTTGCCCATTGCCTCTTGTTCTGTCACTGGGCACCACTGAGAAGAGTCTGCTTCTCTCTTCACTCCTCCCTGAGCCTCCCCAAGTCTAAACAGCCTCTGCTCTCTCAGGCTCTCTTGATTTGACAGATATTTCAATGACTGGAGCCATTAGCAACCCTTTCAGAAGGAATTGTGTGTATATTATATCCTAGTTGTACTGGGCTCAGAGTTGGATGTTTTGATGCACAAAAGTTCAATGTGTCTTTTGTGTATAGTTGTTTACTACATTAGTAAACTTGTTGAAGTAGTGTGGTGAGAGAAGCACATTTTAACTTTCCATCTAGCTTGTATATAAAATTTTGCAGAAGTTATTCTGAATTTTGAATCATTCAATGTGTATATCAAGATATACTGTACAGAAATACAAACTAATTTTTTATTTTCCATAGAATGTGCCATGGTTATCACAAATGGCAGTTCATAATTCCATCTGAACTGCTGGTAAGAAAGCAGTGAAGATTTTTATTTTTCACATTTCCTTTTAAACTTGATTCCCAGAACTTCTGTGTTCCATTCCATTGTTACAGTAATGTGAGAACTAATGAGTTTATTTACTTAATAGATAGTTTTCAATTCAGAGGAAAGAAAAAATCTTAGAAACAAATTGTGCCTAAGATCTTCTGTGATCACTGAGAACATCTCTCAATTAGCGGGTAATAACTGTCTCCAACAGAAATATATTCAGAAACTGGCCCAAGAATTATTGTCTGCTCATATCAGATACCATTATAAGGGCAGATGAATAGACACTTCCTCTGCAGGAAATAGAATGAAAAGCTAAAGCAAATAAAAAGCTCTGAGAAAGAACAGCAAGGCACGGAAGAGTAAGGCAGTATAAAGCCCAGTATCAGTGAACATGGTCTTTTTTGGCACCGAGTTAGGAACTGATAGGCATCTTCTCATAGGTGCTGGCAGTCACCTAAAAGCCAACAGCCATTTGCAGTTCTGAACAGAGATAACCAAAGCCACAGAACACATGTGAACTCTTCGTGTGCACACACATTTGCACCTGAAATGGAGAGGGGGATGTCATTTCCCATCAATTGCATCCAAATCACCTAATTTTGCATTTCTAGCTCACTGCTTTGTCAGTTATACAACTGGCTGTTTTGAAGCTGTCTATTTTTTTAAAGGAACATCTTCCATTAATTATGTTTCTTTTCCATATTTTCTCTTAGTTTTGCCTTTTGTTTTGCTAAGACTTGATATTGAAAACCTGGTAAAGTAAGGGCAATGGATTTTAAAAAAATAATGAGGAAGATTCTTAGGCAAAAAGAATAACAAAATTTTACTATAAAACTATGTTTACTCAAATTATGTTATTCAACTTCCACTCATGATATTAAAAATATTTTATATAATGAAAAAATGTATCATTTAGGAAATTTTGAAGTGTATAACACTAGAGAGATATCATTATGTTGCTTTTTGTCATCATTATACTGTTCCAATTTAAAATTTTTATATCTATTCTCCAATGGCTGTCTTCAAAAGAGTGTTTTCTACTTTTTCCTCATTGAAAGTTTATTTTTCCCAAATTTATTATAAAATCTTGACATCTGTTCATAAAAGAACAGCAAAACTTATCTTCAGCAGTTTAAATGCACCTCCATATTAAAGATATGACGAAAATAGAATTAAATACCTTAGCATGTACCATCAATCTGTTTCTAATGACAGATATAATTGAAAAAATAGGTATGAATATCCAAAGTAATTTTGCTCCTATATTTTTTCAATATATATAATTCTGCCATTAGTGTCTCAATAATTGGACATAATACTCATTCTTGAAGAAAAATTGTACATATTTCAGTAGACAAGGTATTGCTAAAAATATCCCCATTTTGTTTCAATTCCCTTTTTGTTTCCAAAAAGAATAAATCGTACAACAACAACTTTTTCCTTTCCTATCTGGATTGTTTTTCTCAAACATCAATGATCTAAAAGATTAAAATATTGAATTAAATAATTTTCTCTGTAGTTATTCACACATACATCTGCACATTTTGTATTCATATGCCATAAATATATCAATCAATACTAAAGAAATCTGAGAACAAGAAGAAAACATGACAAATTATTTTTTGTTCCTTTGCCATATATAGAATTTCAGAGAGAAAACAGTTGTGCCAAATGCTAAAGCTGCTCTGTGTCAATGGTTTATGGAAGTTTATAATATAAAACACATTCTTCAGGATTTCAGCTCAATTTTTTCCCTGATGTAATATTAATACTTTCATAAATATTACCGATAAGATTCTGAACAATATTATTTCCAACTTAACTTCTTTCTCCCACAGTATAACAATGATGTCATTTAACCGACTTGAGTCAATGTAAGTCATACTATTAATATAGTAGACTGTTACATGTAAATCTAAAGAATCCTTTGAACTGTTTCTTTAGAGGTTTTCCACCCTGTAGTGGTTCCATGAGAATTCATTTGAAGGGCAATGCAGAGGAAGATCATCAGTCTGAAAAAATGAAAATAAATTCAAATCCCAAATATACCTTCCTCTCTACATCACAGACATATCCTCCTCTCTTTTCCCCTCAACTGTTATAGCCATTAATAAACTTCCACTTACCAAGGGACCATTGCCATTTCCAGGCAGCAATTTTGTGAAGAAAGTAAAATTTTTTGGTTTCCTATTCCACTTGGGAAAGCATATAGTGGAAAGTAAAATGAAGGCTGACTTGCAACATCAAAGGTATGTGCCATTTGGGGGGGGCAGATTGGGAGAAGCTAATGTAGAGAATACAGTATTATAATGATGTTTTATTTTTGTGCATCTATTTTAGCAGAAGTCTTCAATCTTGTTCCTTAAATATTATGCAATGAAATCATAAACCATAGAAAAGTAAACTGACAAAGAACAATAAATATTTAACTCTCTGTTAGGAGATCTGGGCTAGTTGTGGGGTTTCTGTAGTAGGAAAAGAGGAAAACAAATCAAAGAGGACAGGGAAGAAGGAAACCATCAAAACACTAGGTTTTGCTAATATGTGCTAATATATGTTGCCCTAAGGAATTTGATACAATAGAGATTATTTGTTTTGTGAAATGGGAGCCCACAAGAACAAGAGCATCGTTATGCTGGGTGTTACAGGCTGATGCATAACTCCAGCAGTTTACAAAGCAAATATAAATTCTATTCTTAATCTAATTTGCAAGTGAAAACTTCTCAGTGTCAATATTGCTAAAGCACAAAAAATACAAGTTCAAAACTCTTCCCATAATTCTGTGTGATTTAATTTTTATAGTGGCTAATCTGGAAATAGGGAAAGTCTCAGCAACTTCTCCAGCTGTTCATAATTTCCTTGATCAACTTATAAGAAATGGGAGCATTACCCACCATACCGCCACTTAGAGACAAAAGGTGAAAACCTACATGGCCATTGTAAAATGAATTTTTTAGCAATAGTGACAAAATCTATGTTACCATAAAATATTTCCCTTCTAACAAAGTGTCAAGTAAACATATCTTATTATTATGGACAGAAATATTTTCTCATTTTCATTTTCAAGACGATCTTAATTAAAATAAATATTGAAAGAAATCAGACATATATGGAAGAAAAAGTCTCCCAGGGAGTGAAAGATAATCCCTACGGGATAAAGTTACAGATTCAAGGAACATGTTAATGAAACCTTCATATTTTAAGACCATGACAGTATTGGTGCTATAAAACATCCATATGACACCGACAATAATAGCAATACTATCACATCAGCAGCACACTGTTCTGATATTTTGTGTAGTTTTATGCAGAAACCTTGACATTGGACTAACCTCATCAGTGTAGTGTGCTTTCTAGTGGTTTGGCTTTATTTCAACAGGATCAGATCAGTAATGGAGCCACTTTCCTTCCACTCTTCGGCACATAATTTTGATCACAAAATTATGTGATTTTAGGACTGATTTTAAGCCTTATAATATATTGAATTTGTTTATGAATTGAAGAAATAAAAACACAAAGTTCGGGAAAAGTTTAAGATAGTGACCCTGAGAAGACCAGCAGAGTTGGTTTTAACCCCATTCATATTTGAATCACAGTCATATAGATCAGGAACACCAAGTCAAGAGAAGCGACTATATTGATGAAATTGTATAGATGAATCTTTTATTTATGGTCTGGTGCACCAGCAGACAGCATCAGTAAATATGTTAAGAAAATGAACTTCACGTGCAGGTTTTTGAAGAAGCCTGTCCAGAAACAACCCTTTCACCTTTTTTACACATGTAGTATAAGTTTCTGAAGTATTTCTTGGAACATTGGTGGAAAGATTTCTAAGTAAGGTAGATGGCTTTGTCCTGTGTCAGTGTCACATCTGGCTCTAGCCAGATGTGGAGGGTTACTGGATGCTGCTGATTCTGCCCGAATGTGTCAGACATGACATTTAAGCCAGGGTTCTTCAAGGGAAGTAACTTCTCTGGCCGCCTGTCTATGCCATATTTCCAGGAGGCATGCAGACAAGGATTGGAGGTATCAAGACATTGAAGAGCTACAGTTACAGAGGATGGCAGCCTGCTCAGTCATAGGAAGGCCAAAAAATTTAGACACTTAGAAAGTTAAGGTAAAGAAAAAGTAATTTTAGTTCTCTCAAAGGGAATCTATCAGAATCCTCTTTTCCTTCCAGTTTATTCTTTTCTTTGTTTGAATAAAAGCAAGTTTGCAAGTAAGCAATAAATGCCCCTGGAAAAACTCAATTATACAGACAGTTTCACTTATGCCTCCACTTGCTTCTATTGAGTGTATTACGCACAATGAGTTACATCAGTTCATGGCACGCTATTTTTACAGGACTTCTCCTTGAATCTGAGAATATTCTGAGGGAGATTTTTCTGAGGGGTGTGGAGGCTTTTTGAGAATTGGAAATTTCCCCTGGGGAAGTTTTCATGACAGATAAACATCTATAGAAGTGTACAAGTGTTCTGTATTAGAGTTTCTGCGTTGGCTTATGCATGCAGAACCGTGAGTACTACATTTACTTCTCTCACTTGTTCTTTTTCCTTTGGATTTCAATCTCAAAAATATTTTTGTTAGCAGAATTTTGTGAATACCTCCAAGTTTGAATCTTTGAGGTTATTGTTCTTCCCAAAAGAGATACTATCAGTGCCAACACAGTTCATGGATGACTGTATGCTATTAAAGTTGGAATTTATCTTTTTTTTTTTCCTGATGATAGTGACAGCTCATTATTAAGTACTGAAAAATAATATTTTAATTTCACTGTTTTTATCTACCTTTCTGACAAGTTCAATTGGTTTGATTGCTACCTAAATTGATCTTTTTTCTACCTAAATCTTTGCTAAAAAAGAAAGGAGTATTTATTCTATATTCTATGTGCTGCCTTGTTATTATCCTGGCAATTGATATTGCAAGCTTAAAATATTCTCTGAATTATGGAAAAGGATTACATAGAGAAAGTATTTACATGCCATGCAATGCACTATAGTAATGAACATCTCCTTTTTTGCTTCTCTCATTTCCATGAGAGAAATGTATGTCAGGTCTTTTATTTGAACCTGAATGTTACAATTGTTGGTTAAATTATCCATAATGGAGATCCACATTTTGCAAAAAGCTTCATTCAAACCTGCATACTAATGTGACTTATGTTACTTAAATGCAAACAGCCCTGACAGTTTCTGGGTTCGTTCCCAGCCATATTGCTGTGGGAGATTCCTTCTTACAAGCCATGCCCATGTTCTGCACCCTAGCACCAGCTGATGCCAGGTTCCCAAACTCCTGAGTCCATGGTCCCTGATGCTCTGGAGCTGGCACAGCTGACCAAGGGCTGAGCATGCTGATGTAGTGCCCGTCATTCAATTTTCCTTGCTGTGACAATGCTGTTCCATAAAGTTTCTTTTGTTTTTAAGTCCTCTCAATATAACAGCAGAGAAACAAGACAGCTCCCTTACTAGAAACAAAATGGAGCTGGGAAAATAACATTTGGCTAAGTTACAGTGTTGCTACTAAGCTTAGTACTGAATATATCTCTTCAGACCTCCTGTCTTCAGTTCGTTAGTCAAAACTCCTCTGACACAAGCATGGTTTTGGTATGTTTCTATCTCACAGCCCTTGTTTCTGTCAGTTTTGATGTTGTTGCTATGCATAAAATCAAACTAAGTCTTGTTTTACAATCCCAGTGTTGCCTGTGGAATCTGAGCAGTGCAAGGGCTCCATTAACAATGTTATTCTTCTCTATAGTCACTGTCACACTCAATTTACCTTCAGTTTTATTTTTTGCTGTAAAACAGCATTCCAGGTCACAGTAATTCTGTTACCACAATGATCTAAGAGCCACTAAAGGACGTTAATGAATTAACAAAGTACGTGGCTTAGTGCACAGTCCCCAGGCTCCACTGAGGTGGGAGGGCTGAAGGCTGGATCCGTGAGTGCCCATCCCTGGGGATGACCACAGCTCAGTGAGCTGCCTGAGAGTGCTCTGCTGAGGCTGGGCATCAGCTCACAGACAGGCTCTTGGGGGCTTGGAGCTCCAAAGTGAAGGCAGGACAGAACAGGCTGTTTGTTCAAAGGGCTCTGGGAGGAAATTGCAGACTGGACTCTGCTGGTAAGGAGACCTCTGTCAAGAAAAAGAGCTTTAGAAAAAAGCAGCTCCCCAATCTCCAGTAAAATACACTATCCAAATGTCATAAAACTGGTGGACTGAAAACACATGCTCATGGCCCTCTGTTCTGTTTGTCACTGAGGGGTATTCATCCCATCTCCTCAGGTGTCTGTGGGTGTCTCTCAGCTTTTGAGTACTCTGTCACTTTGAATCCCCTGTTGCTTGCACCAGAAAGAGTGAGAATGCCTCAGCATTTGACCAAGGCTCTGCCTGAAATTGGTGATTGCTTAATGATGGCACAAAGATATGAAAAGAAGGCATTGTAAAAACATCAAGTGATAAATTATATCTATAAACTTTTACCATATTGCTGGGCCTAGGAATGAAATCCACATATATTATATGGGGAGTTGGTCTTCCTGTGGGATCACTAATGACTCAGGCACATATTAAAGACAAATGAACACTGAAGCTCCTGTTTTCTATTTTCACATATATCTAAAATGCTATCAATTTAAAAGCACCTCTGAAATAATGAAATAATGCATTAGAGGATAAAGTATAAATAAGTCAAACTCATAGTCAAGGCCATATTGTGCAGTTCACTGTACACGTAGAGGACAAGAAATATATTCCTTCTTCAAAGGTACAAGGTAGGCAGTCATAACAACTCATGTCCAGCCTACTTTTTCTTAAAGACAAAATTGTGGTACAAGGCGTGAAAATACCTGTTTTTTCTAGTAAGTTAAAAGTAAAGTTTTACATGTTACTCCTGATACTTTCCATGTTAGGCCCATGAGTTTTATAAAGGTGAGCAACAAGAGTTGTAAATCTTCTATTTCACTCTACCACAATCTTTTGGCTTTTATTCCAACATTTTGTCCTGCCCTTTAAAATATTGTAAGCATGACAATTTCTTTTTCTAAAATATTGTAAGCATGACAAGTCACTTTCTCCAACATTCTAGTATTTCACAGTATTAGGACAAGAAGAACTGGGATTAAAAGCACGTATGAAGTGCCTGGCACATGGAATGTGGTGGCAGAGTGCTGGCTTCTCCAGATGTGAGGAGATAGAGTTGATAGTTGTCTATTAAAATGAAAAAGAGAAGCCCTACAAAAAAGCTGAAGAAGTTGCAGTGATGAACACAAAAATGTGAATTTCCAAATGAAGACTCCACTCTAACCCTTGCTCTGGATATATTTTGAAGTTCTGGTTAACTCATTCCCTTTGTTCCTCGGGTATCTACCTGGAAAGTCATCCACTCACATAGTTTTTTTAGTCTTTAAGTTCTTCAAGGAGAAAAGTTATTTTGTGTGGCTGTCATTCAAGACAGAGGTGTTTTAGGCAACAGTGATATTCTCTACTCCCTTTCATCCCCTAAGCACAAATAAAATAAAGCCAATCCCAAAACCAAACCACCAGCAAAATCAAAACCCAAAATGTACATTTTTCAGAAACAAGAATCATAGAATTAGTATTCCTGTACATATATACTATGTTATGATACTAGATCTATTCATATAACCTTCACTGTTGCTAAATACAACAGAAGTTAGTGTCTGAAGTTTTGATAAGAACATATATGGGGCCTCAGCAGTTATAAAATTGGGAAAACACACAGAGAGTTGGAAAAAATAAGCACTTCATTTTATGAGAAGAATGCCCCAAAGAACAAAAAAAAGGTCCAAAGGCCATGAACATTAAGGTGAATTTCTCAGTAGATATGTTCGTGCCTTGGGACTGAGTACAGAAGAAACCTAGAGGACTGGGTTTTGATTTGACACTTTGAGATGGCACAGATTGCTGAAGGTAAACCTTAACCTAAATGACAAATTGACCTTAGATAGTAGAATGTGAATGTTTATTTTCCAGAAACTTTTATAGAAAAGACTATTAAATCCTACACCTTCTAGACCAGGAATTCTCTTGAATTTAAACTGTGGAGCTCTCAGAACGTTGTAGGGATTATATTCATGAATGAATAAGAACAAAACATTGGTTGTTTTTCCTGTGAGTGATCATTAGCATAAAATAATAATGTTTCATGGTAAGTAAACCATTCTTTCTGCTGCACAGCCAACCAGTGTAGAAACTTGACAACAAGAACTACTGGGAGATGAGTGCTTCAGAGCTCCATTCAAAACCATGCTATAACTAAGAAAGTTTTTGAGGTTTTTTTAGCTTTTTTTTTCCTGATGTTCTTCAGAATATGAATAAAATTACTCAGTGGAAGAATTCTTAACAGATGGTTGCCATTTCAGGCTCAGATGGCAGAAAGCCCTAGAACCAAGCAATTACAGAATTCTTTGATGCAGAACCAGCTGAACAGATTTTAATAATTTCTTCCAAATTGGAGACACCTGGCCTCCCAGAAAGTCCTGCAAGCTGGATGATAGCAGAGAAATGTAGAAATAGAAATATATTCCTGATGTCACCAGCATGGTTTTGGTGACAAAATCATGAAGACCAATAGGAAATTACATGAAAAATGCCTTTTTCTTTCTACTATTAATGCAATGAAATTTTGCAAATAGCCCTGTAAAATAATTTTAAAAATACTCTGAGGCAAGATTGTTTTGTTTTGATTTTCCATTACTAGAATATTTTATCTTCCTTCGAAGAATGCGGTACAGGATATGGATACTCAACAACACCAGCTTTTATTGCTCACCTTTTTAAAGCTATTGGGCCTAACTCAGAAAGTATTTAAGAAACACATGTAGCATGTTACTTCATTGAACGTACTCTATTTTCTTCGTGTAACTCCTGCCTTTGGGAAATTCAGATGTATTCCCTTAGATGCACCACTTGCCCTAGGGAAGCTACTAGGTCAAACCCACTGCTATGACACTTCTGTGGCAGTTCTCCTGCATGGAGAGAAGAAAAGGGGTATTATTTCTAAGATTTAGCTTCACCTGGGTCACTGCCAGATTCCTCCATTCTGTTCTTACTCATTCAGCTGTCTCTGCTATGGTGAGGTTATGCCTTTCTCATGCTTGGTAAAGCTCTGTCCCAATGCTGTTCATGCCTCCAGTGCAAGGAGCTGCAGCCAGCCAGTTCCATGGCTCTGGCACAGGATATTAGTGCTATGTGTGGTACAAATGCTTTGCAGGGGATCTGGTAAATCAGTTTGCTCTAGTGGCTGACAGCTCAGCTTGTCCAGTAAGCCAATTGTACTTGATAAAGTTGAGAAAATAGAAAGATATTTTACAATGCTGTCCTTGGACTTCATACCTTAGACTTCTCCTATCCCGCGGGTCAGTTTTCCTCAAAACTTCTCCTTCTTGGAAAAATTAATTTCTTGGCATAAAACATTCATGTAATTTTGACTGTGTTTGTAGAATATCATGTATACTTGGGAATTTGAATTGTGAGTGTAGGAACATAGAAGGGACAGTAAAAATGCTAAATATTACAAACAAATCTAGTTAGCTGGTTCATAAATGTAAGTGTAACCACTGAATCCATCTTTGGTAGATTTACTAATTCTCTTGTACTAAGGAAAATTATTTGTCATTAAAGATTATTTGTCTCACAAATAATATACCAGAATAGCCTTTCTGAATAATTTATTTTTTTAAAAAAAGGTAAAAGAGACACAAATAAAATTTTTGAATTTTCTCAGCTGACAGTATTTTTGAACTGTAGTAAAATGGGATGAGTAAAAATAAAGGGAAGAAATGCCATGATTTTGTTTTTGAAGCCACATGTCCTGATCCAAAAGGAGTATTTAAAAGGCTAAAGTTTACATCCCAAAGTTGTATGTACAATACAGCCAACATAACACATTTTTAACTTGGCTACTTTTATATGTTTAGAATCGGATTTCATTTCCATGAAAATCAAAATCAGAAAACTCCCTGTGCATAAGATACACAAACTCAGTACAGACATCACACATCCCTCTGGTTTTCCATGTCCAAATTATATTTGACTGATTTATGTTATGCTATCATATACAATAGCTTTTCACAATGTATATCTGGCAAAGTTATCCATAAAATTGAATACAATAAACATTATTGTGCAATCATTCAGTTTTGGTTTGAGATTTGGGAATTAGTTCCATTTAAGTGGACTGCTTTTCACAATATGATCCATTCAATTGCATGCTTTCTCTCTGCATTGGAACAACCTTAGTAACAGAGTAGATTTGTACTCAGTGCCTTGCAACTTAGTTTGATCTCTTTGTTTCCTACTAAAAGGAATCAGAAGAATCAAACATTAGTGACCATTTTTACAGTCAGAACAAAGCGAGGTCAAACGGAAAGCAAGCACCTAATTTCATTCTCATGTCTCATAGGATATTTTCACATGACACATAAAACATATAAAAATACTTAAACAAGATTACACTGCAATCCCTTTTTAGATTTTTTTTCTCCTTCACTGTAAACAGACAAAACATCAAATTTGTCTGTAGTCCTCCCAAATATTTAAATCTCTCCCTTAGTGTTTGCTACATTATTTTTAAATGCCTTTTACACCCCTGAAATTTCTGTAAAATAAGTCAGAGTGTTCTGTTCCTGTTCCAAGCCTGGACATTTTAAAGCTGCAGGATGGCAAAACCCAAATGATGTCAGCCAGGCTGTGATGATTAAGTGCCATGATGCTGCAAAAGTGGGGAATTAAAAGTGAATGCCTGGACTTCCTGATGCAGAAGATAGTCCGGCTGAAAGAAAAGCATTTGTAAATGCCCATTAGGAGAGAAAAATTATGAAGAAATTGCTGATATGTTCGGTGAATGAGCTGCAGTTAATGGTACATTATTCTTCCCCATATATGTGGAAAGAATGTGCAGCCCTGAACGTTCTTCTTGAAGAATAGCTTCACTTAAAAAAGGGGTGAAGGAAGGAGGGGTTGAAAAAAGATACTTCCTTTTTCAGGAAGTATCTAGGCAGTATCTTTACTTCTGAGGCAGCACCTCAGATTGGAAAGGTAACTGGGAAATGGTGGCCCTAAGCGGGCGTCAGATATGGAGGGTTGCAGGAAGAGTTATTCCTTAATTTAGAAATACAGTTGCAGTTGCCATTACCTGGTTGCTGTGAAAAGAGAAGCTACTGCTTGTGAAATCTGACAGTGCTATGCCTTCAACCTAGAGTAAAGAGATAAGTATAAAACATCTAAGGTTACAAATACTTGATTTTTTTTGTTATAGTACTACGTAAAGCACACTGTGACTGGAAAATACAATGAATTCTGATTCAATTTGAAAAAAACAGACTAATTGCTAAAACAACTCTGTTAAACACATTATACTGTGGACAAATCGATGGTATGTTAACTTCTAGGACAGCATTTATGTAAGATCAGAGTATGAGCTCTTACACTGCAGTTACTGGCTTGTTTAATTTCACTCTTTATAATATTGATTCTTTTTTTCCATCAGTGATGAAATAATTTTCATGAGACTGCATACTTCTCTAAAACAATTTGACATAGTTTCTTGCCTTGTAATTGCTGAAATTTGACTGCAGTAACTCAGTAGATAATTACCTCTTGAAGACAGGGAATATACCTTCCACATTTTGCAGATCACACTCAAGATGGGTGTAGCCATGTTGTGCTTCCTGATTCTGCATGGCTGCGTTGTGATTGATGTGTAGTTGACAATGCAAAGATCACATTGTGACTCCAGCAGTTCATCCACATTCTACAACTCACAGGCTGGGTCCTTGGTAATGGTCTGTAATACCAATATAGCGGGATAAAATCTTTGACTGTGCTTGATACCAATGAAAATAAAACTGTGATACACCGTGTCCTTTAGGAACTTAGTGGGGAATACATATTCACCCATGCAGCAAGCCTGAAATGAAATATTACTGTTCAAGAAATGTATTTTGTTTCTTAGTGTGGTGTTTTCATCATTATAGCCGTGACAGTTCAAAAATTATTTCCTTGGTCTCTATTCATCTTCTGCTTCTCACAAAAGCTCATCCTGAAATGGCTGGTTAGTCTTTTGCTTCCCTAGTCAACTTTTCCAGCTCACAGTGCTGTTAGTGTTGTTGTCATTAATTATCAGAAGGAAAGTCAATCTTCTGTAGCAGAACCATTAAAGTGTCTCAGAAGATCATACAGACTCTTATCCTGGCTCCAAGAATGACTGATTGTAGTCTGATGTGAAGGTCAAATTCCATCCTACTTTTAGACATTCTTCATTCTTTTGGGTATTAACATTTGTATGTGTAGATCTCCTGTCTTCTGTGTGGTTATGATGTGTGACTAAGAAATACTTTCCTACTGTGTGGTAGGTTCTGTGGTTTTGATTCTGTTTGTTTTCTATGTCCTTTGTTGGAACTTGTCCTTTTTTTCATTATTTTTCACAATTCTTACTTGCCAAGCACTGCTTGATCTCTGCTGTCACTGTGGTTTTTCTCAAAGAAAGGAGAGGTTTATGTGCCAAGATCAGATAGCCCATTGACTTCACCTCCACAAACTCTTTCTCCTTTACTAAGGCCAAAACCAGATGTCTGGTGAGAAATTTCAGAACAGAGAAAACACATAGGATATATTCAGTCAATGATTTAGTAATTCAAAAATATTCTTCCAGCCTCAGATATTTGATGACTCAGGAACTTCCTAAGCCTGCAACTCTGTGTCTGAGCAAGATGATCATAATCATCAGAAGAGGCAAAATTCAATTTTTTTTTTTTTTTTTACCTAGTAACATCTCAATAAAACTGCACTACTGAAAGTGAAATGTTTATATTTCACATATGATTAGCAAGGGCTGAAGTAGATTAATTCAGCCATGACTGTAAAGGTGCAGGCCAATGCTGTGTGCCTTCATCCTCTGCTGCAGATTACTGACACCTTAGCATGGGCAGCAGAACAGAAGACATTCAACACAATTCTGATACTCTATTAGCACCTTTCCTGGAAGTTGTCTTTTGTGGTTTGAGGTAACTGTGAGCTGTGATGGCTGAGAAGAGGGCAAACTCAGCTTTGAGACATACCTGTCTCCAGGACAGGCGAGGGTGAGGGTGACACTGCTGCCCAACCTAAGGAAGCCCTAATTTCCAAAGCAGGACACTCAAAACCACTCTTGATGTGAGCATAAAACTGCATAAAACTGAACCTAAGCTGAATGAAAAAATGAACATCTGGACTCTTGTTCCTATGAGAGGAGGGTTCTTGAAGATCTCTAGTCACCCTATGAAATTTTCAGCAGCCCAAACAGAAGTGATAAAGTTCAGTAAAAGCATATCTGTTACTTATTGACATTTAAAACAGTTAGGGAGCATTAATGGGCAGTAAATCTACTGTGTATCAATAGTAAACATGCTTTGGTAAATAACTCATGTTTATAAAACATCTGTGTATCACATTAATTTAAAGGCTACAGGACTTGCTAAAAATAAGCATGGACTTAATAGAAAACATTTTACATCCAAATCCCTAATTAAACTGCTCTAGCTAATTTAGCATAACTTCAAACTCTTCCTGCCCTGCCTTCTTTTACCACTGTATCATATTCCACCATAAAAGGAAAATCTCTGTTGATAGTGTTTTATATTCTCTAGTCCACTGGAGCCAAGCATAACCAAATCATATTTTCATTTTATTTCACATTCTGCTTACTAATATTTGTACTATGTGACTAAGTTTCACTAGAAAAACAGTCAGTGTACCCAGCAACAGAAGTAGAATGGAAAAGAGTACAATAAAAAAAGCTCTTTTCAATAGTGTAATTTATGGACTTCAACAATGTAAATCTGAGAGTGACACACTCTTTCTGGTTTCTCAGAAGAGCACCTATGGATGCCTGCTGCAGCACAAAATTGTAATATTTGTGCAGGTTTCTTCAACTCTGGCCTTAGTTATAAAGATTTCAATAAATATTACTTTTAAATAGATTTATAGCTTTTGTGTTTTGCTTCCATGACCTTCCCAATTCAGTAACTCTTTTGTCTCATCTTTACAAAAATGCCTTGGGTCATTTGTATTTTAATCAGCGTGGAATAACTCTATCTCAGTATACTCAGAGAGAGCTAAAGTGTTTAAGAAAAGTGAAATAAATCCCATGTGTTACCAACCAGGAAGTATCAGGGTACCAACAATGGTTCTGCTTACTTCTTGTTACTTCTTGCTTACCTTGTTACCACAAGGTACTTTGAAACCCCAATTCCTTTTAGGCCTTACCTTGTTACCACAAGGTACTTTGAAACCCCAATTCCTTTTAGGCCTTTATTCCTTGGAGAATTTAAAGAAAAGCGGGACTATTTAGTCTTGCACTATGAGCATTTCAGCTGGACAGGCTAAATATAACATGTGCTTGGCTGTGAGTCAGCTGGATTACAACCTGGACAAGCATTTGTTGGGACAGGCACATGATATTTTGGTTCTTGTTCTGACACCACCACTGAGTTTCTATCTCGCTCTGAAAGGCTCATGTGATCTCTTCATTTTTTCCTTTCCTAATTATTTTCTGTCTTGCACTTTTTCAAACTTTTTTTTTTAAACCTCATCCGTGTTGGGACTGTCACATCCTAGCAGATTGTGAAGGATCTCACATAAACCTGTCCTGGTCCCCATATGAGATGAGCACCATTCCTGAAGTACTCTATGTAAACATCTGGGAACGGTCAAAATTAAATTTCAGGGATCAAAAAAATTTAAATTTTTTTCACATCTGTCACTCTGAACCAGTTTTTTCTTGGGAATTTTCAAAATATATCTGTTATATTACAGCACAGTATCCACCCATCATGAACTGTTAAAATAAAAAGTGTCTTTTTCTTGACAGAGTACTCAACAGAAGAGTCTCTGAAGCTTTTGCTGGGCTAGAGGAAGAACCAAGAAAGGACACACACATAAACATGGAGCTAAATTCTATTCATGGGATAATTCATCATGCTAAGGTTATACTTGCTTGCAGAATTTCCAGGGAAGATTTAAGAAGAGCCAGGATCTCAACTGGAAAACAACTGTGGAATTCTGATACCCAAAAGGACGATTCAAGTGCCAACTGAAGTAAAAATATGTATTCCCAGGCTTTGTCAGATTGTGCTGTTCCATCATACTGAATATGCAGATATGCAGAAGACAGGAAAGATCTTAAGATTTTACTGCATTTAAGGGCATTTTCTGAGGGCTCTACAAAAAATACCCAACAACAACAAAAAAATCTTCTGGTGTTAAAATCAGCATGAGCTACCAGTTTAGCATGACTTTTAAGCTGTATAAAGTAACAGAGTGTCTGTGTCAGTAGATTTAGTGAATCAAATTAGTTACAACTGGAATGAAAAAATTAGCTACCTTTATAGAGAATTTGTGCACCTCAGAAGTAATGATTAGTCTAAATTCAGATTTATTCTCCTCTCTGGGCTCCCTTCAATTCCCCCGAAGGCAAGTGAGATGGCTCTGGTAGCAGAACTATCACTTTCACCATTATAGAGAAAGGAAGGAGAAATCACTTTACTGATCCTACCAGCAATTTCATTAACCGATCAGTTCCCTGAGAGCAAGATACTCGCTAAACTGAGTGGAACAGAAAGGCTTATGCCCAAGAGAAAGCAAAACCTTACAGAGCCATTTCCATTCCTTTACCTAACTTAAAGTCATTGTGTTATCTTAAGAGAGCAATTTCACGTAGCAGGACTCTGAGGTGTCCATTGTCAATCATGATGGACAATGTAGCCTCCCATTTTGAAGATGGTTTCAAAATCTGAGAAGGCAACACATTCAAAACTGTGTGTAGACATTCCTGCTGTGTGTACAAACTCTCAGCTCACTGGGACTCGTGGGGGAGTCCAACAGGGCCCTTGGTGAATATTTGGATGCTCAGGTGTTGGAAGCAAGTTTGGCACATGGGAAATGTAACTGCTTCCCAGCACATCAGCAGCACAGGCACATGGATTTGCATGATTTAAATCTTGGGTTTAAATGTCTCACCTTAGCCCCAGCACTCATGCTCTCTGCTGCAGGAAACACTTTAGCTGCAGAGATTGTGACCGGTTTGACGTCTGCCCAGAATTCCCTGTGCTAATAATGTTTTATTACATTTCAGAGAACTCCCAGCAAGGTTCCTGCTACATAACTCCTCAGGACAGGTGGACACCAGACTGCAATAATGCACTACTATAATTTTATACATGTATTGGATCCTATATGATGGCTATTACATTTTAATAACTAAGATTATTTTACAGATATTTCAAACATAAATTTTGTCATCACAACTGTGTTAGTTATTGCTTAATTGAAATAAAAATGCCTTACTTATTTTTCCATCTTGGAAAAAAATCCTCCCCCAAGCCCCCTAAAATTTGCACATTTATACAGAATTTACTACTCACAGTGGAATTGTAGCTTAAAGGATTCGGCAGCTCACTATGCCTGAACTCTTCTCTGTAAAAGAAAAAACAGTGACTTAAATGCAAGCACATTGATATTATAGACTAGAAACTGCTCTTTTACCTTTCACTTACTACTGTACAAGGAAAAAATTTTTATTACAGAACGTTATGACTTTCAGATACTATATAAATTTGATTTTCCCAATCACACACACTCTTTGCTTTGGTAAAATCTAATATTTTTTTACCAATAGGCCATTTTTAGTATTAATATAATTCATTATCTGTTGCAAGGAACAATTATATGTAAAAAAGTTATCCTAGCCAGTTGCTCTGATTAGGTGTCTACATGGTATACTGATATATTTTTTAGCCATAACCTCTTTTGGTGACCACTGTTCACTAGATGAGAAAGAGAAAAATTATGTATGGTGGTTTCAGCATCTTAGGGGGATATTACTAGGAAGCAAAAGTTATGGCATTTCACATCAAAACACCCTGTGTGAATACCTTTTATACATGTTTGGAAAAGATCATGGTCTAGGTTTGTATCACAGCAGGTCTACCTGTGACATGACTGCTCATTTGTGTGTGGCCCTTGGGACAGAGGATTTGTGTTTATGAAGAAATGCTTGAGTCTGAATGCTGTTCTTTAGCATTCTTTATTTGTATTCCAGATCTGTCCCTTATTCATATAATTTGTGAGTTGTCTTGGTAGTGCTTAGTGGTAGAACTGTATTCTTAGAGGGTAGGATAGAAAATAAAAATATCAAAATCATAAGGGTTAAAACATATGTCCATTCTACTGACAGATATGACTTTAAATATTTACCTCCAGTTACACTACTTGTAAAATTAAGCATTGTTATCAAATTATTGAAGTTTTAAAGCTATTGTCATGTACAATTCTACAACAAGGATGTAGAAATAAATCCTTTCCCAGCTCTTTCCCTTGAAAATGAATTTAGGAAACTCAGGTATATTATTAAATATTCAGTACTCTTCTTGTATTTTTTTTTGTGTTACTTTATTTATTTCCATGTCCTTGGAGTAAGATTTTTAGTTTGATAAGCCAATATTCAAACATATAATTAAGTTTGGACTCTGAGGGTTTTTATTAGAAACAGTAGAAACATTTTATTATATTGCTTTTGGTGTGGGCTTGTATTGCTGTTCCTGAATCACTGCTGTACATACTTGGAGATTCAGACAGATAACCTTAGTTTTCAGGCATGAAACCTACACAAAATTTTAGGTGTGTGTCCAGAATTCACACAAGCAGCAACAAAGACATCTTTTCCATGTACTTAAGGTTGAACAGGATTCTGAAATGTTTGTTGCATGAGGATCATAATGCTACCTCCAGTCATATGTCAAAAATATTTCTGAATTTTACAGATCTTGTCACTTTTATGAGATGAATCTAATTCTTAGAAAGGCTTCCCAAATGGAGATCTGGCTAGTGTTATGGGCTACTACATACAAAAAAGCTTCATTTTTGATAGCTACTGAATGACTGCTGAGTGATCAAGCCTGAGATTTGCCTCCTTTATTTTTTTTAGTCTGAATTGGTTAATGAAATTTTCTACTCATAGATCACAAGGGTGTTCTTCACATGGGTATCTTACAAGAAAAATAGTGGCAAGTCTTAAAATGTTGCTGAAGTGTTCTTTATGTTAGACATATTTCTGAGTATGTGCATTTATTATGGTTTAATAGAGGGTTAATTTTTAATCCTAAGGAGAAATAAAAATGCCATTTGTGCTAGTTATAATATGACAATAGTTCTGAAAATTTGAGAAGCATTGAAGCCACAGTTTACTCCTCCATTAGACACACTGCCTCAAGAGTAAAGCAACAATCATAGTTCTGTGCAGTCCAAGCTTCCCCCTTGTTTGCAGTGTATGCACCAATCTGGATTTGTATGATGGAATATTTTGGCATGGAGATAAAAACTCCCTGGTTTTCCTCCAGAAGACTAGGATATCACAAGCAGCTGTTGACAGAACTTTGACGTATCTTCTCACTGTCAGCCCCAGCTCCACCCTGAAATATAATCTGAGTTGGTGGAATTTAATTGACCATATTTGCACTTACATTTGCACATGAATTTACTAACATAAATAGAATGTTGCTACTTATGTGGACAACTAATTGCTCATTGTTCTCCCAAGAAAATCTCTCCTCAAGAAAATAGTTACATCTTTTTAATGCAATGAATTTCGTTGCACTCATATCCAGATGAATATACTTGAAAAACAGAACACAAGAATGATAATGTAGCTTGTAATAAGCTTTCAAGAAGAGGAAGCATCTAAATTAAACTTAATATTATATTGTGTTTGAAACATTAAATGAATATATGTCGGGAGATTTTTGAAAGTTGAATATCAAATCTTGCTTGATCTGTTATCTGACCATGGCTTTGCTTTTCTTTTTTTATATTATTACTGCTACTAATTTGGGCGCAGTTTGTACCTGTGACACATTATGCAGGAATGAAGGCATGGTACTCTGCCAGGCAGAGCCTTTCATAATTAAAAACTGCTAAATCAGTTTTCTGCAACTGTGGCAAAAGAAGGAAAGTGAGAGACAAAAAAAGTGCTGCCTTTAATTAAAACTTATGGTACAAAAAGATAAAAACAGTATGGAAACATCTCTTCAAGGCAAATACTGAACTACCAGACTGTTGACCCCCAGGTTCAACAATTGAGTAATATTAGGTTCAACAACATGTAGAGTGATATAATGTTATAGGGGCCTGACCCTCTTGAAACCAATAGGAAAAATTTCAAAGAATTTTGGGAGCTTTGGATGTGATCCAAAAAGTAAACTGATACTCCTGGGGGAGACATTTTGCATACCACTTTTGGATTGTCATTTGTGCTGTTATTGAATATGTCATTCACCTTAATATTAATGCATAGAAAGGGTAGGGATTTTTTAGTAACTAAAAAATATATTTCATTCTAGTAATTATTAAAGAAATACTCTCCTTTTCATAAGAATATGGCTGCCTCTTGCCTATAAATATTTAATAACATCTTATCTTGCAACACATGGTAGATGAAATGGCTTTTGTCAAGTACATCCAGAAAGTAACTACAGCTTTTCTTTTTTTCTCAGATTTATTTGCATTTAAAATGACTTTTTAATTGTTTGTTGTTTTAAGCTTAAAGTCTACAAATAGAATAGAGTATAATTTGAGATTCTGGTCTTTCATCTGTAATGACAGAGATCACACTGAGGACTGTTTTGTTACTGAACTTGGATTCTTGTTTCATAAAGACTGTAGTGTTACACTTGGGTCAGTAAGGGAAGAGCTTTGCTGACCAAAGGTCTCAGATTTGTTTGCTTCAAAAGAAGAATGTTTTTGAAAACATTTTTATGTTCTCGTTATGCTCACTATAAATCACCAGACTGCAATTTTTTAAGTTTAAAAGCTGACAAGTTGGGACTTTGGAGCTGTCACCAAACTATTTCTCCACTGGACTCTAACCCATGATGGTTCAGTGCTACTCTCTGCACAGGAGTAGTCAAGTTTCTGTGCTGATGAAAATGCCATTACTTCATGAAAACTGAAGTAGTGCCCTGCTCTGCTTCCCTGGAAGGAAACCAGACTGAATCTCTCCAGAGCTTCTGGAGACATGTCTTGAATCCTTCCTGCAAGATCACTCATGTGTGTCCCACAAGGTGAAATTCCTATCTATACAACAGAGAGGAAGCAGAGAGATCAAGACCCAACAACAAATACCAGTTCCTCTGATGTCTCTGGATTCTAATAAGCATGGGAACTTGATCTGGAGGACTTACAGAAAAATTGAGCAATTGGGGTGTTGGTGTCCATATTTCTTCTGTGTCATACCAGGGTATATTCAGTAACTTTGGTTTCAGAGCTGTGTTATAAAGCATGAGGGATTTATATTCAGCGTGTATGTTTCCTTCATGAAACACTCCCCCTCAAGGACAGCGAAGCTGGAAATCTTGTGACTGACACTCTGTCAGTGGTTTCATTAGCTGGACAGAAAATCTCAGAAAATCTAGATTTTCTAGATTTAGGATTTAGGCTCTCTGACATCAGTTTTGCTTCTAGGTTTAGGTGAGCTTTGAGAATAGATATTACGAAAGGAAATCCTTCACTTTCTGAACTACTAGGAGAGATCAATATCTCTGGTTGGTCTTAGCAGGAATCATTTGGAATAGAAAGAGATAAATAAGAGATAATTGTTTCCATGGAAAAATCCTTTCATTTCACTTACAATTGAGATTAACAACAATTATTATCCATAGCTTTAATTTGCATTCTCTATATATCAAGTCTGTTTCACACATTACAAACCCAAAATAGTTGCAGAATACTAAATCTTTAACTTTCTTGAGTTCTTTTCTAATTTAGCTTTTTTAGTGATAAGAGATAGCTTTTCAAGCTTAAACAAAATGTTTTCATATTAGGCTTGTGTTTTGTATGTCTTGGAATATAGCCATGGATAATAAAATGATTACTGAAATATGAAAAACAAACTTGTGCAGGTTTTTAAACATATTTTAGTATACAAAGACTAAAATGCCAGGGAGACTTTCTAGCAGCCTTACACTACCTAAAGGGGGCCTACAAGAAGGTTGGGTCTGATCTTTGGTTTTAGCTGTAAAAAACAGAACTTTTTAAAAAGTCAAAAAGTCTACATCTCTTAAATGTGTGATTGGCATATTTTCATAGATTTAATATGAAAAAATAATAATAAACTGCATATTCAAGGGCCTGTCTCCTTGCCTGTTAATAGCTAACAGTATCAGCAGAAACACTAAAAATTTCACTGGTGGTTTATCCAAGTTATCCTGAATTTTCTTCTACCTGCCATCTGTACGTATACATACATATATATATACACTTGATATATATATACTTGTCATGTGGACAGTTAAAGATATTCCCAGGTGGTATTACATGAATTTATGTTCTGATGCTTGTATTTTTGTTCAAATATATCAAATATCAGAAAATTATTACAGACAAATAGGTGAGAGATTTGAAAACACGTGTTCCTATGCAACTGCTTAATCAATAACAATTGGCATAACCTTGAAAGAAAAACTTGACTGAAATCAGTCTCAGCTGATGGATAAAAAAAGAAGGCTTTCAGGAAGCTGTGGAAATATTTAACATGGAGGATAGTCCCAGAAATTATTTCAAAATTAAGTGCATGAAATGCCATTCTGAGCAGAGAAATATTTTTTCCTGGCTGGTGCTGCACTGGTGTCAGTCATGAGGCTGATGAAGCCACCGCTGTCCTTATGATTAACCAGCAGTGAACACACACTTGACACGTGTGATTTGTATCTGCTCAGGGGAGGATGGGGTAATGTGAGCCTGATGTTCTCACTCAGACTGTGGCTGGCTATTGGCAAGCACTGATCCTGACAGGCTGACATGCTCCAATACTGTTAATCTGATTCATCTGTGTTTGCCTTTCATATACACTCAAATGTATCTTGAGGAGGAAGGGCATATTTTTTAGGAAAGCAGCATATACTAGCCTGAGGGATGATCTATTTTGGTAGAGATGCCTTTATTTGCCATACCAAAAAAAGAAAATTATTTACTGTATCAGGCCAAAAATACTTTGCATTTCCAGCCTTTCCCAGTAAAATATTATGTTTAATGCTCTCACTGCTTTTGAAGGCATGGTCAATGAAGCTGCTTCTTGACAAGTTCTTGACTCTTAAAGCTGTTATTTTTTGGCCAGGATCTGTAAAATAAGATAATAAATGGGTTGATAACAAAGTCCTGATGTGTAATTCTTGAAATAAATGTATATATTTCAAGTGGTTTGAAGCGAATCAATTAACAGTGATTTTGCAGAGTGATTTGGGCACTTAATTTGACACCAAATTCCATTGGTCTATCATTGAAATTGAGGTACAGGAAACAGTCTCTTCTGGTTTGAAAGTCACTCAACTCCTGCTAGGCATAGAGTAGGGCAGAATCTGAGATGCCTGTCAGAGTTGATCACAAAAAGATGGGGTAAGGGAGATGAGGAGGTCCTTAAGCAGGTGATCTTGACAAACAGTTAGTGGAAAATTGTTGGGATAGTCAGAGGGACAGAAGCTGCCAAAAGTCCCAAGCTTGTGATTTGGGTCTGCTTAGCTTTCCCAATCTCCCAGCCTCCTCCTGCTCTGTGCCAGCTGGAGATCCCACAGGGATCCCACAGGGGCTGGCCTTTGCTCTTTCACAGATGTGCCTTTCCTCCACCCAGATCCCCTCCCTTAGACCACAGACCACCTGATGAGAGGAACTTATAGAAACTTATAGAACTTATTACTGGCTAAATGATGTTACAATTAATTCTAACATAGTTTACAGAGATATAAATCATTTGAGTGTCAAACCTAGAAATTAAATTCATCAAGAATATTAAAGAAGACAACATAACAGGATGTGATCTAACAGTCAAACCAAGATCTTTTATCAGTCAGGGTAAGAATATCGTCTGCTTTGAAAAGAAATATCAAAGACTGTTCTTTCTTTCCAACCTGAATTCCATACCATCATTGCTTTGGAACAGGCTGTTCAGGGAAGGGGTTGAGTCAACATCCCTAGAGGTATTTAACAGACATGGAGATGTGGCACTTGAGAGTGGTATTTAGTGGTGGACTTGGCAGTGTTAGGTTAATCAATGGACTTTGGGAACTTAAGGGTCTTTTCTAATCTGTGATTTCTTGCTTTCCTTCTTGATATCTTGCTTCCAGGACTACTGATTAATTTTTTATATTTCACTCACTATAGGAATACCATTCTGTAGTACAGGACACGAAGATGATGAGACAATGAAGGAGAGGTACAATTTCCAGCACTAGGAGTGAGAATACATTGTCGGCATAAAAGACCAAAGGATCATAGAAGTTGTGACCATGACAAAAAGCAATATCATTAAGTATATTGAGTTCTCTAGATTACTTAGCAACACTAAGTAATTGCACACTAAGTAATGGCACAAAAATAGGTTTCTCATGACCAAATGTGGTAGATTTTGATTCATTATAAGGAAAGAGTACTCATTGCAGGGCCAGTTGAATGAGTCTGTGTATAAACAAAATTAATTACACAGTATCTTCTCTGATCCCCGATTTCTCATAGTGCGGCTGAACTTGTCTTTCAGCTACTTGACACCTTTTTGTCTCAATATTTAGTCCTGCTGGCAAAATAACAACAGAACTAAAATCAGTGCTGAAGCAGTCCAAGAACTAAAGCCATGTGATCTCAGCTCTGCCTAGAGCATGAGGAATGAAGCCGTGCTCAAAGCCGGTGTCCTGCTGAGTGACAGTATAAAGCCGTGGCATGAAGTCAGTTCACTGGACTGCATCATAATTTACTTTGTCCTTTCACCAGGATCACTGCTGGCCACCTTAGAGCATAGTTTATGCTGTATTCATCAAAAGGAAACTTGTTCAGCCTCCCTTTCCAGAAATCAGCCCACCTAAAGCAATCATGATTTATTTGTCCTCACAAACCCTTCTACTGACTTAGCATGAGGTTCAGAAGCCCTATTTTGTTTTACTGCCTAGGTCTGATGCAGTTTAAGATAACCCTGCAGACCACACTGCAGCTCCTGACAAGTTAAAAATTCATCCTGTGTATCTGAAGAGCCTCTGCCAAGATGCCTGCATGCAAGAGCCAAAGGGAATGCACTGGCTGCTGGCTGCTATTTCATTCCTCAGGTACCATCCCTCCCCATCTTGCAGAATACTTCTGAGCTGCATGAAGCAATGCACCAGGGCCAATTTTTCCTCACTAGATGCTAGCATTATAGACACAAGAAAACACAGTTGTCTCCAACATGGACTGAGTCACAAGAGACTCCTGCAGTGTGTCAGTCATGCAAATAGAAACATGATCAGCATGTTATTGCTGTGAACTGGAAAGGCTGTGAGAGGAAATATTAAGCAATCAATTTTGTTTCCCTAGCAATGTTAGCCTTGAGGACAGTAACAGAGATAAGTCCATTTCTCTGTATAAAACTATTTACCTGATCTCAGTCACTTGATGATTGAGTGGTCTCAACCATTTGGTGAAACACTAAATATGTAGAAATTTAACCATAAATAAATGAAAAATAAATAGAATTAAATATTGATACATTAAATCTATAGTAAAATGTAGATATAATTGTCTCATCTATGACTACTTTAGCTTTTCTAAAATGATCTATTACTGTAGAATTTAGAAAAAAATTGTTAGAAAAATCAATATAGTTTTAATTTTTAGACATTAATTCCATGTAACTAAGGGAAGTATGCACTCCAACCACCATAAATACTTTCAGCAAATATATCTGTCTTAAATTTTGAATAATTTCACACAATTGCTCTTTTCTCAGTATGACTGTAATATCAGGATTTTTTACACCCAGATTATTAAGCTTTCGGTGTTCATGAGTAATTTTTAAGGAACTCACTAAATATAGTGAAAACAAGCATACATCTTTTAGGAATACAACATAATCTAGATATATTAAGTATGCGTGCATTGGGAAAACTGCTATAACCTATGTATCCCTGCTACAAGTATAAGCAAAAACTTGCATGGGATATAAGATGCCAGAATTCAAATGGTATGAATGAACTGCAAATAGGACAGAATAATTCCAGTTTTATCTGTAGCTTTTGTGGTAATAACAGTTGGGGATCCTAAAATTAAGTCCATTTCCCTGTGTTTAAATTCATCTTCCTTTCCCCAGACTCATCCCAGACAGCTTTAGACACTTGACTAAGAAATATCATTTTTCTCCACCAATTTGGTAAAATGTCTCTATCCCATCAGTCTGTGACTTTCATGAGATTCCTAAATGGCCAAAAGCAGTATGACAACAATCCTATCACTTGCTTATTAATTGCAGATAGTTCAAAGAAGAGGAAATATGTTTTTCTTTTCTGTGTCAGCCACTGTAGATCATGAGAGATGGGATCTGTTTCCTGCTTGCTCCTCATGTTATTGCATTGAATCACACTATCATTCTGACTTTCCAAGCTTTAAAAGATTAACTTATTTTATGACTGCTACTTAATGTAGCAAACATGGTGAGTGTTCATTAGTGAACTCTCTTTTTCAGAAGTCCTGTCTGCATCATTCCAGATATGTTTTATAAGGATCTTCCCACTAGAGTTCAACTACAATTAAGGTCTTGCTTGACTGATGCCTTTTCCTTTACAGAAGAAAAGGCTTTTATATTTTGCAAAAAGAAAGCAATACCCTTTTTTTACAGTCAAATATTTACATGTGAGTAAAAGTATATGAATTTAAATACACTCTTTTACATTTATTTTAAACTTTTGTCATTTTAGTGACATACTTTCCTTGAGTTTATTTCCAGGTGTTTTGACTTTTGACTTATTAATGTATTTTTTTTACAGGATACTGAGTTCTGATGATCATGTCATCAGCCTCACAGCCTCCTGTGATCAAGCCTCAGCTTTTTGGATATGTTTCAATGGTGGCTTCAACAACAACAAAAAAATATTACTGTCATTTTTCTTGTCATTTTGAATTTCTTGTCATTTTGAAAGTACTGTTGAAATTATTTTCTATATTTGCTATAATTATTATATTGTTATAGTAGACTGAGGTATATTGTGTTATGAAAAACTGAAACTATAGTCCAGTCCTGTAATCTTCATGATTTTTAGGCCTGAACAGTGATATAGTAGAAGTATAGAATGAACCAAACAAGAGGAATCACCTGGAAATTATCTTGACCAACCTTCTACCCCCGATCACAGAGTCACAGAAGGCATGGTTGGAACGTAGTACAGCGAGTCCTGTGATCCAACCTTGCTGTTTAATTAGGGTCATCCCAGAGCACATTACACAAGATTGTGTCCAGAAGGTTCTTGAATGTCTCCAGTGAGGGAGACTCCACAAATTCTCTGGACAATGTGTTCCAGTGCACAGTCACTGCATGGTAAAGTTCTTCCTTATGTTCAGGTGGAAGTTCCTGTGCATCATTTCCAGCCCATTGCCTCTTCTCCTATCACTTGGCACCACAAGAGCCTGGATCCACCCTCTTGACACCTTCCCTTCGGATGCTGATAGACAGTGATGAGGACCACGGCCCATTCTGAGGTCAGATCCAAGTTCAAAGCCGATCATTTGGAGCTCATATTGAAAGGCATTGCTCTCCTCAGTCCTCAATCCAACATTCCTCCACTTCTCTGCATTCTATATGCAGACATGGTTTTTACTGTGGCATTGGAAACTCCTAACTGAGCAACTCACAAAATATGACAAGAATGACCCTGGCAGCATTCTAGCTTTTCTATCTATATGTTTGATTTGGGATTCTTCCATCTTAGGTATCTTCAAGGTTTGATTCATTCAATTTGAAAAAAAGTTAAGTCTAAATTATGTGGTACTTTTTTCTCCATATTTAATAAAATCATATTGTCAAAGGAACAAATTTTCAGCTCAGAGACAGGCAGATCGACACCAAATGTTATCTGTGTCTGCTGTCTGTAGGCTTTATGCTCACAGGTAGATGAAAGCAAGCTGGACTCTGGGAACTGAGTTTACAGCAGGAAGGAGATGCAGTTTCTTCTGCCTGTGTATGGCTGTGTTTAGACTAAAAAGACTTTCCTGAGATAAAACATGAGTTTTTCACCAGTACAAACAGAAGAAAAATCAGCCTCTTGGTAATTGTTTTTCATGCTGGAATATGTTATTTATTTCACATTCATCCTCCTTTCTGTAAAAAAGTGGCTTTAGTGATCGCCAAAAGGCTTAAGACAGATTAGATACAGACTTGTGACACAAAACATTTATTTTCAACTGGAGATTCAAAATGTTCTATTCAGCAGACATTAAAATAACTCAAAATGTTGTCTCTGTCTTTGATGTATGAAGCCTGAAGAAATGTGGCTGCCAGCTTTATCTGATTACTGAATCTTTATGGTCTGATACATTCTAGGATGCAGAGTTCAAGAGATGTTTGCATTAGATGTATAGGTAACCTAGGAATTGTCAGACTTCAGCAGACCAGTTACCAATTATTCTCTCTCCAAGTATTAGCTCCTTAAGGGAAAGGCTCCAGAGGTCACTGGTAGGGGAAGACTTGCATACTGTATGTAACTCTACTGTCTTGTCGTATAGAACAAAGTCACTTATCCATTTAAGAGTTATACTCTATATGAAAAAAGGTATTTTTAAATTTTGCTAAGTTATTTAATTGCAAAAATTCCCATAACCTTTTAATATCTATAGTACTAATCAGAGAGGAAAAGAATTTTCTTTTTCTAAATGTAGAAGGCAGCCTATTCATTTATCATAGATTTCATTCTTATCCTTCTTAAACTAATGAGGAGCAGCTGCAGTTTAGGGATACTGAGCCTAATGGAAAACTTTGATGACATAGATGCAGCTCTTCATGAATTTAATAGGCTCTAAATTATTTTGGCTTTTTCTTTACTTTCTTATTCAAGTCCAGCTAATCAAAGTGGCTAAAAGGAAAGATATTTGGACTTAAAGATTAAAAATCATCTCTATTTCTTTTTTTTTCCTAATATATTTCCCTTTCTCTTCTACATATATATCATTTTATACAGTATTTCCCAGGGGTCAGAGTGAAAGGTTAGAGATTTGATGTGATAAATTTGCTCTAGAGATGTTCAGATTCAATTAATTGTTCTTACTCATTTTTCCAAAACCTTAAAATAACCTAGAACATTTACAAAAGCATTTGACCTGTCACAGACAAAAAACAACTCAGTTGAAAAGTTGGTTTTCCCTTTAAAAATTTCCTCCCCCTTATCAGGCTTGTTTCCCCCTCCCCAAGTTTTTGACTATTTATCCTTTTTCATTATTTTCATTTCCCAAACTTGCCTTTTACCTGAGATCACTTCTTCTTGATTGTTAATATTGTATTAAACAACCAAGCCCTTGTTTTTTATATTCAAATATATATTAGTATTTGATTTTGGAAGGAATAAGTTACAAATTGACCTTTATTTTTTGTTTCTGGATGACCAGAAAACCTCTTGATTTATTAAAACCTAATAAATTTTTTATTACAACTGTCATGTGAAACTCTGCCTTGCCTGATCTCAGCAGCCTCTTTCCCCACAGCTTCCATGTTCAATTTTAGGAGCGAGAGCCTTGAAAAAAAAGTTTTGCAATCCTCTTATAAAAGAAGTGGTTTTATACTTCTTGGCTACACTAGGAATCTAAAAATCTGAGAAAACAGCTCACCTTTTCCCATTCTAGGAGCATTCTCCATCTTAAAATTTTAATTTCCAATGTAAATGACACATTCTGTTTTGGTTCAGTGCTAGATAGCTGAGACCAGGTAGGTGAGGCATGTCTAAAGAGAGGATATGACATAATTTTGTTACAAACTGGTGGAAGTCAGGCTTGTTTAGCAGCAAATATATTGCTTTTGTTCTCCCCATCCCCAACAAAATCATTAGATGAAAAATTTGTGTGACTATAAAGAACAAGCTCACAAACATTGTGCACTTTGATTTGCACAGAAGTTTTGAAAAAGCCACATCTTATTTGATAATATTACAGAGTTTACTTCCTTGGTCTCCTTCAGAGAAGCGTCTTTAACTGCATTACAAAGGTTTAGAAATTTGGTTTCTGCTGGGTCAAGAAATTGGGTCAAGCTCCTAGACAATATTACAGCAATAAAGAAGCGATGACAAAAGAGATTCTTTCTGGCATGCTTTGCCATAATATAAACCTTTTGAAGAGAAGGCAATTATTTTCTTTCAGCATCAAAAGCTATTTCAACCATGGTAGTCCAATTGTGAGAATTTGCTGAGTTTTTGTCACTAATTGCCTTTGATCCTTCTGAACATTATTTTTAAAAAGATGCTTAAGTATTAAATAAAATAAATAATTATTGTAAATTAGACCCCAGAAAAGAATGCACTCTGAAGACTCATCGAAAGAATCTGTTTTACCCCTGAATGTCAATACCTTTTTCCAATTGTGAAAATTGTAATACAGGCTTTTGAATCAGCGACAGGTTTAACAAGTCTAGAAATGAGACACTGATATAATTATAAAACAGAACTACCTTTGGATTAAGGCAATGCTTTTGTTCAATTCTGACCTTGGAAGTTCATTCAATAATAGCTTTGAAAACTGTTGCATTCATGAAGAAGAGAAATCTAGTCTGGATAAGTTAGCTATTTTTTTTTCCTTTTTGGTGCTTTCTTCAGCTCAGAATAGCCTTAATGTACAAGATCTGGTTTTAAGCAGGGAATTAGAATTTGCACCAGATACCCATTATGTGTCCTACACTTATGCGAATGGAACCTTTATTCCAGGAATAAACAAAACTCAATCAAATGTCTACTAAAATGCCTGGAAACTGGAATATTCCCACTACAGTTCTGTGCTCATTAGCTCTAGCAAACATGTGAACTGATGCTTCTTGGGCAGTACCAAGCATGCATACCATAACTAAGAGTTTAAAAATGCTTCCCAAGCAGTAATACCTGAGTACTGAAACTCAAGCTAAATCTTCTTAGCAATGGCCAAAGGACTTGCAGGGTATCTTGTATTTCCTGTCTCCCCCACCTAACCTGAAGGTCCTATTTCACTGTGTTTGCTTTGAGAGAACTTTTAACAACTGTTTTCCAGAGTATTTTTTCTCATGGGTAAACTATTATGTCACTCCTCCCCAGTGTTACTTCTTAGGAAGAGTTGAACTGAATTGCTCCAATTGACCTCTTTCAAAGATTTTAATTTTAATTGGCTATCCTGGTGCCTCAAGATGTGACTGAAAGAAGAAACTTATGACAAGAAGTCTTACTGAACTCTAATAATAGATAACACTGAAAATCCAACCTAAAGTGGCATGTAAACTAAGATATCTAACTCAAATACATTTTAAATTAGGTCCATTTGCAATTTTTCTTTCCTTCCTTTCTTTCATTGTTTTTGGTTTTGTTTTGGTTTGTTTTTTATTTTTTTTAAATAAATTGTTCAAATCTAAATCACATCTATTTAAAGAATTTCTGCTTTTAAGGTATGGGGAGATGAATATGATTTTGGCCAAAACCTAGGAACAGTTTATAAGTAACCTTCGTTGTTGAGCATCTGGGATTGATCGCACTAAACCTGTGTTAAAAAGAACACATTTGATGAATCCCAGATGTTTTAATATGGCACTCCCTCCCAAACTAACTGGATCAGGATGGGGAAGAAATAAAAGACAAAAGTTTTAAAATTAAAGACCTAAGCAGTCTTAAATGCAGGCAACTTGGAGGTGATGGAGATGGAGTCATTGTATCCAAGTAGACAAAATTTCAAGCAAATAAGTCTCTATATTTTCTTTATTTGATTGTTTTTGAGGGCTGAAATCTCATATGGACCTAGAACTAGAGGAAAATGCTTAATCTAGAGAGTGAAGATGGCATTTGGATTTCCTTCCTCTTGCTGGTACCTGTGCTACAGCCTTGTTTCATTCTACAGATCATTGTGTTAATGATTTTATATCAAACTTTAAAGACAAAGTAATGCACATGGTAACTTCAAGGATAAGAAAAGCAAAGCAGAAGTGGTAGTCAGATAAAAGGCTGGTAAGTTTTTACCAATTTCTCTGTAGCTGAACAAAAGATCAACCATTTAATTGATTAAAAAACACACAATAAGTTGGTTAACATTTTCCTACAGCTGACACACATAAACATATCACTATCTTTGTCTCATTTTTCTCTTTTGGGCTATTTTCTTATCCTTGATTTTGGCTAAGTCAGGCATAAAGTATATTCTTCTTCATAAAATAATCTGGCATTTAATCTTTTCTTCTTTTCCTCCCAACTCATTTAAATTGTGAGAAAAATTTTTATACTATGAGAAGTTTGCTGTTACTGCAACTTGGAGAGTTGTCCCTGGTTTTTGCTAGTACAAGGAACATGGAAAGGGAAAGGATCTTTTGCTTCATTTTGGTAGCAGATCAGCAAAAGTATAATTCTCACTTTCCCAGAGTGTTGTGCAGACATAAACAGCCAATATTTACCCTTTGGGGCCTGTGATTAGGCCAAGAAGAATCAAAAAAGAAAAAAGGTAAAAATATTTTGTAAATGTTATAATTTAAGCCAAATGGAAAAGGAGCATAAGATCTTCTGAAATAAAGGGACATTTCCCATTGTCTGTATTTGAAAGAATAATTTTAGCTGGAATGTTAAGTAAAATTTATCCTCCAGTGTGCTCTTCTAAGCAGAGGCAGGACAGTTTTTCTGTTCCTTTTCCCTAGTGGTAATGTGGCTTGAGGTGCAATGTGGGAGTCTGTCAAACCTTTTATCAGAGCGACTTTGGGGTGGGTTAATCTTGGCTGGGTGTCAGGGGTGCCCTATGATGCCCCTTCTAAGCACAACAGGGTGGGGAGGAAGTAAGATGGGAAAATCTTCTGGGTCAAGATGATGCCATTTTAACAAAGCAAAAGTACAGGTCACACACACAGAAGCAGAAGGAAACAAAAGATTTTATTCTCTGCTTCCCACCAACAATCCATTTCTGGGAAGCTTCAGTATACATAGAGGTTGCTTAGGAAGATAAATAATAAATAGGGAATATTCCACTTCCTTCTCCTTTTTCCTAACTTCTGATGCTGGGAATACTCTATAGATTTTGCCCACCTCCAGCCTGCTGGTGACGTGGGAATGTTAGACATGGGGCCTTGGTGCTGTGTCAGCACTGCTCAGCACCACCAAAACACCTTCCTCATACCCAATGCAAAGCACAGAACTGTGAGAGCTGCTGTGGAGAAAAGGAGCTGCATCTCAGCCCCAGCACAAACATGCAGCTGATTTTGTTTGCCCCACTCATGTGGAAATTGCCCTCTATTGTTGCAGGAAATCCTGGGCATTAACCTCTTGATCATCCATATCACTTTTATTTTATTTATTTTCTTTTGTGCTTAGTTTAACCTCCTTTGTTAGTTTTATTTATAGCCAGAAGTAATGTATATATTGTCCTCTAAGTGTGTGCATGTGTGCATACATTTGCTACCCCGTGGAGTATGGAAGAGAGATTGTTACCAACATGAGTAAGTTTCACTGGAAAAGTATGTGCTGCATTGTGGAGAAATAAAGTGTTTCATTTTCATGAATTGGAATATACTGCAAGTCTGTACCTACAGAAATGAAAGCAAGTTCCTTTACAGGGCATTGATTTTTATTTTGAGACAAAGTAATTAATTCTGGAACTTGTGACCTAAAAAAATTATATTTTAATGTCTAAAGTAATGAGTTCTATTTTTTCCACTAAAAATACCAAAGTTTATCTAGTCAAGACAACTTCTAAAGTAAATCTTATGAATTCATGATGAATAAAATGATATAATCATTGAATTATTTAAACTGGATTGAAAAACATGGAAAGAATACATTTCAAGCTACATTAAAGACTTGATCAACATTCCATAAAATTTAAAGCTAATATATTAAAAGCACATAAATCAACAGTGACAATGCAAATCCAACATGAAGACAGACTTTATTTGATATAATACTACAAATACCTTTACTTTAGAAGAACCATTAATGATTTAATCAGAATTGATAAAAAGGAAAATAAGTCAGAGATAAGGCTCTTTGAACTACTCTTGACCTTTTTTTAGGAGTCTTGTCAGAATAAATGATCTTTTGCTGTTTGGTATGGGATGTCTTAGGTGCAATGAAGCACAGTCTCATAACTTGCTGTTTGGAAAAAGCCTTGTTTCTTGGGAAAAATAGCTGCACTTGAGCTCCTGTAACCATGTCTGTGATGGGCTGGACTGAGGACTCTTCTGGTCCAAGATCCTGTCTCTGGCACTGTCAGTAGCAGTTGTTTCAGAAAAAAGGAATAAAAATTGAATGAGTATAACATGATTGTCCCCGTGGCAAATTCTTCCAATGCTGGCAATCTGTGATTTAGGGAAACCCTGAGCCAAAGGTTGCAAGCTTTCATTCACATTTCACAACACTCCATTAAAGTACTTATGATTTTACTTAATAGCTTTTTGCACCATTTTTACTTCTGGCATTCTGCACACCTCGTGGCAATGAGCTCCAGAGATTAAGTAGAAAGCTGTGAACAGCCGTATCTTCAGTTTGTTTCAATCTTAAACTTGATTATGTTTCTTTATTCTTCTGATATGAGGCCTACTCACCACCTTCCTACTACTTCTGCTTCTACTTTATCTCTAGTTATAAATCTTCTTAGTTGTCTTTGCTGAGTTTTTTGAGGTTTTAACTGAACTCTCCTTCAAAAAAGGTCATTCTGAATCTGTCTCTTGAAAATGTCTTAATCCACCTACCTTTCAGAACTCAATTGTTGAAGTTAGGGTCTTGTTTACTTACGATTCCTGAAGTGACTGGTGCACACACGTACCAAGACAAAGCATAACTTTTTATCTGCCAAGATTAAAAGAGAACTGCAAAAACAGGCATGGCATTTAACTTTAAAAGGGTCTGTTGGCGTTAGAAGCCAACTACAGGCTCTAAACCACTGAAGAAAAGTTGATCTAAGGGCAAATTTTGGCCCTAAAATTGCATTACATGAAGTAGGAACTATTGGGAGCAATTAACAATTTGCCATCTGCCAATAAATACATAGATATTTTCTGTTGGAAGAATAGGGAGTGAGTGATATATTAGGTACCATTTTGTAATGACAACCACTGTACCAAAGTGAAAGTTTTAAAACACTCAAGGGTCTTTCAGAAACTAAATCTTATGCCCTTTTTGTCATCAGACCAAATATATGACACACAGAGGAAAAACTAGGACACATCAAAAATTTTTGTCGTGCAAATGCACTCAGACCACAGTCACAGGACAAAGTTGTATAAAATTAAGAAAACAAGGTTGCATAATACACAACTTCAGTTTTAAGGACTTATATTTATGGGGAGTTTGTAATTAAAATTATAATGCAGTTAAGAATTACAATTTTTCACTTAAGAGAAGTTGCAATGCATGAAGAATAAGAATGCATTTAAACAGGAATCCTAGCAGGGGTTTTAGAGTTGTGTGCTACCACTGAAGAACTCCATAGCTTTATTAATGAGCATCAGTAGCATTCAGTCTGACAGCCTAGATCTGCCGTGAGGGGAGAGAAGACAAGTGCTTTTCTGACTTGGTTACCTTGACCAAGGCCTTGCCTTCACCAAGTCCTAAATAAAACATAGGCTGCCATGCCTGTGCAGAATGGCCTCCCACACAGCCTCAGCCACCTGACTTCTTGAAGGCATATTGTAACAGAAACTTGCTGATGAAAAAGAAATTTTAAAATTTCCAGAGATAAATGTTTTTCATAAAATTTAAGAATTTCCCATTATTCCTCAACTTTTGTCATATTATTTTCATATTACCGCTATATTATTTGTGTGCCTCACATTACATTGGCATATTATTCTTATATATACCTATAAACAATCAGTATTTCATATTACTTATTAGTAAGTATTGATGTTTAATTTTAAAATGACTTTTTCTACTAATGAGTTCCATCCTTTTAATTTTTAATTTTTCTCTTACACTTCAGCTATCCACCTGTGCAATGGAGCTCTTCTTAGAGAATACATAGAAACAGTACTTAATCAGCCTTAATCTTCTCCTTGAAAAACAGACTATTTATCACTCCTTCATTATAAAGTATAATTTTCAAACAACTAGTTACCCTCTGAATGTTTTTGGAATCTCATTTAAAATTTCACTATTTTTCTTAAATTACGTAAAATACATATACTAAATCTGGATCTCTTTGAGAACTGCAAAGGCAAAAAATACTAATTTGCATATCATGAACCTACTCCTTCTTAATATTTAACTTTATATAAAAGACAAAGATTGTATTAACATCTTCAGTCAAGGAAAATCTTAAAAAAATTACAGTGAACTGACTGTGCTTATCAAGGTCACTACAGACTTTGCTATTTAAACAAGTCATCAATATTATTGTAACTATGACCTACTTTTCTACTTCCAGAGAGAGAAAATGTCTCATTTTTCCATGAATTATTTGCAATCCATTGGTTGTCTCTCATCTGTAGGGTGATCCACATTACTTCAGTCAACTGCTTTATCTCTCACATAAACATGGAATTATATGTAACTAAAATTCATGGTGATTTTATGTTTTTTTCATTTATGATAATTTTTTTAAGGCCAGTACCAAGAAATCTTCTTAAAAAATACATTTTAACACAACTTCGTCCTCCGTGCAAGTAATAAACTCCAATTTACATTCACATACATTCAGGGTTTAATCCATTCAAAATGTATAATTTGTAACACTCTGATTTCCAAAATGAAACCACAATGGTATAATAATTCAAGTGTTTAATAGCACATTCAATATACTATGTCATTAATATTCTGTCTATGGGCCAAAGGGATTATGCAATGTTAATATGACTAGTGCTACAAGACCATGCTGACCATTGTTAATTTTACTGACTCCCCCTTGATTTTTTATTAATTGATTACTGTACCATCATTTATCAAAGTTATGATGACAGGTATATGAATTATTCAGATTTTTTCATATCTCAATTTTGGCTTGACATAAGCTTGGTTTGGATTTTTTTCAGTACTCCCTGGTTTACTAAAAATTAATGAAACAGCTCCCAAGCCATAGTTTTTAAATCTCTTGGACATGGTTTATCTGGACCAGCAATTTAAAAATACCTAGAATTTAGTCATTACCGTATGATGCCTGGCTAAGATTCCACTGGAAAGCACATGTGTAACATTATGTAATGTAATCCTACTTTCTTATCCTAAAGATAGATAATAATTGAAATAACACTTTCAAATTTTCTACATTATTCAATCCAATATTAGAATTGTAATTTTTCTTGTTTCTAGCACTGAATGAAAATTCATCAGAGCTCTACTTTAATTTGCCAGACTAATAATTTTCTTTTTATTTTTTTCATTTAATTTAAAAGGTATGCTTAATTTTTCAATTCAGGTATTACAAAGATATTCAGGTTTCACTATGAATCATTGGTTCCAATTCCTATCTTGTCATTTATATCCATTGCTATAAAATCCATTGCATCCATTGCTATCCAATTTCTTCTCTAGACCAGATTGTTATGTATATGATTTGGCTTTTTTGATCAGCAAGATATTTTTTCCAGACTGGTTTCTGAGGGATTCAGTTAAGTTTTCTTCAGCATTTTCAGATACAAATCATAATTTTCTGTTTAAATTTTCTTTTCAGTTACTTTACTCATATTAATTTCACCTTTGAGAAATTAGTCTCTTATGACATTATATATTTACTTATATGAAGCAATTTGTTTTAATTCATTCACAATATTTTAAATCTATTTTTATAACAATTTTTGTCATTTTGATTAATGGTTTAATATGCAACAGGATGGGATATAGTAGAATTTCACTTCTTTGCTGAAATTAATTTACTGAATAAAATTCATCTATCATTTCCAAAAATTGTGGCATTTAACTATAGTCAACAAGACAGTACAAGCAGCTGCTCATATTGAATTCTACCATGATAATGTTATTTCACCTTCTCTCTGTAGTTATGTCTTCAGGTGTCATTTGCTGACTGATTAACACTAGCTGTTATCTAAGTGACTATATTCGGTGTATATATTCAAGAAAACAAGAGTAGACATGTGTTTTTCCTTCTCCCTAACAGATTAGAGGTCTTAATTTTAAATATTAGAGTCATGCGAATCTTGTGAAGAGATTTGATTAACACTACAATACCAATTTGACCTTTTCCTATTGTTCTTAGGGTGAAACTTTTCCATCTTCTACATCAGTTTGTTTTTTCTGAAAACGGAGGTTCTGTTTCTGCTGGGCTGTAAATATATTCAGATCACACCATTTTTGACTAAGCTCAAAACATTCATGCATACAAATCTCAGTATTCCTATCCCCTGTGTCGGATCTCAAGATCTCAGTCCTGAGATGCTGAGCCTCCGAGACCAGCTTGGGGGTCTCGGGAGTCCTGGAATGTTGCCAGAAGTGTCTGGTAGCTGGACTTTTACCCTGCACAGGAGACGACAAGGATGAGGGCTTCACCGGGTGAGTGGTGAAGGGATTAGTTAATTAGAGGGTGAGACACAAGGTTTAGGATTTATGTACAGGGGGGTTTAGAGGAGTAAGATGGAGGAATTGGGGTGTGTCCTGTCCTCCTCCTTCTTCCTCCTCTCCTCCATCTTCTTTGGCCACGGTGGCACCTTTCTATTGGTTATTACTAAGAGTACACCGAGTTATAACAATAGATGGTATTGGGGAAAAATGATAAATATTGTATACGTAGCAAAGGGTATAAAGATACGTGGCTGCCCGGAGGGCAGGACAGAGTGTGCCCATGGCTGACTGCTGTGCGGATCTCTGTTGGGCTGAAAGAACATCTTTTAGATAAACAATTAATAAACATAAAACCAGAAAGAAGAACTGAAGCCTCTTCTTGTCCTTTGATACGCGGGCTGCGTCAAGGCCACCTCCGGGCCACCTCCGGGCCTCCCAGGCCCCTCAAACAGCCGAGATAAACCCAGACCCTGTTCTCATGTACCTACAATTATTCAATAACATCTTTTGGAGCTATAAGGTAGAGTTCTTTAAACTGGAGTATGAAGTCCTTTTTATTAGGAACCATGTCTAAGTCCTGCTGGAAGATACTTAATTTAAATCTAAACTGCCACAGAAAAACAGTCCAACAGGTATGCTTAAGCTCCCAGCTCCCTTGGATAGAACTGAGTCTAACACAAAGCTCACCCTTTTTCATTCCAAAATGCGCACAGAGAAACACAAAAAGAAATTATAGCCTGGAAACAATGGCCTACTCATGAAAGCATATCCTCAGGAAATTGGAAAACAGGTTTTTAGGTTAATTTCCACCTTAGATGGCTTGCTGAGCAACAAGGTGTAACAGCCAGGCTAGAATTTTCCAATTTTGATTTTCCAGCTGTCATCATGCCACCAGAAATGTGGCAATTGAGAAACCAAATGAAGACTTAAACTAGATCTTGACCCTGTGTTGAGCAAGAATAAATGTTAATTTTATTCCCTTGAACACTGGAGTAAGTGAGATCATCCTTGGTGTCTCATCTTACCTAAAAAGGATCAGGGAAATCATCATCATATGATGCAAGTGGGGTAATGCTGTTACAGTTGAGTAACATCATACCTCTCCGTGGCTGGTCACTAGTTCCTAGCTATTCCCAATACCCAAGGTTTAACTTTGAGGCCTCTGTCTCATGGCCTGTCCCAAAGTGAAATTGTGCAGAAGCCCTGGGCACAGGGGCCTGCTGGGGGCACAGCTGGTGCAACCTGCTGCTGCCCACTTGGCCACAGCTCACAGACCCAAGCTAGAGAGACTTCAGACAGTGGGCTCTGAGACAAAGAGATCAAATTGTTGTCCCTTGAATAAGTTCATTTAAAAATCCGAGCAGCAGGCAAAGGTATATGGATGACAGAAAAAGAGCTGCCAGACTTCCCACCATGTAAGGCAGCACAGCTGCCAAAGCATGACCACACACAGAAACACGGCCCTGTCAGACAAACCACAGAGGCATTCCTCCAGCCAGGGATTCCCACAACATCTCCCAATCTGTCTGAATTTGTCACAGACATGCTCTTTCACCACAAACAGGATGGTGATACACATCTTACCCTGCTCCCTGTAAGACACACAAGAATGACATAACGGGGTGTTAAAACCCTGACACAGCTGGGAAAGCATTCTTTCAGAGCAGGCAAGACAACATCACACATACTCCAAGAATCCAATCCAAAGCCTTGGAAGAATTCAAGCATGTGTTATGTTTCCCTGGACCCTGAGTGCCTCCTAAACTCAAGCACTTTAAGAGATGACAGCACAAACACCTCTGGGGCAAACAAACACTCATGTAAAGACATACTTACATTTCCCTTTCCCCAAACACACTTTTGGATTGAATCTGAGAGAAGAATTTCTGAAGGAGAAGAATGTCAAAGAAAAGTTTCTATCTTTATTCAAATGAGCATTTTAGATATGGAATCCCTAAACTGAGTTTGTGACACCTAAAAAAAGCTGACCTTGGAAAGTAAACCATTGAACTACATGCGAAGATAGAAAAAAGAAATATAAATAAATAAGATGAATATTGAAAATGTTAGCATGGCCAGAGTATAGTGAGGCTTTGTATGTGTTAATAAAGAGAGAACACTATTTGTTAATAAAACAATAAGACTAAAATTTATCTGATAAGAAGTCTTCAAGAATGAGAGAAACCCACATCACAGAGAGTATGTAAGATTCATTGCTGTATTTCATAAACTTTGCAAGTGAAAGATAAGGAGTGAGACTGATTAGAACTACATGGCACTTTTATTTATAACTTTTAACACAATGTGCAGTGTTAAAATATTTGTACCCATTAAATGTGGGCTCACAATTTACCATCTAAGCTGTCCTCACTGAATTCAGCTTAAAGAGAAATGCAAACATTGTCATATACATGATAATTAGGTACAGATGTGATTATTTGACAAATAATCATAACGAATAATTGTCACTTCCTTGTTTATAAACCACTAATTTAAAACATGTGTCCGCTGACCTAACCTCACTAGTGCACCCTTTTCTGATGTGGGGAGAGAAGAGGGAGAGAGGTTCAAGCTGTTGTCTTTTCTTCAAGAAAACTAACCTTTTGTTCTCTGGTTCTAACTTTCTGCTTCACAGAGTTACTTTGCTCAGAAGCACGTTTCCCACTGGCTTCTGTTTTGCAACACTTGTCATGAAAAACCACTTTAGGAGAGAGGAGCAGGAGGACAGAGGCACAAGACACAGTATGTGGTTGATACCATTTCTTCCAGACATAGCAGTGGAAGTGGTTTACATCATTAGAGGACTGCACGCTCCCAGACATGAAGGATACACAAGTATTTTCTCAGTCAGAAGAGCCATAGCTTAGATTAAGCTACAACATAATTGAGAGATATTTTTTGTGTGGGAGAATGAACCATTTCATAGAGAGAGAGAGCCAAACAACCTTCTCACTTTTCACATAAGCAAAGTTTTCAGTTTGTTCATGGACCAACATGACTAACATATGAAGTTAGTAATGGCATTTAATACCACCTCCTAAATTCATTACAGATACATTAAATTTAGTTGTTTACATGTTATAAAATAAGAATGTAAATTTTCGCATTTCCATCAGTAAAATCAAAGGTAATTTCACCTCAATTAGTGATGTAATACTAAGGATGAAGAAGAAATGTTGTCAGTAATGATTAAAATGGTATGTTTCTACGGTTGTGCATGTCACACAACAGTATTTACTTTCAAGTATGTTGTTTATCTGTACTGAAAAATGTTAAACCCACTCTTCAAACAATTTCATTTAAGTTTGCCATCAAGTGCTGGTGTGGAGTCTTTAGAAAAAAAGAGCAAGACTCTTAGTGAATGTTTATGTTAAAAAGTACTGTTTACATTTCAGCTTCCCCTCTGGATCTTTAGCGTAATGTTTATAGAAAGCAGACAACGAAGTTGTATAATTTTATTATAATGAACAATACCATTTAAATAAATTATTATAACTTTCTCCTAGATCATCATTTTAAAAAATGGAGATAACAGGGGTCTTGTACAATCACAGGTTTTTGACTTGTCTTTTTTTTTATAGGTGTTTCCTATGGCACAACAGAAACTCAACTTTTGACGTCCCTGAAGATGCTACCAAGATCTGCTCTTCACAGTGATATCAGCACTGCTCTCCAAGCAGAGACTCTGGCTATGATGGGGATGCAGAATGGTGCACCCACACCCCTGGCCCTCAGAATACACTGTCTGGGAAGATATCAGAGCATACCACAGATTCCACCCTGTCCACAACCTCAGGTTGTTTTTGAAAGGAAACCAATGTACATAGGAAGACGACAAGCACACAGATCTTCTCTTGGAGCTGAGTGAGAATGAAACAGATCCTGGTAACAAAACAATCAGAACTGGGAAGTGAAACGTGAACCACATCCTCCTGCTTGGCAAGGATTCAACATGTTCTTTGGGTGTAATTGAGCTTTTGTGCATCTGAATCTGCTAGAGCAGTAGAGCATACAGGTAACAAATCTTCCAACGTTAATTAATACTTCTCAATTTATTAATATTATTCTTAATTATGATTTTGAAAAATATTTATTCAACTCATACCTTTAGGCAGACATTAAGAGCAAAACCCATTCAAGATAAGAGAACTATACTTTTTGGAATAAAGTCCTTGGTCCTGCTTTTGAATTTATGAGTTGATCAAAATTTGTCATACTACACTCTGAATGTCAGTGTCCTGAGTCCTGCAGAGTGTGCATAGCTAGTCTATCCCAGAAATGGCAGACAGCAATGTCCTTGAGCAACGCATGAGCATGTGTAGGACCACAGCAGCTCAGAATGATCCACCTCAGGGGAGACTGGGGCTCATACAGCAGTCTCTTCTCTCCAACACCATGCCACTGCATTGGCACTGCCTTCCTTCCAATCCTCTTTATATCAACCTGTGCCACACACTACCACCGCTCCCACCCCAGCTGTTTTCTCTCCCTCATTTTCTTTGGTTCCATGACTCTGCACTCACTCTGAAGAGCAGCCCCAGGAGTTCATTTCAGGAGAGGCAGAGGGAGCCCAGCTGGACATGCCAGGTTGCAGCTTTAGCTGGGGGACTGAGGAAAACTTGTAATCTAACAGCAGAGGTTGACCCAGAGGCTCTGACCATCCACCACAAATGTCAGCTGCTTTTGGCTCCCCAACAACTTCACCTGATACTACCAAACGTCTCATCCCTCCTCTTCTCTCTACTTTTTACCAGAGAGAGCAAAAGACTAAAATCAGAAACTGTTCAGCAGAAACTGTTTACTTTTCTCTAATAATAATTAAGACTATTGCAGACTAAGAGGCCTTGACCAATATCTTGGACAAAAAAAAAAAGGCTCAGAAAATGTACAAATAAATTAACTTTTCACAATAAGGCTGTTTCCTAAACTTGTTTTGTTTTGTTGTGTTTTTTCCTCCATTACAGTCTAATCTAAACTTTGTGTGTGTGTGTGTGTGTGTGTGTGAATGTGAGTGTGTGTGCCAGTGTCTGTGTTTAGCAAGAATATTCCAGTTTATTTATCATGGGAATTAGCCATGGGGATCCAGGGTCTCTACACTCAAATATCTGATATACTTGTGACTGCTTTACAGTGACTTGATCAGGTTAACACCTTTGTGATCCTTGAGTCCACTTAATCTGTCAAAATTATTACCATATTTTGATTCCATACTGATTGTACATTTTTAAAAGTATGTCATTTATATGTAGATAATATAAAGTAGATAATCTACTAATCATCTTAAGTAGATAATTTGGCCTCACTTTATTCTACAGAGATAAGATCATTTTCTGGATAAAGTACATGATGTTTCTTCAGAGAAATTTCTCATGGAAAGATATGTATACAATTAAAGCTCAATCTGTGCTTTTCTGGATTCATCCCTAAATAAATGCAAATAATTAGACTTGATATCAGGAGATCTATTTCAATATAGGAAATTCAATTAGGAAGAAAAAAGGCCAGAAAACAACACTTTATTTCAAAACAATTCAGAAGAAGAAAAACTCTGTTGATGCAACATCTGTTCTCCTCAGCTCCCCTTAGTGTCTGATCTCAGCATACTGAGACATCTGTTATTTTTGTGTGTGACTGGGGTCAGAGACAGCAATTGGCTTCTTCCATGTCCTGACACAACTGTGGAAAGAAAACTTCTAATACTGAGGTCAACTTCTCCTCACCCTGCAAAAGACAGAAACAAGTGGAAGGAATAACTGACAGATATAGTAATAAATATATATATTAAAAAATCAGTTTAACATTTTAAAAAGGACACATTTACTTCTTTTTGCTACTGTTTTAGCAGAATGAAATATGTAAACTCTAGAGTGTAAACAAAAGAAGTGGATTCCTTTAGTTTATTAATGTATCTTTGACTATGGCACTGGGAATAACTTTTCTATGGGTGTGTGGCAAAAGAGCACCAGGAAAACACAAAAGATGCAGTGGAAACCTGAAATTCAGGTAATTATCACAGCTTTTCTGACTTCACTGAGTAAGCTGACTTGCTAAGCTACATCAACCTGATGCAAAGCTTTTCTGTGCCTTTGATTAACATGTGCATAATCAATCTTAACCCAGCACAACTCTCATACTCTTGCTCTGTCTTTGAGAAAATTATTTGATCGGGTAGATCTACAGAAAAAGTACTGCTTAGCACTCGACTCTTAACTTTTCACTGACTAGTGGCACTGCTCACCCAGACCTGCTCTCCTCAATCTCTCTGGGTGCCCGCTGGAGGTTTGATGAAATATGAGATATCCCTTGTACCCTCAGCCTCACTGAAGCAGTCAGCAGTTCAAGTGGTTTCTTTCCCACCCCCTACAATTTGTCTGCAGGTTTGTGTCAGAAAACAAAGCAAAATACATCACCACTGCAAAGGAAAAAAAAGAAAAAAAAGAGAAAATTAAGACCACAAAAAAAAAAAAACCAAAAAAAAAAAACCCAAAAAACCCAAAAACCCCAAAACCAAAAGCACAATCAATCATACTAAAGGCTCAGTGTATGTGGTTACCTTGTTATAAGTCTTAGCACCTTACATTTCAACAGCTCTTCACAGCAAGTCCCCTGTGTGCAACTTGTTACTTGAAAGCTCAGATGCAATTTTTTTTACATTCCTTTAGACTGGGGCTCACTCTACAAGAGAAAGAGCTAAATTACACATCCACTTACTGGCCAGAAGCAATACATGTGAAGAAATATATTCACCTTAGATCATCCATGGAATGAAAAATGGCTTACTTCAGAACTGTGTTACAGATATATGGTCTGATACACACTTCTTTCAGTCAACTCTTTTTTTTTTTTTGAAAATTCCTCTAAAAACTACTAGAAATAAATTTTTAAACATGTCTTTTATTCATTAAGTAGTATAGAAGAAGAAAACTTACTGGTTAGCCATGAAAAATTGATTTATAGAAATACTTTATTGTATCACATTTTAAATGTTTCTTGAGTGAATAGTTCAGTTATTCCAGGACTTCATTATTTTTCCCTGTTGGTCAGAATGCAGTCTCCATTTCTGTGCTGCATTAGTTACATCAAAATGCTTGCAGTGTGACTTTGGGAAAGTTATTCTGATTAGTAGCAGATGAGTAGCACTGCTACCTCCCTAACAGTGTTCAAAATCCTACTGAAATAAAGAGTATTAGAAATATAGAAACATTAGGGTTAGAAAAGAACATCATTGAGTTGAATCTTTACACTCCTGTTTGCTTATCCTCTGTATCTCTAAGGATTTTTTCCACTATTACACAGAAAAATGTCATTGATTCAACAATGGTTCTGTAAAAACAAAGTACTTAAAGGTGGATGGAAAACATTGAAAATTGCTTATTTGTCATCAAAACATTTCAATTTAGGCAGAAATAATGGGGAAAAGAAACCAGGATACTATCTAACAGCTCTACCAAAACAATTATGTGTGTTTTGGTGAACAGCAACTTAATCACAAAATAATATCACATTGTATCTTCCTGGAAAATGTGCAGCACCTGGAAAGACTCTGGAGGGAAGTGGTAAATTGTGTCTTGAAAAGGTCTTCACTGAGGAAGGGATGAAAGAAACAGGATTGTGCTGCTTAAGGAAGGGGAGGACAGAAGAGAGTGGAACATAGCAGTGTTCCAGTATGCAGATCACTGATAAATTAGAAATTATTATTATTTAATTGGAGATGTTGTTATTAGCTATGCCCACAAAAAAAGTGGAAAAGAAGATGATGGAAAGAAGATTGAGGAAGTCACTCAAAAAATGAAGCAATCAAATATCAGAGTAGCTTGCCTGGAGGGAGGCCTGGGAGAATCCACTGCTGGAGGCCTTAGGGCTGGTTATGGAACTGTCACCGGGGCATAGGCAGACCTGAAACTCATCTGCAGGCTGGATGCTGCTGAGTTTCCATTACTTGCTGTGCTGTGATCTGTGTTAGAACAGGAGGAGAGCAGAATCTAAATGCTATGAAATTTCCCAGCTAAAAGTCACTCAGTGTTGGCTTTGGCTGTGGATTATTTGTGCTGAGGGAAAAGTTACTCTGTATTCTTTCAGGTTCTCTCTGGATAGTTTTGAAAACAGAAGATTAGTGGCCAAACTGCCAAGAGAGCAAATAATAAATTGTGAGAAATGGATTCTCTGAAAAATGTGTTTGGTTTCATGTGGATATGGGTATGATACAAAGAGAAACCATTTATGAAAGTCTTCTGTGAGAAGAAATTAGCTGTTTATTGAAGACAACAGGTTGTAAATTGGTGAAACAAACAAGTCTTTAGGATTCCACTCATTGTTATAAACCATATGCAGTGTTTATCCAGCTCCACTGTAGGTTATAGAGGTAGGACCAGGTTCCCCAGTGATGCAAGCACTATTCAGCAGTTAATTACATTAGCTAAACATAGGTAAAGGTCACCAAAATTCCTCATTTCATCAGGATAATTTTGGACTGAGCTGTCTTTCCTCCCCCTAACCTGCTGGTTCTGTTAAAGACAAACCGGTCACTTCATGGATGTACAACATTCATTTCATCAAGTATTTACAGTGCTAAGGTCAGTTCTGGCTCACCAAGCCAGAGGAAAATGTATCATTTCCATACCTAGAGTCACAGTGAAATGTGTCATTATTGGCTCCATTTTTCAGTCTTCTATAAGACTCATTTCTATTTCTTTTTATCAGCTCTTGTTTAGCTTGTATTTCTCTCGGTCTGAGATATTCTTCAGTCTGCCATTACCTCAACTGTCCTCCCACAGAATGGTCATTCCTGAACAGCTTTTTGTCTCTCTGTCTCTCTTTAACTTGGGTTGTTGGTAATTTATAAATGTGATAGCTGCTCTCAACAGAACTGAGCACTGGATGTAGCACTATGTGTGTTGGGGGACATCTACAGGCTGATTCCTGACACAGAAATTTAACAAAGAAGCTTTTCCAGGCAAGTCAAGGACATCTGAGTCCCACCTAGGTTATCTTCCTTTTTTGTTTTAATTAGTCAGTCTGGAAAAGTTATATTCTCACTCCAAAAATAAAAACAATAAATCCATGATTTCACATCACATATGTGATTACAAGAAACTACTCATTGCTATCACAATAGCAGGAAAGCAATTCTTTGATCTCAGAGTACTAAATTATATGATGTCACACTATAGCTCGTATCTGAAGATTTTGGCAAAGTAAAAACAAAATGAAACAAACAAACAAAAAAAGAAAATTAAATACTCTTACTCCAAAGCAATTTGTGTTACAACTACTCAGATATCATAGCTGTGAGGTAAGCAACAGATAAGTTTTTCACAATTTTTTTCCTTTCTATTAGTTTCCAAAACTCAAACTAGTGAGAAAAATGAAGGTCTGCCTGACATGAAAAGAATATGGGTAAATCTAGCTAAAAATTCAATTTCTCACACATAAAATTAATATCTTTCTTCTGAGTCTATGAAGATGTCATTAAGGCAGCAAAATTCAGGTCTTCAAGGAAGTGCAGGCGTCCAGTTCCTAGTGAGCCCAGGGATGCTGAGAAATAGAGTAGGCCTAATTAGCCTATTAGAAGATGCATATTGAAATGTATACACTATATCATACTCAACATTTGCATAAAAATATTTTGTTACAGAGTTACAGATGAGCTTGGAGGATTTCCGCCTGAAAAAGTCCAGTGGCTTTCATATATGCTCCATGGCAGAAATCACCTCTCTGCCAGTATATCCTGGCTCACCTGTAGCATAACTTTGCTGGAAGAAGTGTACAGCTGTCATTACGAAGTGTTTAGTTTACATATTCTCCACTTCCCAAACTGTTTGGTCACATTTTACTTCAGTCACAGCTGCTGAGAATTCCATCAGATGGGATAGGGGAAAAAGCAATTTCATATTTCAAGGTTCTCAGCCGTACCTTCCTAGTAGTTGAGTATATAAGGAGCCTCAGTTCCAAAAAACCAGGAGTACATGAAGAAATATCCACTGAAATCATATTTTTGATCTGTGGCTCAGGGTTTGTTTCTTCAACTCTAGTTTACACTTAACACTCAACACTGTGTTTATAGAGGTGAAAGTTGCCTCATAGTGAAATTTTCACTAAAAGCCTAGTTTGTTGGGATTCTAGTGGACAGAAGGAACCCAAACCTGATAGAGACCCAAAGACTTTTAATCAGGAGGCAAAGGTTGCATTCATAGCACCAAGCAGGTCAGTCCTATTCTCTCCTCTGACATCTCATACCCAGATTTCTGCAGGAGCTCAGCTGCATGAGTGCCAAGCAACCAGCACAAAAAAGGTTTGTGTGCTTTCAGCAGATATTCAGGACTGTGCTCCCAGTGCTTTCACAGCTGAGCTATTGGCAGCATCTTATTACACATTTTCCAGCAGAGAAAATCTTTTCCAGACCACTGATTTCTTTTTCTTTGCATGTGCCAATGTACTCAAGTGGCTCCACACTTGGTAGAAACAGTTTCCCATATGATGCTGAAGGATTGAAGGATCTGGGGTTTAGGCTGGGAGCCCTTTGTGGAATACAGGAATCTACTTCCTGTGATGGGACTTCTTTAAATCACTGGCTAAAGTCAAGGTAATTTCCTTTTTTCCCATCTCCATTATGACTGAACTATGATGAAGAGTGACCAAAGGGATAACTAGTGGAAGAAGTGAGGGGAAGCATTGAGAATAAGCCCCTGGCAGACTCTTGTGGTCTCCTCAGACCTCTGCAACAGAGGGCTTTTAAAACAAAAATAATATGGTTCTCATTTAAGTCTATCCTGGAACTGCAAGAAAAATAGAAATTAGTTTTCAATTGGTAGTTAAAGACTCTAACTGGGTTAAGGTGATCTGCAACTCTGCAGAACATTTTTTAAGAAGGCAAAGTGGTAGTTATTTGATACAAAGCTCATCATAGAGGTTTCCAGCCATAATTTAGTTGTTTATTAACTTTCTTCTTGTAATTATTCACTTTCCTTTCTCTAATAACTAATTTTCAATTTGCTTTTATAACATTTCCTGTTGAAATACAATCAATCTATGTGAAAGTCAAAAACATTAAAAACATTTTCCTTGTGTCTAAAAGGTAGGTTCAGTGGTGTGTTGGTGATATTCTTAGTTATTCCAAAAATATAATTCACAGTCCCAGACCAAACTTCAGAAAGTTGTTTCAGTAACGAAATTTTATCCATACATTTAAATTCATTCTTCCCTAACAGCAACCTGAGCTAGACAGATTACAATATCACCATTAAAGTGTGTGTCAGATTTTAATATAACAACACTTTGTTACAAATATTTATCTGTACCATATGCTTACATTCCAGATATAAAATAAAACTATTCTTCCCTCTCAAGGTTTTCAGTCAGCACATAGTTTTTCTGAAGGTACTGAAAAATTGCTAACTTGCAGAGGTAAATATCTCAATTGTTAAATAAAGCCATATTCATTATTTGTTTGCCACAGAAAGTAACATCTCTCTGTGGGTCATGTAGTGACACAAGAGAAGCAAAGCGGTAAGTGAGCCAATATGAGAACTGTGGTGCCAACTCCAAGCACCAGAATTCCCTGGCAATTGGTGACAGTGTCAGAAGAACCATGCACAAGCTTGTAGATTTTCTCCCTTTACACTCAAAAATTATAATATTTTAAATGTGGATTTCTTCCTCTAAATCAGCTGACACGGGATTTAGGAAAGAACTTTTTTTATATGCCCACAAATACTTTACTACCTTGAGGACACCATAAAACCTGACACAATCTGCTGTGGTTCAGAAATTCAGAAGAGTGAATTATTATATAATACATTTCAATGTTAACATTTCAGCATCCATTAATGACAGTGACATCTAATAGCAGACATATTGCAGTTGTTGGAGGATAACTTGTCTTCTGAACCACCACCATGTTAAACTAAATGGGAGACCAGGTCACCAAAATGCTCTGGCAAATCATGATATGCATGTATGGAAAGGGCCAGTGAAAAAAACTCCTTGTAACAAAAGGGCATAATTTTGTCCTTTTGTTTGTTTGTTCAGGGTCATTCAAGTGCTAGTCAAAATCAGCTCTGTTCCTGTTAGCTCTGTGTCTCACAGGAGAAGTATCTAACAGGCATCATCCCTTGGCATGGCTCTTTCTACTCCTGCAACAGGTATGGAAACCCAGCACTGCACTATGGAAGAGAAGACATGACAGTGACAATACTCATGGGCACAGCTACCTTGTATTCTTCACAAAATATTCACTAAAATAGTCACAATCAAAAGCTAAGATCATAAATCTACATCTTCAATCTTAAAGTCATACTAGGGCATAGTGTACTGTGCCTTTATAAATTGATTCCCTGAGGATGATCTCTTCACAGGGATGAAAGCTACCAGCTTTCAGGTTTTTTTCCAAGGGAAATATTTGCCTCTGTCAGGCCAAGTCAAGGTCTCTTGTCCCTTATCTGCCTCTTTCAGCAGATGCAAAAAAGCTTGAATGTCCATGAGATGCCTTATTTTCCTGAGAAGAGGTAAGGTTTTCAGGCACAGCACAACTACTTTTCAAAAGGCCTTTTTTGGTCAGCCTCTTTATTTTAGTAAGGGATCTGTCATAATGCCATCCTGTGCATGCATGGCACAAGATAACACATAATACATTCTGAAAACACAGCCTGCATTTTTGTGCAAAAGCCAAGGTTTCACTCCTTCATCAGCCACCAGCACCCTGATGGTCTAGCAGCTCTGTGTTTTCTCCAGTACTGCACAGACTGCTTTCCTGGCCATCCTTCCAATTGGGTGATATGAATTTCTGTCTAGCTACAAGTCTTGCTATTACCCTATCACCTCCTACATCCTTTCATCAGATGGAGACCACATCCCAATCCCACAACATCTGTCTTTCTCAATTTCTGCTCTATTCTCTTCACTTGACTAACAAAGGCAATCCCTGTGTCCCAAAAAACATTTTTTACTTCACCTGTATGGCCTTGCATTAGCAACCTTGAGGGAAATGCAGACTACAGGACTAGGGGTGCTTCCAAAGCAGGCACTATGAACAGATTAAAGATCACAGCAGGGAGTTATCTGCATTCAAGTGGCCAGCACTCAGTTACACCATCTGCAAAAAACTGCTTACATTAATCTCTTTGTAGTGCAGGTCTTCTGATCCATATGGAAAACTGGACACAAAGGCATAGACCAGATTGTGTAAAACTCCTGGAGAAAGTTGTTCTACACCTCAAGTAGAAAGCCACAAGCAGGGAGGGCCAGGAGGAAAAGATGACTTCATACAGAGACATCACACATAAAAGAATTCTCTAAGAAGGGACAGGCAGGGGCTGCATTTATACAGTGAGGACTAAATCTATTGAATTAAACTCAGCTGCAACAAGGAATGCACTCAGGCCCAGGGACTCAGCTACTTTTAAGATATTATTATATTAAATTATTAAAATAGTCTCTGAACATGTTTTGGCTTCCCAAACAATCTTCTTTTCTCTCTCTTTTGCATGTTTTTGGACTCTGAATGGGCCACTGTTGCCATCGATAGGCAGCTGTCCACTTAGATGTGAGAGGTGGCAAAGTACAATAATGACAGCAATCCCAATCCACTCCAGGATTCAGTGCCAGAAAATGAACATGGTCAAATTTAGCCAGAGTGGTTGAGAAACCAATGGACTGTAGCTACAGCTCTTGCTGGGAGAGGCAAGCCAGGAAAGCTGTCACAGGCAGAAAGCCCAGCTGAACAGCAGCAGATTCATCCTGCTGCATCCAGCACTGAGCTGCTCTCGCCGTCCTTCGAGGCTGAACAGCCTCAGTCAGGCCTCCCTCCCTTGGCTGAAGGCTCAGCAAGCTTATTCCAAATGATCTCCTGAAAACAGTATTTCCTGTGCGCCCAAGATTTGCCCCAGAAAGTTGTAACTCTATGCAGCACTACTACATTCACTTTCAAGGGATTCATGTATCAGCAGTGCACCACAGCGTGGGAACAACTTCATGTATCATTAATCCTGCCTGGGGATAGGAAAGCGAAGTAGGTGACCTTTTGAAATGTCTCCCATCCCTTTCTTCTATGATAAATATGGATTCAGGATGCAAACTTTCCTTACTTTTTTTTTTTTTTTAAGTCATTCCCCAATTTCTACACTTCACCAAAAAGAGAGAAAACATTTAAGGAGATAATCCAAGCCATGCTCATTTAATGCCTGAGAAAACAGATAGGTCTGCCAAGCTCTGTCAGGCTCTGAGACCAATCAAGGAAGCCAACTTTTAATTCCATGGGTGCCCCATGAGAATACTTGGCTAATATTTATATCTCTGCTCCAATTTGGGTGATTGCCCAACCTCCTCAGCTGAACTCATCCACTAACCCTATGTCAAGAGAAAGAGACAGCTGCTTCTCCCTTGTGAAAGCTGCACCACAGGGCATCCAGCCCAATTCCAAGTCTCAAGCAGTAGCCACCAGGAATAAAAGATGTGTAAGTCCAACTGCTATTTTGGGTCAAGAGATTTGAGGTTTCGTTTTGCTGATGCTTGCTGGGACTTCCAGTGATGCTCACGGTATTTGTTTATGCTTTTGTATCTAAGTTCTGAGACATGATCACTGAATATATAGAAATATGGATATTTTCTCTTAAAGGTTATAGGATTTCTCCTGGGTAGCATCATCAAGGTGCACTTTCTCAGACAAGATATGCAGTATCCCGTTGCTCCCAATACCATGGCTTCAGCTGTGCCACTACCAGCCTATGGGAGAAAAAACTCAATACAAGATTCTGACAGAAGGTTTCTTTCTGAGTCCCTCATTCATCCAACCATCTCCTACATGTCTTCATTGTAAAGATACATTATGGATCGAAAAAAGAGCATAAAAACTTTTGAACCTGCAAAAAAAAATCTAACAAAACTCAAATTATTTTCAATTATCATTGACACAAAAGAGCTTATCAATATGGAGTTTATGAAAATATGGAGTTTATGTGTAAAATCAAAACATCATAATGACCATGGCCAGTAAGCAACTCTTCCAAACACCACAAAGTCAAAAACCTGCAACTCTTCTCTACATTGTTATTAACCAAAGCCAACTCAAAGAAGAGAAGGATGTTCTTTATTTGAGAGTATTATTTTAGGCCTCTCATAACTATGTCTTTAGGAAACTCTTTTAGAAAACAGAGCTGAGTACGTTTGCTTTTGCTCACCTTTAAGCAATAGACTCCTGATGTTCCAAATTCCCCCAGCTTTTCCAGATAAGGTTATTTTTAACATACCAAATTGTTTAAAGGCAAGTGCTCCTTTTAAAGTCATATGATAACACAAGGAAAAGAATTGTCAAAGGTCCATCATTAAGTATGAAATAATGTGCTTCATAAGTCAAAGGCTCTGCAGGTAAGTGAAAGGGAGTCCCATCTCTTTGTTCGCCTACCAAAAAACCTACAATTGAGGAAACATGATTTTCACACCCTTACTATTGATTTTTAAACATCAGTTTGACCACAAACTTTCCAGTTCTAAGCATTATACTAAAAATGCAGTAAATTCCTGAAGAAAGATTGCTTATACATCCAAGCTGGTGAATAGCTTCCATATAAATTGATTGAATTTTTCCCAAGGTGGACACAACAACCTTAAACCACAGCATAACTGAAACTATAAACAGGCATTGCAAACACATTCCATATCCACCATGGATTTCTAGTCTGAAAATTCCATATCTTGTAATTCACTAATAAATGAATGATGGGCTCTCCACCTTTTACTTGAGAGGGAAATCTACTAATTTCTGGTAATTTCTTCTTTTTCAGCTCTGGGTCACAAGAATTTTGTCCACATCTGAAGGCCATCCCTGGCAGCTTCATTCATTAGGCTTATGGAATTCTGTTTCAAACCTCAAAGCAAAACCTTTTTTCAAAGGTTTTCACAAATTCACAAATTTGAAGTAGAACAGAGGAAAACCATTCTGATTTTAAGAAAAACAAATCCTGTTACTCCCCTTTTGATGGTTCCTTCTGCTCACAGTGTGAAGAGCTAATTTCTTGCATCACCTTCTGTTAAACACTCCTACAAAAAAAAAAAATTGCATTTCAGGTGTAACTATGTTATTTCTGAGGCTAAAGTCACACAAGCTGTTGTGTTGAGTACAGATTAAATCATTCCAGTCTCCAGACTTTCCTTAATGATCATTCCTGCTATTCTATTCCCATGATGCCAGCAGGATACAACATTTTTTTAACCATTTTATGATCAAGATTGATAATGAGTTGGTTTTTATATCAGGCAAAAATTAAGGAGCAGGAAATTCAGGCAGATACAGAACTAACAGCTGGGAGTGAAAAGGAGATAAAAATAACATAAATCAGATATTTTCTTGAATCTAGTTAAATTGTGCAAACAGGCTCTAAGTGCACTTGGCAAGTGGAAAAGCTGACCAGAAAAGTTTAAAAAGGAGATATCCTGGTTAGAGGTCAGATTTACAATTTGTTCAACTGCAATTTTAGCAGGACGAATGAAGCAAGAGGGAACTGGTACATGGAATGAGAGGTGTGACTGAGGATGGGAGCAAGGAGGCTGGAGGAAAGGGTTTCCTAGACCAGAGTCCCTGCCATGACTGCTACAGAGCCTCATTGTTTGCAGGGATTCTTGCCTTGGTTGACCACCCCCAGTACCAGATATTTGGGAGCGGCACTGGGCTCTGTCCCTGGGCTCACAGCACATGATCATACAAACCTCAGCACCATGGAAGCTGTTTGCAGCCTCCCTTGGGAGCACAGCCTGCCTCCCACTGAGCACCCACTGCCCTCCTGAGGAGGAGGAGGAGGCAGACCACTTTCCCAGCCAGGACTGGCAACTGCCAAACATCTCTACAGGCTTGTGACGGTGTTTACAGGGGTCTTATGTTGAGGGAAGAGACAAAGATTTGACTCCATGTTTCAGAAGGCTTGATTTATTATTTTATGATATATATTACATTAAAACTATACTAAAAGAATAGAATAAAAGGTTTCATCAGAAGGCTAGCTAAGCTAAGAATAGAATAGGAAGGAATGATAACAAAGGTTTGTGGCTTGGCCCTCTGTCTGAGCCAGCTGGGCTGTGATTGGCCTTTAATTACAAACAAACCAACACGAGACCAATCACAGATCCACCTGTTGCATTCCACAGCCACAGATAATCAATGTTTACATTTTGTTCCTGAGGCCTCTCAGCTTCTCATGAGGAAAAATCCTAAGGAAAGGATTTTTCATAAAAAGATGTCTGTGACACAGGCTCTTCAGAGACTAACTTTGATAATTCAGGACTCAATCCCCAGAAGAGTTAATAATTTCATACAAATTTATCACCTTCTGTCACAGATTAGCTATTTTCTCACTTTAAAGATGCCTGTCTCTCCCCTGTCAGATGAGTTCCTGTGTCTATACAGCTCTCCTACACATGGTGAGAAATTCAGTGTTGTGAATGGTGCTCCCTGTCCTGGCTAAGCTGGGGGCTGACTGTTCCTGCCAGTGCTTGCACAGCAGCCTGCTAGGGGGGAAGAGAACCTGGCGGACACTGGAAACACACCCCGACTGCCAGAATGGTTTAATCTGAAGAAAAGGTGTCATTCTTCCATAATGGCAGTATTCCCAAGCCATTAAAAGCTTTTTCAAAGTTCACAAAAGGCAGGCACATCTCACAGCACAGAAAAGTGTGTCTTGAAAGCCAGAGCAAAGGACAAGAAAGTGCTGAAGGAAGCAAATCTGTTCCTGTCTGCTCCTCTGCATTGCCAAGGACTCCAGACTAATCTTGATTTGTATTGCCTCTACTCTCTGTTTCTAATCCACATTATGGTAAATTACACAAGTAGATAAGAGCCAATAAAAGTGATATTTTGCAGAGGGGGGCATATGTGGCCCGAAGTTTAGAGTCCGACTAGCTGAGGGCGAAAGGCCGACGCCCCTCTGCAATTCCTGGCCAGCACCCTTCGGCGTCTGATGGCCTCGGGCTGTGCTGGCTGTGGACTGGCTCACACCGCTGTTATAGGAGAGGAACGGAGCTGACCATTTCCCGGGGGATAAACATCGGTTTATTGAAGGTGTTGCGGGATCCAAACGCGGGGAAACCAACCGGGAAAAAGTTTTTTCATAGGGGGTGAAACAGGATTATAAAGGAGGGGGGTGGGTACAGGCGGAACCAATCGGGAAAGGTGAGGGGATGAACTTCACAGAACTGACACTCCATGGAGACCAATAATCAAAAGATAAAGGAGGTGTCCTGGGACCCCAGCCAACCACCATCTCCAGAGAGGAGAAGGTTCTCGAAACCTGGGAGGAGAAAGGGGGTGATTGACTGGACCTAGGGAGGAAACAACTTTCACTTATAAGGGAAACCAGGGGAGGAGCAATTACACATCGGCAACTATGAATAGCGGTTACTATAGCAACTTAGCTGACAGGCTAGCAGTGGCGGGAAAAACTGGGGGAACGAAACCATTTTACACATAATAGGGGAGAACAATACATAAATTGGGGGAATAACACAAGAAACTTAACAACACACTACAACAATATTTCTAGTAGTAAAAGCTGGATCTGCCTTACAAGCAGAAAGATGTGTTTCTTCCCCCTCTCAGGTGGTCAGAGTTTACACTGGGAGAGCCATAAGAGGCACTGGTGGTCATAGACTTGTTAGGAAATGTAAGCCTATTGAAATCCGTCTTAATCCACAAAACCAAGATAGCACTACAAAGTACTCTGCCTAAGAAGGAGCTGGCCTTCCTACTTCTTTAATCCACATAAGGCAGTGGCTTATAAGCTTCTAATGCCAATGATCATTATTTCAAAATGTCAAGAATACTATTTAAAGTCTTAGTCCCTTTACTACCCTACCTCCCCTTGTTTTTCTTTTTCTTGCATTCTTGAGAGATTGAATGGGAATTTAAATCCGTTCCAGTTCACCCCCCACACCCCCCATGATAGATTTCAGCTTCCCCAGAGCAATACATCAGCGTGCTGAGAACTGTCTGCTAGGCAGTTCCCTATTAGTATAGGCTACATTAATTCAGTAATGAATTAGTGGGGAAAACGAAAGCAGGAATGAAGAAAAAGATACAACCAGATAGCAGGTTTTTAGAAAAAACATCAAAGTAATGCATTTAGTGTTGCTTCTTGGATAGCACATTTGTTTTCTGAGTATTATTAAACTAGTTCATATGTCTCAGCTAAGACCTGGAAATAAAAGTCTTCTTTTAGCTATAAAAATGCAGAGTAAGGTTCAGAAGCTACTGTGTAATTAACTGGCATCCAGCCCAGAGAAGGCAAAAGCTCCATTCAGGTAGGCATTCATGTACTCATTTATAATTCCAGATTAGAAAACCCCCACTTTGTCATTTTATGTTGTCGTGAGAGTAAACTACATTTTCTTTCAAGTGATTCCTCATCCCACTAAACCAATAGATGCTCTTCCAGGAAAACATTAGCAGGAGTAATCTGATTTATCTTCTGGATGAACAGAGTTCAAACAAAAAAATACCACAGCCTTCACCCTGGTGTAAGAGTAGAGAGCCATGGGCTTGCAGCACGGGAGGCAAAGGCACAAGATGCATCCCCTGAGGGAGGAAAGCACCCAGAGGAGCCAGATAGGAGTGTGTGTGCATGGCACCAAACCCTGGCTGCAAAGCTCTTCACTTCCTTGTCATGTGGATTTGAGGAAAGCAGTAAGAAAGAATTTATTTTCAAGTACAGTTTTTAGTGTATCCCTCCTTCAAAATAAATTTACCAGTCTATGTAAAAAATCCTCATGGCCCCAAGCCCTAGGAAACATGTTTCCTTTCCCAAAAGCTTCCACATCTGCCATTCTCCAAGCAGGCCACAGAAACCTGGCCAACCTCAGCCCTCTGGCAATTCCAGAAGAGTCTATTGGCAAGCTAAGACTTAGTCTGTTTCTTTTTAATTTTACTTTTAATAACCTACGTATCCTAAATGATGCCCCTCTTTAAAGATCAACACCTTGTGTCCCAAACTGTTTCCTGATGCAACTGCCACACTTTTTTTGTTATTTTTTAGCAAGGACCAGCTCTGAGCTCCACAAATTATCCTTCTCTTTCTTGTCATGAGGGAAAAAAAAGTACCCCAATACAATTCCTAAGCAGAAATTACCTTTTCATCTGAATTTTCAGGAATCAAAACTTCCAGAGTGCTAATGAGGACCTCACCTTCAAAACATTTTGCATTTTTTTTTAGAGTCCTTACGTAATCCATGTTAATTAACAATTATTTCTAACATTTCCTTACCATTATTAAAGATATTAGTAAGATATTAGTTAACCTAGAACTGCCTTTTGCCAAACAAGGTGCAGCCAGCAATGTAGATAAGTAAAAAATAATATCATAAATAAGTAGAGAAACCTGGACAAAATGCACATTTCACTGCTTTACAGAGAGTCAAGTCTGTAGTGTAGATGCTGAGCTCTAAACTTAAAGCAGAATTAAATTGTGTTCTCCTTATTCTGTGCATACCCCACTGTCCTGTAAATTCAAGTGATTTCTGAAGGAAAGGAGATGTTATTCAACTGGCAGAAACTTATCCACAAAGCTCAAACTGTGAAAAAAGGCTCAGCCACAAAGAAGAGTTAGAAAAAGTGCAATGAGTCTGTAACTCAGATGAATAATGTGCAAATTTGAAGAGAAGTGAAACATAATGTTGCTTTGCACGTTGAAAGCATTTCACAATGCATTAGAAGAACAAAAAATATTCCATATTTAGTTATACCAGCTCAAACCATTCTTTGATTCTACAGTTCTATGATCTGAGTTCTCCACCAACCCAGAGCAGTTTGCATATCACCTTCAAGTTTGGGAGGAAACAATTTCTACTCTACCTGCTAGCTATGGCCCCTGTTCCTTTCATTAAACCAGATAAATGCTCCACTCAAGAGCTTGCTGTCTTCTCCATTCTTGCTCCCAACTAACTAAAAGCTGGTGAATGATCTGATTTTAAGGAAGAGAAAGAAGAAGGACCCCAGAAAATACAGGCCTGTTAGTCTCACTTCAGTGCCTGGTAAAATTATGGAGGAGGTATTGAAAAACACCTGAAAGGTGATGCAGTCATTGGTCCCAACCAGCATCCAGAGGAAAGTCCTGCTTATCAAACCTGATTTCCTTTCATGACAAGGTAGCCACTTACTGATGAAGGGAACCGAGCTGATGTAAGCTTTTCGATTTCAGTTCTGTCTGTCATAAGACCCTTCCAGAAAAAATCTCCAGATCACAGCTGCATAAACACATCCTGTGATGGCGGTGCAATTGGCGCACAGGTTGGGCACAAAGAGTTACAGTGAGTGGGGTGATATCAGACTGGAGATGTCACTAAAGGGGTTCTGCAGGGCTCCATTCTCAGCCCAGTTCTCTGCAACATCTTCATAAATGGGATACTGAGCCAGTTTGCAGATGATACAACACGGGGAGGAGCTGCTGACTCCCTCAAAGAGATGGAGGCCTTTGCAGAGAGGCCTCAACAAATCACTAGACTGGGCAATGACCAACCAGGGAATTTCAACAAGGGACAGTGCCAGATTCTTCTCCTGGGATGGGGCAACCCTGGATGTAGATACAGACTGGGGAATGAGATGCTGGAAAGCAGTGCCATGGAAAGGGACTAGGAGTCCTTGTCAATGGCAAGATGAACATGAGCCAGCAGTGCCCTGGCAGTCAGAAGGGCCAAGTGTGTCCTGGGGGCACCAGGCACAGCATCACCAGCCAGGCAAGGCAGGGGATTGTCCTGATCTGCTCTGCTCAGGGCAGCCTCACCTCGAGTGCTGGGGGCAGTTTTGGGCACCACAAAACAAGAAAGACATTGAACTACTAGAGAGCACCCAAACAAGGGCAACAAAGATGGTGAAGGCCCTTGAGGAGAAGCGATATGGGGAGCATTTAAGGTCACTTGGTCTGTTCAACCTGGAGAAGAGTAAACTGAGGAGAGACCTCATTGCAATCTAGAGCTTCCTCCTGAGGGAGGAAGGAGGGACAGACACTGACCTCTTCCCTGTGGTGAGCAGTGACAGGGGATGAAGGGCCTGAAATTGTGTTAGGGGAGGTTTAGGTTGGATTTTAGAAAAAGGTTCTTTTCCCAGTGTGTGGCTGGGCACTGGAACAGGCTCTCTGAAGTGATCAGAGCACCAATCATGACAGAGTTCAAGAAGTATTTGGACTCTTGAGCAGCTGGTGAGACTCTTGGGGATGGTGCTGTGCAGGACCAAGAGCAGGACTCGATCCTTGTTGGTCTTTTCCAACTCAGCTTATTAATCTGTGATACTGTGATTCTGTGTACTGAGATCTCTGCATGGTGGCAGTGCAGGTTAGACTCATGAGGGTCAAGTGAGTAGAATTTATGCCAAGATAGAAGCAATAAATTACAACAAAGAAACACAAAGAATTATTTTTGCAGCCCGCAGTGTACATGCAGTAATAACACTGTGTGTGATAATTAATGAAAGACTTTTCTGCAGCTATTTAGAAGGGTACTCTAGATTCAATCTTGAAGGAGCTGATGGATGGCCATTGGAATACATAAGGAAGAAATTATTTGTTTAATCATTGAACACAATAAATTAGGATTCCACATTATTTTGATTCCATGGGAAACATGGTTCATTGCATTTATATTTTCAAAACTATGCTTCAAAATGGCCAACTCTGTAGAGAACAACAGAACTTTTTGCTGCCAAACAAGGACATACATTCAAATCCCAGGTTTGGCAGGATTTAGATAATACTACCTGATATAGAAATGAATAACACTGGTTTATGCCACTGAAATATAATGAGCTCACAAAGGTAGCATTGATAGTTTTGTTTAAGTGTGACAAGTCTTTCCAGAGATCTCCATGCAACATAAGCCTACACTCTGTATAAAGATAGAAATTACACAAATTGAATTGCAAAGAGGTTTCATCTTTCCATTTTATCTCATCAGCAACTTAGTTACTCAACATCAGCACCTCTAACCTAGAGCAGCACATACTTGTGCTCCCCTGTTGTAAGAAAACACGGCAATTTGCTTCATTGTGGTAGAGCACATCAGGGACTAAATGGAGAGAGCACTTGGAATTCTTGAGTCTCTACTAACTGAGCTGGTTAAGAATATCATAAACCTTTGTTTCTTTGAAAATGAAGCCTGCATGATTTAGTGACCTTAGTACACATAGAAGATTTCATAGATTCCATCTTAAAAGTGTACTTGAAAGCAGAATATCAAACTCACCAAAGGGGAACTTTCTCTTTTGATTGTTATTATAAGGCTTATCCTAAATAAAATTCTTACCAAATTTCTTAAGGAATATCTTGATATAGTGCAAGATGCAGCATAGTGTGACAGTACTTATCTACTTATGCAAAGCCCAGAATCTCAAGGAGATGATTAAACTGGATTAAGTACTAAAGATTCCTCTACCCAACAAGTAGATACAAGGTAGCTCTTCAGTAAGTCGCTATTTGATATGGACACACAAATCAATCTTAGGGAAGTGAACCCTGTCAGCTGTCATTCCACTACGATCAGGAAGTTGGGTGACTTTTAGCAGTGATAAAATTGTCCTGCTGGTGTAACTGCCCCTTTTCCCAACAAAAAATTTTAGAAATCAAGTGCTTTCTAAAGCACAGTCAGAACTTAGTTCTGGGAGAAAAAAAAATGCAAGGGAAGGATGGAAATTGCAATGTTATCACGACTCTGAAAGATTGGCCAAAAAATTACCACTCCGTATATTGCCACTGTCCTAGCAATTGGATAGATATTTCTTGATCCTTCTACCTTGTCTCAGTCTTTACTTTAATATTTGCTACTTTAACTAGGATATAGTAACTTTTATTCCATCATGTTTTGGTAAGATTTTCTGTTTACGTGTATTTCTGTTCAGTGGTTTCTGCAGTACAGCAAATTTTGCTGAGTTTTAACATCCTGTCCTCTTTTTTCCAAGTAGCAGGTAACATGACATGAAAGCCACACTGAAATCATTGAAAACTTGTCACAGATTGCAATAAGTAAAAGAAGATCAGGATAGAGTCTGTAACTGTAAATTGTTCCAATCATCTAAGCTTCTCTGATCCATAGAGGAAACTTCAAAAAAGGACACATTTAGGTAAGTCAATTTCCTTTATATTTTTGAGACATGTAAGTGAAGTTATCTTGATTAGTTACTGAGATTCTATAAACTAAGAGAGCAGGCTACACCTGCTTCTAGAACTGAATTAAAATAGCTGGAACTTAATTACTCATACTTCACATTCGAAAGCACAGATGTTTCTGGTGTGTGGTTAGGATTGCAACGAGAGTGTTCCTTGATTCATGCCTATAAGCCTAAGCACAGGCCAGTGGGATAATGCACAGATGTAGTTCAGGTTTGTTTTCTCTTTGTGCTAAGAGCTTCTCTCTGGTTGCAAAAAACAGATCAGGATGAGGCAGTAAAGAAAATTTCTTAATGACACAGTCAATAGTAATGTTCCAGCCTGAAATATTTCTTTAATGACCACACTCAGGGTAATATGGTCCTTATGTTCAAATTTAGAAACTGAGACATGGGCTTCAGTCATATAACACCAAGGGAATGGGAACATGAAATCACATCACACCAAGTTTTCTTAATATATTCATCAAATGATGGTAAAGAAGAGATAAAGTCTATTATGCAAGCTTAAAAAGCAGAAAACAGTATACACAGATACAGATCTGATTTCTTCCCCTCACATTTGTGTCTGATTGTGTCCTCTCTTAGCCCAAAAACATTTGATAAGCTGAATATGTAAATAGAGGTGTCTGTTAGAGGGGTTAATTCATATCAGTTCATTAATGACAGGCTATGCCAAACTGAGCCTGTGTCAGTCCTTGCTGACTTTCTTGGCAATCTGATCTACCTGGACTTAGGTGAATATGATAGTTATTCATATTAATACCCATTGCATGAGGTATTAACAGATAAACCTTGAAAAATAGAAGCAATAAAAGCATTATGAAAGGCTGAAAACAGCTGTGGGTAGTGTTGAAAGGTGAAGTATCAGCTTGAGAGAAGAAGGAGCTACAACAGAGCCCTGTGGGGCTTGGTTTGGGGAGGAATTTCAGGACAGATTTTGTCACAAACAGTATCACACTTGTAGGGATTGCTGATGACACATAACAGAAAAGCAACACCAAAGGGAGATCAAAGCAATGTATGGGATAGATTGGTGATCACTGGCAAGAGAGGGACATAGGGAGCAAGAGTGGGAATAGGATAAAATCCCAGGTACATGCGTTTGTACATAATGACTGGTAAGGACTTTAGGTATAAATTGGCACAGCCTCACAGTGTAAAATGAGAGGAGGTGAGCAATCGTAAAATGGCTACATGTTCTGAAATGTTATAATTGAAACAGGACACACAATGCAAAGGGCCTTTATCTCCCCCAGAGCCTGAGTCAATACCATTCCATAAGGTATGCATGGGATGAGAAGAGACATGTGGGGCAGCTGTGTCTGAAAGGAGGTTTGAATGTTGGAAAGTGCTGAATACAAAGAATAAATAGATTTTATCCAGGCTTGTGTAGAGCTTTTCCAAGGCACAGAGCCTGAGTCCTTTTCCAAATAACTATTTTCTACCTAGGAAACAGTTTTCTTTTGACAGCTAATCAGAGTAGATCATGTTTTACAGCATAGAGGTAGATGATGACTACTGTTCTCATTAATGCTTGTAGGGTTTGGTGAAGATAGTTATCTGCTTGAAGTGAAAGAGTGCTGGGTCTCAAGAGGATTACAGGAAAAGGTAGGGGTAGGAAGTTAGAGCTGGTAAGATCTTCTGCTTATCAATTACTAGAAAGAAAGGGCAGAAAATCCAAACTATCTCTGGTGAAAGTAAGGGCAGACAAACTGTGTCAGTGGCTCCTCTCTGGTCTTTCTCAGTGATCTATGAAAGGACACTCAAAGTGCTGATTTTGAGATAACATTAAATTTAGCACATCCCTAGATATTTGGTGTAAGGCCTTCAAAAGGGACAATTTTAACAAGAAGCAACCAAGTTTGGTGCTGAGACATCTTAACTTTCTCAGCTGGGTTTCTTTCCCAATATTGTTTTGAGAGCAGACAGTTTGAATTGTTTCCACAAGCCCAAGAATAAGAGATCATACTGTTCATTTAGTTCCATTAGGATCAGTGTTAACTTGACATAGACACAGATCAGGACTAAGATCACCGTAACATTTGTGTGTTAACTCCAAATTAAAAAAACACACTGAGATTTTACAAGAGGTAGTCGATTTAGAAGTCCAACTTATTAAGCTTAGATTCAACCAGTGATTGAATTAAAAATCCAAATTCACTCTCAAAAGGCAAAGGTTTAAGTAAGGAGCTTTTTATGCTTCCTGCTGCTGCCTTAGAGGCTGAAAAAGACTCCAGCTTCGTTTCCATATGATGCAGTGGAAAGATCCTGAGCCAAACAAAAGGGCAATGCTTTCTTTTGCTCATCAGTGGTAATTGTGATGACCATCCTCATGTGAGATCCGTATGGATCTCATAAATTCCCAACAGCACTGGGATTCTCAGCAGAGGCTGGGATAGCCTCTATGGGTGTTATTCTGTGTTTGCTCACTGACAGAGACAGCGAGTGCAGCCATTGTTTCACAAGGGCTCAATTGCTTTGTGGATGACACAATGTTGGACAGTGCCAGCTGCCCATATAGTCCAGAAATGGGACATCCCACTTGCCTTGCCCATCAGAGGGAGAGCAGGTGAGGGTTTTGCAAACAATATTGTCCATCTGGGTCAACTCATAATCTGCCACTGTAAGCCTCATATTTGATCTTGGTTTAGGAGTTTGGAGGGAATTGGAAAACAGAAGCCGGAATAACATTGCTCTGCTTCTAGTATTGACAAGGACATTTCTTTGCCTGTTTGTGCTAAGCATCCACATCCAGCAGCAACAAAAAAGGCACTGAATACATATCCTATAGGAACATACCAAGAGGCTTGGAGAAAGATGCCTGCTGCCATCTGATTCAACAATACCTTTTAACGCATAATAAACTTGGTTGTGGTTACTCTATTTTGTATACAAAAGGTCACAAAGATATTTTCTGTGTACAGAGCTGCTGTTCCTGCTCTGTGGCCAATCCACTCTGCTGAGAATGCTCTGCTGAGAATCTCTGGTAGAAAGAATGGATGGGTCACTGCTCTCACTGCCTTGGCATCCTCCCAATGACTTTGGAGTACTGATGAAGCCAGAAAAGCAACACTCCTGCTTGAAGTGATTAATTTTTATTAGTTAAAAACTAATATAAAGTATGGAAGTAATGTGAAACCATCTTTACTGAATAAATTCCCAAAGGTTTAATAAATTTTTAATTGCCCTAAAGTTGTAGCCTCGTTCAGTGCAGTCTCAGCTCCCCACACAAGATGGCAGCTCCGCTTTCCTTCTGCTCAGCTGCTCCTCGGTGAAAGCCGTCCCTCTCACGCTGACACTGCAGGGGCTACTGCAGTACAGGAATAAACCGAGCCAGCCCTGAGAGTCTCACCATTATTCACTCCAAAAAGAGCATCTCACACAGAACAGCATGGCTTGTGAGGAGCAGCAGTGTTTCATTCAATACTCCATTTATCCAATTCCAGCAAGTCGCAGTAACTGGTTTTATTTGTGCTGGTTTTGGCTGAGATAAAGTTAATTTTCTTCACGGTAACTGGCACAGGGCTGTGATTTGGATTTGGGCATGATAACACAGAGATGGGTTTTTACTGCTGAGCAGAGCTTACATAGAGCCAAGGCCCTTTTTGCTTTAGTCCAGCCATGCTGACAAAGTTGGGGGGTACATGGGAGACTGGGAGGAGAAACATCCAGAACAGGTGACCCAGACTGACCAGAGGGGGGCTCCAGACCATGTGGTATGTGCTCAGTATATAAAGTGGGGCCAAAAAGAAGGAAGGGATGTGAAGGAAGGGGTTTGTCTTCCTAAATCACTGCTACGTGTGATGGAGCCCTGGTCTCCTGGGGAAGCTGAACACCTGCCTGCCTGTGGAAAGGAGTGAATAAATTCCTTGTTTTGCTTTTCTTTTGTGTGCAAATTTTGATTTCCCAATTAAACTGTCTTTATTTCAATTCAAGGGTTTTCAAGGGTAGTTGTTACCCTTCTGATTCCCTCTTCTGATCCCGTTGGTAGGGGAGTGAGTCGGTGGCTATGTGATACCTGGTTGCTTGCTTGGGGTTAAACCTCAGCAGTGTTGCATGTTGCAGTTTTTGATGTTTGAAACTGCAAACTAAAAGGGGAAAAAAGCCAAAAAAACTTATTTCAGTTCAGATTACAGGACATTCACTTGCAGAGAACAACATGAAACCCTATGCTCAAACTTTTAGACTGTGTCTCCTATTACCCTGGCTGAACTGTCATTTAGAAAAATGTAAAGTTATTTACATTTCACATTTTTTTAGCTCACTAAATAAGTGCCTGTATTTCTGTCAAGGCAACAGAAAATTAGGTCTTTCTGTAATTCCAGCTTGCTAGAAAATAAATACTAGATTCTAGTATCTATTTGATCCCAGAATTGCATTAAGTAACCCTGTAAAGTCAGAAACTCTGAAGTAGCTATAACAATTAATGCTGTAACAACAAATTAATACTGTCCTGTCACAAAATATTCCAAATAGCCAACACTGCTCTTTCATTCTGAAACATATGATGAGTCAATTTACACTGCACATCTTCTTCTCAGCTGAAACTCTTGTCTCCTCGAGTAATTTGTGGGATGCCTCATTCTGTGGCGAGCAGCCCCCAGCTGGTGTGAAGCGGATCCCTGCTCCATTGTCACCAGCTTGGCCTGTCCCATTTTCAGATGAGCCTAGAAAAATACTGAAGCACCTAAGGATCATATTTACAGTCCTCCCAGGTGCAGAAGTCAGATATTCTTCTTATGACATGGTCATGGCATAATGTAGGCTTAGCCCGATAAATATTTGTTCTAAATATATAAATCTCCTCTACAGTTCAGCAGCCAGCAGCTCAGAGCCTCGAAGGCAGCAGCAGCAAGAGAAGAGAGCTGTCCCCCTTTCCCACGCAGATGTCCCCCAACATCCTGAGCTTCCCGCCAGCAGAAGGCCAGCAGGTGTCAGCAGGAGTCTGGGAATGGGACAGAAGCACACCGGCCCCAGGATCGCCAGATAGAAATAAGAAAATACTTGCTTACCGATTAATCAAAAAAAACCCAACCAACCAAAAAAAAAAAAAAAAAAAAAAAAAAAACACCCAACCCACAGCCAAACCCCAAAGCAAAACAAAACGTAAAAACCCACTACTTTTTCAGCGGCTGGTGGTCTCAAAAGAGTTACCGGTCCCTTCCCTCGGGCTGACTCCGGCGGAGCAGCGGGCTGTCGGGGCCGGACCGGAGCCGGAGCCGGAGCCGGAGCAGAGCCGGTCACTCGCACAGCGGGCCCGGTCCCTCGCTGTCCCGCCCGGAGCACGGCCCGTCCCGCAGCACAGCTCGCTGCCGGGAGCTCACCGGGCACCTGCGGGGCTTGGGCGGAGCGCTGCGGCTCTGGGGCCGCCCGGAGCTGCCCGCCTGCCCCCAGAGCTGCCCCGGGGCAGAGGGAGGCGCCGGCTGCGCTGCTCAACCCCGAACCTCTGCGACTCCTCTTTACCTCCCACTGAATGTGTATCTCGTGGCAAATGTGACCTTATTAATTGAAAGTTACTTACTTTTCAATTAAGGTACAGATTAATTTACTTTGCATCTCTTGAAGAGTGCCTGGTAGCTGAAAAGCCTAAGGAAGGTAGTTACCATAGAGAATTTACCATGGTAACTTGTCCTTTGACAGCTTGTTTGTATATCAAAGTCTTTATTTAAATATCAGCCTTCCTCAAAAAGCCCTGAAAAGTCTGGCTAGAAACACTTAGCAGTTACCTCACTTGAGGGTTAATTGTCCATCTCCTCTGCCCTCTTCAAAACCCTCGCTCCTACAAACACCTAATGGATCCCTTTTGTTCCAAACAAGAGAAAGATCCCATGGGGGCCTCAGCACCCTGGAGCACTGTTGCTATCCACCAGCAGCTGTGGTGTACTATCAGGGTATCAGAAAGGCGAAAATGCATTATATTATTTCCAGCAATGTTTCTTCCAAATTGAATGAGTCAGTCATAGAATGGCCTGGGTTGGAAGGGATGTTAAAGACCATCTATTTCCAACTCCCCTACCATAGGCAGGGAACATTCACTAGACCAGGTTGCTCAGAGCCCCATCCCACATGGTCTTGAACACCTCCAGGGATAGCGATTCCACAACTTCTCTGGACAAAGTGTGTCAGTGTCTCACCACTCTTAGAGTAAAAATTTCTTCATAATATCCAATATAAATCTATCCTTTCTCAGTTTAAGGCCATTTCCCCTTGGCTTTCCTGTGGCCCCCTTCAGGCGCTGGAAGGTGCTCTAAGGTCTCCCCAGAGCCTTCTCTTCAGCTGAACAGCCCCAGCTCTCCCAGCCTGTCTTCACAGGAGAGGTGTTCCAGCCTTTGGATCATCTTCATGACCCTCCTCTGGACTGGGTCAATGTCTTTCTTCTCTAAGGGAGCCCTGTTGTACACAATACTCCAGGTGAAGTTTAACAAGGGCAGAGTAGACGGAGACAATCACTTCCTTTGATCTTCTGGTGCCTCTAGTGATACAGCCCAGGATACAATCCTTACTGAGTTTTTATTTACTTGATTTTTTTTCTCTCTTCTATAAAGTGTGGCAATGCAGCAGTATAGCCACTTTAAACAAAATTGGGAAATTTACTATTAAGCTGGATCTCCAGCACTTGAAATATGTTACTTTATGAACAGATATAGAGCTAATGTTACAACTTGAAAAAAGGCGAGAAAAACAAAAGAACGGGAAAACTATTTTGGTAACAAAGTCTTGGGTTACAAATATAAACAAAAATGTTGGGGGTTTTAAAAATATTTTGATCTGTCATTTTCAGATACATTTTCTGCTTTAGGAGAGGGACGTATAATAACATCTTCCAGCAGCTCTTCAAGAAGTGTGAGGAGGACTAGAGTACAAGCTGTGTCACATCACTTTTCCCTAGATTTTCCAGGGTGTTGGTGAGCCAGTCAGGGTTTGTGTGCATCCTGTAATCAGGACAGTGAAAGCCGTACCACAGCTTGTATCAATGCACTGGAAAAGTGCTGCCTTACACCAACCCAAAATTATTGACAGTCTGTGCATGCATATTTTTTTCTCTCATTCTCAGGTTTACAGAACCATTTTTCATTACCAAATAGTAAGAATCTAATACCTATAGAATTTAGTGGCTCCACTCACTGATTGAAGTTCTGAGTGTATAATGACTTTCAATGACAGACAGAGCCTTGATGTAAAAGAATTCCTTGTGGAGGTAACATAAACAACATAAAGTAAAAGAAGATTCTTGAGAAAACAGTGCACATTGTTTTTATTGAAAGGTATGTCTCAGAGTGTGTTAGGACCCTTTTTCTGAGACAGCTATATGAAGTGTAAGTAATACTGATTTCAAATTTCTTTTTAATGTTGGGGGAGTTGAAGGCTCTGTAGATAGCAACCTTACAAACTGGAAACAACCTGCTCCTTCTGGACAGCACTGAGCAGCCAGAATGGCAAAGTGCAGGTGCCTGGCCACAAACTGAAAATACCCACTGACCTCAGGGGGAGTTGCACATTCCAGAAGAGTCTTGGGAACAACCCTGGGACATCACATGGGCCGCAGCCAGCTTTGGTGGCAGTTTGACATGTCCACCCCAACAGAGCCCTCCTGCATCCACTGCGTTTGAGTTTCCCTGAATGCTAAGATGGTGTGGCTTGTCACCACTCTAAGCAGAGAGAAGCTGTGTGCTCACAAAGCAGCTGAGAATGAAGGAGAGGGCTCAGGGCTGCCCACACAATGGGTCTCCCAACACACACCAGTAGCCCAGCACCAGCAGAGCCTGATGCTTGCTCACATTCCTTTCCAATGAGCAGCAGAAGGAAAGAAGCTACATACAAGGATAGCTGCAACTTCACCTGGGAAAGGTGCTGGCCCAAACGCAGGCCCAAAATCCAGGAGAGAAAAATGTCCTTTTCCTCCCTGCAAACCCCTACTGCCAGAGTGTTCCTTCCCCAGAAAATTTCACCTTGCTGCAGTGACTGCTCTACAAACAGAGGAAACAGCTGCAAGACTTAGTTGAATATGCCTGAAACATTTTTTGCTCTCTCTGCTTGGAAACAGCTGGGTCAGGTTTCCTGGTAGTTCCCTATTAAAGCATCTAAAAGAAATATCCTGCTGAACAGCAGGACTTACAATACAGGAAGTTGTCACTGGAAATGCTGAGTAATTGTACACAAATGTGCTAGTAATACTTGCTTTAAAGGTAGGTGATCATCTTTGATCCAAGTTTATAGAAATACTTCAAAAATAATTGCTCCTTGATTTGTTTGACAAGCCAGGTTCAAAATTCAGTTTCCCTGACAACATCTGAAAACATTAAACTGTGCAATGCATTTAGGAAAGAAAATAAAGGGGAATGGAAAATTACTCCCAAAAGTTAGTTAAAAGGGTATGCAGAGAGAAGGAAAAGCAAGAATGGGCAAACAGCCCTGCATCAATAACCTCAAAGATCAAATATTCCTTCTTTCTAACATTTGCAGGAAACAAAAGACTGAAGCTGATAGTTGCTTTACCATCCGGTTGATTTGATTGCTGCAGTAAGCAATATGTGGCAAAAAATATTTTGTCTGCATCTAAGAGACGAAACAGGCAGAAGACTGCACTGTTCTCCTTAAGCATGACTGGCCAAGGCAGCCTTGCACAAGCTGGACTAAGTTGCCATCTGCAGAGGTGGCTGCTGGCACCTCTTGTTAAAAGAAAACCCCCGCTATGTCTATGTGTGGGGATGATGGGCAGCCATTTGTGAGACACCAAAGCTAAGGAGCAGAGAATGCAGTGAGGGTCCTTAGGGTCCCACCTGTGCCTCAGTGAGGGTCCTTAGGGTCCTACCTGTGCCTCAGCACAGCCTCCTGCTCACCTCTCTTGCCCTGCACAGAGCCGTGTGTGGCATTGCAGGGCACGCTCATGCCCAGCCTGCAGCGCGAGCTCTGGCACCCGACCATGGCTCCCTGCAGCCACAGAGCTCCCGACAGGCTCCATCCCAATGGAGCCACTCCTGAGCCCACCAGGGTGGGGTGGGAAGCTTGGCAGCACCATTTGCACAGTGGCTCTGTTTGCAGTGTGGCGTTCCTGAGGTTTTCATTCCTATTAAATATAAACCACAAATGTGTTATCTTTACCTGAGTTCTAATCAGCAGGCTGGCATAGTTTGCTAGCTGAAATATTTCTGGGCATTCACAGAGCAATAGCTGATTCAGAGCTTTCAGAAATGCTTCTGTACTTCCCAAAAGTGAAGGAACTCAGAAGAAAATGAGCATACCCCTCTTCGACCTCCTGTTCAAATGATAGGAATGAGTTATTTCTCACAGAATCACATTCTTTATATTGAATAAACCCCTAGACCTTCTGGGCTATTGGATCCACACCAAGGGAATAGTATAATAGAACAGTGGTACTATCCTTACATGTCCTCCATATACCAATAATGATTACCTGGAAAGTCAACATGGGGAGAATGTGACTTGTTTAAGAAACAGACAGCTGTGGTATCCAAAATGATTTGTGTCTGTGTACTTCAGTGCTCAACTCTGCTAACTGAAAAAAATAAACAAAAGCCTGAAATTGCAATGAAGTACCAGGTATTTTTTTGAGCCATTTATTGTGTTTCCAGCCTGTTTGTCTCTAGATTGATTTAAGAGCTCCTCTTCACCTTTTGTAAATTAAACTTGTTTTCTAGCCTCATTTCACATTAAGAGTGATTTTAGAGTGATCTGGCACATTTTCTGCCCCTTTCCTCAGGGAACTGTGAATGTACTTAATGCGAACTATATTATACCACCCCCCTCGGCCACAGGAGCCTCTCCCTGTCCATAGGGCATCCTCCAGCAGGCTGGCTGGGGGCTGGCAACATCAATTGTCAGATTTCAGGTGAAATATCCCCTCTGTAACTGCTACCACTGCTAGACGATCAAATTCAGGAAAGCATAATGAAAACTGCCATAGCAGAGGAACAAGTGGCTCTCTTTTCACATGAATGGTCCAGTGTTATTGATGATGCTCGAGGGGGACACCTAATACCTGCTGTGCAATAGTGTATGGCTGTGACACTTTACTGTCATGCTCTTTTTGATTGTGTTTAACAGGAGCCAGTAGGAAGAAATGAGTACTGCACAAGGTGCGAGATCCTCATTGATCATAGTGTGAACCTCCCTTCTAGAAAAGTTCCTGTTTCTGTACATGCCCTTCCTCTGTGCAAATTAGAGGAAGGAGAGCAAATCTGATCATAGCAAAGTAAGATCACTCTTAGTTATGGGAGGGAAATGAAGCTATTGGGAAAAAAAATCCTTAAAAGAAATAAAAAGAGCAATTCTTAGAATCAGTCTGTGGCTAAGAAGCTATTCAGGTAATACCAGCTAGGATTTGAACTTTGATGTGAAATTCCCTCAGTCTTCAATCCTGTAGCCTCAGTATGATTTCAAGATGCCAGGACTAGAAAGGTGTAGCTGCATTCTGGGTTTTGGGTTGTGTGCCATCGTACAGAGCAGCAGACTTCTCCAGCCATTGCCTCAGCCTTGGACAGAGGCAGAGCAGCAACAAATTACCATTGAGGCGTCACGTCTGTGCCCACTGCTGCCCAGGCTCCAGTTTCAGGAACATGACTTGATCTGAAGCCATCCTCTGCCTCCAGCAAAATAAACATCAAGTGCCTTTCCTAGGAAGAAGAAGTTTTCCATTTTTGTACCAGCCCTGGGTGATTCCTTGTTGGCAAAGTTCTGCCCTTACTTGCAAGCCAATATTGCCTGAGACTGTTCTGCCAAACTGATCATGCTTCCTTGACCTGTGACTTTTAAACTTTAAAGGCTGCTCTGAGCTGCTAAGAGAAGCAGTTTAAGCAGGGGCTGTATGAGGAATATATGGAATAGTAATTATAGTAATAGTATAATATAATATATGTTTTTGTAAATATTGTACTATATGAACAATTGTTTGCTGAGGAAGGTGACAAAACTTATTATTGCCTTTGTGGAACTTCATGTCAGAGAATGGCCTCAGTAAAGACTACTGCTTCCCACATACCATTACTACAACTGGAGGCTTCCTTGTACCCAGAAAATTATTTTTATCAGTGACCATCTTTATGCAATCATTAAAAAAAAAACCAAGAGACAAACAAACCATTTATCTTTCCAAAATAAGAACAGGGTCTCCCGTCTGGCTTTTATTTTTCTCCACCGCTATGGAGAAAAGCAGAAGTTTGTGGTGCTTCTGAAAACATTGGTGTTGGTAAGATGTGCAGTTCTGCCTTGTCCTGGTGGAACCTTCCTAAGTACACTTTCTTGTGTGTTCATTGATGTCATCCGGCTCCTAAATAAGCATATAAGATTAACTGAGGACAATCTTGTATCCATTAGGCTGGAAGATAAGGTTTTAGTAAGAGAAAGTGTTCTTTCTGAGAAAGAACACTTGCACTGCTTGAGGAGCCTTTCTGTGTTTTCTTCTCCAGTAAACAGTGAGAAAGAGCCATGGAAGGAGAGGGAATGATAACAAGGCAGCTGACACCAGCCATGGCTTTCACAGCCTGCAGCAGCTGACACCCAGACAGCCTCCATTTCCCACGGAGCTTCAGTCAAGTTTTGATAGACTTGAGGAGAAAAAAAGGGAATTACAGAATATGGCCATAGGAAGAAGACAGGGTCTAGTGGCAGACATTCCTTTCTTAACCTTTTGGGGACCCCCAAGAAGAATCTATCAGATTTTAGTACACTTCTCAAGGCCTTACTGTTTTTCTGTGGTCTGCAGAGAGGTCTAAGAACTAGGGATCAGTTCCTGCCCAGCATCTATTACCAACAGGGGACCATCCATCATTGACTCCAAAATTATTTCCATTCTTAGTCATGACCTGAATCCATGTTGTCAATGATCCAGTGCTACCTTCAATTAGAGAAACTTGTAAAAATCTTAGCATTTTGTTTGTGATTGCTGAGGAATGAGAGGTTTGACAGCCCATGGCAGTGCTAGGTGGCATTTCTTCAGGACTAGTCATGTTATGATGCCTTGGCCATAGGAACAGGAAAGCTCTCCCTGAGTGATCTGCTTCTTATTTTAATCAAATCTGGCAGCAGTTTTCCATGATCCTCACATTAGTTAAGAGATCATGGAACAGCATCACAAGGTTTGGGTCAAGATGCCATTAAGATAGTCTTTCAACATATCACATCACACACAGTCATTCTTTTTTTTTTTTTTTTTTTTTTTTTTTTGTGTATTTGGAAGACTTTAAAAGAATTTCTTTTTATAATAAAATGCAGTTAATAGTTGTGTTGATGTTTAATATTTGAAATCCAGTTTAAAGTGTTTGATTGGAAATTTTAAGCCCAAGGCTCTATTTAAATAAAACAAAAGCAAAATCCCCTCATCTTTGATGCTGACTGTTTATCAACTTTTTATGCCATCAGCTGTATTCAAAGGAATATTGCAGAACAGCCACTGTATCAAATGGAAATGCCAGTGAATAAAGATGGGGCCAGTGAGTTGCAATAAAACAAAAAACAAGATAAAGCATGACCATAGCACTTTGTAAAATCCAAATTAACAATTACAGCACTCATACCCAGAATGTTATTAAGTTTAAATTACTCTAAAACTTATTTAGGTTTGGTGAAACACCAATCTTTTCAGCCAGTGAGAAAAAAATTCAAAAGAAATCATAGTCCACAGAATTATTGTGAAGCCTAATTTCAGTGTAAAAACTATTTGAGTTCACAGAAGTCTAGCCCAAGATGAGATGAAGAATTCCAGAGAATTGTGTGGAAATTAAGTTCTCCAACATGTTATTATAGAATCACATAAATAGGTTATTTCCAGAATTTCTGGGAAAATACAGAACTGCTGAAGTCTCAGACCCTGGAAACTGCTGACTGAAGGTGTTGCAATTCTCATCAGATTTATTTTGGGAAGATAAAGTCTGGTAATGACAGTCAGGATGAGGATAGGAGGTCTGACAAGGACTGCAGTACCTTAGTTTGGCAGCTGGCTGTGCTCACAAAGTACATGTGTTTGAGACAATAAGTAACTTTCTTTTTTAGATGCAGCAAAAATTATTCTCCTGCTTTCCTTCCAAATGAAAAACCAGTGAAGGAATCAGAAGCATTTAATTAACTAAGAAATCCAACAAAAGTTCTTTTATTTTCTTTCATTGCAGAAGTAAGGCTTACAGTGTGAGGTTACATTTAATATTACATACAGTAAATTATTAAATAAAACTAAAAAATGAACTGTAATATTTTCCATTTTCAAACTTTGAAAGGAAAAAGTTTTAAATTTTTACAATATTTTTTCTGTTTTTCCTTGCAAGCTCTTTGGGTGTCAGAGGGTGCAGTTGAAAGGTCTTATCTGGCAACGGAAGATGAAATTCTGAAAATTCCAAATGTTTTGTCAGAACTTTGTTGAGACTGAACTCTTTTCAAGAAACTTTTGGGTTTTCTATAACTTTATACTTCAATAAAGAAGGTGGTCCATAGAAAATTTTCTAGTAAACTGCAATATGTTTTGTGGCATGCAAGACACTGCTTTTGTTGCAGTACAGTATTAGGGGTACTACTTTACAAAAAATAAAAAGGAGCTGTGCTTATGGAGACCTGCTCCCCTCCTGCCCCAGGCATCTCTGTCCACCCAGGAACTTTGTCCTCCTTCCACAGAAACTTCTCCTCATTCAGTGCACTGGGACAAAAATGTTTTACAGCAAGCCATTATTCTTTTTATCTGAGGTTTGTTATCACACACTACCCTGAGAACATCAACAATAAAAAAACGATGATAGCAGTTGTCTGTACTGATACTGGTCAGCTGTCACAAAGCATTCAGCAGCAGGAGATTCACCTTTCCCATCATTCAGATAAGAGCTATTGACTGTAAGAGCTCTTCTTAATGTGCAATGTAAACCTGGCATTTAATACAGCTCAAATACAGCTAGCAGATAGTAAGAGTTATCAAACACTGTTTGCTACTATTCTAGCAATCATTTCAGGTGAGTTCAACAGTCCACCCATATTTAAAAAGGAGAAGCTTTATCAGTCCCTCTTTCCTCTTGACAGCCCCTTTTACAAAAGCCATGGAGGGAGGTGGTTAAGTGGTTTCATGTGCAGAGGAATGCGCATCTCCTGGGGCGTCACGCAGCACAGAGCGCTGACCCAGGGCGGTTTCAGGTTTCCCAACAGAGCCGTGCTGGGAAGGCACTGCTGCTAAGTGACCGTGCCAGTCAGAGCAGAGCTGAGGCTTTCGTGCTATACTAAACCCAGACCAGGCCCTGGCAGCATGACCTCATTAACCTCATGACTCTTGATCTCTCAATTATGTCCAAGTCTCCACTCACTGAAGAATTTGGGACAAGTCTGGCTTCAACACTAATTTATTTATTTCCATAAATGATCTATTTACATTGGCTTGGAGGTCAGCATCTTTTTTTTTAAAGACGGTTACACTTAGGAGAGATTATCTATGTTTCTGAGATGCCTTAATGGTCTAATAATACAGATGTGGGACAGAGGGTATTGTGGAAATTTAACCTGGGTATTCTTTTACCATCCAGAATTTCAGCAAGAAAACCAAAATGTATGTGTTTGAAGTGACACTTGAGATTTATTGCAGTCATGCAATTATATGAACTAGTCCTGCCTAAGCAATGAAAATTTCCTTGTTCAGAAAGCAGCTGAAATATAGAAAAGAGCTAAGCTGTAGGAAGATATCAAACAGGAGCATAGACAATAACAGTGTGCAAACAGAGGGAGATGATAGCTCTGTGCTTACAGAAGTTACACACACTGCTTATAAACAGCAGAACATTTCTATCTGATCCCGTAGGAAGGCTCTGGATCAATGCTGGTATCTTAACCCTGTTACTATTTCTTCTGCAACCCTTGGTGTCATGTCAAAGTTAAAACAGTCACAAAGACCTTTGCTTCTTATTCTGTCCTAGTCTCACACTGGATGCAAAACGTTAAACACAAAGTCAGTGTGAATTTAGCAGAGAAGTCTTCTGGCTATTGCTTCAGAGCTTCATGTGCTTCTTACAAGTTCTCTCCAAGAGAAGCTACTGCATTTTAATTTACAGAAGTACCTGAGCAACCTTGGATCAAGAGATTTATTTTGATGAAAGATTTTGCCCAGAGAGGTTATGGAGTCTCCCTCACTGGAAATATTCAAGAACTTTCTGGATGCAATCCTGTGCCATGTACTCCAGGATGTCTCTGTTTGAGCAGGGATGTTGGACTAGATGACCCACTGTGGTCCCTTCCAACCTGACACATTTTGTTATTCTGTGATTCTGATTCTGTGATTAAAGTCCTTCTAGATTTAGGCATGCATATAAATGTTCAATGGCAAATTGAAAATCAGGATTTTTCATGACAGTAAAGACAGACAACTTTTTGTTAGAATGGAGTGGGTAGGAGTTAATTCACATTAACCTATGAAGATATTTCTAAAACTAAGTGGTGATACATTGATGTTTCTCTGATTTTCAGTGTCACTGAGGTACTTTTAAAACTGCTGCCACTGTTATTCTTAAACACATTACAGTTAGCAGTTGCCAAATGAGCAGGAGGAGCACTTTCCTAAAATTTATATAGTAAGATGTATCACGTGTTTCACAGGGAAAATCCATCCAACACTCAAAGAAACACTGATCATGTATTCAGATTTATTTGGGTGATTACACAGTGACTGTTTACCTTTGTGTAAGTATGTGGTATGTGCATTCATCACTGTCATCATTAACTCTGCACTCCAGCCTGGGCAGCCGGAACCTTGAATTCCATTCCATGTCCTTCATCATCTGGTTTGTCCACACTTGCACATATCTTCCAGTCCCAATAACAAGAGATTTTCTGTAGCTCAATTAAATTGTTTTTTTCTTCATTTGATGGACCACCACCCTTTATTGGATCAGATGAAATCACTTATCTTGCCAGTGCACCCACTAGTGTCATTGCAATTCCCTGTGTAATAAGCCTTAATCAGCAGCAGTAGATGTTAGAATCTGATTCTTTCAGATTTCCCCAGATTTGAACTGATTTCTGTACTAAAACATTAAATATGCTTAAAGTAAGACAACCAGTGTGGTTTTCATATAGGGGGAAAAAATTAAAATAAGAGAACTACAGCACTTTGATTAGTGTCTAATACTGCAACTTCCAAAAAAGTATCATTCCATAGATGGGCTATAGTCTCTGGTCTGTGTTTAATAAATGTCAAGGAACGAACCTGATCTAGAGCCAACTGCACAAGTATGGAAGATGGAATGGTTCAGTACAAAAATTTACTGAAGATTAGATAAAGTTAGATAAAACTATGCTGTCATAGAAATCAAATGTTCCCTTAGACATTCTTCTGCATTGTCAACCTACTTTATTTACTACCAAGGATTATTCCCATAAACGTTCCAGGATCACAAATTCTCACTAATAAACAACATAAGAACGTCTTCTTCCCTTTGAGTTGCTGCAGAGCCCTTCTCTGGGTATCTGACTCTTCCCATGACACTCTTTAAAGACCTTCATGGCCTGGCACCCTGGACTCTGCTCTGGGTGCTGTGGGCAGGCAGTCTGCTGGAGCACTGCTCAGCTTCCTGGCCTTTCCATGGATCCAGTCTCACTGACACAGCACAGGAATCATGAGCAGCATCAGTGGGAGGAGCTGCTCAGGGAGCCAGAGCATGGTGCACTCCATGGGAGTACTGAATGCTCCATGGGAACATTGTGCACTCCATGGGAACATTTTACACTCCATGGGAATATTTTACACTCCATGGGAGCATTGTACACTCCATGGGAGCACTGTGCACTCCATGAGAACATTGTACACTCCATAGGAGCACTGTGCATTCCATGGGAACACTGTAAACTCCATAGGAGCATTGTGCACTCCATGGGAACATTGTACATGCCAGGGAACATTGTACATTCCATGGGAACATTTTACACCCCATGGGAACACTGTACAATCTATGGGAACATTGTATATTCCATGGGAACACTGTAAACTCCATGGGAGCGCTGTGCTATCCATGGGAACACTGTACAGTCTATGGGAACATTGTACACTCCATGGGAATATTGTACACTCCATGGGAACATTGTAGACTCCATGGGTACACTGTACAATCTGTGGGAACATTGTACATTCCATGGGAACACTGTACATTCCATGGCAGCACTATGCACTCCATGAGGGCACTGGGCACTACAGGGCAGCACTGTGCAATCCATGGGAACAGTGTGCACTCCATAGGGGCACTGGGTGCTCCATAAGGGCACTGGGCACTCCATGGGGGCACTGGGCACTCCATAGGGGCACTGGGCACTCCACCCCCTGGGGAGTGGTGGATGGGCAGGAGCTGCCCCAAGGGTTCATCACAGCAGGGCATCCCCCATGGAATCTCAGGAGAAAGTACCCGTGGTGTACCTCATAACAAGTACCTCCTAAACAATGTCAATGAGAAATGTTCTTCCTACCCCCAACTCTTTTAATTGCACTTTTAATGTATACACAGCAGATCTACTTCTTGGGAAGGATTCTTCCTAGGCTGCAAATTATGTGGAAAACTGTATCCCTGGGGCTTGAGTAAACTGTATCCTTTTTATTATTCAACTCTCAAAATAGGAGAGGCCTTAGATAAGTACACCTGCTCACTACTTTTTCTCATAGCAGCCTTTGCCTGTGGATTCCACTCACTGAAATGCTTCTCATGTGATTCCCATGGGTTCCAAAGGTATAACGAGAAGATTTTATCTTTATTATTTTCCTACCATTCAAAACCTCCTTCTTTCCTGAGTAAACCTGGAATTTTATAAATCATTATCTGAAGAGAAATACCAAGAAGGAAATAAAGACCACTATTGATACACTGCAGTAATTTCAACAACAACAAAAAATTATTGGCAATTATATGGCTAAGAAAAGAGCAAAAATAGGTTACTTTCAACTGATTTAAAATTCTGATACTGTTATTATATTGGGAAACCTGTTAAGCCCTCAGGGACAGATCCATTGACCTCTCCCACAGAGAAAAAAGAAAAATGCAATTGGCCCAAAATTACTATATCCAGTCAAGTGATGTGAGTACCATAGTAGTCTTCAAATGTAAACATGTGTTTCTTCTTTATTTTAAGATAATAGGTAGAAAAGCTAAGAAAGCAGTTGGTGATAATACTGATTCTCTTAGTGTTCACTGAAATTCCAAGCCTGCAAATCTCCTGGGATATACAAGACTGGATTAATTCAGCAGTGACTAGTGATGTAGGAAAACAGCTAGGAAGGTCCAGGTCACCAGTCCAGTGAGAGCTACAATCATGTTACCTTCCTGAGAAGGAAAGCACTTCAATCTGACCTGTCACATATTTTCAAATATCAAAAAACCACACTTGAAAATTCACCACCTTCTTAAATTTTCTGTGCTGAAATGGCTGACACCATTGTGAGGGATATTGCCTTGGCTCAGTCAAGTGAAGGGGATGAGGAAGTTGATTTTTCCCTCAAAATCACTGTTAGAACACTGACCTATATTTTGTGTCACTAAGTCATTCACTGCATTAACAGGCATAGCTGTCTCTGTGCTGAAGCATGAGGTAGCCACACAATTAGAAGATCAAGTTGATAACAAAAATTAATAGATACTTGTCACTGCTTCCCAGAACAGCTCATTCTAGTTTGGGTGCTGCTACTAGGAATTAGATGTCCTTGTATCCAAGAGGAATGCATAATTTGCTCTCATATTGCAAATCAAATGATGAGCACTTTTAAATAATGACCTCAAGCTCCCACTCCTCTACTCTCAGCTTCTTTTTGCAAAGAATTTTACTCCATAATCATGGCCTGTTAATTACTGTTACATCATGAGATGTAAGTAAGTAAGAAGTAAGGCAGATGTCTGAAGCATAATTTTAAAATGAGGGTAGGTGTGGAATTTAATCCAATATGGTTTAGAAGTTTACAATGAAAACTAGGCCCACCATTGGGCCTCTCAGCTCTTCATTGCCAGCTTCTTTGACAACGGAAGCTTAGTCATGAGCCGAGGAAACATCCATGCAGCACTGTAAATATCACATGATCTTCCAGCAATTCCCATCGCTCACTTCTTGACACCTAAAGTCAGCGGGGTTCAGGCAAGCAGCTCCAGAGAGCAGCGCTCCTCTGCAGGCTGGGCACCAGACTTCCCTCAAAGCCAGGGGTCTGCCTGTGCTAACAGCAACACAGCTGCATGCTGTGAGAGCAGCTGGTGGCCGGGTGAGAGCCGATAAATAAGGGTCTGTCCCTCCTGTGGCAGGGGAATGTGATAGCGGGGAGCAGACAGAGCCAACGGCACCCGCGAGGATTCATCCGCGTCACCCAAAGGTCAAGAACCAGTCACAGGTTATGGCTTCAGCACGTTGCTGTCACCTTTAAAATTAGTTCCCTCACACTGCAAGAAAAAACACAATTAATTAGTCAAGAGGATTTCTGCTTTTCACCGTAGATACCTCCAAATCTGAGCCGTAACATCAATTGTTTCAAATAATCCTTTGTGTCAGGGTCTTCCAGGATATGGAATAACAAAAGAGCAGAGCAGGATTTTGACTGAGCATTTGAAAATATGCTAATTGCTTTAGCCAATTGATAGATTAAAACAGAAATGCAGTATTTACCTAATTCAAGGTATTTCCCTCAGTAAATATTGAAAAATCTTCAGAATACCAAAATTATACTGAGGCTTTTTTCCCAAATTCTGAGACTGGTTCTGAATTACATGTTAAAGCAAATAATGAAGTACAGCATTAATATTATAATGAATGTTATATTCTATTCATTGCATTTATATTATAATCAGACCAAATTTTTAAGAGTTTTTTTTTCTTTTTTTGTATAGTTTTCTGCATTCAAACATATTTCCTAAAATTTGCAGTCTGTTTTCCACTTCATTCTCAAAACATAATTTTAGAAACTAAGATTTTAATTTTTTTAAGTTGCAATACTTATAATGTAAATACAATAGCTAGTAACTCAATTAGAAGTACAAATGTAAATTTTCAATGATCCTTCCAAAAACTCATAATGCGTCCACTATACACATCAAAGGCACACCTGTTTCTGTTTATACTTTTTATTGGCAGATTTAAATATGCTAATAAATATAGTAGACTGTAAAGACAATACAGAAGAACCAAGTGATAACTGGAAGTAAATGCACTTTAAACAGACTGGTGATAAACCAAACACTTATGGAGTGGTGCATTCAGGTCTGATTTGCACTGCTCTAATTAACTGAACACTGTTAGTTAGACACAGGAATTTTTTTTTAATTGTGAAAATTCTATTTTCTTCTCACATTTGCCACCTTGAAATCTGAGAAACAACCATTAGCAGAAACATGCAGTTAGTATTAGCCTGAAAAATAAAAGTCACAAAATGCATGGAAGCACTGCCTTGTTAATACCTGGAGAGCACTGATTTGATTATTCCTCTTATCTCTCGTTTGTAACATATTTTGACTACATAGATCTGTGCTTTTATTTATTTTTTTACTTGTGATTTCTTTCCTTTAGACATGTAAAATACATTTATCATTTCTCACGTTACATCCAGGTGTCGGATTTCGAGTTCTCCTGTTCTGGTATGCCTCCCATCTGTCTTGTATTGCAAAGTTATGTGAAGACTTTCAATTCCTCATATCCAGTCCTCTTCTCAGATTTCAATAGCAGCAAAAGGGCCGTATTCTCAAAGCCATAAGACTATTTCTAGGTAAACTTTAAACTAAGATACGTCAGCAAGTTGGAACCACAAAATTAAATTACATAATATTCTTATCAGAAAAAGATAACTATTCACTGACAAATAGATATGGTCAATATAAACTTGAATAGCAACATACTTGTGGATTTATTTCAAAGGCTATCTTGTTTAAATGATCTTCAGAAATTCCTTCATAATGCAAGTAGAACTAAATGCCCGATGCAAATGATTTCCTGCAAGTGTTTGCTTAGATTTTAAAACAAAATTGCTTCATTACTGCTTGTTACTTTTTTCTGTTCATTTACCATAATTATTCAAATAAGGGTTGTCTTTCTATTCAAAGGTAAAATAGGACTAAAGGCAAGTGGTCTTACCTCTTCTCCCCTTTCCTCTATACATTTGATTAAACTTGTATGGATTTCTTGCAAGCATCTGACTCCAAAAAAAGCTGTGGTCACTATATGTAAAAGCAGGAAAAGTATGCCAAAGGGCTTTAAGGCTCCATATCCCCATCTTAGTTTTCATCTTCTGAAATGCGAGGACAACTTTACAAGACAGTGAAGAGTTTTGTCACTTGAGTATCAGAGCTTGGGGAGGAACGAAGATCCATGGATGCATGTAAACCCATCCTGAACTGGGTTTGTGTCCAGGTCTCTCTACCAGACTACAGTAAAAATTATGCTGGAATCTCATCCTTGGCCAATTGAGAATCTGCAGGACTGTTTTCTATTACTTGGGTGGCTTGCATTTAATTTGGGGGAGAGGACCTTTGGGGCTGCACTCCACAGATCGCTGCAGCTGCTGCTACTGGACAGTGCATCTTCCCTCTCCCCTTCCACAACTAAGAGTCTGTCAGGCTGGGTTCTGACCAGGATTTTCTTGGCAGTTTGTTGGATTTATCTTCTTCACAGAGCAGTGATGCCATGCTAGGTCATGGATAAGCCCTGATCTCTCATATAGTTGGATCCTGATGATACATAATTAAATGCAAACTCAAAATTCCATGTAATTATTACACAGGGATAATTTGTCAGTATAACACAATTTCAGTTAAACAAAAAAGGCTGTGGCCAGATAGAGGATGCAACTATAAGAAACTGCACCAATGAATGCATAAACTTTCAGTTAATGGCTTAACACTACCCAGTCCAAAGGCTCAGGAACTTCCATTTCTTGGAGCTCAGACACCTGAATTGTCCACAGAGCTGCATGCTGAATGAGACACAGTTGCTCACTGCTGTTGTTAGAAAGAATTCGTTTGATGCGAACTCTAAAAATAAGGAAATCCCAAACTCTAACTCTTTTTACAGGTTTCCTGTGACAACTGGCAATATATGATGTTATGACACAATGTACTTTAACTGTGTCATGGTGAGAAGAATTCTTGAGATTCCTGATAATGGCAGCTGGTTATACTTAGGAAAGAAACACATCTTGTTTTTGTTATTCACCACTAACTGTGGGGAGGAAGACAGCATCTTTCATACACTTACAATTGGTTCAAAATTAAATTCCTTGGAATCAAAAACATTGAATAACTTATGTCAGTGTCAGTGACAAGGTAATGTATGAAGGACACAGTTCTACCTTTAAAATTAATCATCCTTAAACAAAACAAAAATAATTTGATGGCATACTGATCTCCCAGTCACTGTTAGATCAAAGAGAAAATGAAAGGATTTTAAACAGTTTATAACCATAGAGGGAAAAATTCATCTGAGGGGAAAACAATACCAAACCATCACACAGCAAAAACTTTTATCTCTGGCAGTCCCTCAGCTAGTCCTTCACAACTTTTGATTCAGGAAATCAGGGATATTATGTGAAATGCAGCAATCCACAAGCAGTAACAAGGTCTTAGGTACATGTGCAGACTTGTCTGAAGGTGCCAAAGAAATTAAATCACATGAGTTTAGGCAGCCAGGGTCAAGGGAAAAGGGAATTTACAACTTCAGCATGTGTCAAGCTTGCTCATCAAAGTTATTACTTTCTCCAATTACCTTTTCTCCTAATAGACCTTCTGCAAGAAATGGTGCCTCCACTCTGGCCTCAAGGGTAGTTGCTGAACTTATGAAAGCCTGTCACCCTCACACAGCCTTTCTAAGCATTTAGAGGGCATTTTGTGACCTTGTGATGTGTGGAAGACACATAGAAAATGTGTTTGGGTCCAGCTTGCCTAAAACATACCTGTGTCTTTAGGGCTGGCTATTGGCTTGTGAGCGTCACAGTAGGGAAATGACATGCAGAAATGTAACCGTGGCTGATTATCTCATTAAGAATAAAAACTTTAAATCATGAAGTAATAAATTCTAACCTTACTGCAATAAAACATTTGCAAAGTAAACAACACACGAAGCATGAATATTACTGGATGATTTGGACATAATTTATAATTAACTTATTGCTGGCAGCACTACCATATAAAATGAGACAACATTCAACACATTCAAGGCCACATCCTTGTATGCTCTAAAATTAAGAATTATAAAGATAGTTATCCCAGAATAATTATATCAGTTTCACTGGCACTTTGGACAAGTCTGTGGTAACACTTCAGCTTAATATAGTGACCAATTTAAACTAAACATTTGTTTAACATATTGTCGTTGTGCAATATGGATTTAAAAGTATGATCTGTAATCTTGGTGGTTTTCATTAGTCTGTAATCTTTTATTGTAATTTATCTAAACTATGTAAGCATTAAGATTGTAGGATTATGACCAACATACTAAGGTCAAGTCTGTTAGAAAAAAACACAGAAGTTTCTATATTAACAAGTTCTTTGAAATGTGCTGCAATTTATAAACATTACTCAGGAATGCAATTATTTTTCAGTGCCATGAATTTCAATACAACTACTTGCAAATATTGTATGAGAGCAAAAGTGTTCAAGGGCCTTTGATTGCAAAATACAGCCAATTAACTAGTGGGATAGGTTCCCTAGACAGTGGGGAGTATCTACTCCTGGTAGTCTTTAAGAGCAGATAAAAGAGGATCCATCCAGGACACATGGAGGTGGAGCTGACCCTGCCTTTTAACAGGGATCTCGACTGAATTACGCTCCAGGATTGGCCTTCCACCATTCCTTGTTTCACTGCACTCCTTCCTTGGCCTGACCCTTTATCTGTATTTAGCTTTCAGCTCATTCTTGAAGCCTCAGCCACCCTTACACTCCAGAAACCACACAGATTGACACAATGAACTGGTGTAATACTCCTATTCTGCATGCGCATTATTTTCTTTTGCTTGCCTCTTCCTTGTATTTTAGGGAGCATACACTTCCCCATGTGCTTGCATGGATATGGGTAAATTCCAACCACCAGAAGGTCCCACTCCTGACTAGCCTTAAAATTACCCCAAAATAAATGTCTGGTGACAAATGTTCCTTAATAAAATTGTATGGGTACATCTCACAATGTCATCTCACAGCTGTGACGCAGTGGGCAATAGCTGAGACTGTACAGTACACAGAGGTGACACATTTTTTCTAAAATAAAAGTATGAGCAAATATCTAACAGCAACATTAACTTACATTATGTCATCAGTTTTGAAGAGGAAATTACTCCATAGATTAATGAGGAATTCTGCATGGAAGTCAAAGTTATGATGTAGTCTTATAGCATTAATCAAGAGCTAAATGTGATCTGACCTACTTCAAACAGCCCAGCCTTTAACAGAGAGAAGATTAAAAAAAGGCAGAGTATGAGAGTCCATATTTATCGCTGATGTAACACCAACAAAGCCAAGAGAATCCCTTGAAGTTCTGAGTGCCTCAGAGCACCACATGGCAAGTGCCACAAGTCATCTGTAATCTGCAAGGTATGATGGATTGAAAAAGCAATGCCATTTTCCGCTCCTATTTAGGAAACATTATACTAAGAAATAAAATCTCACAAGACTGTATTCCAGAAAAATATTTATTGCCATGCAACAATGGATGTATCAATTCACTAAACAATTTTACAAGTTCAAATATGAACTCATTTTAGGAAGTCCTCTGGAATGAACAAATCATAAGGTTTTCTAGAAAAACTGATTTTTTCTATATTATACACAGTAAACATAATTATATTTTATATAACTCTATTGAAAAAGCAGTGAGAAATTAAACAGGCTATATTTTATTTTCTCAAAACCCTAAAACTTGGAGATCATTCATCCATCTGATCAAGTCAGACTTATTAGGCTGATCCCCAGACACAGTGATTCCCTCTTCCTTGGTGCTGACACCAAACAGGATAGTATTCCCAGGCCCCCCTGGAGCTATGTTCTAAAGAGAGAGACATTAATAGATAATGACTGGGAAGAGAACACATAAATACCTTTTAAAAAATTAACAAACCTCGATTTCCTTGGACACATGAGCAATAAGAAAAAACCCAATATCTTTTTAGGAAATACCTCTAAAAATTCCTTAGTCATGACTTGCTTCCGGCTTCACACTCCATGACAAGGGGCACTATTTTCTTGTGATGTTGAGAAGTGTCCACCCTGGCCAAAGTTCCTAGCCACTGACAGCCCTTCACATTTAGCATTTTCAGTCACTCTCATCAGGCTCTCTTAACCAAGGGCTGCATTTCCAAAAGAACAAGACCCTTGCCAACAAACTTGAAATTCAGCAGTCCCACAGAAGGGGGACTAAAGGAGCTGTTACTTTCCCACTATTTCCAGAACAGGTCTGTGTCACACTGTTTACATCATGCATCATTCATCTGCTGTGATGAAATGCAACCCCGTGTTTTAAAAAAAGACTTCTGCAACAGTGAGGATACTCTATCTTTGTGAGAAGCATGTCACATATTTTCCATAGGCATCAACTGCTCCTGCTTCTATTTAAATCTGTGTGGCCCTCTTCAGAGGGCATTATTCCCTCCAGGAAGCCCATTCAGAAGGTGCTGAGCAGAAGGAGGGGAGAAGCCAGGATGGCAGCAGACAGCAGTATGGCTCCCGAAGAAAAGCCGAGCGCAGCTCCTGTGAGAAGGGCTGTCCACAAGATCCGGATGGCCAGCCAGGTCTTCAGCTTGGCTCGAGGCTGGCAGCAGTGGGCATCTGACCACCATGGAAAGCAAGAGCAAGAGCCCTCTGGATGGGTCCCCACTGCAGAAAGCTCATCAGCTCAGCCTGTACAAGAAAGTTCCTTTGAAAAATGGCAAATTCCATCCGTCAAGAGGGACCAAGAAAAAGATGATGAAAAATCCTTAGCAAAGGATTCAGTGACAATAAGAGATGCTGAAAAAAAATCAAGGGAATCAGACGAAGATCTCAAAACGTTCAGCATTAAAAGCAAAGAGGTGACCAAAACAGTTGTCAGCAAAGCCTATGAACGAGGAGGCGATGTCAGCCTCCTCAGTGAAAGATACGAAAATAACAACAGCAGCTCCGAGATGACCAAACTCAAAGAAGAATCAAATGCTATTGACAAAATTCTTAGCAACAAATTACCTTCAACCATAAGGAGGAAGTGTTCAAATGTAGTGTCAGAGATGACCAAGGGCTGGGAGAAGATGGAAGACGAGAACAAAGATGGGGCCAAGAGAGAGCTGCTGCTGAAGTGCCGTGATGACAGCCTGGATGCCCAGGACAGTGGCTATGGGGAAGCAGAGGACAAGCTCGAGCAGGAGGACAGTGACCAGGAGGTGACAGCTGTGAGGATTAAACGCCCTGTCCCATCTCTGTAAGTAAAGCATCTTCATTACATCAACACAAATGGCAGAAGGGCACAGCTTTCCATGAGGAAAATGGTGGGGGTGGGAGGATAGTAGGAAGTGGTCAAAGATAAGCTATTATTCTTGATTTAGAAGAAATTAATCAAAATTCAGGAGACCTTCCACTTATCACTCTGTGCTTAAGTAGTTACTCAACAACATCAGACTATGTACCTAATACAAGATTAGGAAAAAAGTTAGGAAGTTATATTGTTATATTTGGGACATGTTAATTATATTTAATTTTCACACTGGATTTACCAGTTCATCAAATTATCTACTTATTTCTTAATACTTCAGTCCATGTTTCAGAATCACAACTTTTACCTCATCAAGAGCCTTTAGCTACTCATTTATTTCAGCAAATGCTGTCTAAATCAATATATTTGACAGGTAATATTTCCAAATACTTATTCATTATTTTGCTTAGTATTAATTGCAAATACTCTCAGGAGCAATTTGAAGAGAATGTCCCAAATTAATATAGCAGGAATTACTTCCACATACTTCTTACCAAAAGTTGGAAGCTTCTTTGGAAGCTTTCCATGAATTTGAAATTCCTCAATTCAAAGAAAGGAAAATTCCACAGTATCTTGGACCACAAGTTCATACCATATACCAATCACATTTCCAGAAATTAAAAACTGGATCAGCACTGATGATGAAAAACTGATGAAAATGCCATAACAGACTTCGTGATCCCTGTGCAGACAGGCAGGCAGGCTGTATCATGGTCACTATTTTGGTTTTACACCTCACTACTGATGAGCATTATCATGACCATTAGACTGTGGCTAACACACTTATGAATTTCAACCATGCAGTACCTTTAAGCACAGCTATCTGAACACACACTCCCAGAGCTATTTTAACTATTCAAATGGAATTAGAATGATGCTTTGCTGTACAGCTGAGCAGTCAGCTCCTGTAAGAAGAAAATGGTTAACAGCCCAAGTGAAAAAAGCTCCCCAGAAATCTAGGGCTTGAAATTTTTGGTACCTCTTTTGGCAAGGACTGTGTTCACCATCCTTTCACAGAAGTTATGACCTCAAAACAAAGATTCCAAATATACAGTGGAAAAAAGATACATTTGCAGCACTTATCTGTAAACAACTTCAATTAAAACAATTTTTTTCAGTTTCAAATGCTATAGTAGAAACCAACTATCTAGCTTCCATTAAACCAACTGTCTTGTAGACCAACTATCTAGCTTCTGTTAAACTTTTCTTATATTTTCCTCATATGCATAATTTTAGTGTTACTGCCATGAAAAAAGATTGATATGCCATATTTACTGTGATCTAAATTATTGAAGTAACACCCTCTATGTTACTTACAGCTCTTTCTTCCACTGAAATTGAACACAGAACTAATTTTCTACAGTTACAGTGCTGCTATCAGGACTGAACTTTTTAAACTATTCATATTTTAAAATTTATTTTACAGCCTCAGAACATAATATTTCAGCCTGCTACATTTATGAACCTTTCAATGTGGTTTAATCTTCTTCAAAAAGGCCATAAGTACACAGTTGCTAAAGCATATCGCCTATTTTCCTATCCACATTCCAGGAAAAAAGCATCTGTAAAAGTGTTTTGTTTTCCTCACATCAGCATCTTCATTATTTCCAGCTTCACTGCTTACTGGAATAAGGTTGCTTCCTTAGTAGACAGCTTGTTGACTGGCATAAGAGGCTCTTCTGAACTCTTCTGTTCACGATTAGAAGCAAAAAGGATGCAACAGAAGGGATATGAAACTCAAAACATTATAATAGGATTCATACCTTTCCTCTACAGACAGAAACAGGGCAAATATGCTACATGGACCTAATTTGCCTAAAAGGTCAGGTCCTAAATCCTAAATGCATTTAGGATGTCATTCTGGTAAACAGGTTAACTTACTTGATTGCTGGATGTAAAGCACTTCTTAGAGTGGGTAGAAGTTCAAAACCTTCACTTTGGGTGCACAATCCTTTGTGTAGGAGAAGTAGAAACAGGAGAAAATGCCTCTATGTGTACACAATTCATGTTTTAAACCTATCATTAAGCTAAACAATGGCAAAAATAGCACTTCAGCAACTAGAAATGGTTAAATTACAAGCTGCATTAAAAAAGTAAGGTTTTTTTTCAAGCCCATGTGCGGCACAATAAAAGCAAAAGGATAGATAAGATGGTTTTCTCAACCACTGAGAAGATTATTTGGATGAGGAAGGCAATAATAACCTGCTAGAAAGGAAAATTAGTTTCAGTGGAAAAAGGAGGGATTACATTCTAGACCACTAAATTAAAGTAAGTAACGAAGACTGCACAACCTCCTGCTGTCTCAGGCCCCCTCTCCTCTCCACTCAACCTGGGGAACCGCAGCTCTAGGACTTTGTCAGAGCTCATGGTCCCTGGAGAGAAGGCGAAGCAGCTGGCTGTGGCTGAGGAATAAGCCCTCCATAATGATATCTACTCATAAACTCCACTGAGACTGAGGACATCACTTCTTCAAGGTAATTTTGATTCTCTTAGGATTTTTTTTCCCCCAGCCTTAACTGATAGCTTCCACATGGAGAGCTAGTGAAGCAATCTGAGCTTCAGCTGGAGTTCAGACTGTGCTGGTACAGGGTTTCTGTGACTTTTGAGACAGCCATAGGCTTCAGGAGACAAATTCCTTTGTATAGCCAAATCCTGAGCCCAGGGTTCCTCTGACAATGAAGGCACAATTCAGGTGAAGGGACAAAGGATCACAGCTCTCCCTTTCTCTGTATGACAATAGCTTATAGAGAGCAGCATTTGGTTTATTGTTGGAAAACCAAATTGCCTAGATTTACCCCACTAGTATATTTTAATGCTTTCCTGCCAACACCTACCTGTTAGCCATTTACACAAAATTACAGGTACAGACACGCTGCCTACTCTCAGGATGCTCTGTAGTCACACCACAGAAGAAAGGTGCACTTGGCAACAGTATGCTCAATTCTTCTGATGGTTTTTCACCAAATTGATAGGGAAGAGTATTTTGGAGCATTTTAAACACAGTTCCTCAATACAGCTAAGCCAATCTTAGGGCAACTCCACAGCTAATAAGGTAGTGCAGCTCTCCTAATTATTTTCCTATCCCTGGCACTTAGTGTTTGCAACTCTTACCCTAGCATAGCCCTGCCCAGTACTGGCCTCTTTCTGGTGCACTGATCTGAGTTAGGGACATCTCTATGACTCCTATTCTCTATTTCAACCAGCTTAGTAGAAAACAAAGGAGTGTCTAAACAGCGGGGGGACAGAATTTTCTGCAACTTTGCAGCCCTGTGTGTTGTTTGCTAAGTGCATTTTGATTTTCTAGTGTTAATATTCAGCTGACATTACTGGGAAGGTTGCAGGGCAGCCTTTTGGGGAATAAAAATATTAGAAAACAAATTACTTTGGCACAGTCACGGCACAGCACAGTCCCAACTGAGTTCAGTACATATACATTGACAGGATGTGGACAGCACAATGACTAGCTCAGACTATCTATAGCTCCCCCACAACATGTGAGATTGGCCACAAGAGGATAGAATGTCTGTCTGGAATAATCCAGAACTATTACACATATTAAAAAATAAAATAAAATCTCTCAAGGTCCTTCCTTATCCTTTGTCCTTGACACTTTCAGGCTTCTACGCTACCCATGGGAATGTGAATTTTGGACTTCAACATTTGTTCAGAATCATGTTCCAAATACAGGAGCACAGACAGAGCTATGACACTCAATTAGGTATTTGTTGTTGCTGTAATAATTGATATTTATTACAGAGGACATTTTTCTAGGCACTACCCTCTAGTTTTCAGCCAGGTTTTCATACACCTACAGCAATCAGCAATCACCTTCAGCCAGATCATACACCTACAGCAATCTCTAACCTCGGGGCAGGCACACTTCAGACCTGGCTAAGCAAGCAGGAATGGGGAACTGCATGACTGACCAAAGGTACAGAAAGTGCAGGTGATGAGCAACATGCTGTTTTGTTCCCTTACAGAATTAAGTCATTCTGGTACAAAGTTTGTGAAAACACGCTCAGAGCAGGGCTGGAAGGTGGTAGTGTAGACAGGATAAGGCTGTAGTCATGGAACTTGCCTTTGTGTGCAAACTGAATGCGGACAAACAGCCCCTAAAGAACTAATTTAGAAGTGGTGATCTTGTGCCACCTGGTGGATTCCAGCTCACCCCTAACCCACAGAAGCCAGTTACAGCAGATTTCAATAAACAGCAGAAGTGCATCAGGAAAGGAGGAGATGCAAAGCTCAGGTGTGTTTCTGTGTCTTTCAGCGCCAGCCGGCTGAGCGAGGAGGCGCGGAGCAAGGCGCGCAGGAAAAGCAGCGCCGTGCACAGCCTCAAGGACAGGTGGCAGGAATGGGCTGACCAGCACATCATAACGCAGAAGCTGAACCCCTTCAGCGAGGAGTTTGACCACGAGCTGGCCATGTCCACGCGCCTGCACAAAGGGGATGAAGGGTACGGCCGCCCAAAGGAAGGCACCAAAACTGCTGAGAGAGCCAAGCGAGCTGAGGCGCACATCCACCGGGAGATCAGGGACTTGTGCTTCATCATTGAGTCCATGGCCAAGCCGCGGCCCGACGGCAAGATCCAAGTCACTTTTGGGGAACTCTTCGACAGATACGTTCGTATTTCAGATAAGGTTGTTGGGATTCTCATGAGAGCCAGGAAACATGGGCTGGTGGACTTTGAAGGAGAAATGTTATGGCAAGGAAGAGATGATAATGTCATCATTACTTTATTAAAATAAGTTAGGCTATAATCAGAACAACTTTGGAAAAGTTTTCTCCTCTTCTCCCTTGCCATTAGCATTTGCACATTTTGAACATAAGGTTCCCTTGTTCACCACATAGAAAAGTGTATTTTTTGAAATATGTATTTTATAACAAGTGCATGAAAACCCAAACACCCAAATGGACTTCATTTTGTACCAGAAGTGCTTTCAGGACAATTAAGTTAATTACTACATTAAAAATAAGGAGAAAAAGCTATATGGAATATAAGCAGCTGATGATAAAAGTCCATAGCAATATAAATAGCTACAGGAATAGGAAACATACCAGATCAGAAGCTAAATAACAAAATAAACTCAGACAAAGGTTTTGATCTGAAAAATGCTCTTGTGCATGCACTTTCTAATTAATTGATTTAAATACCAGTAAAATTACCTTATTTTAATACAGAATCAAAGATACATTTTTTTTCTTTTCAAGCACAATATGTAACTATCACTGCAGTATTCTCTTGTTGATACAACTGTTGACACAGCTTTCTCTTACATGTCACATAAAAAAAACCTTTTTATAAATGGGGTTTTATATATTTATTGTATTTATATAACTAATTTTTTAGATTATTTCATATGTAAACTTATGGAGTTTGGAATGTAATGAATAAAAATGTTTTGATTAGATAGCTACCTAAAAAATACCTTCTATGTAATGTTGTGCAATGTCTTATCTGATTATCTATGCTGATACTGTTCTTATAAATACAGGAAAAAAGAATATGTAACATATAAAAACTAGCCAGGTACTTGTACTTTTGTATACAGCAGAAAAGTGACTAACATCTTCATATTCCATTGAAATGTACCTCTGTGAAAAAAGAGAAACAGCATTCATAACTTTGAGGAAAATGTTGTTCCACATTACACAGAAATACTGACCTAATTTTACAGTATTTGCCATTCCAATGTCACTAAAATAATGTATTTCAGTCCAGGTGATGCTAGAGAGGACTAGGTGCTAATGAACTAATAGTTTTAGGACTTAAAATTGTATTATTCACAAATCTGAGATCTCTGTAAGGTCTCTGCTACTTGCTGAATTAGAGATCAGTTTGTCTACCATTGTAAAAATAGCTATCCTGGTAAAATGTGTGTACTTCACAGGAAAAGCATTTGTTTCAGAGCAGATGCTTGGGCAAGTAATGAAAAAGAAGTGGTTTTTTCCCCCTTAATATTCTTTCAAACTGAAAACACAAATATCTTCTTAGAGAAGTAGAGGTGTACCAATATCTTGTCTCTGAAAAAATAAATATTGCTGTCTTATTATGAGTACAGGTACTCCAGTTTGAAGCACTGTTATATAAATAAATCAAATATTTTATAACTCAATGATACAAGAACTGACTACATCTCTTCTAAATCTATGTAAATCATTAATACTTAGGCATAGTTATATTATATGACTCTACAGAAGAAAAAATTGTAAGATGGAATCATTGGAGATTATTTAATGTTTTCCTGACATCTCTTAGACTACTCAAGCTGACCTAAAAAACTGATGTCTTAGTGTAATACTTACATATAATAATTTTTACCTGCATATTCTTGCCTTATTCTTTACATCTTTATATAAAGACCTTTTATAGCTGTCTAAATTGTCTTGATAAAATTTTGTTGTCAAAGGAATACATGAACTCCTTAATTATTTCTTGGGTTATTCTCCCACACACCAGCAAACAAATACATGTGCACATTCAATGAAGTAAAATATCAGTAAGTTGCTTCAAAATACAAGCATACATATATTCTCCTTTTCATAGGCTGTTAAAATAGTTCCCCTGAAGGTTTCTCTGTCCAAAGCACCAGAAAAAGATTTCAGAGTACATGGCAACAGACCTTATACAAAACACCTGCACAAAAACTACACACTAAAGGCATGTAAGTGTTAAGTGAATTAAGCTCATCGATTGGTAGCTCACTGCAGGTAATTTAAGCCTCCTATTCAGTCATCCCAGCGTTAAAATCTACACAAAATAAACCAAACCCCTAACTTTATCCTATGCTTCCCCTCAAACTATTTTATTTCCAATCAGATGAGAAAATCACAGGACATAACTAGTATTTTTTCTCATAGTACCCTCCACTATTTACCTTTTTGTAGGCAGTATCATGCAAAATTTCTGAAATAATTTACCATTTTTGTCAAAAAGAAATATTTAATGTTGATATAAGTAATGGTGCTTGGAAGCATTTCATGTAGGTTATATGCTTTACAGCATTTTTTACATTAGGTTGTGTGACAAATTTATCCATGGTGTGGAAGGTAATAAATCTGACCTCAGCAAAAAACAAAACCACCCTAATTACCCACCCTAACTCTCCTACTATACTGTGTTACATTTTTGTGAAACTAGCACAACCTCTGCCAAAATTAAATATTTTAATTTTAAAATATTTTCATTTTAAATATTGAAATAGTTAATATTTAAATTTTAAATATTAAGCAGGTCAAAACCTGCTTGATTAAAGTAGTCTCTGTAAATTTTTATTTAAGTCCTGCTTTCCTAATTCTGACCTGCTTTGAAAATAAAACCTTTAACCTTTGAGACAATGAGCAACTCTCAGCTACTCTCATGATAGCTTATAGTTGCACTTTCTTTCCTAAATACTGTATTCACTCCCACAATGTTTTACTTGAAACAGAGGTCCTGCACTCTCCTGTCTGAAGCTAGTGCTGGTTTTGCACATCCTTGGTAGTGAAAAAATTCTATCTTCTTCTGTAGCAACTTAGATACATTTTTCATATTCTAATACAAAGTTTAAGTGGCAGCATGAAACTTGTATCAGAAGAAATAAATTTGACTTTTACACCTTTGCATTTTTCCAAGTCTTACCACAGTGGCTCGAAGTGAGTGGAAGGTTCATTGGACATATACCCCACCCAGCAGAAATCAGCTCCCTCCTCCACAGCAATAATTCCTTCTTTACAAATGTTTCTGTACAAGCAAGGTTCAGTAATACAGCTCATTTTTAAAGCAGGGAAAGGCTATTGAAATAAAATGAGCTGTAGGGAAGAGCCTACTCTTCATGGTGATATGTTCAATCATCACTCATCAGAGAACAGATAACGGCAGGCCCTCCTCCCACAGCCATTTCAGCTGCTATGTACACATTGCACTGCCCCAACATCTCAACTAAAGCCACTGCTGACACCTCAGGGCACGAAGCAGTTCAGCATTTAACAGCACATGTTATTAGTGCAATTATCACAGGAGAAAACGAACTATGATTACACAGCTGGTAAGGTAAGCAGGACAGCAGAAAACAGAGCTGGCGCTGGCACTTGTGCAGAGACAGCCAGCAGGACTGGCTTGCACACACTGCCAAGTACACCATTCCCTCAGCTGGACAACTCCTCTCTCTGCTACAGAAGCACAGCATAGCTCTCTACCACTGCAGTAGAACGTACTCTTTAAGAGGAGAAAGAGGAGTTTTTTTCCCTTAATTGAGCTCCAAATGGCAATGACAACAGCAAAATACCCTGATGACACTTGCTGTTTTATGAAGGGAGAACATATCAGTGTGATTTAAGATGCAAATACTGAATGAAGAATACAAGATTATTTTTTATTTGAAGTCAAAGGAATAGTCAATGTTCTTACTCATCTTCCAAGAGCAAATTTTATGCATACATTCTAATTCCCATACAAAAAATTAACTCTAATGCAATATAAACAGGTGAGGAGGAAGATGCAAGCACAAGCCCTAAGCCATAAATTATGACCTTTCTGCAGATTACACAAAAACAGTAACTAACAGAGATAGGATTTAGAGCCAAAAGGTGTTAATTGAAAAATTCCATGTTTGGATCCCAGGTACCCAAATAAAAAATCAAGTTACTCAATGAATCCATCTAAGTACTGGATGCTGAGACACGCTCTTCTGGCAGTCAGCTCCAGATAACGGGTCTCATAAGCCTTCAGGGAATGTCAAACTTTCAATGCTTTACAATCACAGAAGCAAACCTTTCCAAGAAAGATGGAAAGGAATTCTACTGCAGAAAAAGGATAATGAACTGAAGGCAGAAGGGACATCAAGAATGTGCTTCTATGTGTGTCATACAGAAATTAACTATACCTCTGATGATAAAATTCATGGTCTTGCCTAAAAAGACATGCACTACTTTCTCTAGATCCTTTGCACAGTCAGTTGCTTCACCAAGTATTATTGCTACAGTCACTTCTGCTTTAAATCAAATGTTCTTCTATTTCTTAACCAATTTAGTATTTCATAAGCATGATTGCTCACGTATTGCTAACTAAACATTATCCTTTATTTCTACTTTTTTGTTTCCTATTTGCTTTCCCAAGACTGCTCCAATACCTGGCAACATTCAGCTACTGAAGACTTTTGTGTGCTTTCATTTAATTATTGAAATTATACTTATTTATAAATTTCTTCACACCACTCTCTAAAAAAGTAAAATATGCGTTATTTGCAATATGAAATTAGGATAGAGACCATGCAGTTGAATTAACGCTTTTATCAGCAAGGATGATCTGAGACTTTTCTTTTTCCCTCTCCTTCTTCAAAATGGTTGAAGACAATTTATTTCATTCCCTTAAAAAGCCCCAGAAATGCCAAAAAATATAAGAAAATGCATCCTATACATTCAGTTGTTAAATGAACAGCAAAAGCCAGCATTTGTGCTTCTACGTAAACTTGACCTTTTAAAAAAACTCCAACTCAAGTTTATTTTTACATATATTTAGATTTATTTGCTATACATCACTGTGAGCTTATAGTACTTGAAATCCATTACAGGATTTTTTTTTTGTAATAATCAGTTGTAACTCCACAAAGACAATAATACTGCTGTGGAAGACCAAAGGGGAGAAAAGCCATTTCAATTTATTTACAGTTCCTTATTTTGTAAACATTTACTCTACACATTGTACTAAGTTCTAAGAAGGATAAAGAGATATACATAGAGACAGGAAACAGAGCCCTGTTTTTCTATTCATATTGAGCATTAGCATATTATGGATGAAACATCTGCCCTTTCTCGTTACCATAGCAGTAAGCTGTCTTCAAATAAGTTTTTTTTTTTTTTTTAACTTTCCAGAAATGTAAATATTTTGAAATATACAACTACATCTACTAGCCAACCCATTTGGCTTTTATTCCATTTCTAGAATAATTTAAAGTGCTATAAGCAACCCGTCAATCAACACTTTTCTATAATAACAAAACTACTTTAAACATTAATTTACAAGATAATATACAATGTTTGTCTGAAATAGCTGAAATTTCAGCACAAAGTCAGTCACTGTCACACTTAACAGCAATTTTTTTGTTCTTTTTTGTTTTGGTTTTTTTTTGCAGAACATAGAATAAAAGCTTTGAAACAAACAGTTTTGTTCAGCTGTTATTGCCACAATGGCTTATCAAGTTTTCTACAAAAGTGAACAAGAGCTACTGGAACTGTATTCTAGCCTGTCATTTATTTTTTGAGGTCACATGACAGTAAGTTTGCATATTCCACAAGTCTACTGAATTACAATATTGTCTACCTATGATACATGATGTCATTTTAATCAGAGCTGGTGCTAATTGTAAATTTACAACATAGACCCACTCAAAAACATCACAAATTTTTTTTTCTTTGGACAGGAATAAGCTATATTCTTGGAGCTGAAGTGCTACACGGCTACAACAGTATAACAGTATATATCTGACACTTTATGCTGAAGAAAGATGCATCTGTTTCTGTACTTTTAATGCCCTACTATAGCTACAAATTGTTCACTGAGTTTTGCTTGCTTTAGCCTTTTAGTTTTTTGGAACTATCATATTCTTACATTCTCTTGCTATTTCATAAGTCTTTGCCACTTAGCTCAATATTTTCAGTATTTGTCCCAAACCTGCGGATCATTAACAGCATGTGCAAAACACACTTTAAATACAATCAGCATGCAGCTACAACACATATTAACTGACTTTTTTCTACACATGAACAAGAAACAAGACAAGTGGCACTGTTGACTTTGGATATCTTCTAACTTCACCACGTGTGTACTGGGGTGCATTTAGAAGGAATGCTCAGCTTCTCATCCATTTGTGGCACCACTTGAATAACCCATCATTGGTCTGGACCAATCTCTGCAGTGCTGCTGCCAAATACCCACACGCAGCTTTCTCAGAGGTTCACAGAGGGCAACTTCATTCATAGACATAATTTGAATACAAAAATAATAAGCTATATTCAATGAAGCAGCCCCCTAGCAGGATTGCAGGAAAGGTGTGTGTGGGAAACCTGGGAGGCAACTGTAATATGGATAAGAAAATTTTGCAGGCCACAAGGCTCAAAGTAACTAACGTTAATTTTTAGTCCACAAGGTCAATATTTTGTAAAAGAGTCTATAGCTTAGAAAAAGTATGATAGTATATTACAGATGCAAGAGCATGAAAAAACAGCTGCTATTTAAAAATAATAACTAATGGCCACACTGAAAAATTAGAAAAAAAAACCAAAACAGGTAAGTAAAATACATTATATTGCTCCTAGGGATTTTTAAGCTGCACTGATTCATGTCAGGTTTGGGACAATAACCTGTAGAAATAGTGAAATACTTATTCAAAAGCCCATATTTCTATGTCTTGAATAGTGAAGTCTTCTCGCTTAGAAAGTGTGTGATTCCCAAATGTTTTACATGAATGACTTCTTCCATGGTAGAGATCACCATCAAGCCAAAGAGCAAACTCTCCTCTGCAAGACACACAATGTATTAAAGCAAAAAACTGAGAGAATAACCATTTAATCCATCAATGCATTTTGCACTCAAAATTTAGAAATGAGAAGGAATTAAAGGATTAGTTTTAACACAAGCACCTCATGGCTGTTAATAAATTTATGCTACAAGGATTTCATTTTTTTTTACTATTTATTATTAATTTGGGAATATCCCTCTTGCAGATATTTTGAAATAAGCTAACTAGAGGTTTTCAGCCTCTTCCATTTGTATTAAAGAGATGACATAACAGCACTTTCATATCTAAAGAGAATGCTAGTAACAAATAAGGAAAACATTCTAGAAGCACATGCACCTGCATGGGCAGGAAAAAGCCAGGACATGACAATGATTTCTGGAGACCCTGACATGTTTTGGGGTGGCTCAGCTTCAATTCAGCCCTCTTCTAGTTACACATAATTTTCACATTTACATCCTTCCACAATCATATTTTGTGTCCATTCTGAATACAGGAGGACACACATGCAAATCAAGCATGGAAGGCATCATAACCTTGCAGGGCTGAAACTTTATGCCAAACTACGGGGAAGACAAATCTCCTGTTGAAGTTTTGTCAGCATTGGAAGCTAAACAACTCACATACTAAAGTTTCCTGGCTGGTAACTGTTGAGTCCTAAGCTACCAAACTGAAGTAAATTCCAATTTTTCATTTCAAAGGTGTCTAGACAAATATTTTTAACAGATTCTAACTGCAACTTACCCTCCTCCACCAAAAGCAAGAGAGTCCATGTCTCCTTTAATGAAGAACATGTTGTCTCCCGTCCACTTAAAAACCTAAGGGGAAAAAAAAACCAAAACAGACCAGCAAGTAAAAATATCTGAACTTTTCATTTTGGCAGAAGGGAAACCAACCATCATTAAAGACAGACTATGGATGGGTAGAAGTCAGTTTAATGAAGTTGACACACAAAATTCAGGAAACATCTGCAGACAAAAATTCTCTGACATTTTATGCTAATTAAAATAAGATCATTCCAAACCAGGGCGGTTTTGAGCATCAAAACTCCTACACAATGAAAAATACCAAGGAAATATACTTAGATTATATGCCCCTAAAAAGGATGTAGTTTATGAATTTTCAGACATGCACCTGGAAGACTTTAAACAGCAGAAAAACCTTCAATACAATTAAAGAGTTGAATGTGTTCCTCAGCATGCAAACACTACCAATTCACTCTGCACTTAAAGATTCCACAGAAAACTAGTGTGATGAATTTTTTTTGGGCCATCTTGTATTATTTTTCAGATTTACAGTTAGGTTTATTCCTTAAGGATTTTAAGATCATGCACTTGGGGTGATGGTGAGGAAGGGAGCAAAAGCATGAAAAGTCATTACTACTTACCTCAAAATCTGGAGAAAAAGTGAACATAAAGGTCTCCCCAGTGCCATAAAAGCCATCGCTCACTTTAAATGGTTCAGATGCTAGTGCACCAAAAACCTGTAGCAAAAATACATCAGAGCAAGAAAAACTTCAGAGAAACAACACAGAATCCAAGAACCTCTAATGATAGTAGCTGATAAATCAGGTTGTAAATAATGTAATTTTGAAATTCACTCTCTGAATTTCACTGCACTACAGTTCTGAGAGAGGGCCTTTGCCATGTAAACTTGAAAAAGCAGGATAGATGAGACACTTTTTCCTTTTTGTTATTTCAAGCATCTGGGTCAACAGACTAGACTTCAGAAATCTGGCTGTTAACTTTTCTTTGCCAAACATTTTGTGACCTTAGACTGTACTTAGTGTGTACAGATAAGTGAACTTATATAGAGCATTTTTAGCATTAAAAAATCCATACTGAATTCAAATTTAGTTTCATCAATAAATACATCAAAATGGGCTGCTGAAATACATAATCCATATTTAAATATCTTCATGCCTATTTTCCAGCAATAGAAACCCTTGAAATTATTGCTTAGTCCTCAAACTATTTGAGTCTCTGTATCCTAACTTCTTTTATGGGCTCTAGTCATTTTTGGAATAACTGCAGTTCTGGTAGCTAAGTTACATTCAGGTAGCTGTGATATACCTTACTTCAGATAAATATCCTTAGGGCTGATACCACATCTAGTAAATAAATATAAGTTAAAAAGATAAAAGTAAATCTAAGTTTTCATTCACAACAGATATTCCTTGAGAGAAATTAACCTTCAGCTAAAGTATCAAACAGAGCTTTGTCAAACTTATACTATCTCAGTTCAGCCTCTAGATAGGTGTAAACTTAACACAACACTTATACTAGTGTTTATATTGGATCCTCTCAAAGATGTTATCTGTGTATCCAGTAAAACACAAAACTAGTCCATTCTAACCATGTAGAAGACCTTAGGTATTTTACTTAAGAGACTCTGAAGCTTTATTTCTAATTATGGAATACATTTAGCTATCAAGAATCTCAGACAGTCTCCCTACTCAACGAAGGACTGATTTGAAGCTATTAGGTTGACTCAGTTTTGTCCAGTTGAGCTTTGAGTACCCTCAGGAATCAGGATTTGACAATCTCTCTGTGTTCTATATACATCAAGCTGACCCTTGAAAGACCACCTCTCTGCTATAAGCAACAATAAAAGAATAAGGTTTTACAGAAAAAGTGCAATTTGCTTCCCAACAGTTACTCTAGTTCTTGAGAAGGGATGTCGCTAGGATTTTTCCATGAGATCTGATTTTTGTGACTAGTTGTTAGGGTGGATAGCTAGAATCCCGATGTCCTAGGTTCAATCAACCAGTCTCACCTGCAGTGCATACAATCTGAACAATGAGTTTTTTATAAAACTAGACAGTCCTTGAAGTGGTTAACTGCATTAATCCCATTTCTAGACCACCACTTATTTAGTGACTCATGCTCAGGAATCAGGTACCAATTTCTTTTTAAAGGCTCTCAGGGTTCACTAACAGAAGCACATACCAGTAGACAGACAATCCATAACAATTTTAACGATGCAACTATAGATTTCATGGACACCTTTATTAAAGAACTCCCTAGAATTGACTGGAGCAGGCAATTTAGGTTGCTTTAGATTCTAAATTCCAACTAGGCATTGCTCAACTTTTACACAATTAAAGTTTGTAAAAGTTCAGTGGTTTTCCCTGGTTTTTTTTTCTTTTGTTTGTTTGGGTTTTTTTTTTTTTTTTAACAGCCATTTACATAAAATTATTAATTGATCTGAAAAAGAAAGCAAGATTGGAAAAGATTTTTGAATAAAAAATTCAGTAGCGTGAGGCTTAGCAGCCTTTAATGGAACATTATGAAGAGTTACAGGGTACACTTGCTCCTTACTCAACCTATTATCAACATAATAAAAAAGCATTCTTCATAAACATGGACACCAAAGAAACATATCTGGAGAACCTGGGGAAGCAGCCCAGGAAAGAAATTCATTCTAGTTTAAAAGAAAAGTGCCTCAACCAAGGATATGACAATTCCAGCATCTTTCATAAACAATGAAGATCCAAAGGGAGCAGAACAACTAACACAAATGAGGACTGAGCAGGTATGCTCAGCAAATGTCAAGACACTATCTGGGCATAATTCTGTCATTTTTCAAAACGGCTGAACCTCATTTAGGATCTTCTCTGAACGAGAATCTTAGAAAACAGGCAAATGATCTCAGAGTGTAAGGTATGAATAACCATCTGGTCTCTTAAAACACATTTTTGGAGGGCATATACAGTATTTATCTTAGCATACTGCAAGTGAACTATTCCTGGACACATTCTCCTATAAAGTACTTAAGAGGTTTTTTTCTTCAGTCATGATAAGCAGTTTTAAAGAGCAATCTGCCAGGAAGATACAAGACATTAAAAATAAATTAACCTCTTTCAAAAAAATTAATAGCTCCACAAATAAAATTAATTACCCAGACTAATTATCAAAGAGCATAGTTAGTTAGTATTGTCTGATGTTTCATGATTGTAGATCCTTGCATGAAGAGGAGAAAGGCTCTGTGCTTAATTTCCATATGTTTTGAACAGAAAAATAGTGCAAATTAATTTTCTGCTGTCAAATGCAGACATTTTAAATTAATAACATGAGACAGAGCTACTGAAAACATCACTCCCACTATACTGGTGAAGGGCTGAACGAGCATGTAAAACTCTTCTGAACCACTCCCTCTGCATATGCTGCTCACTGAATAGACATGGATTTCTCCCACTCTCATGTGGAGTTCAGTGACTACTTGATTCAGAATTCTAAGGCATGCTTTCATACATATTCCTAGGTATAATGCTGTAAGCTGAAATTCAGCAAGGTTTGTTTCACAAACAAAAAAAAATGAACTATGAACTTCATGTTTTGACAGGGCAACCATGACACTTTCTGAACATTCAAGCCAAGATGCTCATACACAGAAAGTGACATGAATTCCTTCAGCAACAGACAATACTACATAGTGGTGACAAGACAGCCCCACCAGAAAAAGGACATTTTTTTCTGGGACAGATCAGGTACTAGGAAGCAGGTATATCTTACTAATTTATCCTGAGAAGCTAATAAGTGAATTAGAGAAGTCATCAAAGTATATTTATGAGACTGATGAGTCTGCTGAGACATCTCAGGTCTATTCAATTGTTTTTGTCTTCAAGATCAAAAGGTAAATGAAGAAAATATTTTTAAAGAACTTCTGGGAAAGAGTCCACTACTAGCAGAGAGTTAGAAGGTATTTTTCTTTTTAAGGGACTCCTGGGGTAGGAAACAATGAAAAAATCAGGTTGTGACTTGAATAAGAAAAGGTACCCTTCATTTACTGTTTTCATATCCCCTGAATGAAACCATGCTTCCTGAGAATAAAAACTGTGGTTACCAAACTGGGAGACGTAAGTGAACTGAATGCTACAGATTTTATAGAGGTTCTGTCAATTTTTCATGACAGCAGTAACGTGCTTCTGCAAGCAAACACAGAAGTCACAGAAAAAGAATCAAGAAGTTTCATACTGCCTGCAGTGTTCGCTAGTCACGAGATTATTCAAGAGAGGATGTTTGCTATTCAAATGGTGAGATGTGAGCCACTTCCTGAAGTTCATAACCCAGTCAAAAGAAAACAGAGCACAACTACAGAGACTCAAAGAACAGGTTAATAATGTAACAAAGGTAGTACAGCTCTTGAAAGATGTTAGCTGCAGCCACAGAATATACCAAAAAACACTGGCCACAGCTAACAGCATTCCAACAAGACCTTCCAGCATCAGAAAGTTTTAGAGAGTGTATTTCTAATACCTTAAGTGCATTAAAAAAATTAAAATTAAATTTATTAATTGGATATTACCAGACTCTTGCATTACAACACTAAGTTATATAATTAAAGTATTTCCTAGACATGTAGTATGTTAGAGGACTGCTTAAGAGTAAAACACATTTCTAAGGAGAAAATTTGCTTGATGCACAACATTTTAACTTGCTTAATACACATAATTTTATCTCCCATGATGGATTGAAGCATAAGCTATTCCTTTATACTTCTCAAATATTTTTCTTGTTGGGTCCCCTACTGCCACACAAGTATTTTCCTACCTGTCCATCACTGTCTTTGATAACCAACAGCACAGGTGTGTCTAACCCCATCATGGTCCGATACAAGGTCTTCAAGCTCATGCCATGCTTTGCAGTACTGTAGACAAGAGTCCATGGATAGCCAATAGTCCGTGGTGGAAGAGACTTTGTGAGCTATTAACAAGAAAATGACAACCCTTTATTTAATATATGTTTTATATTTAAGAATGTATTACGCGTAAATGAAAGCAGATTACATTCTGCTCAACCATTTTTACATGGCCTTAAAAGCTAAGAACTAAACCTGAAGTTTCCCATGTGTATTTTCTACTTTTGGTCACTCGAGCAGGTTTCTTTTCCTACCTCTACTAGGGACCTGCAGAAGAATGATTCATCAACTAAAGAACATGTGTTTGTTATCCATATAATTATTCTTGCATAATAATATTACATGTCCCACCAATATCTTAATATTGAGTAAGTAGATAATTCAAGTCAGCAGGTAACAAGCTGAAGGGTAAATGCTGCGTGTTGCCCTGTTCTTCTGCTTTTTAATCCAAAACTTCAATTAACACATTTGTAATGAAACCACTTTGGACTGGATAGCAAGAACTGCTGTGTTTTCACTGATGTTTTCAAGAAAGAATGGAAGTAGGGCAAAGACAGACAAGAGTCTGAATACATGGTGTATTCAAAGTTAGGATTTAAAAAAAACAGTATTTTAGCTATGAATCGTGCTCTGCTTCAACACTTAGACACAGACATGTCTATGATGCCAGATGGGATCCACCCCAGGAAACAGACAGAGCTGGCAGTTATGCTCACTGAACCACTTCCCACCGTTTACCAGTATTCCAGGATAAGTGGGGATGTCCTGGTTAGCAAACGTGTGTCCATTTACAAGATGGGCTGTAGGAAGGACCCCAGGCAGTACAGACCTGTCAGTCTGTCCTCAGGGCCTGGGAAGGTCACCTTGAGCGCCATCACACAGCACATTCAGGAAAACTGGGGGATCAGGCCCAGCCAGGGTGGGTTCATAAGAACTTAGGACTTGGCAAATGTGATTTTCCTCTATGACAAGGTGACCTGCTTGCTGGATGAGGCTGTTAATATTGTCCACCTGGACTTCAGTAAACCCTTTGACAGCACTTCCACAGCACTCTCCTGGAGAAACTGGCTGATCATGGCTTGGACAACTGCACTGTTTGCTGGGTAAAAGACTGGCTGGATGATCAGGCCCTGAGAGTGGTAGTGAATGGAATTCAATCCACTTTGTGGCCAGTCACTTGTGGTGTTCCCCAGGGCTCAGTCGTGGGGCCAGTCCTGTTTAATGTCTTTACTAATGAACTGGATGAGGGAATGAAGTGCATCCCCAGTGTGTTTGCAGACTGCAGCAAGCTGGCCAAAAGTGTCAATCTGCTGGAGGGTATGTGGGCTCTGCAGATGGATCTGGACAGGCTGGACTGATGGGCCACGGCCAACAGAATGAGGTTCAATAAGGCTAAGTGCCAGGTCCTGCAAAAGTCCATGCAGCACTACAGGCTGGGAGAAGAGCAGCAGGAAAGAGGAAAAGCACCTAAAGGTGCTGCTTGGCAGACAGCTGGGCATGAGACAGCAGGAGGCCAAGAATGGAATCATGACTTGCCCCCCTGAACGGAGCACTGGTGAGGCCACACCTTGAGTACAGTGTGCTGTTCTGGGCCCCTCACTAGAAGAAAAATATTGAAATGCTGGTGTGTGTCCAAAGAAGGGTAGTGAAGCTGGTGAAGGGTCTGGAGAGGACCGAGGGAGCTGGAATTGTTAAGCCTGGGGAAAAGGAGGCTCAGAGGGACCTCCATCACTCTCTACAACTACCTGAGAAGTAGGTTGTAACAGTCAGTCTTTTCTCCCAAAACAGGACAGGAGAAAAAATCCTCAAGTTGAGCCACGGGAAGCCAGGATTGGATATTGAGCAAAAGTTCTTCAGTGAAAGGGCTGTCAAGCATTGGAACAGGGTACCTAGGGAAGTGGTTGAGTTACCATCTCTGTTGAAATATTTAAAGGAGGTGTAAGCCATGGCACTTAGGGAAAGGGTTTAGTGATGGGCTCAGCAATGCTGAGGTAACAGGTGGACTCAGTGGTCTTAGCCAGCTTTTCTAATACACAGCTTATTTTCTTCTATTTAATATCACACAAGGTCTTCTTACTGGTATGTTTTATACTACAGTTATAGCATTAATGTGCAAGAGTAAAAAATGATATATCTAAGTCCATACCTTTTCAATTTGTTCTGGCTGTAGTAATTCACTTGGATCACTAAGATTTGGCCGGAATGCTTCAGGCTCCAGGTCTGTTTTGATACTTGTTGCCTGTTGTGAATTGGTATCTTCTCTTGTTGTTATCTACAAAAAGAATAGCAAGAAAATAAGTATATGCCATCCTACTAGCAGACAAGATAAAACTTCACAGGTTTAAAATCATGCAGTTATCAATTATGCAAGTCATTCCAAAGTTTAGAAATCCAACACATTTTATCTGATCGAGATTTTCAATGTTTCCAGTAGCAAACTGGTACACAACTATATTACAATAACTTACATGGACACCCACTGAGAAGAAAGCTACGGTTTTATGCTAAAACAACAAACAGTTCTCATACACAGCTGAAGAGCTTCAAATGCTTTTCAGATTATACCTTCAAAAGTTCTTGCATTTTAAAACTGACATAGCATTCTAAGTGTAATTAAAAAAAGAACAGAAAGGAAAGGAATTAAAACTTCAACATGGACATTCCTTAGTAGCTTCTGACTCACTACTCTTTTAGAATACTTAAGAAATTTTTCAGACATGCAGCAGACTCTGGGAAGACTGCTGCCATATATTTTGAGCAAACCATTTGAATGGAGCCTTAGGAATAGTGCTGCTCCATAAGATGATCTGCTGGAGTACTTATGCGAATCAAAGAAGAAAGAATTGAGATGGTGGGGTGGGAAAGCAGCAATTATACTTAAGTTGCTTAGTGAGCACTGAGGTCTGGCAAAGACACACTATCCAGGGTCCTGCAGTAATTTAAAATACCTGACCTACATATCCACCCTACTGAGTGGAGATGGCAGAGGCCACAAAATTCCTCAGGCATAGCTCACAACAGCTTCTTACTCCAGTCAACACACTGGCACTTCCAAGTTCAAGTGCCATGTCTCAACAACTAGAATAGCTGTGATCCAAACAGATTTCCACCTATAAATTCAGCTGCAGGGATACTTAAAACTTTCTAGGAACAGTGCAATTTGACAGAGGAGTAGGACAAAGTGAGGAAGTTAGTAAGATAAGTCACTGCAGCAAGACTTACTAAAATGTTGAGAGAAAAAAAGAAATCTTAACAAGATTAAGTGCATTTGAAAAATTTATTGGCCTAAACCAGGTTTCACTGAAAGCCAGACTATCCAAATTAAATCCTGAATCCTGAAAATTTCAAGAAAATACGTGCCAAATCCAGTTTGTCACATCCCTCATACTTTAAACATACAGGACACGACTGCAATATTTCACAGTATCACCGTGGTAAACTTTGCTAACTTTTTGTGAACTTCCTTAGTTAATTAAAAAAGACAAATCAAAGAAAACTCTGAAATACAGATAGGTATATTTAAACAAATACAGCCACCTGAGCAAAAAGAAGGACACCCCTTTAATCTCCCTCAAAATTACAAAAAAATTTCTTATCACAAACCCTTGTTATTTAAAAATCGGCCTATAAAGTCAATGTATCAAAGAATATTAATACAGTAACTCAATTACAGTATTAATTCCAAACACGAGAAAAGTTGTGCTTAAACTGAGTATCAAGCAAGAAAAAAGCTGAAGCTTTCCTTTTTTCAATGGAAAGTAACAAGAATTTCCAACATAGTCTAAGAAGTAATTTCCACATCACAACAAAAAATGCTGTTATCCATGACAGTACACATACAAAAAGATGATTTGCATGCTGCTTTATAGAGGGCTATCTCAAAAATGTTATTTCATATTCCAAGTAGTTTCCACTTTAAATGCCTATCATACATCATATTACTGTTTCAGCTCCCAAGAAGTTCAGCATTGTCCAACTGTAGAGCAGAGCGCTTTTTTCCCTTTGTCATTCTTTAATTTTCATTAAAGAACACCATGCAAAACATGAATAATTTAGATTCAAGTGGTGTGGCAAACTGAGTTTTTTGGTTAAGAGTTTTTGGTGATTGGTGTATTTTTTTGATGGATTTTTGTTTTTCCTTTTTTATTATCATTAAAGTAAAGCAGTTTCCTTCTAGGAAGAACACTGCTTTGTAGAAGCAGCCAAAGAGTGTCTGTTCAAAAGAATCTGGGAGAAAGCACTCTAACTTCAACATTTGTAGATTTATTTCCTACCAAAGTTGGACAGAGCAGACTGAGCTATAGTCAGATTTCAGGGGCTTCCATGATTGATAAATGTCACACAGGCTACACCACATTTTAGAGCACAATTCTCAAATGGTCTGAGAGCAGAGTTTATAGGCTACAGCCCATCACATCAGATTTTTCTAGTCAGCCTAAACCATGAGTCTGGACATATCAGGTGAAAGGTATTTGGAAAGAGCTCCTACAGTTGCACAACATTAATACAGGGATTCTCCACCACCACTGGCCAAATCCAGAATAGTTCTGTTCTCAAGTGAGAATAATTTTTTTTTTGCAAGATTTTTGATTTTCCTTTAACAGTGCAGCTTTTGGATTCAAGGTTCATGCTCATTATTGATCTATGTAACTGTACTACTTACAAAACATTTTAAAGCAATTAATTTTGGATTATTAAACAAATAGAAATATCAGAGCTAAGAAAATGTCTGCTTACTAATATGTAAAAAAAGCCAAGATCAAAGAAATAAAAAAATACAGAAGAAAAATTTTACATTTTCAGCAGCCAAGTACTAGAGAAAAACAAAATACTCAATGCTTCTAAGGAAATCTAAGCTATGCTTTCCATCAGTAAGATGTATAATGTGCACAGCAGCTAACAATTTTATAACTCTCAAAAAACTATGGAACACCTAAAGAGAATGCAACTACCAGTTTCAATCCATAGCCATAGACCTTCAAAAATCCAAAGTGATTTCGAAGTAGTGGTTGTGTGTATGTGTATGACCTTTGCCGTGTTGAACTGCCTCAGTTACCTGCTTTTATAATGGGAAAAATACTTACCTATTTCACAGAAGTTGTGAAGCTTCATACTTGCCGTATACTGTGAGATTCTTGATGAAAGATTCCTATATAAAATTAAGCACCCATGCAACAAGGTTTTGATTCTTCACCTGTTTTGCATTCTTTTTAGGGAAGCTTCTAACACAACACACCAGTCTAAAGTAGAAGTTAAAACACAACACTGCAAGTCAAGTAGCACTGAAAACAAATTTTCGAATTCTAACAGAAAATTCCTGTGTGAAAAAGGTGGAAGTAGTAATTCCATCATAAAATTACTGATTCCATCACAGAATTGCACAATTAAATACATCAAAAACAAAGGAATTTTCTGCTGGATCCTTGTAGTGCTGTAGACAAGACAAACCCACTGAGTGCAGGAATTGCCCTGATCCAAGACACTACAAAGAAAGATGTTTTAGTATCTGGAGATGGGGTTTAAACTACTGAAGAGGGCACCTGGAGACGTCTGCAGAGTGTGCGCAGTTCTTCGCTATTTAGAGCATCGATCCTGCGGTGATACTCAGCCACTGATACTACCTGAATATGGAGACAGGAAGACAATAATTCCACTGACAGTTGAAGAAAAGTAAAAAGGTATGAAAGAAAAAACTGGAGGAGAGTAATGAAGGGAAAGTGTGCAATGACAACAAACAAACAAGAAGGGCCAAAAGATGTTTGTTTCTGCAAGGACAATGCACATGTAGGTGATTTTAGACATATGAGTAAACACAGCAAGATTACAAAATAAAAACTAAGGGCACTAGCAGTCAGATATCTCACTGATCTAGGATGAATAAAGAACTGATTGAGTACATAAGTTTCCAGTATCAGGATGCTAAATGAAAGTCAATCTGAGTTACATGCCTTAACCCAAACTCTTCAGCCCAAGGTCCTCTCAAACATTCTTTACACTCAGATTAATGAACCTTGTGAACCTGGTTTGCTTTCCTAGAAGAAGACTAGAAGCAAATCTCAGGCTCCTCAGTAAGCTCTAACTCTTGTGTCTACCAGTGAAGATAAAGACAATGTAGCAAGAATACAGTTTAATAACATCCCAATACCACCCGACAATTTCTTTATCCTGGACTTTCTATTCCCCTCCAAAGCTTCCGGAGTTGCTCATCTGTCAACACATTCACTTCAAATGGCATCTCCACTTTGGCAGGAGGTGTACAGCCAGAAAGTCTTTTGTCAGAAAGCTCTAGAACATGCTGCTCAGGTGCAACAAGCTGGCTAAAGGACTACAACAGTAATTTTGATGTAACTAGAGCAAATAATGTGATTTTGAGAACAACTCAAAATCATCATTGGTATGAAAGCATCTTTAAACAGCTGGTGAAGAGATTAAATGGATGTCCCATGTAGTAAGAGCATATTAAAAACTTCTAGAGCCTACCACAGTGCAAAGGAAGACAACCACAAGTCCAGCAGCTCCCCATCTACCTGTCCCTACTACAAGGAGTTTGGCCAGATACTCGCCACTGTCCTGAGTACAGAGCCCACAGTCATGCATGACTGGCTCTTGAGCAGCGATGGTTCACTCTACCCCATGCAACTGCAAGGCAAGGAAAAAGGAATACTTGTGACATCCAGCTTTAGTAGTGAATAATCTGTCATTACTAGCACTCAATTTATCTCCATTATTTTTCTACTATCTCAAAACAGATAACAAATATTGTTGCAAATTGTACTGGCTTGTGCATTCTCAGAGTCAAATAGCTATATGTAAAGCTTTAGCAATATTCCACTCAAACATGTGACAGTGTAGTTTTATCCTTTTATTTGCTCTGACACTTCATTGCAAATTTACACTGTTTACAACAGCAACTTATGAACATAACCCTGAAAGCAGTAATGTGAGGACCCTTTAGCCTTACTGCTTCTTTAAGCTACACCCTACCATGTGTGAGGCAATCGGTGACTTACAATTGGCTGTAAATGTGTGGTTACTCAAGGAGATTCTTGAGAAAAAAATTCTCAAAATCTCTGACACCATTATACAGTTGTTGTTTCACATAGTGGAAATGTAGACAGTTTTATGGACACTGCCATCTTGCCTTCAACCTCTCAAATGCATACTTGTCATCATCTTGCATCTGTGAATTGCTTATCAGCTTTTTAACTGAGAGATCGACCTTTTCATATGCCATGGAGATGCCTTATTTTTCTTGCTTGAGAGAAACATGAATACCTATTCATGTGTGTATATTATAATAGCTTCTTGGCATGCTGAATCTGTTGCACACTGTCACATTCCATTTGTTTTGAGAACAAAAACCTGCATAATGGCAGACCACTGGTATGCAATGACAAACATCATAAATAGCATGTCGTAGAATGTCAAACTAGCCACTGGGAAATTAAAGGAAAAGAACCCACACTCTCAAACCCAGAGCTTATTTTAAGTATAGAGTCCGTACTAAGCATGCAGTTCATACTAAGTTCTGCAAGTAAACCATGAGACACTGTCTCAAGTTTATCCACTCTGAGCTAGGCTTCAAATGATTATGTTAAGATACTTCAACCTTGCAGATGCAGCACCTGGCCTTCTACAAAATGCCTGTGGTTTAGGCCAACATGCTTTATTCTTGCTTTGCAGTGGACAAAACTACATGCTTCTTGATCAAATGAGCTACAGGATCTTAAAGTCACATATGTCTAAGCTTACTAGCAACTGCCTTCAACTTCATTCAGGAATTGAGATATATCTTGCAAACAGACAGCATTTTGTTGCTGCCAGGCTCAAGAGCACTGCTTTGAAACGTTAGTAGTAACATTAGAAGTTTACTGTTCCTTATAACCTGGTTTAATTAATAAACTGCTTATGCTATTTCCTCTTCTGTCAAGATTTCCTCGTGTTCCTTCCTTGTAGTCCTATAATCTTCTAGTCTACTTCACCAAGCTAAATAAACCAGTGTTTTCTTCTGTCTCCTGCCCCACTCCCTGCCCCTCATCAGCTGTCTTCCTATCATTCCAGGACCTACTTCTACCTCATTCTACTTTGAACACAGCATGTAGTCTTTCATACCATATGAGAAATACCTAGAAAGCAAGATATTTCATTAATAGGATGTAGATGCAGATCCATATTCATCACACTGGACTGTACTTTTCAGTACAAAATACTCCTTTGTGATAAAACTCTTCCATTAAAATAATTAGTTAAAGGTCTACCTATATGACTTTGCTATGTGCTTTATTTACTATGCTCTCTTTACTATGCCATCTCAGCATCCAGTTTCCTGGATAATCAAGGCTAATTTTTGAGGATCAGCAAATGTTCCTTAAGGACACTTTGCTCTCTCTCTAGTTTTTCTGCTTTAAAAAGAATGTGGGAGAAGAGAAAAACAGCTGAACTCTTACGGTTAATCTGGGCACTGGTCACAATAGAGCAAAACAAGTAAGATGTATAGTCTGAATCGTTAGTGCACTTCAGGGCAAAAAGGGCTCTGAAACTGTCTGTTGCAGATGATACAGCACTGGGAAGAGCTGCTGACTCCCTTAAAGAGATGGATGCCCTACAGAGAGACCTCAGCAAATCAAAGGACTGGGCAATGACCAACCACATGCAGTTCAACAAGGGACAGTGCTGAATTCTACTCCTGGGATGCAGCAACCCTGGATGTATGTACAGACTGGGGAATGAGATGCTGGAAATCTATGCCATGGAAAGGGACTTGGGGTCCTGGTCAATGGCAAGATGAACATGAGCCAGCAGTGCCCTGGCAGCCAGGAGGGCCAAGTGTGTCCTGGGGGGCACCGGGCACAGCATCACCAGCCAGGCAAGGGAGGGGATTGTCCTGCTCTGCTCTGGGTGGCCTCACCTCCAGTGCTGGGGAAAGTTATGGGTGCCACAAGAAAAGACAAATAGAAAACTATCAGAGTGTCCAAAGTAGGGCAACAAAGATGATGAAAGGCCTTGAGGGGAAACTCTATGAAGAGAGGCTGAGGTCACTTGGTCTGTTCAGCCAGGAGACCTTGCTGCAGTTACAACTTCCTCATGAGGGGAAGAAGAGGGGCAGGCACAGATCCCTGCTCTGTGGTGAGCAGTAACAGGACCCAAGGGAATGTCATGAAGCTGTATCAGGACATCAGTTTGGAAAAAGGTAGATATCAGAAGGTGGCTGGGCACTGGAACAGGTTCCTCAGGGAACTGGTCACAGCACCAGCCTGATAGAGTTCAAGAAGTGTTTGGACAGTGCTCTTGGGCACGTGGTGTGAATTTTGGGGATAGTGATGTGCAGGGCCAGGAGTTGGAGTGGATAATCCTTGTGGGTCCTTTCCAGCTCAGCTTACTTTGTGATTCTGTGATTCCAGGTTTGAAAAGACATGGAATATATCCTTAGAGATCTAATACTACCTGCTGTATTCATATTGGCAGCATTGGTGAAAAAATACAGGATGAATTGTATGACTCATAGCATGACTCTTTAACCTTTTTAACCTCTCCACACAATGTATATCTGAGTTAACCACTTAGCAAAACACCCAGCAGTTTTAATATTTAATGCAATAAGTTGAGGGTTTGCATACTAATGATTTAAACAATCAATAAGCCCAGGATTCTCCTTCTGGAGAAACTCATGTTTCTAAACTTTGTTTTTCGGAAAATATCTCAAAAGTACCTAACTTGACAAGCTACTCTTGCCACTTGCAGTGAATGAAACCGAAGGCAAAATTCCAAATATGAAACATTTCTTGTCCTTCAACAACACACATGAAAGTGCAGTTAAACTTTTTTTAATGTTTGATCAACCCCTTCAGCCCCTGGTCATATCATCCTGCTAACTGGCAGATGTAAAAAAAGCTTTTTACACCAGCGAGGCTTTCCTCAGTTTAACAAAGCCACAAGTGACATCCCCCCGCTGCCCCCCCATGCCTGTTTGCTAACAGGGAGCAGCTTTCATTGCTGCCCTCAAAACAAACACAGCTCAACGTTCAGAGCTAACAAGTAGCTGAAACTGTCTCCATCGAGAATGGGAGGGTCTTATCAGAGCAGAACAGTGCTTCTGGAAGTAAGAACAGATAAAGCTTAACGGCATAAACAGCTCTGAAACGTAAGTTATCTATAACCTTGTTACCAACTCAGAATATGAAATAAAAAAAAAAGTATTAAGAAAGAACACAAGCTGAACAATTTCACTTTGAATCTTAATACATAATACTGAATCTTAATACATAGTTGTAAACTTGGCTGAACTGTAAACTTCATGAACATTAATTCTTGTGATTCAAAAATATTTCAGGATATTTAATTGAAGAAAAAAAACCCCAATGTAGTTTTAATCGGCCACTTACAAAGTTACTTTAGAATACCTTCCAATAAAAAGGTGCCTATGCAAACTGAACGCTGCTCTGAATATTTTAAGAGAAAACACTAACTTTCTTTTTCTGACAAATTTAGTTTCCTTCCATAAATATTAGACTGCTGGAGAGAAGACAATATTGAAGAAGCACTCTGCACCATCATACTAAATATGATTATTTGGGATATTTTGATTACATCACAAAAATGCTTTAATTCCTGGGTCATACTGCACCAGATAAACAGATGTAAGATATCATTTGAAGAAAACCCAAACCTTAAGACTAATTTAATTTGATTAATTTTTAAAGCATGTGGCTGCAAAGCTATTAATTTTCTATTTTGTGTGGTATTCAGTCAATTCAACTCCCTGTCACTCTGCTGGTGACAAAGAAGAGAAGGGATGACAGCTGGGCATTTTATGCAGAGAAGGACCATAGAATGACAGCAGTCCCTGGTTTGGCTGTCACCATGGTTCTTTCTCTCAGTATTTTAAAAGCTGTCCCTCTTCAAACTGTTGTGCACACTGGGGTGTTTTCCAGAGCAGGGAGAGAAATGCTGAGTAGGTCATATGACAGCAGCATTCTCCCTGTGACCAGTACTGACCCTGTTAAATATCCGCCTCAAAGTGCTCTGAGCCCACAGCAACTGTACCAGTAATTAACATATACTGAAGATAAACTGAACTATCTGCAATAACCAGAATAAATGAACTTGAAAAGAATGCAATCAAAGCCTGAAGCCCATCAAGCCTGTAGACCTTAATAACAAGCTATTTTTTTCAAGATGGGAAAAAACACTCATATGAGAGATATGATAATGCCAGCAAGATAACTAAATTTAGCATGTGAAACATTAAACAGTTTAGGAGGTTTGTGCAAAGAACTAAGAATTAGATTTAAGAAAATTACTTTCTTAAAGAGGCAGGCCACACAACTTTACTCTTTTTGGCCTAATAAAAAAACATCTGTAGCAACACAATCAGTAAAACCCAGCTCCCTTGCAAAACTACTTAAGGGAGTTCCAGCACTCGCAAGCAGAGAAACCAGAGGTTCAGCTGCTGAAACCACAGCACCTGGTGCTTGAGCATAAGCTGCCATTACAGGAGAAGGCAGACTGAGCAAGGTTACATCTCAGCTCTGATACTGCCCTGCAAAGACCCTCTCAGGTATGACAAGAAAGCATCACACAGGCTTAGAATTAACTGAATCACAGCCCAGCATGAAAATATTTGTCTCCTGCTTTAAGCAGAAAAAAGTCAATTAAGGACCAACTTCAGATTCCACAGACCTTTAAAGCCATACAAGAAAAATATAAGTCTTTACTACTCATTTACTTTCTTTTAACTTATAAACAACCTTTTCAAAAATTCCTCTGCCATTCTACCTCAACTATGTTGAGGTATTTCATAATTATTAAATATCAAATTATTACTTTTATTATTATTAAATATTTCATAATTATTAAAAATGCAAACAATGCAACACCCAATAATTCAAAGGAAGAACTATAATAATGGCATAGTTCAGGTTGGAACAGATCTTACAGATCATACAGCTCCACCCCCCCCTCCCCCCCAGTCATGGGCAGGGAACCTTCCACTGTACCAGGTTACTCAAAGCCCCATGCAGCCTGTCACTGAACACTTCCAGGAATGAGAATTCCACAAATCCTCTTGAGAAATCTAGTGCCTCACCACCCTCATAGAGAAGAATTTCTTTGTAGTATCTAATCTAGACCTTTCCTCCTTCAGATTAAGGCCATTCCCCTTAGTCCTATCACAACATGCCCTTGGGAAAAGTCCCCCTCCAGCCCTCTTACTAGAGAGCCCCTGTAGGCTTTGCAAGGTGCCATAATAAGGTCTCTCCAGAGCCTTCTCTCCTTCAGGCTGAACAGTCCCAACTCTCTCAGCCTGTCTCCACAGCAGAGGTGTCCAGGTGACACCAAAACATGGCCCTTGGATCAACACAGTGGCCCTCCTCCAGACTTGCTCCAAGAGGCCTGCATGAGACCATGCACTCATGGCAAAAAACTAACATGATGCATAACCCCCCAAATTACCTAGAACAACCGGTACAGCAAATATCTGTCAAGGAAGGGTTCTAGGCCAAATGACCTCTATAAGAAAGTACTGGATTTCACTCTGCATTTTTATTACTAAAAATATATAATTAATTCACTCAATTACTCTAAAAACTTAATATGGAAAACTGATTTTAAAAATATTTTAGTAGTATTACTGAATTGATGCAACCGTGCATTCTGACATCTACAGAGAAGTACTAAATTCTCATCTTTCACATGCAAGCCCCTATTATTATACCTTCCTAATTGTCAAAGAAATACAGGCATTAGCTTAACAAAATAAAGTTAAGCAATAACTCAAAATAGCAGAAGTTGTACAGGTGTCAAACAATTCAAGCTACTAAACCCAACATTTTAATTCTCTTTGCGCGCTAATAAGTTGAGAATATAAAAGCCAAGATCAGTTTTCATTGGTTTTGTCCCCTTTGGGTATACTGCCTATCCAAGCTGTGCAAAGCACAGACAAGCATTCCCAAAGATGGCAACCCACCTTTTGTTCCCTTGCATTGTGCGATGTCTTTTGTCTGAAATGCTTTAACAGGAAGAACCATTGCCTACATTTTTGACATTCTAGAAACTTACTGGCATCTGTTGTATTGCCACAAAATAAAGAGACACAGTAAATACCAAATATTTACTAAAACATGGAAAGCTGACATTACTAGCTTTTTTATGGAGGAGCATAATACACCAATAAGTCGCCAAAATTTTGATTTCTTACCCCGGGAAAGTATCAATCCTTTCAAATGCACAGCTCAAATTAATAGTATCATCAAGAAAGTAACAAAGGCCTTGATGGTAAATAATCTAGGGCAACTTAGTTGCTTCAAGCTAGCATTTCTGTTTTATTGTATCACTTAATTTTGCCCAGTAACTGTTACTTCATGTCAGATGAGACTTCATCCAAATTCAGAACAACCACTAATGAGAGATTCAGTCAGAAACCTGCACACTTTATATGCTGCCAGGCTCCTTAATATTCTTTCTACAGGTCTTGCATAACAGAAATAATTATGCCAATACTCTTTCCTTTCTGTAAAAAGATTACACTTGCACATTAGGTTTATGAACATTCATTGAAGAAAAAACCCAACTTCAAGAATAGAGCTTGTCTTATCGACATAGCAACATCTTAAAAATATCCCCATCTGTAGGTACTTCTGTAACTTTTTCCAATTTGACTTTTTACATGTTAAAATAACCTCTTCTCTACCTCTCCCACAGCAAAGTTATTCTCCTTTATTCTCACAGAGTCTTCTTTAGTTCAAACAGTCCTTAAAAGCTGGTAAGTATTGTTTTTATAAAATAGTTAAACTCTGGCTAAAGTGCAGTATTGGTCCTAAGGGAAACAATTATAACAAAGGGTACTATTACTCTTTAAAATATCACTGCAAGTTATATCTATATATCTGTGTATCTAGATACATGTTAAAACCACAGTCTTTGTAAACTGAACTTCAGATAGTTTTCACACTGTTACAGGGTATGCCAGAATAACATTTCAATTCATTTAGGCATTACATCTCCTTTCTACTCCACTACCACAGAGGAAAGGTAAAGAGACTATTACTTCAAAAATCTGTTATTTAGGAACACACATTTTATAGAACCATTTGTTACAACAAGTCAATTTCATATTTTGCAACTATCCTGGGTAAAAATAAATATAAAAACAATACATAAAAGATAAAGAATAAAAACATGTTAATAATTAAAAAAAAATAAACCAAAACCAACTCAACAACACCCTTGAAGTATGCTTCAAAACCCAGTAAGATGTAATTCTCAAGAATTAAACTCTCCTGTCATAAAGAGAGTCTAAATGAAAACTATCTTCCAAATTTACCAGAGGGTAAAAGCCCAGTATATTGTCAAGATCACTACTTCCCTATCCTCAAGCTGTTGTTTCGCAGGTCTCACTGAAAACCTTTTCCTGTAGAATCTACTACGTATTAAACAGTACTACAAAAATTCTGTTTGGGGAAAACAACACTGAAAAATCCCAGTTCCTTTCATATATCTAATAAACTGCAAAGCCAGTGTTTTTGCTTCCCCCCCGTCACTATAAACGTGAGAATGGGACAACTGGGGACTCATGTCCATGAATTTAGAAGTATTACCAGACCTTTATATGGTTGACTGACTTCTGAGTAAGTAATGGTAAGTCAGGAAATTTACACTTCTATAATTGTATGCCCATGCAAACTCTTATCCTTGGTACCTAGGCACAAAGCACATTTTGTGAAAAAATGCATTACTCCAAGGGAAAATAAGGGGAAAAAAAAACACCTTAAAACTGCTGAACTCCTTAATGCTCAAAGCAGTTCCTATTATCTACTTCAAATGAAATATCAGTAATTAGATTCCGTTTCAAAGATAATGAAAATTTGTGACTTAGCATCCTGTTTATATATTCAAAATTTAAACTTCCAGAAACTGTCTCTGCATCACAACATTTAAAGACTGTAATAACAGACATGAACATACTACACTAAAAATTACCAGAGTGCATTTACGATTAACAGGCTGGTGCTTTCTTCCCTTCTTCCCATACCAGAGACGAGACATTTCCCTTCTAAAAATAAAACGCGACTAAAAAACAGAAATGAAACAAAACCCAGGGTTGCAGGCTGTTTGAAAGCATTCTCTGTACCTGCTGTAAGCTCCAGGCACAGGCAGAGCCCCACGACGCCGTGACAAGAGAGTTTGCTGGACGCTCACATTTGACTGACAAGGCAGGCAGCAAATGAGCGAGGGTGCAGCAGGGGATGTATCGCAAATGATGACGATACACGAGGAGGAAGGCTTCCTGTGCTCAAACGTGGTTGCAGAGCACTAGTTTGTTAAAAGGCCAAAGTATTTAAAGACACAGAGCTGAATTGCTCATACACAATATTGAAGAGCACAAAAATAATCCCCAAGAACTGCTTGCAATATTTGGTTATAGGGCAATTGCTCATAAACAATTTCTAATGGTAAAGTGCTTGCATTCAATATTAAATTAATAGTTTGTCTTCTTTTTGCTGACAACCTTATATAAACCCTATAAGTAATTTCTGAGCATCCAGAAGCAGTTAGAAGAGAGGTCAGTGAAGATTTAGAATATTTTTAAAAAGGGGATTTTAAAGCATTTGTAAACTGCTAGCCTTGCAGCCTTTTCAGTTTGTAAGCTACAAGAAGAAAATTAATCCTTTTGTCTGTAAACTAAATTTGCTGTATGGGTTAAATGCTAGTCCCAGCATGAAAGTATTTTTGAAATCATGACTTCTTTTTCCCTTAAGGAAGGATGTTTATTTAAACAGGCACGTGCAATACTAAAAAGCATGACAACCCTGTAAGAATCTCCTTGCAGTAGCACTTGCAGTCTTTCTACCCCACAGCCAAAATGAAACACTTCCCTTCCCCCTGCAACATCCCCCAAAACAAACAACAACCACCAAAATAATCTCCACATCATCCATGCTCCAAGTTCTGTCGAAACTATTAAATAGGCCAGGCAGCAACAGAACAACATTAAATCATCGCTCACTCAGGCTGTTGTGCTGTGATCTAAAAGCCAAGACATCCAAGCAGAGAAAATCAGAACTAAAACTTGTATTTTACTGCAAATTATGTACTGGAACACCTCACCTTGCACTACTGTCTAAAATTCAGACGGATAATGTTTTTCTTTTCAGTAAAACCTTTTATGGGAGCTGGCATCTCTAAAAGCAAATTTGTTCTAACTTACCAGAAGTATTAAGGTAGCAAATAAAAACATTGTTATCATTGGAACATTGAAGCTGGGATTTAGGGAATTCAAATATGTAACAATGATTTGACTAAATATATAGTCAAATGGTGTATGATCCCAAAAATAAGCCATATGTCTACTTATGTGCTTGAGTTTTTTTGTTGGGTTTAACTTTCAAACAACAAGTGAACTAATACTGAGGGTTAAAACAAGAACAAAAACTAGACACCCTTAAAACTGCTTCAAGTGAGAATTATTATCAATATAAAAATATAATACAAGCTACAGACATCACCCCCTTCTCTGCCAAGCATGGGAAATCTTAAAGGAATGGAGAACATGCAGCAAAAGTATTTCAAACTTTCGCTGGAAATGAAAACCCTTAAGGCTGAAAGCAAAAGTTAGTAATAAAACTAAATCTTCCAGAGCCTACTTTATCAGTCATCTGTTCCCTGCCCTTCAAGAAAAAAAAATTCTTCCCTAACACAAGCCAACACATTGTTTCTGGGAAGGAAAAACAGAATCTGCATAACTGAATCCTTTTTCGTCCTGCAACATTTTATCTTAAACAATTCTAACAATTTGCTTAGAAGTTTAAAGCTTCTCTCTGAATAAAAACGACGTTTCTTATAGCTTCTCAAAAGGACTTTAAAAACGTGCTCAAAAGAAAAGAAAGCAATAAAATTCTCATGTATTTCTCATGCTCTATCCTTCTTAAGAGACAGAGGTTACCCCAGAAGGATAACAGAACAGGCAGTAAGGGGCATAATTACTCAGTTTATTTACAACTTGCTGTTGATTCCCACATGAATAAGTGTAAAGTTCAGGAGTAATGAAGTTAGAATGCAGTTGAAATTAAAAAATAAAATATCAGGTACTGGCTTCTAACAAAATTACTACTCTGTCTTCTAGAACAAGTGAGTCTTTGTAAAAATTACTGGAGGTGAAGTTAACATTCAATTACAGCAAAGTAAGGTCTAATCCCTTTTCCCTTTACAGGCACCAGAAACACTAAAAGATTACAAAAAGCTATCTCCTGTAGTGTCAATACAACATGGACTGGCACAACTTCTTAGTTGGCTGAGAAAGTTTCCATAAGAAAGGAAGTCTAATTTGAGAAGTCATCCTTTGTTTCCTGTCAACAGCTTAAGGAAAGGGAGGGTGGAAAAAAAGGAAGTATTTTTCCATCACAAAGTTTTCCTGAGGATTTTCAAAGGTATGCTGAAAGCCATTAAGAATCTCAAAAGCACAAGCTTTTTAGCTGAATGGCTCTGCTTTAACTCTCAGCAGAGGGACCATCACAGATCCCTCTATTAGATACAAGAAACAGCCATCAATTAGCCAACTGCACATTCATGACTCCAACTACAGGACAGCTCTAAATCATTAAAACATCTGAATTTTCACTTACAAGCTACAAATAGATTTGAAATAGATTAAGTAGTGACAGTAAATACAGCAAAACAAGAAATACTCTAATGCATGAAGTTGAGACAGTGCAATATCATTCAAGTTAATTACAAAATAATGAAATTGCAAAGAATGAAAGTTACCAATCTCTGCAAAGAGCATTGCATTATGTAAACAGACACCAGAGTCCTTTTCTCCAACCACAACAAATTAAAAGAAACATTTCTACTATAGCGCATGAGTGCTAGAATTGAAGAGACCCATTCTCCAGTAAAAGAGCAAAGCCTATTAGAAATTCTGTGGTAATGCACAGCAACACATGCATGGTGACACATCCAATTTCTTAACTGACAATACATGATGTAAAAACCAAATAACCATTTAGCTTGTATATCCAATTCATTATCACGTAGAGACAGCCTTTCCAGAAACATTGGAAAAAATATTCCTCTTCTGAAGACTGTTAGCATGGTTCATCTTTACACATCCTTTGCAATGTTTCATTCAAGAAGCCTACAAGTTTCAGGCTTCCTCTTCTCTCTGCTCATCCAGTATTATCCAGCTTGTCATACAGCATTATGTTCATATCACATTTTAAATGCAAGACACAACAAGCAGATGTTGCACCAGCATCCAAGCACTGCAGTATACTGCAAAGAATGGAAGCAAATTTACAGAAGAAACACAATTAAGAACACAAAAAAATTAAGATAGAAGTGCATTCTAAAACTGCAATATCCCCTTTAATATAGAAAAATTGTAGGTTCTAGTCCAGATCCAATAAGATCCAAGAACTTAACATCTGAAAAAGGTTTCAAGACTGGGATATTGGACATTGGTTCTTATCTAACCAGGAGACAATCACAGTTTGTGACCTTCACATTTCCATAAATATATAGAAATAGAATTCTGAGACACTCCAGAATATACAGCTTCATTAATGTTGGATGGCTGAGTGTCCAAGTCAAATACCATTTAAAGAAGACAGAACTTCAATTTCAGCTAATAGCTTGATGTAGCAAGCCTTTTCAAACAACATCTTAAGTTCTAACTGAAATTCAGCTGGACAAGTGAGTGACAAATGCTTTCCAGAAGCATTGCATCCATGTTTTCTACAGACATTCAATAGGCAAAATGAAAGGTGATTACTACGAAATGCAAGTCCAGAACGTGACCTACCACGTCTAGGAAAAAATACTTGCAAGTATCTATCAACCCAAGCTTCATTTTGGAAATTAACTTTTAGACAGTTTAAAATCAAATTATTTGTATTTCCTCCACAATTAACAAAATTAATAAAAAAATCAAACTGATCAGCTTCCAACTACTTTAAGACCAGTTTGTGAGTCGTAAGACAAGAAATTTCCTGTTTTCAAATATCTTGTGAATGAGTATTTATATTTACACGGACAAAAATACAACTCAGTCTTGAATAATGGCAATGAGATCAAGTGATAGGGAAGGGAAAGGAAGAATCAATGCTTTAAACAGGAATTACTGTAATGCAGAGCAATTCAAGTGTTTGCTAAACAGATTTCAGGTTTAAATAGGAACCTACTATATGCTCTACTTGAACTTAAAAAGGAAACTAGATTAGACTATAAGTACCAATGGAAATTGTTTCTGAGACATGGCACAACAGAAGGAGTCAGCTTGCTGTCAAGTCTTGCCATGTTTAGATGCAAGTATAGATTATGCTTAGGAGGATGAGTTTGTTTATTAACACATAACAGTATTCATCATTTGTGCTAACAGATATAGAAAGCCATTAGCACTTGAACTTAGACACATCAAGTAAAAAAAGAATACCAAGATAAATATACCTTATAGCTCAGTACAGATGGTAAGAAAACCAGCACCAAAACAAAAGAAATCCAACAACCCCACACAAGTCAAAATACTCTCTTTCTTGGTGTAAGCCTATTCACTGAAGTACCAGATAAAAGAGATATTTGAGAAAAATGGACGGGGATAACACAACTGAGAATTTAGCATCACTTTCATTTCTTAGATAGTATATTAAATAGTTATTGCCTACTCATTTCTAGTGGGTATCAGAGACAAGTCTTTACTAAGGGCTAATCTTAAGTGAAAAAGTATCCTTTTTATAAAGCTTTGCTAATGACACAGGCAGGAAGACAAATACTGAGTAACAACATCAGCAACAGCAGCTGCAAGGCGCCTCAGACAGATTGTTTCAGACTGTGAATTAGTCACCTGTACTGATGCTAACACGAGACAGCAGTAGATTCATAATTATTTCTAGTAAGTCAATTTTCTATCAAGGGTACAACACAGAAAGAAAGTTAAAGGAAGTGCTGGAATTTTCCCTGACATTATGTACAATGCAGTATTCGATCAAGGTACAAGTAAGCAGGCAAAAACTGAAGTTTGAATGAGCATTCAGTCCTATTCATTGATAAACTTAATAAACCAACACCTACTACTCATTTCATTTACTTATCTTTGCCTTTGTTTATTACTTCTTCCCAGAATTTCTTTTCCACTAAACCAGCATAGACTTTCTCAAAGTAATAAAAGCTGCACCTGAATGTATTAAAAGAACTTGCAAAGAAACAAAAGCTGTTTCAAAGCACCACCTGGGTTACCCATTAATCCTCTTCCCTGTCCTTCTAGTTTTAAGATACTGTACAACGAAAGCAGGAAGAACACATTTTGGAAAAGAAAGGTACTCCACTACCTTCATCCTTTGCTAGATGAACAGTACTTTGTCATGCATTTCCACTTCCCTTCCACCCAGAGCTCTCCTATCCTTGTGATCTGAAAAAGGCAGCCTGTTTTTCAGCCAAATACCCAGAAAAAGGCTTCAATTATACTGTTCACCTGCTATTTTAGATTGAACCTGGAGCAAAAACTGACAGAAGAAAAGCTTGCTGCTGCATTGAAGGAAGGAAGTACATGGATTGAAAATGATGACTGAAATTCAGTGGCAATAATGGGTATGACAACAGTGGCTACAATTCCCTATATTTACTCATATTTTCTAGCATACATGTTAAAAGCCACTAAAATGCAGTTTTATGTAATGACAGCTCAAACCATCCAGTACTGTCAAACATTTCTGATTAGAAAGTTTTTAAGAGCTTTCAGATTTGTGCTAAAAGTCAGTCATAGGAAGTCACAAATTAAAATGCACAGAAGACCACACTAGCATATTTCTTGTACTTGCATAACATTTTTTATAGTTATCCATCCCACTAATCACATTAGCATATAAATCCAGAAAATTATTATTTGATAATATTAAGAGAACCAAGCTTGACAATTTCACATAACACACAGAAAAAACAATGTTTTTGAAATGTTTCCTATGACTGTTTCCAGAGAAGACCTAAATACAGGCTTAAGGTCTGGCCTCATTCTGTGGGAAATAACTTACAGATTTTAATACTTGCACAAAATGTATTGCCTCAACTACTTTCAGAAATTGTTTCTAAAACCTAACACATTCCACCATGAAACAAACATTTTCACTTTATTCTGTGGAAATGATTCTGTAGTTATATTAAGGTGTCAAATTACTGAAGAGCTCAGTAAAGGAGAGATATACTGTGCTTTAAACCATAACACGGATCACTATTCACTGATACCCATGTTGCAAAAGGCCAAATTTTAAAACTCCAAATACTTATGAAGGCTTTGAGCAAGAGTTAACATCAAAATACATTGCTGGTAAAAACTCAAGCAATACATATGCTGAAAATATGAAAGTTAAAAAGACATGTTTTTATGATACTAATTTCAATGTCTCAAAGCAAAAATGGTCCACCCAAAATCACTGAGTTGCAGGGAATGTTTTGCAACTATGGCCTAATTCTTCAATTAGCTACATTTCAACTCTGAATCCAGAGTTCTATGGTTCTAACTTTTGGAACTAAGCTACGACCTGTAGTTAGACTATTGCAGTTCTTTAAAATTTCTTTTATACTCTACATAAAACAGTGTAGACTTCCTTAATTTCAACATGTTCCACTGCAGGGTAGGAGGAAGAAAAACAAAAGAAATCTTACAGTCAGAGATTGCAATTGCTGTCCCAAGACTCAAACAATGCAGATGGGATACTTCTACAATATATATATGACAAGAATCATCAAACTTTTGACCAACATTTGAATGTACAAGACTGGAAGTGCTTTAACTGCATGTACACTACAAAACAAAACCACGTGGACGTGTAAAGATGTGTCCATAGAAACACAGTGGACACAGATTCACATGAGAGAAATGTGCTTATTATTAAGAAAAAAAAAATAGTTCCAATTACAACATATTTCTAAAATACAGTCAACAGCATTATAATGCATGAATAACTCACAACTGAAAAGTTAATTACTAAATTATTTAAAAGACATGTCATTAATAGCTGTTCTTTTCCTCTTTTGTGGTCCCATCCCTTTTTTAGATTCTTACCAATAAACACTGGACACTCTAAATACAAGAATAATAAATATCAGAAAACTATCAGTTTATGAGACTGAAAATTAAGTCTGCTTCACCAAAATTCCAACTTTGTTGCTGTACTCATATTCCTTTCCCTAGGAGTTTTAAGTTACAACTTGCTCCACCACAAAAAAAATGATTTGGACTTGTGAAATGTTGCCCTGATCTGATGTCAGAGTAAAGAATTAGGATGGCATAAACTGAACAGCCATGATCATGATCATCAGACTAATAAGGTGGTTTTTTTTCCTCCTGGAAATATTTAATAATATTTTAATATATTCTAATGTGTATTAAAAAAAATAAATCTTTGATACTGCTCTTCCTTACCTCCCACTCTTTAGCAGCATCTTCAGTACTCGATTCTTCACTAGTTTCAGGCTCATCCTTCTTTTTTACCACTATAAATCCAGGTTCCCGAAGAGAATCCCCAGTGTCTTCTGCATATATTTCTGGACTCCACTGGATAAAGAAGACATACAAGTGATCTGTCCTAGAAAAGTCAAGTTATGACACAGAAAAAAAAATAAGGTAAATTTGTGATGTTTAATAATATCAAGTATTTAAAGTTAAAATAAAAGTGCTATTTCACATTTTACTAGATATTAGAGACAAATTTGAAAAAAACCTAGCTAGTTCTTTAGGGTTTTTTTTTAGTTTTTAAATATATGAAGATGACTCTGGAGAAAAAACCAGGAAGCAAGTTGGCAATGGATTAGCTGTGATTTCACATATAAGTATGATCTTTCAACCACTTCTGTCCCATTGGATACCTCTGCTTAAAATTGAAATAACTCCCAAAATAAAACACAAAGACTTTTTTTTATCTTATTTAGAAAGAGTTACATAAAGCCAAACAAAATTAGAATTCAAAAAATGTCTGCATGTTTGTTTTCCCTATGCCTGAAGAACAACTGACCACTTCCAAGACATAATCAGAATTATACAAATTGTGGAAAGTACTACAGATGTGGGGGAAGACTGCTGAAAGCATGCAGATGAATATACAAATCATAAAATCAAACTACAGGCTATTCTAACTATAATAAGTACCAAGATTCAAAGTTACTTTATTTTAAGTTATGTGCCACAAATTACACTGTTCTTCAGTTAGAAGGGCAAAATCACCCAAAATCACAGGAGGAAATTATTTGTAATCCTAACAGATGTCAGTCTACCTTGTATTTGCTGCAGGTGCACAGACAGAGCACTCAGAAAAAGGATTTGCAATGCATCCACTAGTATCTCTTGATCATGGAAAAGAGAGTAAGAGCTAGAGCTTCATGGCTCTGGTTGCAAGACTTTGAATATTCCTTATGTCTTTCTATTCCTTATGTCTTTCTCCAGAGATATTTGCTATATCTGGGTATTGTATTAGCATGAAGAATAATATTTGAGCCTTTTCTTCTCTCTTCCTTAATAATCTTTGAAAAACTGAACACTTATAGAACAGCAAGAGATACAGAACTTCAAAGTTTCTCAAAAGTGCAGTTATATTTTTCATGTACCACTGCCCAAAACATTTCTGCACACAGGTATGTAGTAACAGTCTCTGAACAGGGTCAGTTATCCAGAATTACCCTTGTTAAGACTGAGGCTCCTGAAGAACAACGATAAAAGGGGAAGAAAAAAAAAAGGGGAGGCAAATCTTCCTCTGGCAGTAGCAAAGAATAAAACATTCTGGAAGCATAAGTTTAGGTAAATTCTATCACAGAAGTCCAAAGCAAGAGGCTGCAGACTCCTCATGGACTGAATGAGGCATCAATCTTAAGTTGTCATGCAAGTATGAAAGTTTCTTCAAGTTCTGATTTTAGCTCTTCAAGAACTTTGAGTTATGTATAATTATAGCAGTTAGAAAAAGGACATGAAACTTGATGCTTAAGGAACTACAAGACTCTCCTTCCCAGACCGGCTCCTTTGAGAGAAAGAACACTGAAATAATGCTTTTCTCTCTTTTGTACCACTCGGTGACACAGACAACTGGATTGGCACTAAGTACTTTCATCTATGAAGACTAGCACTCAACAAGGTTAACACCAAATTAAGAAAATGAACTCCCCACTATGAGAACATAGCTTTTTCTTTAAAAAAAACCATAGGACACACATTGCATGAATAAAAAACTGATACTGATAGTAAACTACCCCATTCAGTTAGAGAGAGAGACTGAGAGAGACCCTTCACAGATGAAAATAATTTCCAAGGAAGTCAGTACAGGCTGAAAAAATAAGAAACCTTTCTTCCAAAATATGTGATCAATTCTGCTTTATGCTGAAGGTAAGTACTTGCTACATTAGAAAATGAATCAAAGAGACAGTGATCATTTTAATCAACTAATCCTTACACCATTGCCATATATGAAACATTTATCTGATTTCAAATTAAATACGATACTTCTAGAACAAGCAGATTTGAGTTAACTATAACCACAAGAGAACTCCTGGCCCAGACAGGATTAACAGCAGCAGAATTAGTGGGACAGACCTTTGACTCAAAACTTTGCATCCTCTTTACTACTTAAGAGGTTTTTAAAAGCTGGTGAGTGAAATCACTACCATGGACTCAATTCTACCTGTTGGATAAGTATAATACTTGATATAATTTCAGTCCATCACACATTTCCATCCACAGTGGACATAAAAAGACTACTGCCTTTCTTGTTGCAGCCAATTTCAGTATAAAATAATTTTAATTCTGTAATCAACCTTTTCTCCTTTAGATGAAAGAACCCCACTTACTTCTAATTTTCCTTATATGTTACACTTTCTAGGCATTAAATAGTCTTGCTGTTTTCCTCTGGACTCTCTCCAATTGATCCATATCTGTCCTCACTGCAGTGCCCCAACTGGACATTCTATGCCATTCAGCTCAAAAGAAAAGACGGAAAAGTGACTTGATCATTGTGGGTAGGTATTTACACCAGATGACAACTAATATTTTTTTGTTTCTTTCTTTTCTCCCCACTCTTTGACAAGGATGTAACACCCCTAAAAACCAATTTCGGGCTGAAAAGAAGTCACAGTTTCCTAGCAGTAAAAATAATCTCAGAACACAAGGCTGTACCAGTGAGTGAGCATGAACAATCTCATGTCTTTGAATGTGTTCAACAAATTCAGGTATTTTTCCAGTAGACATGCTTAAGGTGGCTCATGGAAAGGTTTTACCTTCCATATACAAGGTAAGACAAAAGAATCCCAGCTAGCTCTTCTGAACTCAGAAAGGATTTTTAGAAAGTTTCCAAATAATGAGAAGCACAGATAAAGACAAAAATTTTGCTGCAGAATTTATTTCCTCCACCAGACACCACTTGACTCTTTCTTTTGTTATTTACTTGCTATAAACAAGAGGCTAAACAGTATAATAAGAAACTACTTGCCAAACTCCCAAGTAACTCAAGTAAATCAGTAAAATGTCTCTAAGCTAATGAGGTACTCCAATGGCAAATACAACACAAGCCAATCAACATCTTCAGACATTGACCCTTTTTTGTGATCACTTAAGAGAGATTCAGTTGCTGCAAAATTTTGAATGGTGCAGAAAAAATGAAAAGCTCAAACACCTACTGGCAATTGCTGATTTTTACAGTTTGCCTCTGTCTTACCTTTCTTGTGGAACAGCAAACCAGTACTCATGTTTTTTGTCCCTTTGTGCATACTGTTGCATTGTAGCACTTGCTTGAGAAACGAATGTTTTTCTCATGGGTTTTCCAACCCTGAGACACAGAAATTTGTGAGATCGATGCCGTCTTTTTTCTTTCATAACAGAAGAACCTAAAAATAAAGACAAAGCAAGCTGTCCATGAGGTACTAAAGAGCTTAACAAAATTATTAATTAATTTTATAATAGACAATTGAGGGATATAGGATATTTATGTAAGTAAGTAATGGGAGATGATATAAGTAGTAATAATAACAACCTGTTTTGTTATGAACATCACAACAGTGGAATTAACTTCAGAGTACAACATACTAAATTCTAACATTCATTTCTGCTTCCAACTACAGATCACATTGTTACAGCATTTCATCCATGGAAGTATTCAAAGAATTCTTGATGCATACTCTCAACATTGAATCACCACCCTCCCACTATTAAAGAGTATCACACATACATGAAAAGATGTTATGTTAGATATGTATTTTGCCTTGATTCACATGTGTCAGAGATGTTGTTAGTTACTTATCATTTACAAGGGAAAACATCCTGGCCTTACTGATACAGGACTAAAATGAATTTTATTTTTTTAGCTATATCAAACACCTTAATGGTATGAACACCACCTCAGGATGAAGGATGCTGGATTTTGCAGTACAGGATTTTTCTCTCTGGTGGTATATTTAATTGAACTCAAAGAATTATAAGACTACCCTCAAGGTCTGAACTGTCAAGTCAGCACAAAGTAAAATAAGAAGCCTTCTTAAACTTTTTTCTTTACTAGATGATTTGCCAAATCCTCCAGTCACAAGAGACTTTTTTTATAGCAAGAAAGGAAAATGTAATTTTAAGAGTTATTAGGATCAGTTATGACAATAAAGGGTTTATCCTAGCTCTGGTATTATATGTACATACAGATAAGTTTCAGTTTCCCAGGACACATCTTTTCTTTACCACTAAGCACAGAAAACATCACCTTCTTGCTCTATAAACATTTTCTCAATAAGATTTTTACCATGAAGTTTAGAACAGCACTGTTTCACAAAAGACTATTTTCTTCCTATTAACTATTTAAATGTGGGACTCCTAATTTTCAGCCATATTTTCAGTCAACATTTTAGAATTATACCTGCACTATATAGTACAGTAAATTAGCCATAATAACATGCATTGTTTGGAAGTATTTTATTAATGTGTAAACTCAAAGGTAAATTGACAGATTAAAAAAATACATTAAAAGAAACAAAAATAAACAAAAAAGCCTGTTTCATAGGACTGGCATGCAAACTCTGTGCCAGTGTTACATAAATACTCTTCAATGACTTGGCATTTTTGATTTTGGTCCTTCAGAGGCAGCAGATTAGGACTTCACTGAGCTTAGAGAAGTGGGATTATGGCTCCAGCTATCAGATAAAGTAAAACCAAACAGTTTAGCTCTGCTCCAAGTCTCAAAATGACTATTTCAGATGCTTTTTTAAGTAAGCTCTCCAATATCTTCTTGTGAATTTGATACAGAATTAATGAGAAAAGATTTCAGCAATGGTTACTGTGTCTCATTCATCTTGTCTTTCCTTTAAATGTCTGCCAATATTCAGCTAAGCTGTAAATATTTTGACATGTTATCATTAATGATATGTTAACTTGTTTTTACACACACAAAATTAGAGATTGTTACAATTTCCCCAAAATATCAACCACATCTAGCTTTATTTCAGTCCACTGGTTAACAAAGGTGTCTATAAAAACAGAAGCCTGGGCAACAAGAAAAAAAAGTAGATACAAGTGAGACCTTTTTAGTTATTCTAAACTTGATGTGTCTACTCATAAGTATTTACTTGCATTGCATGACCTCAACATTCAAAACAAACATTCAGATCATTAATTCCAAACTCACACACCCAACCTCTTCAAAGTTCAAAAAACAATAGTTCTCAAAACCTAAATTTTCAAAACTGCCACAAAAGAGAAAAAAATCAACTAAGTTCCTGCTATATGAAAGGGGCAAAAAGACTGCCTAGGTAAGTTATTGATCCAAAACTCATAGTATGACTACTTCAGCATTTTATTTTGAGAAAGGCTACTTGAAAGTGTTTACTATATTTCAAATTTTAAATGACCTGATGTTTTTAGTGACCTGCTGCTAACAGATGTCCTATTCATTTTGATGTTTTTCAATAGTTATAAAGCAGATCTATGCTTTTACCTTGGTTCTGTTTCATCATGCCTGTAGAAGATTCACAAAATCTATCTAGATTGAGAAATACTACTTCATAATTTATTCATTTATTTGCATTCTGCTAATACAACATGCAAGAATAAGAGATGGAATAATTCCTACTGAAGTTGGATTGAATTGGTACAAATTTCCAAAAGGCATTTTGTGCTTTTTGTGTTTTTTACTTTGTACTTTACCCCATCAACTTTGAGGGAGGCAGCAGTACTGTGTGTACATAAGGTTTCTAGCCAGCACTCTTCTGTAGAACTGTATGCAGACACTTTTTTGGTTATATCTATATTTACTCGGCAAATATACAGATCACATAACAGACGAACAACCTGCAGTCAGCCAATGATACAACCTTACAAAAAAACAAAACTAAAGCATTCAATGCTACTGAGTTACAAATATTCATTTGTAAGAGAAGCAGCAATTGTGCCAAAGAACACTTAGTTTTCTAAAATACCTGATTTTTCTTAAAGTGACAGCCAGCAACTACTGCTAGCTGACATCCACCAGAGGTATTAGAAAGTAGTATTAGTAAGTATATTAGAAAGCAGCCAGAAGTATTAGAAATACTTCTAATATTTAGGGCATAAAAGCCAAATTTATCACAGAATTATCTAAGTATTCATCTGCTTCAAATTTCAAAATTCAGTTACTTCATTAAAAGAAAAACACTCCAACCCAATCAACCAAAAAAAAACCCAAAAAACCAACATGCAAATAACCATTATATAAGATTTTGAAGTGTAGATGAACTTCTGCTAACCAAAGAAACAAACAGTTCAGTTGTCTCTATTAGTAAGATGGGAAGACATCAGAAACTAACTTGTGAATTTTTTAGAAAGCAAATTCAAATTCACCAGAAGCGTATTGAAGTTGTTTAAAGGCACAGCATATTTCTTGGTATGATAAAAACTTGAACAGACTTTAAGGGTAGCTTCCAACTAATAATCCCAGGACCCTGATCTTTGCAGAAGAATCAAGGTAGTGAAGAAATAAAACCTAGCTGTTCACTGTATCCACAGTGCTAGCTTCCTAATCTCCCTTACTTTTCCTGAATCAAGCTTTTTGGCTGCTTAACATTGTTCTAGTCGTCATCAAAGTAAGACAAGATGCAAGTGAAACAGCATTCTGAAAGCATCAAATATTTTCTCCAAAAGTTTATGTAAAGTTTAACTTTGGATTATCTTCAAGTCAATGAGATACTTAACCAGCACATGGAGAAATACAGTGTACAGAATGAAAAAAATTCAAAATTTTCATTAAACTGGAGGTTAATAGATTTTAAATCTGAAGGTTAATACTGTACCCATCAATACCCACTGACTCACCTTCTAACCGCCCATCTCCTGCAGATACAGCTTTCTGGCTGATCTCTTTTTGTGAATCCTGGTGCATGTTTTCTCTTTGTTGTTTTGTTTGTTGCATAGTGTGGGTCTTCCAGAGCTTGCGGAGTTCTTCAACTTCTGCCTCTGAGTCTTGACTTTGCTCTCCCACTACTTTTCCTTTACTAGGTGCCTCTTTCCTTTGAGAGTCTGTGGTATCTTCACAACCCGGACATTCCTCTTCCATCTCATTATCTGCTTTTTTTCCTAGTGAGGAACCCTGATCCTTGCCCACTTCTGTCTCCTTGCTGTGCTCCTCACTACCCTGTGATCTTTGCAAAGACTGCTGGAGGACATCTGCAGTGTTTTCTCCAGATTCTCGTCCCCCCTTTAAAGACATTTTAGCACTTTCTGAACTTAAGTGGGTACCAAACTGTTTAACACCTACAACCATTTCGGCACTGGGCTTTAAGTCACTGGCAGCTTCATTGGAGTCTGAAATGACTGTTAAACATTCAGCACTAGTCTGGTTTATTGTTTGGACAGATTCTGATGATGCTCCAGAAGATTTATCTTGTTGAAGCTCATCTGAGGAAACAAGTTCCTCCCGTATTGGAGAGAGTTCTGATTCTGTGAATACATCTTCTGAAAGAGACTCCTCTGTGCTTCTTGGGGCAGTACTAGCACTGTCGTTGCCCGTGTCCCGAACCCTGGAATCCGTGTCATCTGTATTGCTCTTTGCAGCTTTCTTGGAATGGCCAAGTTCCCTTACTGATAGCTGTTCTACATCTCTGTTGGGCAAAATAAGAATCTTGTTATAACCTCTAAAGTATCAAGCTCTTTTCTTCACTGTTTTGATCAAGCTCTTAAAAGAAACAAACACCCTAAAAACCAACTTACTCCAGAGCATTAGTAATAAACAAGCATAAAATGTGATACCATCATGGTAAACGTGGCTGACCTTTTGCCAGCACAACACAGCAGGGACTTCCTAAGTTCATGACATTACTTTCACAAGAAACTCCTATGAAACTAACAAGATTGTGAGAGGCACTTAAAGCGTAGAAATAAAATAAAAACCAAAGTAAAACCAACAAAAAGCTACACAAAACCATAATCTCTAAAGCAGAAAATCATCCACAGTTTTTTAGGTTTTGTCTCCCCAAGCAGTCAGTACAATTGTACAGACATGTCCCACTCTACAAGGAAACTGACACCTAGCTCACAGGTAAGACATGAATGGCAGAAATCACCTGGTCTAACCTCAGATATCAAAGCCAGTAAAGGCAGAACAGTGGGAACCATCAAAGTATATCTCACTCTTCTGCCCATAGAAAATACCTGAAACAGTGTTTAGTGTCTTCAGCAGGTACCTAACTTTGAGGATATCATTGTTTGGCAAAATAAACCCCAAACTACTTGATAAAACTGAAGATGCTGATAAATAGTGTAAAAAAAGGCAAGCATAAAAATTTATTTTACCCAGAGGAAATAATCTTGCTTAAACCTGCCTTTCAAAATAAACTAACTAGATATTCTATGACTTTTAGAAGAGGAAGACAAGAAAGGTACTATGAACATGCTCAAGTAAACCTACAGAACTCAAGCTTTTCTCTGTTGCCAAAAAACCTGGGCAGTACACAGCCATCACAAAAAATTCTCATATTTAAACTTACTCGTGACTAGAGTTCTCAATGTCAAATTCTTTGCTATCAGAAGCATACCAGCTCTTCCGTTATCTAGTACTAAATGCTTTTAAGAAGCTTGTACATTATTCTCTGTTTTGAAGGACAATAAATTCACTCCACAGTCTCATAAAACTTACATTGTATTACTGAGATGCTGTTGAAGTTCAGGATGTTTGCAAAGCACATGCACCGTCTCATCTAAGCATCAACATGAAACTTGCAGTAAGCTGACTGAATGATTTTGCTTACAAAGCATGTGGATTCAGCTTTAGAATTCATTACCTATTAGACTAGGCCATTTCTTTAAATTTGCAGGATTATGCTCATTATAGGTGCTCCTATAGAAGCACAATGTAAGGTTCATGAAATCCATAAAACATACAGTCAGATGTTTTTGTCCAGTTTTAGCAGATGGTGGCTTATATATAGAAACCATACAACATGAAATTTTAGTTCTAAGAACCAAAGCATCCATGGGGCTTATGACCATTTTCCATACCAACAATCTGAATACTGAAAATAAGATTGATTTCCCAAGTTTAAGCAAGTTTGACAGTTGGAAAAATTGTGAGAATAGAAGGAGGTTAACTACAACAGCAGAATATGTAGAAAAAAAAAACAGTGAAAAAACATGATTTGAGTGTCAAATACCTCAAGACACATGGGTCTTGTCAGATCTAGCTGAAGATGTTAGGACTTCCGTTTAGACTTATAAGATTTTTGTTTTTCCCCAAATGTACAAATATGCCTCATATTTAGCTAAGTCACAAAAGTGCAGGGACTGAAGAAAATGCTAGCAGCTAGTGTTCCACCCACTAGTTCATACAGCTGACAAGAAAGATAAATCAAATTGGGCATACAGGCCTCTGAATGCAGAGTATGACCTTTTATTAGCAGACACGTTTTCATTCCACATGCTTTCATATTATAAACAAAAGAGAAAATGCATGTGCTACAAGAGCACAAAAATCAATAGCATCATTAAGTCATTAACAAACTAAGCATTTTAGAAAAATACTTGTTTTGCAACTGCAATAACATGACTCAAGCACAGAGTTATCTAAATCTTTCCACTGTCTATCAATTGAAATAGGAACTGCGAGCTACTTTTTAAAACTCAGTCTGGAAAATAAACTTCCAGAAAAAAAATATGCTGAAGGCATCATCATTCTACATCAAAAGCCCCAAAAGTACTACTGTAGCAACATGTATTTCAGTTGCCCTTTCAACAGACACATGACATTGGGCAGCAAACAAGACCATGCCAAGATACCTGTTCATTCCCAGGTTTATGACAAAACTGAGCTCCATAAATGGTATGAGGCAAGTTACTACTTCTGAGTGTCCATACAGTTAAGATTATCAAGAAAGACATGCTTAAGGTACTACCTATTTAAACTGTAAGAGGATATTTTTATGAGTCACTGATTATCTTAAAAAATGTAACTATTTTAAGTAGGGTATAGCATTACACATCAAGCAAACAGCTTTTCACTCTCCTGGTAAAAGAAGCCCACTTCCCTACAGCTAGATAATTGAGGCACTCTGCAAATGTTTGTGCTTTATGGGCTATGAAAGGTAAAGGTGACATGATTTGTTTTTAATTTTTTTGGATTTCAAGATAGATTTTATCTTTTTATGATGACAATATAAAAGCTCGCCATAGAAAAACCAGAGAGAACGGAACAAAGATTTCTCTAATGCTCTTCAAATTTGATTTTAAATGTCTGCTGCACTAAACACCAGTGCTTAGATTCACCAATACAAATTTACTGTTTACGCCAAAAAAAGACTATACCTAAGGTGAATATGCAGTCCCTCCCCTAGCCATAAAGGGAGAAAAACATACTCCTAGGCTCAGGATAATATATACAAATCTTAGAAAATTAGTTTAAATCATTTGTCAGAGCAACAAGATTGAGAAGCAAGTGAAAAATGCTAAATAATAAAAATTTGTACCTAAAATTGTCAAAGCTGCACTTTCTTATTTTGAATACCAGTTTTTAAATTATTGAAGAACCAAACAACATTGACTACTGTTTCCATAGTAGGGAAAGGACAGAAGAAATTATGTGGTACTGCAGATCTCTATAAGAGACTACTGGAGAAAATTAGTATCCATGTATGCAGAAGAAGATTTATCCTGCATCATATATAGGATGTGAGAACTGAAGGCAAAGCAAACTTCCTATAGGATCTTTCCAAGCCAATCTTTGATATTCTTTCCTAACAAGAAAAAGAAGGAAAATGCTGGTTTGCTAGTTTTGTATGGTCAGCAATGTGGCTACAGGTCAGATTTACTCAAAGCTTTACAAATACTGTTCTATCTTACATGCTTAATGACTCCTTAATTTTGCTGTCCACAATTTCCTTATACAGAGCAGCTGACATCACTTCTTCCATTGGACACATGATGCCATATTCTTCACAGCCATTCTCTTGGACCAGAGGATCCATTTTATGAGGATCAAACATTATATTATTTGGCGTCACTAGCAGCACACCATTGACCGTACCCTAAAATGAGAGGGAAAAGAAGTGGTAATTTTTCTCCTTAAAATTTCAGCTTATTCTTCATTTTTCAGTGAGAAAAAGGTGTTTTCTAATTTTTTTTTTAATAAAGTCATTTTTAATTTATTTTTAAGCAAGCTGTTATGCTACTAAGTCACTGTTAAACACAAGAAACTAACTTTTTATGGGGAAGCAAATTAATACCACCTGCTTTCCCAAAATAAAACAGTTTTATTCCTCACAAGTAATCAATAACTGGTTTTAGTAACATAAGAGAAACCTTACACACTGAAGAACACACTAAACAGCTCCTCTGAGATAAGGAGAAATCCTTCCCACATAACCACAGGGACTTAACTGGTAGGTTTGAAAGCAATTTTTGTCTAAAACTTGACTCTTAAGTATTCTGTCTCACCTTCTAGTATTTATTTAGAGAGACCTTAAAAACCTATCATTTATCCTAATTTATTTTACACAAAAGTAACAAAGAGGCTGATGCAAATCCTTCTAACTTAATGGACACGATGACTGATTGAGAAACATTTACAGAATGAAACTAGAATAAAAAAGACTCAAGATTATCAAAGACGAAACTTTGGATGGTTTTAATCACAATGATACTACTGCAGTACACGAATGCAAGTAGAGCTTAAAATTTAACTATGAAAAGCTTTGAGGTTTATATTCATACTATGAATTGTAGGGTTCTTATACAATACAAGTATAAAAACAAAGTTAATTTACAATATGTTCAATTCTGTTTGAACAAAAAGTTAGAAACACATGCAAACAGTGATTGCCTGCTAAAGAAATTAATTTAGCTGTTGGAACAGTGGAGTTTGAGCTAAAACTATGAACAGAAGAAAACCTAGCTTTAAGTAGAGTGACAGGAACACTTCAGTTACAGATCTTGACTCTTAAAGACTTTACAAATCTTGTCAGTCATTCCAAATTTTCACGCAAGAACTCAGTTCACATGCTGTTGAAGGAATTAAATATTTACCTTACTGATAAAACATTCATAACTATTATTAAGGGTGTGTATTGGAGGAGACTGTTTTCAATTTGGTTTTGAGAAGACATTAGCACAGCACAAACACAGATACAGTTCTTCTAAACTGGAGAAATTTTGTTCCCAGGTGATGGTTGATGACCTTCACAGTAGGAAAACAAAGATTTTTACCAACCAGTAAAAACAAAAGTGCAAGTTATAAAAAAACCTCAACCAAAGCAAGTGTTATTAAAGTCTCAACAATGACCAATGCTATTTCTAGTACAGAAAAATGAAGACATGTCTCAAAAGCAACCCAAGCATCTGTGTTTGAGTCTTTTAGTCATTCAGTGCTTAATCAGCTTTCATATACATCTTTTAGAGTGCAACACACGTGCTGAAGACTTTGAAGTCAGCAGAAGACAGCTACATAATTCCAAGGTGTTTAAAGTACTGAAACAAGGCTGTTATGGCCATTTCTTTCCTAGCCCTGTATTGTGGAAATGGACTTTCAAGGTTGTCCTCCAAGAGGATAACTGTCAAGAGAAGTCTACATTTTGTTATATCTATTGTAGTCTACAAACAAATTTAACAAAACTGCAGAAGTCAACGAGTCTACTCAGAATGACTGCTTCTCTTTTGACAAATATAACTTCTGTCAATTCAGTGCATAATTAAAACAAAAAAGCAACAGCTTTTCTACATCTGAGCTCTTTCATCAATGGTCATGAAAATGGAATTTTATTAATACTCTCTAGATCTGACCCAGAAATTGTCATAGTCTTGCTCGCAGTTGGATTAGATGATCACTGTAGGTCCCTTCCAACCAAAATATCCTATTCCGTTCTTTCACTGCCCAAATACTGCATGTGGATCTTCAAAACAGCCAGGCTGAAGAGAAAACAGTAAGGTTGTATGACTGCTCTATCTGAAGGATTTAAGTGTTCAACACCAACTTCCACAATTAGTATTACTCAGTAGAAAAAACCAGTAACTGAGCTCACTAGAGAGCTCTTCATTTCCAGAATAATATGGTCCTCTTTTGTACGCTGTCTCATGAACCTTTCTCGATAAATTAAGTTCACAGGAAGTGCTAAAGCTTTTGAGGCAATAAAGAGATGATATTATTCTGTCAAGGGATGTGCTGTCACAACTAAGATATCATTTGTGTCAACAAACTCCAATGCTTTATGACTTGCTTTCAAGAGCACAGATAAGACTGCCTCAGCTGAAAGCACAGGCCCAAAATTGATTAAAGAAAAAAAGCTTCATATGTTTGACATGGGTCATCTGAATATTTGAGTCACATCTTCAGAATAACATGTATGAAGAACCAGTTCCACATAAAGCACTAATTTCAGTTGTCTTGCTTCAGAATCAGTTTTAGCAGTTCAGAAAACACCAACTTACCCCTCCCAAAACTCACAAGCCAGGCTTGTTAGTATCTTAAGCAAACACCGTGGTATCAGGGACAAAAATCTGTGCGTGTGCAAGGCTACTCACTATATAAGAAAAAGAAGTTTAAGAGACCTATTGTAAACAGAAGCTTCCTAGAGAAGACTGACAATGATCCACCTAATGGCAAAGAATCCCAAACTGGTACATTGAATAGAATTAAGGATTAAAGCTTACCTCTGCAGCCTCAAAGACACAGCTAGAAACAATAAAAGCTTATCTTGACCTTAGAAGAAACCCTCAACACCAATAGGTAGGCAGGTATTCAACATGAAAATTAATTGGAAAATGTATTTCCATGTCAAATTTACTACAGCAATAGAAATTGAGAATTCAGACCTAGCAGACTTTTATCTGGATTTGACAAAGTGGCTGATCAAACACTTCACTTGCAATTACTATAAGGATATGAAAGATTACAGAGGTATCTTGAAAACAAGAGATTTATAGCACCTTAACAAGAGATGACCTATTTCATCCTTATCTACCTAAAAAGCATAATGCAACAATTCTGGTCCACAAGTTACTAGACATGGTCCACAGTTACTAGATGAACACCTTAGTATACTTTTCTAGAGAGGAACTGTTGCTCCAAATTAATAACAATTAAGTTCCTAATAATACATTAATTAGCATTAGTATTTCTGTCACTTTTCATTATTATCTCCAAGGATCACTGAATGTTAACCCAGGTAGCTAAGCAATGCTCAGGTAAGAGCCAGATAAAGAAGCATTTTGTTTGGCTGCAGATTTTAGTTACTAATTTTCAGACATGCCAATGTTTGTGACACTTGCTCTTACAATTTCTATGACTCTTAAAGGAAAAATACCTTCTGTCTTTACTACCTTGTTTGCAGGAATAAAAGTTTCCTTAAACTTATTACTCAATAGATGCTGTTTCTAGTATGGACAGAAACCAAGTGCTGTTGTTTCTGGGAGGAAAAAAGAACATCAGAACAAAACATACAAGTGGGAGCACACAAGCCTTTGGCCAACTGCTCATTATGCTCCGTCTTTCCTGAGAGATGGGAACTGCAGCAACTTCAACATTTGAGAGCGAACACCACAGCTTTGCATAAGTCAAGAAAAAATTGCATCTGTTCTTTAAAGGAAATATCTGAAACTTTATTTCCTTGTTGGAAATGAAGCATCAGACAGATTTTTATGTTAGCATTCCTAAAATACTCATACTCCAGAACTATTGCATCAGAGTACACAATGATGAACTCCTGAGCATTTTAGTATCATGCACTCATCATTTAAGGCTCTAAAACAACTTTTCTGGTTACTCATATATATTTGTGCACTATGGCAGCAGATGCCACAGTCATATAATAAAATATCCAGGAATGGGTAATAAAGGTGATGCCAGAAAAAACCCTGGAGTATCTCTGTATCAATAGTGTGGCTGGCAGGACCAGGGCAGAGATTGTCACTTGGTACTTAGCACTGGGAAGCCACATGTCAAATATTGTGTTCAGTTCCTGATCCCTCAATTCAGGAAACACATTGAGGAGCTGGAGCAAATTCATAAAATAACAGTTAAGCTGGTGAATGGTCTAGAGATTAAGTCCTGTGAGCAGCAGCACAGGGAGCTAGGCTTGTTCAGCCTAGAGAAGAAGAAGCTCAGGAGGGACCTTATTACTCTCTATGTGAGAAGAGGTTGTAGCCAGGTGGGCATTGGCCTCTTCTCCCAGGCAACCAGGGACAGGACAAGAAGAAATGGCCTCAAGGTGTGCTAGAGGAGGTTTAGGCTGGGCATCAAGAGGAACTTCTTTACAAAAAGGATTGTTAAGCACGGGAATGGGCTGTCCAGTAAAGTGGTGGAGTCACCTTCCCAGGAGGTTCAAGTACTGACTGGATGTGGCGCTTAGTGCCATGGTCTAATCACCAACATGGTGATCAGGAAAAGATTGGACTTGACCTTAGAGGCATTTTCCAACCTAAATGATTCTGTAATGCTGTTCTTGGTAAGTAACTTCCAACAAACTAACCTCCCCTGCCATCTTATAAACACCAAAGATGAATGAGAGCCTAGTCTGCTCCCCATATATAATCTCCTTGGTTCCTTGCCTTTGGAGCAAGGAAAAAGTTCCCAAGCTCCTTCTCTGACCTGGTTAAGCTACTGAAAATATTTTGAGTGTGAATATATTCTTCAAAGTGAAGAATATTATGGGCCTTATTTATGAAAAACAAAGCCCTTATCTACCAATATTAAAAAAAAAGATGAACCCAGCTTCTCCTTTGTGGGCAATTAAGTTGGGTCTTCAGCCCAGATCCCTTTAAAATAAATCAAATACTCACTTAACATTTCAGAAAAGCTCTTTGACTCAAATTTTTAAAAATTCAATTTTTCGATATAGCCACAAGAATTATTTGTGCTAACAATGTTGTTAGAGATCTGCAAATCAGAGCACAAGCTCAAGCAAAAACACTGGACAATGGCATACACGCTACCAACTGCTACATGACTCCAGTCTACTGATGTTTGCTCTAATCTCCTCATTTTCTAGTCCTTGGGGAAAAATAATTTAAAAGATGAACATCTATAAACAACTCAATGTTGCTACAGAACCCTGGGAAACAGATTTTTAGGGCATCCTCCAAAAATAACCAATGACTTGTTTCTCTTGGACCATAATTACTAAGTAGATGAGAGAAAAAATACTATGAAAATGAAATACAAACTAGACTCTGCATGCAGCTACTAAGTAGTTCAACACGATACTGTTACAGGAAGTTCTGGTTTTGGAACAAAACTCCCCAAAACAGCACTTGTAGAAATTAAGTTTCCTGTATGCAACAGATTTTAAAGACATGAAGTAAAGTTCTGTTCAGGTGAAATTCTGATTTAAGATCCTCAAAGAGAAATGCTAAGCCATTCTATTACTAGAAACCATGTGGAAATTCTAGGTTATTAAAAAAAAAATAGATCCCTTGAGTCTTAAAGCTGCTCTAGAAAATATTAATCCAGATACATAAAAACATACATATGGAAGGTAGATTAAACTGCACATGTAGATATTCAGTTCTGAATCAGTTGTGTTATCTTACCATTAAAATTCCTTACACCTCAGGAAAGGGAAGCTCTAACTCCCATGTAAAACCTGAGATGGAAATCTGAACAATCATTATAAAGGGAGGTTTAAAGCCAAACAATCACATTGGTGAGCCCACGCATTAAGATTAAGCAGCTTAGTAAAACAGTTCTAAGAAAGTTTGAAAGGATTCCTAACAAGAAGTTCAAATGTAAGTTCTCTAAATAATTCCACTGCATTCTTGAACACACAAGGTTAAATAAAAACTAATTTATGATTTATGAAGCTTTTATCGTGAAAATAACATTTCTTTTATGTCTTGTCTCTTGTAGGAGTTTTGAACCTCATCATTATGCTCCTTTTCACCTAATGAGCAATAAATGTGTGTTTTCTGTGCTTATATTTCCAGGTCAGTGGTTTGGGTTTTTTCAAGTCTCGGTATTAGTAATTTTCCTTTACCTACTACATTTCAAAACAGTTAAGTAAAGCTTAACAAAAATAAAAAGGAATTCCAAATTTCCCTAACTAGTTTCAGTTACAATCATGCAGACTTTTTACAGTATCTTTCTTCTGGCACAAGGAACAGTGCAAAGAAGAAAGAAAACCCCGAGCAGCACTTTTCTACAGTAGAAGCCAACAGTGCAGCTGTAAGACAGGGCACACCTAGCAAGTCAAGGTGTGACTGCAGCACACTGGTCACACTGATTTATTGTCTGTACAGAATATTCCCATGATCCTGTCTCTTACTGTGCTCAACACCCTGCCTCCATCAGTAGCCATAACCAGCTAACACAAGAGCAAGTGCAATGAACAGAGCAAACATTCCAGGTTCCAAACACTGCTCCTCAGAGAATTCCTCTGTGCTTGTCCAGAAAGTCACTAAATGCAAGTGACTAAATGCAACTCCAATCACATATAGAATAAGCAGTTTTAAAAAGTGAGAAATTAGACAATCTTACCCTAATGAAAGCCCTTTTGTACAGACACACTGTAAAATAGGCCTTCACTAGATTTCAGCCTACAAGCAGCAGCCACAGTGATGACAGACTTCACAACCAAAGCCCTAAAGAATGGCTAACTATGAGCTTCAAAGATCCCTGTCAGAGTAGAAGACAAAGGATGAATGTTTTAAGCTTTCTCCAGAAAACTTTTGCAAGTTTATCATCCTGCATAATGAGGATGTATCAAGGAGAGGCAAGACAACATTCAAGAGGACATTCTTACCATATGTGGCACAAAGTCTAAATTACACGCTGAACTTACAAGATCTGGCACTTGAATCTGAGCAAGTCAGTATTCATTTTTCTCCCACCCACCTCCCCGAGTATGGACAGACACTGCAATGGGTTATACAACTTTTTACAAACAAAATTCTCCCTGAAGCACTTAGAAAATAGGCTGTAATGCTGCAAGCCAAAGACCATTAATACTCCCTGTAATATCTTGAGGAAAAATTACAGCACATAAATAATATGCTGTAAATTTTTACCTCAGATTTTTTCCAGTACATCCAATTTCTAACAAAGGCTCACAGATCTCAATTCCTCTGCATAACAGCACTTAAAACTGATAAGTAAGGATGTGCCTACGATCAACCTAAAAAAGTCACCTACAGACAGAACACTGCAAGTGAAAAAAAATTGCCTGCAAAGCAGAACAAAGTAAAAACAAAGCTGTTCCAGTACTTGCTTCACCAACTTCTAACAAGCAGCTTTTGTCAATACACATATATTGTCAAAAGGCTTCAAGCCTAGACACACATAGATTTGCAATCCTTTACCCATCAGCCAAAAAATCAAAAATCACAATTTTAGAAGACTTTTATTAACCTGTTTATCATTAGTGTACCTTATCTGGAAACCTATTGCTGAACAACACAGAAACAGTGGTACTTCTATACACACACCTGAACTTCAGACAAAGGAAGAAAAATTACAAGTACTTGGAATTTTATTGCATTCATTGAGTGAAGGCATTTTTCATAGATAAAGTGTCTACTAGTAATTTTTCTGTGAGGTAGTGAAGCAATATATTTTGATTTTTGGTAAAGTGCTCTGAGATAATGTCAAAACACTTTACCTCAGTCCCTAGAAGTCTGTGCAAGAATTGAGCACTTATGAGTTAAACAGATGTTAATTAAGTGTCACTAACTTGGAGGCATTTTGTGTAACGATGCTATTGAAAGAACTCTAACTGCTTCAAAGAAAAAAACAAAATCAAGGTTTCTACCATACCACACCAAGCCAAATGGTGAACAATACAGAACTTGTTTGCAGAATCAGAAGTTTATTCTGCTCACCCTGTCCTGCTTAAAAAAAAAAAAAAAAGGAAGCAAAGCTTTGCAGCTGCATATTTCCTAGCACAGTTTAACACATGTTTTTGCCTACTGTAAGTAAAGAAAACTACCTAAGAGAGATATTAACATAAGGAACAAACAGACCTCATGCCCTCAACATACAAGATTTATGTAACAGTACAGCATCAGAGATGTCTGTCACACATCAACTTCTTGCATCAATCATGTCCTGAACAAGAGGCCTGGAGAACCCAAAGGAAACAGTAAGTTAAAAAAATTAGTATATTTATACAGACATATGCATGTGAGTTGATTCGTCTATTCAACCCCGACTAGTCTACTCTGTGTTTATACTTTAAACATGTTTTATTATTAGATTCTATACAGTAACAGTAAAGCCTGAACGTTTCAGTACCTTGCCATTAGTGATGTACTTGCAATTAATTTTCAGAAATTTCTCTGTAAATGCTTCCTCCTCTTCGGAGGTGGATGATACCACTCTTGAAGGACGAACACACGCATGTGCTGGCGAGACAGCTGACTCCTTCTGCTGGACTCCATCTGAATCCTGAAAGGAAATAGAAAGAAACAAAGAAGAACTTAGCAATTTGCTTTTTTCAATATCAACTCCTGGAGATTTTCTGCTGTGTAATTTGACCAGTCAGGTAACTGATGGACAGATTATAAAAGAACTGCCCCAACAGGGACTCAAGGATTGAAACTGACCACCAAGATAGCAAACAGTGTTCAAGGCCAGGCTGGATGGGGGGGTGAGTAACCTGGTCTAGTGGAAGGTGTCCCTGCCTATGGCAGAGGGGTTGGAACTGGGTATCTTTAAGGTCCCTTCCAACCCAACCCAGTCTATGATTCTAAAACAGATTTTAAAAAAATCATATATACAAACGCTGAATAAGTTTGAACACAATGATCCTGGCAATGTTTCTGGCCCATGTTCTACTCTATCCATTCAGTTCATTTTTCCAGTATTTTAACAAGGCTGCTTTGGAGCAGTGTCAAGGGCCTGGCTCTAGCCAGGGTAAGAAACATGCCTTCCCTCATCTGCTGAGCCTGTCATTTCCTCACTGAAAGCAATCAGTGTTGCCAGGTATGATATAGCCTTGGTAAATTCTCTTTGGCTGTTTCCAACCATCTTTGTCATTCATATACCTGGATTTAACTTTTAGAGGATTACCTTCATTACTTCCCTGGGAAGATAACAGAGTTATCTACCTCACTATCTATCAGTATATCCAACTAAGTAGTGTACACAAAACCCTAGGGACAGGACAGACAATGAAAAAATTAGTTTTTAAATGAAAGATAAACAGTAGACAGACTTCACCAAAGCCTATTTTATAGGCACAGAAACCCTGTTTTGGAGCTTCACCCACATCTAAAGGCCTCAATTTCATACATAATTGCTATTTTTAGTTACTAATACAATATTACTATTTTTAGAAAACAGGAACTCCCACATTTCCTTTGGTTTTCTGCTTTCCTGTTCAGTTCTATTCACCAGCACAGATTGCAGATAAATGCCTTTAATCATATCTAGGAACATTATGAACAACTGTTTTCAGTTCATCATCTCTCAGGCACTACTTTAGCCTTTGCCAGTATCTTTCAACATTGATTACAGATCAACCAAAAAACCAAAACAATATACAGAACACTAAATTGAATTTTGCTGAAAAACAGCTCCTGGAGATTAATTCTCCTTCCACATACACCTTCCTACTGAAAACTACAGGGTCACTCATGTGACACATAACTCAGCAAGTGGTTCTGAAAGTGCTCAGCTGATATCCAAGCCCACTCTGAATAAGCCAGCTATTTCTCATCATATTGCCAACATGACACAATCTCAGACCCCAGTATGGCCTGGGAAAGTGAGGGGCAGTGGGATGCACCACCACAGTGGTAGACTTTCCAATTTAATGATGATGCCCTTGTCACTACATATTATTTTGAAGTGGAATTTAAGCTTTATAGGTAGCAAAGCATATAGGATCTTCTCAAATATGTGCCTAAAACTGCTGAATGAATAAATCTTTCAAAAACCCAGCAGCACCAGAAAAGCTTCAAAATCTAAGCTAGTTCTTACACAGTCTTACTGACAGCAACAAAATTATTGAAATACATAATAAAAGCTTAAGTGTAGCAAAATTAAAAAACAAAAAAAATAAAACCAACAAAAAACCCCTACCAAAAACTTCCCAGCTTTAACAAGAACTTATGCAGGTCTTTTATCAGCCACATGCTGGTTTGTATCTAGCCTTATGGCTGTGTCAAGCTACTCCAATTCTCAATAAAACAAAAGAACAAGAATAGAACATGTCAGCTTATTTTTGACTGAACAGGCATTCAGATATTTGTTAGCCTTCTTACTAAATTTGTAACAAGAAATCACTGATTCTATTGACCAGAGCAGAGAGAAGACTCCTTTACATTATATAAGCAGAGGAACACATCTTTACCTTGACACATGCTCAAATTTAAACTGCAAACCTGGAGTCAAAACTGGGAGACAGTCAAAGAAGACAGAAATCAAGAGAGCATTAGAGAATGTATACTAGTATGTCTCTCCTTCATAATAGCCATCAGCAAAAAGAGAAAAGAAACCATGAAAGACAGGTGCTATGATGAAGAACAAAACCCTCCAGCCTTAACTGCTCCCATAGAAGTACAGTGTCTTTTGAGCTGTTAAAGACTGAAAACAAAACCAAATGCACACAGTCCACACTGACAAGTACAAGTGATTTCTGTTCCTTGATTTTCTGACAAATATTTCTTCTTTCCTTAATGTACTTTGAAAGCCCTCAGAAACAAAATAATTACATTATATATTGTCTCATTACTAATCTGACCTTCCTTGAAGAATTTAAGAATTGCTTGTGATGATCTACGACATGTAACAAGATACTTTATTGTCGCATAACTATTTTGCTCATCAGTTAAATGAAATTTAACATTCCACTTGTTACTAGCATAGGACTGACTGCACTAAATGAAAAACATCTTTTGCAGAAGAGGTTTTTAAGTGTTTTCATTTACTTCATTTCTTCTACACTTGCAAGATTTTATGTCTCAAATGAGCATACAGTCAACAAAAAGTTTTCAAACAAATGGTATGGTTAAATCTCTTTATCTACTATATGCTAAGAGAAACACAAAATAATTGACAAAAGAAAGCATAAGGTATTTTTCTGGAATGGAATCTGTAGGAAAAGCTCAGATTTCCAACAGTAAAATTGATAACTTTTCTCTCTAGTAACTTCTTACAACATATGTTACATGGATAGGTGTTTCTGAGACTGATATAGCTAGAAGATTTATGATACAAGAATGTATTGCAGGTGAGTTTGCTTACTGTGCTACACCACCCTCAGTTTGCCATCAAACACAAAAGAAATTATTCAGCACCAAAGACAGACATAAAAACTGGCATGCTAAGACAGAGAAATGAGATCACAGCAAAACCAAAGAGTGATTCTCAGCAGAAGGGCCACCATAGACTTTACAAGAAAATTTCTTATTTGAGACGAAAAGATAATAACTGGGAAAAGAACAGTGGTGATGCATGAAGAAACATCCAAATGAGATCATAGCAGCAAAAGCTGCAGAGCAGCTCAGGCTCAAATACTGAATCTTCCTGGTTGGACTGTTCCCTATGGGATGCTGCTGACAGCAAACCAGTATTCCTGGAAAGACATACTTCTTTCTACAAAGTCAGCTCCAACCCAAAAATCTCCATTTGAGTTGAATTACAGCCCAATACAGACCACTAAACATTTTTAGCATTTTGAAAGTCTACAAATGTAGAACTACTGAGTAAAAGTCAGCTACAATTAATTCTGCACTAGTCCTTCACCGAAACCCCTTTTTAAACTTCATTTTGCAACATGAAACTAGAGAACTCTCTCTGACACCTCTAGAGCAAGCGGGGAAACTGAGCATTCCTACTAATACATCTTGTCTGCCAAAACCATCAATAAGATTAAGACAAATGTTTAATAAGCTCTGAAATGTAACAAATACAGAAATGCAACAGTAACTGTTGAAGATTTCCGTGTGCAATGACAGTATTTTGCTACAAGTAATTTGCTGTCAAATCAGTTTTCACATTTGAAAACTATAACTTACAAAGATTAAAATCTTGTCTTTACTTTTTAAAATGAATAATTTTACTTTCAACTCCAAATACTGTCTAATACTATCTGCCCAAAACAAAAGGACAGTTTAAGAAGAAAGCATAGCATCTATAACATTTACCTTGTATCATTTATATGTAAGGGAAAATTAATTTTAAGGACAATAGGTATACCTACATTTACTGTAGCCTTGTCAAGCTCTGCTTCAGAAGATGTAGGTGATAGGGGACTTACAGGACTTAGAGAGGGGGAGCTGTCCACACTAGATATGTAGTCTGGGTCAGGAACATACAAAATCTATAAAGAAGATATAATGTAGTTAGAAGTTAGTTATGCTTTCATATTTACTTTAGATTTCCCACCAGTTTAGGTATATTTACTATTCTTTCTCAAATTAGGCTACACAAAACTGTTTCTGCTCCCATTGCTTTTAAAGAAATTATGAATTGAGGGAAAAAAACAATACTAAACAAAGCACTTGAAATTTTAGCACTTCAAGTTTTAAATGCTATATTGATATAATTTTGATTTTCAATCATAATAACAGAGGAAGAAGTTCAGATAGAAAGCATTAAAAGTATACAGCATGACAGAAATAAGAGTGTCCAAGGAAGATGTGTCCAAATATTTCTCTTGCTATGAGTCTACTATTTGAGCAATAGGGAAACAGACTCACTGAATATATATAAAAAAAATTTCAACTGAAAGTATTCACACTTTAAATACATTATTTCAGCCATGACATGCATTCAATCTACCTAGAGAAATAAAAAATGAACACAGAACTTTATCAAACAAAGGGCAAATACCAAATGGCTGATGGCTGACACCACAGTTGACCTATCACTTGTTTCCAGGCCTGGCTTTTAAGGAGAAGTGAAAATTGAAGGCAAAAACAGGAGGGGAGAAAAAAGGCAACAGTGACCTATAATAAGTGAATGGTAATTCAAATACTGCTGGTAAAAACATCAAGTTTTCAGAGCGGAACATAAACATTATTCAATTTATTAAAAGAGAATTGCAGGCAGTAATATACAGTCACGGAATGTTGCTTGTAAGCTCTACCCTGAATGTGTCTGCTGAGCTAGAGCTCATAAACAGCCTGCTATATTTGCAAAGTAACAATGTGGCTTGTATCTAAGTGTTATTATTGTACCATTAAGCACATTTAGTTTTAAAAGTCCTCTGATCTTATATAAGGGACACAGGTAGCTTCCTTACATGTTTCCTTTTCGGCAGTTATTTAGTAGGCACAAGGAATAGACTGAAAAAAGGAAAAATTCTTTTACAAAGCCAATAAGAAAATCAGTAAGAGAAGTACTTTAGCACTCTGGCAGGAATGAGAAATATAGTAAAAGAGGACTTTGTTGAATAAGTAACATATATAGTGTAATAGTACCTGTCCAGGAACGACTGCTCTGGAGAAAAGCTTATTTAATTGAACCAGTTCATTGGGTGTTGTGTCAAATTTCAAGGCAATACTGTTTAAAGTATCTCTTGATTCCACCTGTATCAATTGGGGAAAAACAAACAAAAAAAAAAACAAACCTGTAAGAAGTTAGTTCAAATAGTGGCTTACATATTTTAGCACATGTAGATTTACCAAGATTCTGATGAACTTTAATATCTTTATTTGTTATGACTACCCACCCCCACAAAAAACAACAAAGCCACCACAAAAAACATACCTACCCCCTAAATATTAGTCTACTGCAATCCCATGTAAAAGCACACCTTCCCACTTTGTTTCCAGTGGCCAGAAGTGTCAGTCACACAGTTTGAGCTGTCAGCTCAGCTACTGCACCAGAACTTCTGATCTACAAATGCACTGCTGGTTACCACCGGGCAATATAACACTGACTGGGTTCACAGAATGATTCATTCCCTCTCTTCAACTGCTTTTCTCCACTTTTCACCTAAAGAAAAACTGAAGAGTTCTCTCCATAAACACACCCTCTTACTATTGAAATAAGTTTCTGTTAGACCCTGACTTTCAGGTAAAATCCATCACTGTGAAAATGCTGAAGCAAAGCAGGTCAACTACTATGACAGCAGATGGAGCATAAGCTTTTTGAGAAAGTGATTCCCAACCAAAGAGAGAATTTTTTTTCAAGCTCAGATTCTGACCTCCATCTCCCAAAGTGTAGTCAAAATTACCTACTAGAAAAAAGGAAAAGGAAAATGTTTTACACAGAAAGACTATTTCAGAATAAAGAATTCAAATCCTTAGGAATAATGGGGTTACAAGGAAACAAACAACTAAAAGGTTTACTGCATAATGGCACAAGACTTCATAAACACTAGGAAAAAGCATATTTTATCAGTTAAGATGAAGCTATATGAGTAAGATATATTTGCAGCTAAATGTAAGTAGAACTAGAGAATTCTTTTCCATATAATTTTGTAAAGATGCACTTCTCAACCTAGATTCACTAACAAAAAAGATATAAGCATTGCCAAAGAAAAGGCAATTAGCTTTTTTAAGATAGGATTAGAAACTTATTTTGAGATTTTTTTATACAGTAAGCCAATAAGCTAAACAAAGCAGCAAACATCTTTCTACACTAGTATTTCCAGTATGGAAGACTGTATTGTAGTAGCTCTCAGTCATTCAGTACTGTATGATCAGAGATATTAAAAAAAAAAAACCAAAAAAACGAGTATTTTCATATGCCATGTTTAATGCTGTACTACAGAAGAAATCAGAACAGGACTGTAACAACACCAGATATGTACTACATGCTCCATAGACCATAACAAAACTAACCACCAAATCATTGAACAGTCAGGTTTCAATCAGAAGCTCTACATGATACACAACGTTTGCTAAAACAAACTGTTTAGTGAAATTCAGAAGTTTTGCCTAAGTTTGTGCTCACATAAATGTTGAAGGGCAACAGCTGCTAAGTAAATTTTTCTTATGTATCACTTAATCATTGAAGCAGGTGAGACTTCAGACTAACTTATAAAACAAATCAAAAGCATTCAAACCACAAAATTTAAGCCCTTTTTAACATGTATTCACTCTTTACAACCTTCTGAAATAAAAAGATCTTGTGAAATAGCTTGGCAACTAAAGGGTTTCTCTCACTCACGGCAAACACATTGGCAAGTATAGGCTTCCTTTTTGTTTGGCTGTCAAGTTTGCACAGGCAAATTTCCACACTTCATGGGACTTCAGGGACCAGCAGAGATACCTTCTCAAAACAATGACACTGCTCACATAATAGAGACTTCCTGAAATATCTTCCCAGATTCCAAGGCCTATTTTCCAGTTCTCAGGCCCTCTACTATTCTAAAAAGTAGAATCTGAACAGCCAAAACCTCAAAGAATAATTTTGTAGAAAAGCACAGAATTAACAAGATTTGAATAGTGCCATGGATTCCCAGCTTTTCCCCTATCAATTCACTACTACAAGAGAAGGCAAGAAGTTATTCCTTCCCCCTAAGAAAAGAAACTTTCTATATACTGACAAAGCTACTTAAATGCTATTCTACATGTTAAAAATCTTATATAAATATTTGAATATTAAAACTTCATTGAGAATGCACCCATGTTTCCCAGGTGCATTTATGTATAGCAGCAGACTGAGAACTTCAGCCACCATTATATCTGGTTCAAACTACCTTCATTTCCCTCAGATCAACAGCTGGTAAAGTTATTAAAAACTTTATTCTACTGGTATTTTAATGAACTTCACTCAACAGTCAGAATTCACTCATTCCTCCATTAAAAATTAAACATCAAATACATATGAATCAGAGTGCAGAAATATTTTTTTATTTCAACACTAGGTGTCCATGAGCCAGAAAATCAAACATAGTGTGTTTTAATGCTCTTAAACTAACAAAATTAGACAGGAAGACTAAAAAAAGGTGAGAACAAAAGGGCACAAATAGCACAGCTTTGGCACTGTACACAAGCCTTTAGAAATATCAATTATGTCCAAATTAACTAATTGTTAACATGCCTAATTTGTATAATATGCAAAATCAGCAAAACAAACTCTGTAAATATCATAAAGCCAGCATCAAAAAGAATTAATAAAAGACAGAGATGAAGTAACATCACCATTATGATCTACATTTCCAATATTCCTCAAAGCAAGTTAAAAGATTATGACAACGGCATGCTCAAAGAAAAGTGGCCGCCAAAAAAGAACACACTCCTTGGGTTTGAAATGGAAGAGCCAAGAAATTAAAAAAAAAAAAAACCACCAAAACTCCTAAGTGTGTAGCTTTCTAAATAGTATGTAAAGGCTTACAATGGCAATACAACTAGTGGCACCAGAAGAGAACCCTTAGCACTCTCTACATACAGGTAGAAAGCTCAGTCTCAAGGCTATGGTCTACTAAAGGCTTATGTGACCTTCAGGAATTGACTGGGCTCTTCCTTAACCTGCACAACATAATCTGTGTATTAAGGACATACTACTTCAGGAGAGCACAACCTTCAATCTCCAGAGAGATAAAGGGAAATCTTAGATTAGATCTCCAACACTCATAAACCAGATCATCCATTTCAACTACTCACAAATAGTTTTCTAAACAAAAATCAAACCTATCTGTAAATAACCACAATTATTTCTTTCTTGTCCCTAAAAGGAAGAGCAGTAAGAAGGCTTTCACTGAAGTCAGAAGCCTGCTAGCATGCTACAATCACTGGTGTCAGTAATAAGCCCTCTGCTCATGCTCCATTATTCACCCCTAGCTGGCTCTTCTGACACCTTAAGCAGGCACCAGTTGTGTTTGTACAAGATGGAACACAAAAGGCTGAAGGGGAAAACATATGGCTTGAGCAGCAACTGTGAATTCTGAAATAACAGACAATATCAACTCACATCTAATATGCTGATTCACATTGAGAAAAGGATAAACTCTATTAAAAGATATCTGTTCACTGTTTAAACAGTACCAGCAGAAATGAACCAGTTTTTTCTGTATTCTTTAGAGGCAGTTCAGGACTTACTGGCGTTCATTAGTACCATATCTGCTGACATCTTCTCTCTGCTGCTACATACAGAACAGCAGGTTCAAGTTTACATGCCTTGTGAATTTTCAATTAAAATCTTAAACATTAACTCCACTCTGTCTTTAGCTTTAAAGAGAAAATTTATTTTATTGTTCATTTGTCCCATAGTAATTTTTTTTTCTAAAAATATTCCGGTGTGAAGTCTAGTTCCTATTAAAACCCCATAGTTTGCACAAGTGAGATGTCAACTCTCTCCAAACTTCATGAATACAAATAAGACCTTCCCTCCTAAAACCATGTAGCCATTGGAAAAATTAACATATTAAATTATTATATTAAAAAAGGCAAAAACCCCCACTAACTTCACCAATGCTGGAAGGTGAGGGGGAGTCTGGTTTCTGCCTTCACTCTATACTACTTCTCAAAGAAGCACCACATGTAGGTATATAAATACACGTGTGTGCACACATGCGTTGTCACTGTGACAGGAAGTAGGATGAAGTCAGAAACAAGACACAAGGGCACCTCTTCACATATAACAAAGTAATAAATTATAACAGTAGCAAATTACCACAACAGCTACCAGATCTCTCTTACAGTAAGCATAAGCTCAGTTCCTAAAGGTTATATCTGTGTATTTTACTGAAATATATGCACACAAATTAACCTAACATGATGCTACTCAAGAGTTCCATGAGCCTCATGACTGAAATGTACAGCAAGACCTGACAGAATACAGTATTTGTGAAGCTGAAATGCACCATCTTACATACATGCTACAGGCTCTTATAGAAGGTGGACTAAGTTTAATGAAAAAAAGCCTTTGATTCCTGTGAATCATCTTTTTGACTCACAAGGAAGTGATGCATACTTCAGAACATATTAAGAAAGCTATTTTTGGATCTAAAACTCCACCTACTGGAACATAAAAACCTGCAGAAGTACATGACAACTTGACACAAACACACACCAAGTTAAAAAAGGAAAGCTCGTTGCTTTTACTTTGCCTGGAATGTTACATACCAAAGTAAAAGCACTCACATGGTGGCAAGAGGCAAATTACTGGATTTACTGAGTATGGATGCCAGTAATACAGAGCTACACCTGACTGTTTTTCCCAAGTATTTCAGACCAAATCGAGTTAATATAACATCAACAGTCACATTTACATTAAGATTCTTCAACTGCTAGAATCTAAGCAGCAGGAATTTCTGTTTTGAATTCCAACTTCACAGAAGTCTTTAGAGCAAGCTAGAATTATATTTCAATTCCAATAAAAGCCACGCTAATGAAATGCTTCTTGCTCCACTACACACATACTCTGTCTCTATCCAAAAGACTATCACAGCCCTCTCAGTACTTAAGCAATTATCACAGCTTGGCTTAACGTAACACAGTTAAGACTTCCCTGTATCTCTTATTCCTGGAGTAAGAGAACACCAAGAGGTCAAGTGAAGACTTTTCATAAAGCAGTTCTCATTTTTATTTATCATGTCCAGCTTCAAAAGCATTTAAAGATAACTGTGGCAGACCATCCCTAATTTAACATCAACTCTATAAGCATTATTTATAGGCTTAATTGTATTTCCAGTACATAACACAAGACAGATGCTTCTCACTTCTGTTTCCCTTAGTAACCACAAATATGAAAGCTGACTGCAGCACAGTTTGAGGGTCATTTCAAGAACAGAACAGGGAGAGAAAGGCTCCATTTTCAGATACTGATGCAGAAACTGAGTTATACAGTAAAAGGCACAGATCTACGGCAATTATTATAAGAATACCAGGAAGTCAGTATTCAGTATTCAAGATGCAGCTTCCCTTTACAACTTTATTCTGTTGCTCCTCCTGACAGCAACAGTTTAATAATAATGCTGAAAGCAGAGAACTTGCACATAATTATATAACTATTGTTATTTGTTTCTAACTAGTTACCTAAAAGTGAACCAGTCAACAGTTTGATTTAGCTTGGAATTTCTAAGGAAAAAAAAGGCACTTCAGGGGAAAAAACAGTATTAGTACTACTAGCTAATTCCCTAATTTAATTTCTGTCAAATTAAACTATGAGATACACAGAATTCTAACATTAAAGGCAATACACATTACAGTTTTGCTTATATTTTGTAACACAACTTTTTAGCCTGCGTTTGCTTTGCAGTAACATTCTAACAATAAAGCAGTAACTTACAGAATATTCAAGAGTCCCTCTAGGTTTTTGAAAAGACATTCGTCGCCCATCTTTCTTGTCTGGGGTCTTCTTCTGGCCAGCATCTGAAAAAAATTGAGGCAATGCGTGTGTTAAATTCATTTTCCTCTCTCAGTACTGTCACAGGCTGCTGACTACAGCCCCGTGGGCAGACATCTAATCCACCAGTTACACAGCTTACTCCTGCTGATTCCAACAGACACCAGCTGCTAAAATAGGGACTTCATTCCTCTGCAATGCTTTAAGAATTTGACCAATACAAACAACTGATAACTGGAAACCAACTAACTGCAGAAACACTTGCTGCTATCCAAGAAGAGATTAATGAAGAATAAATAGGACATTGAACCCATGAGGGAAAAAACATTTCTGGAATTGCTGTGTTTGATTTTGTATCATACTCAGTCTGCTTTCATCTGAGAGGAGATGATCTAGAGTTCCTGCATGTTTGATCTAATCATTGGAGATATTTAGTCACTGTTTGATAATTACAGAGTATTTAAAGTTTTTTTATAAAACAAAGAGCATTAGTATTAAATTCATAATTATCCTATCTGTAGTAAACACACAGAGCTAGTAAATAAACACTAAAGATTCTACATACATTATACAAATGAAAAACTTCTTTTTATTGGGGCACTGTATTTTGATGACCTGTTTCACAGGCTAAGCAAGCAACCATCTGTAACTAAAGTATGCTCTATTATTTTAAACTAACTGGCTTGATATTTATGATAATCACGATGCAGCTGTGTAGTTACATGGTTCAAAAGAAATCACATCTCTAGAAAAGTGAGAGTTTTAATATCTGCATCCATACACACACACATGGATTTTTAAAATTCATCTCCTCCACCACATGGCCTCCACCTTCAACAGTCAAGTATCTGCTATTAAGGAGCCCAAAATACTTACATGAATGAGACATTAAGTTTTCATGCTACAATGGGAATAGTTATACTCCCATTTTGATACATTCAAATTTTTTACCATAATTTACTCAAACATTTCAAGCTAAATTCAATAGAAGCAAGAAACCTTATAAAATGTATTTAAAAAATATTTTAGCTTGGCTACATTGAGAATAGAATATTTACTGTAATCCATTTACGCCTCACCCCACCTGAAGTACTAAGGTAACATGCTACAAACCAACAGCATCTTTAGTGCACTATTAGATTTAAATAGCTCACAGCACTGATACTGGAAGAAACTAGACAAGTATAAGTACAACCTTCCTGCACTCCCAAATTTCTACATGGATAGCCAAAACTATTAAAATATAGAGGGCACGGAAATCACAACACAAATTACACAGCAAGTTCTGCCAAAGAAGAAGAAACAAAATGAAATCTTGAAAAAAAAAAAACACAAGAGAAAACCTACCTCAGAAATATCTTATATTTGCTATATAGAACAAGCTGCACAAGACAACAAAGTAGTGATTTCTAGCAGACCCAACATAAATCTCCTGTGGTACTCTTTATAAAGATAAAAAAAGGATATAAACTTTGGTCTAATTCATCAGGTTTTATATAGCCTGAGGAAGAATGCACCCATATCTAAAACTGATCCATGGATGGTATTAATTATGATATGTTTTTATAGCTATGAATAACATTCAGAACTAAGCCTACTTCTAAAAAGTCTCTAGCAATTCTACAAACCTGTACACTAATTCTGCACACTGCTATCTTCATTCAGTACATCAGAAGGTACTTCTTCCCTTATTTACTAATAGCAGCTTTTTAGAACTTAGTTGGAAGAAACATTCATTTCTGATTATACTCATAGCATTTAAACTTACTACAAATGTCTCTGAGGGAAATGAAACCAACTCAGTAACAATAAAATACACTAGAAGTTTGTGTGTAGGCTTAGTAGAAGCCAATATTCTCCTTGTCTAGGTCAAATATTTTGTTAGCAAATTTTTTACCTGACCTTGCAGCACAACAGGTGCCTCCACAGCAAGCTACAGAAAACCTAACAGTTGCTTGACTTTAGCTGTTCCAAATTTTTCAGTCCTTATCAAAGCTTTGCCAATAGCCTAATTATTTTCTTTCAAGAGCAGTCTGGGTCAAATAAGCCTAAGAAAAAGAGAAAGGATGCAACTAAAAATAGACTGATCTCAATCAGGATGCCATACATGCCTCAATAACCTCTAAATGGAGAACCCTTATTCCAGAACAAGATGTCTTCTTCCCCTCCTCCCCCGCCATGAGATGGAAGTAAAGAAGCCCCATAGTACAAATATATGTACACTCACTTCAGTTGTATACAGCCCAATGTAGTTTGTGGGGATTTTCTCAACCCAAATTTAACTTTCTTTTTTCTTCTTACTGGTTCAAGTGTCTGAAGGCACCTTGCAGACAGGTGCCACTCTCTCTCTGTAACTGAGCAGCAGAATGAAGTCGTGCAAAAATACTCACTTCTGTTCCTTATGCCAGAAATAAGAACGGGAAATTATTTGCTCTTCCCAGTAGAAGAACCTTCACTGCTGCTTTAGACTTAGAATCACAGAATGATCACAAAAAAATCCTGAGTTGGGACTCACAAGGATAACTGTGTCCAACTCCTGGCCATGCCCTAGACAACATCAAGGGTCACATCATGTGCCAGAGAGCGACTGTTCCAGTGCCCAGTCATTCTCTTCTTGAGGAAGCTTTTCTTAACACCCAGCCTAAACCTCCCCTGACATGGCCTTATGGTGTTCCCTCAGGTCCTGTCACTGGTCAGAGAGAAGAGACGAGTGCCAGTCCCTCCCACTTCCCCCTTCTTGAGGAAGCTGTAGGTCTCTATGAGGTCTCATCTTCTGCAAGCTTGACAGACCAAATGACTTCAGCCACTTCTCATATGGCTTCCATTCTAGGCCCTTGATCTGCAGAGATTTGAGAGAACTCTGGTAACTTTAGGAAAATAAGATCAAACAGAGGGTAGGGGTGGGGAAGACAGGTCCCTGTTGAAGGCATCTTGTAAGAAAGCCAGGAGAGTTCCTCCCACAAGTTTTCCAAAAGTTTATAGTCTGCAGCTGGGGTTTTTGATGTCCCCTCCTCCCCCACCTTCCATAAGGAAGGCAGTAAATCCTACCCTTCCATTAGTGCCCCCTTCCATTCCTTCAGTCTGTGAAGGCATTACCTCCCCCTCACTATATGGGTACAGATTCAAGTGTTTCATAACCTGACACAATGTGAGTCTCCTGAGTCAACAAGAGATGGAGACAGGCAACACTGAGCTCCTTGTGTGCTGACTACCCAGCTGGCCAAGCTACCAAAATCCACACCTCTGCCCACAGCCCAAGTGCTCGAGCTGTCTGCTCATACAGAACACATCAATTTGGACCCAACCTCTCAGAAACAAAACTAGAATGTATTTCAGCTGTGAAAACAGGTCAGAGTAGTAGAAACATTAATTCAGCCTCCCTGATGACACACTACAAGGCCTCTATCTCTCACTAAATCAGCCAGCTATTCATTTTTGAGGGCAAAGGAAAGGAGTCTTCCAGCCAGTGCCCCTAGCATTCTAGGAAGCACATGCAAGCAGAAACAACTGCCAGCATAGAATGCTAAAAAAAGTCTAAAAAGTCCTCAGACCCAACAAGAGTCAGTCTGATGATTTCATTTTACTTATTTTCCAGGTAACTGTTGCAGAGGCTCTCATTTTGTTAGGTTACATGCAACCATTACTTCATCTGCCAGCAGCAAGACAGTGAGGCTAACAAAGGTTGATGCTCTCAGACCACACCAAGAAAAACCTGACACCACTGACCACACTTAAACACAACCTCAAGAGTCAAGTAACTTGTTCAACATGGGATCTGGGGTGCTATATTATCAGAGCTCTTAGCTGTGCTGTTTTAGGCAGAAAGAAGATAAGACTTTTTATAACAACAGGATTCATGCTTTAATTCAGGACTGGGTGGGCCTCCACAACAGCTTGAAACACTGAAGTCAAAAAGTGCATGCCAGATCCACAAATGGCAAGAAAATATTTCAGCTAGGATTTAAAATACTAGGACTAGAAAGTTCTAGAAAGGCAGAACATGGTGTTCAAAATGACACAAGACCAATATTTAGTCTGAATGCACAAGCTCAGAATCTTGAGGTTAAATGACTGCAACATACGAACAATTACATATAATCATCCAAGACAGAAAGGACTCACTGTTTCAACATGCTTACACAGGATAGGAAAAGGGGGCTTATAGACATTATGTTTTAGGAAGATGCAATTTTCAATAAGGCAGCTTTGACATTAAAATATTAATTAGTCAGTGGCATTCAACCCAAAACAACTAAAGTCAAATGCTAACATTTATAGCAGGCTTTCTATAAACTGCCTCTACATGGCCCTGTGCCACTGAATTTTGGTTGACGGAAAATATTCTTGTGGCACTTGCTAGCTCAAATTATTATGACAAGAATGGCATTTCTCATTTCTTAGTAAGCCACCTCAGCTTAATTGTAGACCTTCAATTTGCTGTTGACTGATGCTTTTAGCACACCTTTGGAGTTCTGGCACTAAGAGCTGGTAAAGATAAGGATACAAGCTAGGAACTGCATAGGAGGATCTTCAAGCTCTGCACAGAGCCAAATGTATTCACTTCAACCTTGTTGTCTGCACAATAAGATTAAATCTCGACTTGCAATGTTTCTCAGCTGCTATTCCATTCATTCCAATGTAACAAAAATAATTTTTTCCAGAGAAATAAATTGATAAACCAAACAAGTATCATCTGAGAAAAAGCAAAGAATCTGGACAAGTCCACAATTACTGTAAATGGTTTAAAATTAATAAATGAGCTTGAAGTATCAAGCTTATTATGGTCAAGAAGATAAGAAAAGAATATTCATCCACTGTCCATCAAGAACTGCACAGTTGTGCCTCAGATTTACAGGTGTTTAAAAAAAAAGGAAAAGGCAGCAACTTTGTCAAATTTTTGTCTAGGACACAGTTTTTCACAGGATCTTAAATATGCAGCACATATGGGGTAATGAATCAAACTCAGAAAAGTAGTCTGAAATATTTTCAAATACATCTTTATTTAGCAGTGCATGGAAACAATTCGCTAATTGATAAAACAGGAAGCACAGATATTACATCTTTATTAGATTAGTTCTGCTCAATAACAATTAGATCATTATAATTTATTCATAAAGAAGCAAAAGAGATTAAAGTAGGAAATCTTTATATTCCAAAAGACCTGGTGACCTGACTCTCCTAACAGCAGGGACTACATTTCAGTCAGCAACTGTCTCATTAACCCTCTTCCCCTCCTGCAATTAGATATGCTTACAATAATTACAGGAATATTATTTGCAGTTCTCTTCCAACATCTTAGGAACCAGAAACAGAGGCCCTAGCCTACAAGATACTTGCAGTCTGCAGTTTTTTAGCTAAAATTGTAGGCTTTCAGACCAAGGCAATGTCATAATGCCTCCTTCAGTCTCTTCTTTCTAAACAACTGCTATCTGTTCTGATTCAGTCTTTCCAAGTCATGCCCTCAAAACTCTTGATCCTTATCACTGCTCTTCACATGATGCTTTTGTTCACATTTTTCTCTAGCAAATCCCCAAGCTCAGTGAATGTGAGACCTTGCAAATGTTGCATTAGCACGTTGAACACATCAAAGTAGCTTTTTCCTGCAGCAGATACAGTATTAATCCAAGTTCATTTTGTGATTCCCCTTACACACAACACCCGGCTATCCAGTCAGATGCACAGCATGCAGGCAGAAATAAATAAATTGATGATTTCAGGAATAAAAACAATTGAAGAGAAACAAACATAACACAGGACACTTCTCCAGGGGGTTAGGATGTGCTCTGTGCATGATACTCCTGGTATGTACATCACATAGGCTTTCTTCTAAAATAAGATTTCACATTCAAAGTAAACAGAAATGCTTTACCAAATGTTCAGATTATGCCACTGTACATCTTAACCAACAGTAAGCTGCCTTTCCTTTCGATTTACAATATACATGTATACACTTTAATATATCAGGAACCACTCAACTCCAATCTCCACCTTCTATAAAATCTTTCTGCAGTCCAAATACATCTTTTAATGGAAACTATTGATACAGTAAGTTAACTTTTCCAATAACTCACTACCTCTTTCAGATATTAAAGCCTATTTAGTCGTACATGCTCAAGCCTACCCAATATCACATCAGCAGTCTGACCATCAAGCAGCAATATGAAGTTATATCCTTCCCTATCTTCAAGAATTTACACTTTGCCTTATCACACTTCAGCCCATGATACCTACCCTTTTCTAAGAGCTCAAATCAGTCAGCTTATCCTGCTGACTTGTGCACTACAACTGCTCTGCTCACATGCAAATGGATCTGCTTTGGATGTGGAGTCATTCGCAGAGCATCCGTAAACATCTTGCTGTACAAGTTTATTGCATTAGGTTTGCAGATAAATGGGGGACCAGTCAAGATACATGATGGCAGGGCTGCTGTTCAGCAGGACCTGGACAGGCTGGGGAACAAGCTGAAAGGAACCTAATCAAATTCAGCAGGACAAGTCTTCTGCACAGGAAGGAAGAGCCCTTGGTGTTGTACAGTTGGCACGGCTCAGCCAAGGAGGAGCTCTGCTGAAAAAAAGCCCCATGGGTCTTGGTAGGCAGAAGCCAAAACAGGAGACAGAAGCATGACCTGGAAACAAGGGGGATGCAACAGCATCCTCAGCTGTATTACCATGAACAGCGGTCAGCAGACTGAGAGCACACCTATTATCCTTGCACTGCAATGCCTTTGGAATACTGGCTCTAGCGTCCTTCTCCCTGAAGACATTCAATATAGGGAAGGCACAGATAAACAACACTATTTTGGTGAAGGGACACCAAGGTAGTCGAGGGCTGTGAGAAGAGGTCAGGAAAACAGAGCCTCTCCAGTTTGAAGGAGAAGTGGTTTTGAAGGGCTGTAACAGCAGCCATCCTGTACCTTCTACACAGCTTTCCCAGGTGTCAAGATGACAGAGCCAGTCTCTCCAGCGATACACAGCAGGAGAACAAAAGGTAACAGACAAAGAAGAAACAAAAGCGCTTCTGAGTAGACAGAAGGCAAAAAACCCTAATTGACCAGTGCAGCTGTGCAGTTTCCATCTCTTGACATTTTCAAAGCAGAATAAAGCACTGAGAAATCTAGCCTGAAGTCATCACCTTCCCACCTTTAGCAGGGTCAAACAACCTTACTTGCAATTTGAGTTATCTGTAACTATGATTCCTTCCATTTGTCTGGCAGGCAATACAGATACATAAGGCCACCCCATCAAACCAAGCCAGAGGGAGATTTACACATATACCATAAGGTGGGTTGCTTGTTGATGAACAGAAAATTATTATTCATACATGTAGTGACCTGAAATGTTGCTATGAGTACACAGGTTCTCAATAAAATATCAACTTCTAAATTGTTTGAATGTTAGAAATGGAAATTAACCAGAAAAAATAAGATAAAACCACAACTAATATAATACAGTAAAACAAAAATTCAATACAGTCAAAGGATACCAGAAAAAAAAACATGTTTCAGTCATCTGCTAGATTAGTATATAAACTAAACTTCAGTTAAACATTTGATACATCAGAATCCTGCTGAACAGCAAAAATTGGACAAAGAATTGTGAAATATGTAAAAGATGCAGTGAAGAGAAGAGAAATACAAATCAGGAGAATGGAGAGGTATATTAATGAGATCCCAATGGAGTAGTTTTTAACACAGTACCATTGCACATCAGCAGACAAATTCAAAAGGAAAATCAACAGCAAAGACTGTGTAAAAGGACACACAATGAATTCTGAAGTTTCAAAGCTTGGAGGAATAAAAGCAGGGAAAGATGCAACAGTACAAAGCAGAACCTGAAATAAAAGATCATTTAACATCACATGCACCAAGGGAATACTGAAGAAATCCTGTACATTAGTAGCACAGAAGTCTGAAGAAGAGCTTGTGCATACATTAACATATCACAAGATGACTGAGTCACCAGCCTGATACATTCCAAGATCACATTTGCTTCTTATGCCTGTACCAACTGAATTATTTTCAGCCATGAAAGCAAAGCATTAGCGTCTTTGTAAAGTGTGTTGGTACATTTCATATGTGCTTCATCCGGAACAGTGTGTACAAGAAAACTCACAGAAGTGTGTCTCCCCAGTTTGAATCCTCTTCCCTACTTTATCATATACCTGGTAATTTCTTAAAAATGAAGTACTGAATAAAGATGAAAGGAGAAAGTAACCTGCCCTATATTTGCTTTATTCTAAGATTTTTAGAAAGAAAGATACTAACTTTTATAGCAGGATTTGAGAAATGTATTTTAAGTTGGCAGTGCACATTTATCCCTCTAATGTACTGCTGCTGCCTTGACAAGCCACAGAGTTTACTGGATATACTGCGTATGGTAACCTTACCAATCAAGACTCCAAAGCTGGTATGAAAGAAATGTAAATAAGCCCATAGGCCAGATGGTTCAGAACTGAACAATCAAGTTGAACCTGAGGGAGAAAAACAACAACAACAAAAGTTTCAATAGAAGGCAGCTGTAAGAACTTCCCTGACAGACTGGTTCAGAGGAGTCTCTGAATCACTGATTTTTATTTAACTTCTGTCCTTAATGAAAGACACACTGCAGGAAGTCAGCACTACCCGTGCAGTGTATTTTCTCCCTCCACGAAGTGAGGTGAAAGTATCTTGGAGGGAAGAAGTGCAAGACTCAAGGTACAAAAGTATATCCTCACAGATCAAAGGGTCATTCAGAAGACAAGCCTCTTGAATACACTTATTCCAGCCTCCAGTTTAAAATAGAATTATTGTCAACATCAAATCAGGTCAGCTTAGAGCTGTCCCAGTGATTGACCACTCTGTGTGAAGTTTTTTCTATTGTCCCATTTCTATTGTCCTAAGCTAAAACTCAGGCTCCTCCTCCTCCTTAATCTCCTAGCACTGAGAAGAGTGTGTCCCTCTAGGTAGATATAGGAGGTAATCAGATTGCCTCTAAGTTGTCTTGGTCTCCCCTCTGCATCACTAAAGCCCAGCTCCCTCAGCCCCTCCTCACAAGCTGATGCCCTGTGCCCCTAGATAAACTGGCTGGACCCTCTGTAGTTCCTCAGCAGCTCTCCTGAACATGGTACACAAACCAAAGAGCACATGCAATGTATACACTCAGCAGCATCACAGAAAAGATGCAAAACCATGTTTCACTGCTGGTCACACTCTCCTTACACAGCAAAGCAGACTGAACTATGGGATGCACTGCTGGCTCATTTAAGTAAAAGGTTTGTATAGATGAGACTCAAATTAAACTGAAACTTCAAGTTAATTCTGCAGAAAAGATAATTCTTAATCACACATTGCCTAAAACCGTGAGTTGCATCTCAAAGCAACTAAAACCACAATTAACTTCAGCATGCTAACATCTATAGTACATAATAATCAAGAAAATGACACCACCGTTCTAGTAAAGTTTCAAGGTAAATCCAGGCTTGAATACATACATATTAGCTCATCCTATAAAATATCAATAGATTATATTTAGAAGTTGTATTTCAAAGCTTAGAGGCATTTTTGAAAAAAGAAAACCTTTACACTGACACTGAGAGTGCCTTTACTAAAGCCAGATGTTTTCTCTTGACTTTCTGATTCTATTTGCATTTTTATCCTCCATCACAACCATTAAAAGACAAAAAATCTTTATAAAGTTCTTTCACTAACTAGGCTGCTGACACAAACAGTGTAAACCGAATAAACAGGTTTACAGACTCCTATGGCACTACTCAGTCTTCCAGTGAGTACTTTCTCCCTACCAAGAAATACTATAGACTGTTCTGCATGTGTCCAAAGAAGTGATTTAAAGCACAGCATTGGAACAGACCTGCCTCCTTGAACTTGGAAACGTGACAGAAAAGCTGTTCAACTGCTCAAAAAGACAAGTATGAAAACAGTAAGGGTAAAATTATTAATATTACATTAATTAAATTGAGATACTTCATTGTAGAAGCTAAAAAAGGTTGGATTTTGTTTCAAAGAATTTGAAACATGGTTTTAAGGCATTTATGAAGAACTGTTCTCTTAACAAGTAATGTACAGTCACAACTGAACCACTCAAAAATCCAACAAAAAAAAAACAAAAAAAAAAAAAAAAACAAAAAAAAAAAAACAAAACAAACCAAACAAACAAAAACAAAAAACCAACCAACCAACTGAAAGCCCTAGCTGGGGAGCTAAAACTACAGTAATAGGTAGGCCTGGATTCAGGACACTGCAGAGACTAAGCATTTGGAGCATTTAGAATCTGCTATTAAGTCTTAAGCTAATGCCAGGGGACCCATCTCTAATTATAACAGAGGTCTGATTTCAAATGAATCATTGTAATCATTGTGACAGCTTCCACAGCACCCATTACCAGGGCACAGGTGGTTTGTGAAAGCCAGCAAAACGCTCCACAGAAGAATTCTACAGTCACAAGAATTTGTTTTTGCCCATAGCTGACAGAAACCCTGTGAAGGGGAAGGCAGCACAGGAGGGCCAAGGGGCCCTTGCCTTGCACATACTTCACCTAGGTGAGGAAAAAGGTGCAATAAAGTCCATAAACACAGAGACTCACCCTGCATTCTAGAATTTGTCATTAACACAAACTTTAAGCATTATATTATGAAAGCATCTGTGAAGATACATTTTCTGCTCAAAGCTAGAGGAAAAGAAAACAGAACATTACAATGCAGTCTGAGTTAAGTCTTTCTCCCAGAAGAAAGGAGGAAAGTAGGGCCTTTCCCTCCAACAAATCTCATGTATCACAGGAGACGCTTTATACTAACAGCTGAACACAAGGCCTTGTAAGAGATTAAAAGGCCAGAAGATGCTAAAGCATTTTACTGCCATTTTGGTTCTGCAAAAAGAGTGTAAGCAATTTTTGTCAAAAAGTCTTTAACTGTTTGCAGAGGCCTTAATCAAGGCACTTCATTTTGCTGCTGAGAAACAAGTTATAGTCTCTATCCCTCCCTGTGTATGCTGCAGGGAGGGACATGAAATAAATAAAGAGTGGCAATGTAAATATAGCTGGTTACAAATTATCCTTTCTGTGCAAGAACTGTGACCCAATGCACACAAGGAAAAAACATCTACATCTGACTGGCTGCAAAGGCATTCCTATTACCTTGCCTACCACACTGAGTAGCAGACCCAGCTTCCCTTCAAGGGAAACAACTATTTTACTCTTCCATAATAACCCTACAATAACAAAGAAACTTAATGTGTTTTAATATTCATTTCAGTAGAGACCTGACTTCAGCATCAATTAGAGACTCTAACAAACATTCATTCATCTACTTCACACAGAACTTCTCAAAACAGGGAAAAAGAGGAAAATACTATTCCTTGTATGCTCCTCTTTATTTATTACAAAGCACTTTCACAAATTTAACTTCATATGTTTTTTTCTTTCCAAGCAATCATTAGATCATGCTGCTCTTACTAGTTATGTCATGACTTGTTTTTAACCCCCAATCCATAGCATTACCTCTCTAAGAGATTTCACTGCGTGCTCCTCTTCTGCATGAACGAAGATATGTGCATTTACTGACCACCCCTAGAGTTTTCATGGTATTTCTTGCCAATATAAGTGCTCACATCAGATACTTACAATACCTATACCAACAGCCACTACAGCATCATCAAGACAAGAGGTGACAACAGCAGCCCTCCTCCTTCCAGGCACAGGACAAGGAGTCACCTACTGCTGTCTCCTGACTGACCTGTTTGGCCACTGAGTGGCACAGGTACTACTTCTGCCCTTAGCATCCCCAAGCCTACTTCCCAGTAAGGCTGCCCGTTCCTAGGCAGCACCAGAGGCAGAGGCAACCCCGCAGACAAAGGACATCGCCAATTGAGGAGCATGTGCTCCAGGTGCTTTCCTACACCCTGGTCTATGAAACTACCAGGAAAGGGAAGTTAATAAAGGAAGTGTAGGAGCTGTGTCACGGAAATCAGGAAGACGTTCAGTCGGTTTGCCGCTGGTAGACGCAGCCCCGCCGCAACCGCTCCGTGGCGCGGCGCCGGCAGCTCCCGGCCCCGGCCCATGTGCCGGCCCTTCCCCGCCCGCCCTGCGCCCCTTCCCCCGCCGCCTCCTCCCTGTCGCCCTCCCCCGGCTGCCGTCGGAGCCGCCCGGAGCGGGGCAGCAGCCGCTGTCGTTCCCTCTCCCCGACGGCTCGGCTGCCAGCCCGGGACACGGCGGGGCCGCTCCGGGCTGAGAAGGGACCCTCTGCCCCGGCTGCTCCCGCTTCCCGCCGAAGCCCGCGCACTCCAGGAAGGCTCGGGAGGGGCGAGGAGCCGAGCCCGCTGCCCGGGGAGGCCCGGGCCGCCCGTTGCCCGCCGTTACCCCCGGCCACCCCCGCGCCCTCGGCCCCTTCCCCAGCGGTACCTGGCGTCGGCTTGGCGGGGCCCGGCTCCCCGCGGCTCCGGCCATCCTGGCAGCGGCCGTGGCGGAGACCGCCGGGCACGGCGCCCCAGAGGCGGCTGGCGGTGCCGCGGAGCAGGCGGCTGCCCTTGCCGGTGAGGGCAGTCAACGAGTCCATGGCCGCGCTACCGGCCGGGGGGCGCCATGACCGGGCCTGGACCCGCGCGCCGCCGGCCCGCGCCGCAACTTGGGCAAACTTTGGGGCGGCCCCGCCCCCTTTTAAAGGGGCCGCGCCGCCGCCGCGGGGCGCGGGCGGGGCCGGGACGGCCGGGGGGCGCTCCTCTGTCACCGGGCCGGCCGGCGGGCCCTCTGTCAGTCCCCAGGCCGGCCGGGGGGCGCTCCTCTGTCACCGGGCCGGCCGGCGGGCCCTCTGTCAGTCCCCGGGCCGGCCGGGGGGCGCTCCGTCAGTCTCCGGGACGACGGGACACCGACTCCCTCTGGCCTTGGGCAGGCTCACGGCCACCTGTTCATCTTCACGGGCTCACCCGCAGTCCGGAAAGTTGGTTGTGTTTCGTGGAAGCGCGGAGCTTTACAACCACGTGCTGCAAAGCTTTCCACGAACTTTCAGCTTTCCTATCTCAATATTCCCAGGCGTGAAAATCAAAGCAATCCCTCACTTCTAAATCTTTTCACAGTAATGAAGATGTATAGTATAAAAGTAAGTATAAAACAGGACCGGCCGTGACACTGTGTGGTTTTGCTGTTCCTGACTCCTGCCTCTCTCCCAGTGTCCCTGCCTGCCGTGGGATGCCGCCACCCTTGCTTGTGCCAGGCAGCCACGTCCCGGTGCCCTCCTTTGAGGGTTTGCCAACATCGATACCCGACTCAACCTTTGAACCGACTAGGTGACTTCCAGCAAAACTTACTAGGTATACACTTTTTCTTTCTTTTTGAAAAAGACATTTGATTTGTGGTATTCATTTGTACCTTTGCATTCTTCATCCCCATAATTCTTAGAACTTTTTGTTTTGTGGTATTCATTTGTACCTTTGCATTATTCATCCCCATAGTTCTTGGAACTTTTTAAGTTTTGAAAAAAACAAAACTAATCAAAACATGATCCAAGAGTTTTGCAGAAAAATAAATACCTAAAGCATTGAATCTCATTATTAAGATCTGCCTTATGATGTGTTCTGCATGTATTGAGGCTGAAAGAACAGCCATATAATGATATTTATACCTGTGCCATACACCTTGAGAACGCAGAACTGTAAGCTAATGTGCTTATATTTTAATATGAGTATGATACAATTATGCACTGCATCTAGCTGCAGATGAAGGCATTGTTTAATAAAAAATGCTCTTGTTGAGCCAAATCTATTGTGTACATGCAGAACTACCGAACAAAATGCTGAGCTATTTCAACTCCTATTCACTTGTAGCAGCTGCTCAATTAAATCAGAGTTTAATGTCAGCATTTTAGAGTGCTGATTTCTGAGGGTTACTTGATTTAAACAGTACACTCAAATCAACCTTTCTACTACTCAAATCAGTTCTTGCTCAGGAGGTAATGATGTTCAAGACTTTTTTCAAATAAAACCCTTCACTGAAAGAGAACAAGAAAATTTTGACAGATTTAGCTCCTCCTTCCTTTCCCCAAGATCTTCCAGTAGAAATGGATGAGTAATCTGTCTGTTCCAAGGCTAGTGAATAAATCTGGTACTATGGAGTCACTGCATGGTCTAAGTACCACTAGATATTTAGAATATAAACAGTTCTGCCAACCAGATATTTCTTGCCCGAAGCAGTGTAATTAGTTTTCATTTTGACAGGATTTCTGCCATGAAGAAGTTATGATTGGTCTTTAACCCTGGTGATTCTATTTTAGACAAAATCTATTTTGTCTTTGCATGAGAAATTAGTTTACAAATGTGGTGATGAGCCCATTTGAAACTTCCAGATCAGTTGCCCACCAGTATTCCAGCCATATATACACCTCTGCTATTGCATTGATTACATGTATTTCGTCTGTGGTTTGAAATAATCCTTTTTTTTTTTTCTTTCAGAACCATAAAATTGTTTAGGTGAGGAAAGACCCTTTAGATCATCAAGTCCAACTATTAACCTAGCACTGCTAAGTCCACCACTAAATCATTTTCCTAAGTGCCACACCCTCTAGGGGTAGCAACTCTACCACTTCCATAGGCAGCCTGTTCCAAGGCTTGACAACCCTTTTGATGAAGAAATTTTTCCTAACATCCAATCTAAACTTCCCCTGGTGCAGCTGGAGGCAGTGTTTTTTTCATTATATTTCAGTAATAGAGTCTACCAATTCAGATAGCATTTTGATGATGTATTCAAGATAAATGTTTGATAATTATGAATTTATTTTAGCTGCTTTCACCTGCTTTCCTCACAAGTAGTCCTTCTGAACTATAAAAAGGCTACCTCTTACTTAAATGTGGAGTTTTTTCATAGTATTGAAAATGATTGTCTATACTCAAAAGCATCCATTTAGCAATGTTTTTACTTAGCAAAAACAAAGTCTTCAGTTAGACTGTTTTAACTATAAAATCAAGATTTAGGTATCAATGCTCAGAAAATTAACAGCACTCTTTAAGATACGTGACACTCATAAACTACTGATAAAATTTCAAGGCATTACTGTAATACAAGAATATTACACTGTTATTAAATTGTGAAGAATATAGTCAGTTATACTACTTGCCATCCAGAGGGACCTTGAGAAGTGGGCCTATGCAAAACTCATGAAGTTCAACAGGCCAGTTATGAGGTCCTGACCCTGGGTCAGGGTAATCCCAAGCACAAAAACAGGCTGAGCAGAGAGAAGCACCGGTGAGAAGGCCTTGGGGGTTGGTTGATGAGAGGCTCAGCATGACCTGGCAGCGCAGCCCAGGATACAGTTGGCTTTCTGGGCTGCATCAAGAGAAGTGTGGCCAGCTGGTCAAGGGAGGGAATTCTGCCTCTCTGCTCAGCTCTCCCACCTGGAGCAGCCACCTGGAGCACTGCACACAGCTCTGGGGCCTCCAACATGAAAGGGGACCCGTTTGAACCAGTCTGTAGGAGGGTAGAAAGATGATCTGCGGGCTGAAGTGCCCCTTCTATAAAAGATGCAGTCTGGAGAAGAGGAAGCTCCAGGAGACCTTAAAGCACCTTCCACCTACAGGGGACCTACAAGAGTGTTGGAGAGGGAATTTCTACAAAGAGTAAGGGCTTTAAATTGAAAGAGGTCAGGTTTAGATATTAGGAAGAAGTTCTTTACTGTGGGTGGTGAGGCACTGAAACAGGTTGCCCAGAGATGTTGTGGATGCTCGATCCCTGGAATTGTTCCAAGCCAGGATGGACAGAGCTTTGAGAAACCTGGTGTAGTGTAAGGTGTCTCTGCCCATAACAGGGGGGGTTAGAATTAGATGACCTTTGAGGACCCTTCCAACCCAAATCATTCTATGATTCTTTGGTAGGTATCATCAATACAAATATCCAGTGGTATGGGCTTTAAGATGCTGTTTCACCTTGGTTATGCCTTAGTTGTACCACACCTGTGCTAGCAAGACTTTTAAAAAAGATCTCTGCTCTGAAAATTGACCAGACTTAATCCAGTGTCTCTTTAAAAATCTAATGTACTGGTACTTAAGACTGTAGTCTATATTTCCATGTGAAAAGCTCTGCAGCATTCCTTTTTTATTGGTAGGAGCAACATGAACACTCCATACTTAAGCAATATGTGTCCCTTTAACCATAAAGCTAAACCAAATATATATGGGTTCTACAATATTTATAATTTTTTACACTTATATTCATCTTGAACACCTTTACAGATCATTCTACCTTTCTGTCCTCAAAATGTCTGGAAAAAGCCAGGGTTTGCTGAGGAGGACTAATAAATCTGTGTTTGATCTCTAAATGTGCAACAAGGATCTCTTCTGGGTTTATCTTCTGGCCTGTGGTATCAGTGGAGCAAAGAGTATCTCTGTAACTCAGCCACTGAAAACTGTCCCTCCAATAAAAAGGAACAGGTCCTGCCTGCTTTTAATTGCTTCTTTCTGTTCCCATGCTACGAGTATAAGCACAAGGATTCATTTAGCAAGTGCTGCGTTTAAAGATGATAAATTTAAAAAGTACCTTTTAGTTTAGTAAAAACTCGCTACACTTTTTTTGTTAATTTGTTACTATTTTGTTTTGAGGTTACAATTATCCCCAGTTAGATCTCCAGATCTGAATTGTGTCTAAACACCTGTAGAAGCACAAGCTGCAAAACAACAGATGAGTCTAGGTAGCTGGGAGAGCAGAAAGGGAGGGAGGGAGGGAGAAAGAGGAAGTTTCATGCCAGCCTCTGTCTTCAGTGCCGGTGTGTATTAGATCAAGATGAGAAGTCAGACTGTGGCACAAATAGAGACACCTTCATATTGGTATTATGCACAAACCCACATTCAGTAGCTACAGAAATGTCTCACAGAATACGTCTGCTTTTATGATGTAATATTTAATAACACCTTATGCTAATCTATTGCACAACCTGGTCTCGTAGCTAGATCTCCAAATCCTAAACCAGAGCAGGTAGAAGCTGATTGAGCTGCATCCTAAAAGGTGAGAAAGAGAGCAGGGATCTATTTTGGTCAGATAGAAAAGGATGCAATAGGGTAAAAATATTTCCAAAGTCTGAACATACAGTTATATATAAAAGTATTTCATAGGAGAAAAAAAAAGATAAAACCTTAGCAAGTGGTAGCAATATCACCTCTTCAGGGACAGATCTGCTGCTTGTGAAAGTGCAAATTGTAGCAACTAATCCAGCAAAATGCCAGCAGATGCTGTTCAACTTCCTCAGGGCTGGGCCAGTCACATGCCTGGTGTGCAGGATATGGGCCTCTCTCAGTAGGTCTTACCAAATTTGTGGTGTGGCCAAGCTGCAGGCAAAAGTGCAGCAGGCACCAACCCAACCCCTCACTCTGTTTTGTGAGAAGGGAGGTTTGTACATGCTTTCTGAGGTGACAGTCTTGGTGTCAGTCATTTGGCAATTAGTCAACGTTCATTTGTGTATAAACAACCTCTAGGCAAGTATGTAATTCTGGCAGCTTGAACCAAATGCCCCACTTAAGGTTCCTTAGTCATTTCTGGAGGCACCGACTGTCATGTAATGCTATGGGGATGCTGCATGCCTTTGTCAGGTATTCTAAACTACTACCTCTGGTCAAGACACTACCATTTGTGTGGTTGCAAAACCCATAATTGGCAAAAATATGAATTTGAATTAGAACCTCTTAACCTCTTTCTTGATTTTTAATGAAACCTATTTTTAGTAATGTAAAATAATTCAGGATTTGTTTGGGCTTTTGTTTCCTTGTGAAAAAGATAAACTCTTAAGACACAGAAAAACATACTGCACTCTGTTTCCAATGCTGTTTCAGTAAAAATTGAACAGTATGCTGAATGCACATGCAGTCCCTGAAGGAAGGATCAGAACTCAGGCATGCAGAACTCCCACATTCTCAGGCCTATTTCCCTAGGAACAAACTAATTTGAATGATGAAGTATGGAAGTACACAGTTCTAGAAGCAAAAACATTTGCACAGATCTATTTTTGTGATTAAGAATGTTCAATTTATCCCAAAGGGAAATTCAGTGTCAGTATAATTTTTAAAGAAGTTGAAAAGAGATAACCAGTAGGTGATACTAAGTAAATGGGTGTGTTTAAAGCAGGTTCTTCACAGAGCACTGTGGTCTAGGTGTGGCTGTTCATAAGGTTTCACAGACCACATCCTCTTTTCAGATTCAGCAAGAAAGAAACTCCCATCTGCATACCAGCTTCAGAAATGGCAAACCTGGAATTTCAGACTTCAGCAGGTAGGGATATAACTCTGATTTTACTAACCAGCTCCCTGTAGGATTGAAAGGACATGGGGCCCATTCTCTACCTTGACCACTGATTCTGTTCACTGGTCAGCAGAAAATGTCACTCTGAAGGGACAAGACAGAACAAAGATGGGCAACAAGGGAATTTGGCAGTCCCTGATTCTGGACTGGGATACTTCAAGTAAAGGTTATATTTTGTATACAATCATTCTTGAAATTACACTGAAAAAGACAGGAAGCCATAACAGCATCCCTTTCAGGAGAGTTATTTTCTTAGTAGAAAACTGAATCAAATGCCTACTGCATTTGTATTTCAAATATGGCTCAATAAATCTTTAATTTCTTAAGAAGCTGTACAAAATAAAGGTACCACACCTAGATATGAGATTTCTACAGGCTGAGGAGAACATTTGGACGTTTCAGCTTACCCCTACAATATATTTTAGCATCAAAAGATGCACTGCTCCTTATGTTTAATTTCATAATAGCTAAGTACTGTAACATTCACTGTGTGATTTTGTGTTTTTACCAAGAAGTTGGTTATATAAATATTATAGTTTTGTTAGTTTGTTTGGTATCTAATGCAATCCAAGAGAGACTGCTTATAATTAGGACAGCCCAACAAGTCCATTTCACCTTTAAGGAAAAAGGAATTTTTTGCTTTTCTCGCCAGATTTCAAAAATCTTCATACAATAATTTAAATTTAGATAGTAAAGATAGAAACACCATGCAAAAAATTGTACAAACCAATCTGGGGCATACTGTAACACATATATGAAAAATGTTAATTGATTCACAAGTGTCCTGTACTGGCATACATAGCTTAGTTACAGGAATTCATACTAAGCATATGAAACCCAGCACAAGTGAGTATAAATTAAGAGTATTTTACTCCATTTTACCTCATCTTGCAAAATAATTTTATCAGATTTCAAAAACATGCCACAATTTTTTGACACTTTTGGATGTACCCAATTTCAGCTGCATATGTTCTGAAGTTTCAAAGATACAGGTCACTGACAAGCTTTGTTGCCTGCAGTTACCCAGCTTCTCTGCAAAATTATAAAATCATAGTCTCCATCCAGCTTGTTTTTATGCTTTTATTTTTCATGAAACAGCAAAAGACATACCATTACAAAAATGAATATTCTAAGACTAAATATGTATTTTTTCTTATTTTCCCAAAGTATGCATATGTTTAGATGTTGAAATGATCCATTCTACAATAACATGTCAACATTTGTTAGAATATCAATGTCAACATGGAAGTTTTCAAATATGGCCTTGAGAACAAAGGCACATCATAGGGGGACTTCTCCATGTTTATGGCAGAACTTTAGTTTCAGCTGCAATTACTCAGCTCTTTATATGGATTACCTTATCAAATAAACATGAAACGACCTTCAGGTCTTCAGTTCATATTTATCTGGTCAGTAGTGGCTGAACAGCCACTAAAAAACAGAAACAGAACATTCTGTTCTTTCAGGGAGCTGTATGAAATTGAATCTGGACTCCAGGGGGTATGAATACATGTTCATAGAAACACCCATGCAGTTTAAGGATGTTTACTAGTTATGGCACTTGCTATGTCAGTTTTCAGTAGACACATCTTCTGTCTTTGTGTCATCAATTCACTGACATTTTTTTCTTTCATCACGTGTTTTGCAACTGAATGTGGAAAACACTGACAGTATAATTGATGACTCTATAGTATTTACTAGCTAATCTCGTCCTCCACACAGGCATAAATTATGCAAATTATAAATAATTGCTTATGAAAGGTGTTCAGAAAATTGATTATTCATCAGATATTTGAATCATAAGCAAACAGTATTGATTTTTTTTCTTTTTTTTCCTTTTTGCCATATAAGTGTAACTATTTTTTCCTTAACACTCACTAAATGCATATCAAGTTGTTAATGCACTATATTCCTGTAAGGAAGCTGCTCATACTTGCTCAGAAACAATAGAGCCAGATTCCAATTCACTTTTTTCACTGATTTATTGGTTCATGATAAAATAGAATGTCCCTCTGGTTCCTACAGTTGTTAAAGTAGAGTCTGGTTCTATACCATCTCTGAAGACTAAGCAATCATAACACAACTCAGATTTGAAACAAAAGCCTTGATTCAGAGCATTAACAAGAAAATTGTTTTCAGATCAGTATCTCAGAACCTCATGACTGGCTGTATTCCTCATGTTTACAGGAAAAGCCACATACTTTAGAAATCCACAGTCCTTCTTGGGGTTATAACATTAAAAATCTTCAAATTAATGTCTTTAAAGTACACATTTAAAGTAATATATTGAACTGGTTGTGTCTGTTTGAAGAAATAATTAACTGCTTGTCACATACTCTCATTATGCTTGGTTGGCACCAAATCAGTTTACAATTCAAAAAACATTACAGCTTCTAGTAATGGGTTATGTGTTTTCATTGCAACCTTTAGACCTGAAGATATCTAAGATACAAGATGCTTTCAGTTCACTAGAAAAAAATTATTCTTCTCAGACACCTGGAAAAAAAAAAAGGCTTAAGAACAGTGATGAGCAGTCAGTTCTATGTAGAAATGCCATCTAAAGTACAGTGATATTTACGAGAAAAATGGGTCCAAAATATCATCAGAATTTATCTTAATCCAGAATAAGGCTAATGGCAACAGTTGATCTTTTGATTGCAAATTTTTAATTCTAATAAGAATTACTGATTTTCTGTTTTACTTGCTCCTGCTTAGGCAGTGCATTCCAGGATTAAGGATTAGTTAAAAAAAGACTGAATTCTGTTTCAGCCTTTGCTACCTGTTTTTTTGTGATTGTTTCCCTTAAGTAAGCATACGAAAGCCTTTTGTACATACCTTTTCCTGAGCCACCTAAATTTGTGCAGGACATTCCTGAAATTTTCTTCTGAATTAAAACCTAGAAGAAGTATGTTGATCTTACTAGGAGGAAGTTCTGCTTTTTCTTTCTTGTTAAATCTTGCTTCTTAGGGAACATCTGGTGTCTCTCCCCTCCCCCACTGGCACCACATCACAAGCGTTTGCCTGATTCATTTGCTCCCATAATATCATGTAGAAAACTTGTGGATGGTTATTCACTCTATCCTTTTGGGGATAATTACTACAATTTATCCTCCAAAATCAAATCCACTGCTTCTAGATAGCTAAAGCATTTGAAGGCTCTCCATTACTGTATTATCTATGAATTAAGAAACTTTATCCTTTATACAGTAGTGTTTCCCCCTGAGATTTCCTATCTTAACTCCTGCTCTCTCTCACATTTTATTATCTTGGTTTTGATTGCTGTCACAGTTTCCCCTGAAATGATTTGCAGTATGTTGTGTCTCTTGTGTTCAGCCACATTTAGCTGCAAGGCTGTACACACCATTAAGAACCTATGCACACATACACAGCTTTACAGATCCTGCTTGCCTCTTATTAATCTCCTTCTATTTGTTTAGATGGGATCTTCTGTAGGCTGCATTTAAAATTACTAAAGGCATGTCTTGCTATTTTCCTTGTATTTCATTTGACAATGAGATATTGTGAATATATATTGTGTACAAAATCTCAGAAGAACAGTTCTTTTCATAGGCAATTAATTGTTATCTGTCAAGGTTTTTTACACCAGTGCTTCAGGATCAAGACTTGGAATTTGTAAGTGATTTGACTTACAGGGGTTAAGGGTGAAGCACTAGTGACATGCTTTCTATCAAGAGAACAGGCTGTTGTATTTCTCAGAAGTCAAAAGCTTATTTCTTCCAACAACAGGTCCTAATATTAGTAAATTATGCTATGTTGGAAATACATGCAGCACACTAGTTTAGTCATGAACCTTAGTAAGGTCAGCAAATTTCAGTGAGAAGAGAAGGGAAAAACAACTATTGTCTAACCTTGATCTATTTTTGTATTAAACACAAAGGTAAAATTAGTTATTTGAATTGGAGCTTGCCTCTTGAGTTCCTAATTGACTGCCTTGGGTACGGCTCATACCTCAGTGTCATTAAAGAAGACTGCAAGGCTGCTCCAGCAGACATGCTCTGGAGCTGACACAAACAGAGCTGCCGTGGAACCGTCCGGGTGCCAGGCTGCAGGGCAGTGGCACTGCACAGCAGGAGAGGTGACTCCGGTGTGGGGTGTGGCCAGATGGATGAGCTGCTCACCTGGGTGGCAGAGCTAAAGAAGGGTCAAACAGCATCAGGGGCTCTGAGGAGGAGATTGACTGGTGCAGACAGTCTCTACCAGCACTGAGGCACAGGCACCAGATCTTGCGCCACTAGAAGGAAAGGATCCCCTCTTGCACTTTCCCTTCCACCCTCCACCAATGGGATGGGGAGAGGAATCAGGAAAGAAAAGAAAATAGAGCCCTGGATTGAGATAAGAACAGTTTAATGACTGAAACAAAGTAAAATATAATAATAATTAACAAAGTAAAAGTATAAATAATAATAAGTAATAAATAATAATAAATAATAAACTACTACTACTACTAATTGTAACAAAAAGGAGAAGGAGGGAGAAATGTGAAAACCAGGAAAGACAAGTGGTGCACAGCACAATTGCTCACTACCTGCTGACTGATGCCCAGCCCATTCCCAAGCACTGATCAGCCCCCTTCCAGGTAGTTCCCCCAGGTCATACAACTGGGCATGACATCCCATGGTACGGAATATCCCTCTGGCCAGTTTAGGTCAGCAGCTCTTGCTGTGGTCCCTTCCACTTTTTCTGCACCTCCTCACTGGTGGAGAATGGGTTAGTGAAAAGTCCTTGACTCAGAGTAAGCACTGTTCAGCAACAACCAAAACAACGGTGTGTTATCAACATTATTCTCATCCTGAATCCAAAACACAGCACTGTACCAGCTCCTAAGAAGAAAATTAGCTCTGTCCTATCTGAAGACAGGACAGGATCACTAAAGCAATTCTGAAAAAACCCAGCACAACAACCTTTTAATACTTCAGACTTGTTTTAGAGCCTCAGTAACTTTCCTTTTTGTTTTGGTTTTTTGCATAGAAAGCTTTGATGGGCTCTGTGTATCAAAGTACCTCTGGTTTTACTTAAGATTTCATGAAGAAATTAAATTGTAATAATAAAGTTAGAAGGCATCTGGATAAGTAGAATGGCAAAAATCAACAACTGTTTTAATCATGGCTGGCAAATCTGTAATTATCTATAGGAGTCAATAATCATGTGGATAAGAATAATCTGTTGATAGCAGTGTACTTGTACTTTCAGAAAGCTTTTTACAAAGTCCTGCAGCAAGGAAATGAAGCTGTTGTAGGACAAGATGGCTCATCATTTAATATCCTTTGAAGTACAGCAAGCAAGAGCCCAGAAAGAAAGATTCTCAATGCAGCCCAACAGAGATACATGTTTTTGAACTTACAGCATTATTAGGCTAAGGAGAGAATAACACGGTGATGTAGTTTGTCGATGGTACTAAATGATGTAGAAAAGTAAAATAGGCTAAAAAAAGTTAAAAATTGATTAATAATACAAAACATAAACAAAGCAGCGAGTAAAATTCATTGTTGATAAATGCTGGATAAAGACAAGTTTTCCTCTAAGTGCCTATGTTTATACATACACAGTGATGAGCTTTATGTGAGCTATCCAGTAGAGATATATGAAAGTGTCAGTCAATATACATCAAAAAGGAAAAATAAATATGAATTATTAGAAAAAATATAGTTACACTATACTGCAAATTCTTAAAATTAATATAGATTGAACTGCTGGTCACACTGTCTCAAAAAAAGATGCAATGTACTGAAAAAACATACTGAGAAAAGCAACAAAGGTGTTGAGCTGCTGCTTTCTAGGAAAGCAGAGGAAATAAAAGAATGTAGGTAAGCAGAAAATAGATCAGAGAAAAACAATTCACATTTCTTGTGATAAGAGAAGTTGGGGCACCTACTGAAATTACTGTGAAGATTTTTATAAAAGGGAACATTTTGTTACACAACATAACTGAATCACAGAATTCATTACCACAGGATGTGTATATGACAAATCTATGAATGGTTCAGAAAGTAATTAGAAAAGTAATTAGCCCATCAAGACCCAATAAGCAAAAGAATGCAAATGCAAACTGATTTCTGGAAATCTCTATGTCACGGATTGCCTAAAGCTTAGAGGAATATCAGCAAAGTGTGTTTTCATATTTGACCTCTTCTATATTCTTTCCCTAATTACCAGCTGCTGCTGGCTGCTGTGGAAATAGGACACTAAGGTGGACATGAGTAAAAGATTACCTTCACCCCACCCTGCCCAGCCATGATACCACCCTGTCCCCCTGCTCTGGAGTCAGGAGAAGTTCTTGGCAAGTGCTTTCCTTGGGTCATTTGCATTTGAAGGGGGTGGGTGACCATCCTGCAGATGGAGGAAGCTCAGAAGATCAGTTCTGGGGTCTCAGGGAGATACAAAAGACCTCAATTGCCGTGGATGCTGAAGCAGAGAGAGAGAAAAGCTAATATTTTGCTTTAATTTTTCTCTCTTTTTTAATCTCCTGAAGTGAATACAAGATGGTGTGGCTTTTCCACCTCAGTTGCCTTATCCCAGAAAATTGGAAATCTCACCAAGTAGCAGTGTTGATGACTTAGTTTGAAGAGGAGTCACGAACATTAAGTGTTTCTGGAAAAGAATCCACATAGACTATCAGAACATTCTCAGATGTCTAAGTCTTAAGGGCTCTGAAGTTGTACTCTACACAGGGAAACAAATGTGAGAAAAAGAAAGCATTGAAGGACAACCAAGAGATTTTGCCAAACAACCTGGGTATATTCTATTATATTGTAGTGTCTGTGAACTGCCCTGAGAAGCCAGCTGTGATCCTGGGAGGGCAGGGAATGTATCCTACAGCAGGTTTAGATTTAGCACACAAATATCCCTCTGTGCTGGTGCAGCTGCACTGCCAAGCTTGCTGGCAGGCAGGGAGAGGAGTCTGCTCGTGCCCTGACTCCACAGATGCTGCTTTGCACTCTGTAATACAAATAGTGGGCACAGGAGTTTCATAGCACTGTTCCTCAATGTGCAGACACAGGATAAGGGATTCTTTGCTTTTCAAAAATTAAAGCTAATCTTCAGAATTCAAGGCCTTTAGGAAAAGAGATTATATTTCATGGGGTTTTTAAAAATCCAAAATAATATTTTTTACTGTCATGCAAAATTCTTGTCAGGAATGGAAAATCTGTTACAATTAAGAGATAAAGTGCCTGCAGAAGGAAGGGGTACTGAGAAAAGCTTGTAACCCTCTATGCATATTTCATTTTTAAAAAATCAACCTGGGAACAGTATACATCAAGTATAATGGTCTATTCACATATGACTCACCAAACAGAATGATACGATAACAAAATAAAGCAGCAATACCCAACATTTGTTTCCCAAAGTCCTACAACATGTCAGTCATTCCTCTAATATGGTACAAAATTCCTACTTGAAAAAGGTGCAAGATTGAGCTAAAATAATTTTTAAATTATTTTATTTTAAAGTAATTTTAAAATTATTTTAATTTAAAAGCCATTATTTTAATTATTTTAATTTAAAAGCCATCAGAGAGATGGCTTTCTTACTACTGATGCACAGCACAAAGTACTGGGAGCTGTTACTTTGCTTTCTTTAGCAAAGCACAGAGACTTTGAGCATGACCATAACTTTTCCCCCAAAAGTTTTCTTCCATGCCAAAATGAAGAGGAACCTGAGGACTGTACCACGGAGCTAAGATCACTTGTGATTTAAACTTTCAACACCAGGTATTCTGACTGCTCAAGCACTTTAAGAAATTACCCAGGAATTATCTTTTATTTTCTACCAGTTTGAATCAACTACCACCAGTATCACCTGGTAGAAGGCTACCTTTTACCTTATCTCTCTTGATGCTATTACATTTCTCTCTTGTTACTGATGGGGCAGTATGGGATAACACAGAGAGTGCTGGCTGCTCTTTTAGAGCATCTTTCTGATAGTTCAGTAGTGCAACTGGAGTAACAGCACAGAATTTGCTCTTTGTTCTACCAGACACCAAAGGAATCAGACACTGAATTATCAGAATTAGTATTTTAATAAATACCATCATTATTATGACTGTCAACACTTTTAGGAAAAGTGAAGGAAAGCAGAAAATTTGGATTTGTTTGGCACTGAGACTGTACTCAGCTGAATTAAATACATGGATATAAAACAAGCCAGTGGTCCAAACAATTAATCATTTAAACAGATTTCTGCAAACTAAAGTCATAGCTTCCTGATACTGAAATCCTTTTTGATTAGGCATCACAAGTGTGAATTAGTAAGTGCATAATATCTACCCACCTACAAATATTTTACATTCTTCATATCCTCCTAGCTTACCCTGTCCTCTGGATTAAAAACATTCTACCTGATTAATCTATTTTGTATATAATTCTTTAGTTGGCCATTGGACTTTGTTTTCAGTTTTTGAAAGGAATTTTATTTTTTCTGTTTTTGTGAAACTCAATTGTCATAAGCCTTAGTAAATAAATATTTATAAATAAATATGCACCACTTGTTTTCATATGATGCTCATTTTCGAGTTGTTTGAAATGAACAACTTTTAAATTAAGTATTCCCTTCTAAAAATTATTTTAGCCTCAGTATCATAAGATTTATAGGCTTTTCACTGTGTAATTTGCATTCAGCATTCTCTGCATAAGGACATCAAACTAAACACCATTTCTGGTAGTAAATATTTTATTTCAAACAATAATTCTTCTAGAAGCAGAATTTATTTTATTTTGTAATTCACAGAAAACAGTCTTTCAAATAAGATGTATAGTAAACTTTAAACTGAATAGTATTGGCCTTTTCGTGAGGACTTGTGTTTTGCCTTTACATTTTGAAGCTAGCAGGTAGAGAAAAAAGTATCATTTTATATGTTTTATTATGGGATCAAAAATGTTGAGGTCAATTAGAACTTTGAGAAGCACATTAAAATTCACTATTTCTCAATATCTTGACACGTAATATTACTTTTAAGAGGCTTAATGACAAGGGAGCATGAGCTAGCAATAGCATTCACTTTCCAAAGTTACTCACACTGGATGACACAAGGACTTGCTTGTACCATAAACATTCCCCACCCCTCCTACATGAACTGCATGAAAGCTGCCAAACAAGCTTTAAAGTGCTGCAGGGCCTTGGAGGAGTGGTTTGGCAGATTTTTACTGCATGAATAGCAAAGGGGGGTAAGCCTCTAGTGGTGATATAAACAGGGATTTCAGGAGCACTGTAATGTGTGTGTTCATCATAACAAAGTGCTACCTGTGACACACTGTGACCAAATGGTCTGGATGTAGAAGCTGTGTTTCCATTTTGTAAATTGGTCTGAATTAGGCCAATGGTGTCTCAGCCAACAAAACAGCATCACTGGGTAGGCAATATTCTGTCCTGGGAAACAGGGTGTTTCACACGTTTGATATCCACAGCAGTGTTTTGACTGTTTAAATGCTTTTCCATTTGATTTTATAAAAAGAACCTTCTTCAAGTATCAGCATTATTACTCTGAAGAAAAAGAATTAGGAATAAATTGTGTGCAGCTTGCACAATCTCACAACTCTTTTGAAAGAGGTAATTGGACTTTTGAGGGCAGATTGCCATAGCATATTGCAGATAGGAAAATCTTGCTAAATTTTGTGGTCTGCCATGGCTCTCTTGCATTTTACAAAGGCATCTTGCATCATGTGAGGGTAAAGCATTCTTGTAAACATTAAAAAGCAGAGGAGCTGTGGGTTTTTTATTGTCAAGCAATATTGTCCTTTCCTCCCCCAATATTAATTTTCCCTTTTCTTAAAAACATTCATATAGTCAGATATTAGTACCACTAAATTCAAACACTCCCCTTTAAATGAACTGCTCTTCCAACACTTTTTCAGCCTTGGTGTCAAACAGAGTCTTGTGGAAGTCTTGTGAGCCAATGAAAGTGTAACCACCCTGGCCAACCCTGCTGTGACACAAAACACACTTCATAAAAAATATTTTATTGCCGTCTACATATGTAATGCAGAGTTGTATTTCTTTGATAACAGGATCTTCAGACAGATTTCCAGTGTCTGGAGGTGCTTTGTTTGTAAGTGCTTTGCCTTTTGTTTTCCAGAACTAATGTTTCAAGAAGGAAATACAAATATTAGTCTAAGATTAAGTGCAAATAGATCCATAGGGATGATCTCCAAGTCATTTTTAGTCTTCTTACTTCCTTTCATACTGAAAGATGATGTGCAATCTCACCCAAACACACTTGAAATATTTCACATTTACTCCCTGTTACAGATCATAATGTTTTTAGGAGGGAAAAAACCCCTGAATTTCAGTGAACACTTATCAGTAATAGATTCTCCTTCCATTAGTTAAAATGAAGGATCCTGTGAACCACTTCATTACTTACAGCAGAGTAAAAGCAATTGATTCTGTTGTACTTCAGAAACTTTAATTCTTCCAATGCCCTTTTTTTCTTTTTCGTCTTTCATGGTCTTACTTATATAAAACACAGGAAATGTTTTAACAATGCTATTGTACATGTCTAAATTAAGTTTTCAGATGCTCAGTGGGCTGGTTCTGTAACAAAATATGGTGCATTCAGTGAAAAGAGGGCATTGCACAAGTAGAGACTGAGCTCTTCCAGATCTAGAGGGAAAATTCTTTGTTTCTCTAATAACTGATCAAAATAGCACAGCAAGGAGACAGCAGAAAACTATAAGTGACAAAGTGTTTTCACATATAATAACAAACAGTGGATTGCCTACTTGGAAATCTTATTCATTGCATAAACTCAATATAAGTGTTTGAAAGAAAGTGTACGAACAATCCCCTTCAAAAAATTACCTTTCAAAATATGGCAGTCAATTAAAACAGCATTGCTAGAAAACAGTAATAAACTGCTTGACTCACCCACTTTTCTCAAGGACATATTATGCTAGATGTTGTGCATGCAGTACAGCTGTTTTTCAGAATTACAGTGCTAAATGCTTCATATAGTTTTATATGCTTTCTATAGTTTCATTTATAGTTTTACACACTTGATGTTATAGACACTAAAGTGCTTGAAGCTGCATTGAGGAGACACCAAATTGTATATTAGCATAGTATCAAGTAGCATCTTTAGAGGCTTCTTTTCTTAAAACACTTGATCTCACTTGATTCCTTTTACTATCAAGGACTGTGTACTGGATCCTTCAGTGTGGACACTGGGGAAAGGAAGCTAAGAACTGTTCCACTCACAAGAAGCCTTTTATTTCACTGTTAAGAAGGTTTGACAAAGGGTGTGAACATTTAAGGCCGTATCTTCTATTACAAGGCACGGCTATTGTTCTGCAGGACACAATTTACAAGTGAAGAAAGCAGTTATTTTCCACATCTGATATGATTTCCTGCAGAAAGGGCAAAGCATCATTACATGATTTTCCAAAGAAAGGACACAGTACCATGAGTCATATACCCTGGATGAATTCCTTATATGTACAGGAACAAATCTTGCCTTACTGACCTCTAAGAAGGTAAAATCTCTGGTGTTAACTTTATAAATCACATCCTGGAAATTTCTTCACAGAGCAGTTTCATGCAAGAATATTGCTTCAGTACAGAAGTATTTGATGGCACTGGTATAACAGCTTGACTCCAAGGTATAGGACTGTAGTGAAGGGGCATGGTCAAAAATGTGAAAGATTCTCTGAGCCAATTTCTTCTGGCTACTTGGGTCATACTCTTAACTCAGCCCTGTTTCTGGGTCAAGAGAGGTTTTGTTTGAAGAGCACAAAGAGAGATGGAAAGCACTGAAAATCTCAACGAGATTTTACAGCAGAACTCCTGTGGTGCTACTGCAAGTCCTGAACTTTGCTTCTCTTATTCCACTCCAAGATCTTATTTCCAAATGTTAATAAACTGGTTAGTACCGTGGGCAGCAGAGGGTTAATCAAGAAAAAAGTGAAAGGGAAACATTCTCTACTTCTTAGTTGTTTGAAGAGCTAACACAACATGCACTAGAAGAATTAAAGAAAGCATTTGACCCAAGATTTGTTCATGCCAGCCACACCTTTTTTTGCCCCCTCACAGAATACAGAAACATGTGTCTCCCTGAAGGCATTCTGCCAAGTTTTGAGATGTAACATCTTGACAGTGGAAAAGTACAAGTCTAAATATAGTATATTTTGTCAAACTTTGTTTAAAGGAATGTTCCAATAGATATCTGTTCAAAAATGCACTTTTCTATTAGTTCTTATGCAAACCCCTTTATTAATAGGGATTCTGCAAGCCAATAATACTTGTATGAGGCCATATAAGTGACTGATTGTTTTGGCAAGTATTCAGGCCACACAATAGCCTTTGGCTTTGCAGTCATATTTGCCATAGTCTGGAATGCAGGAGGTCTTACTATTTTGTTTCATCCTTTTTGTTTACTCACTGGTTCCTCTTCTCTGGCACATAACAAACTGTGTCCTTAAAAGGCACAAAAAGTACAGTTAGCTTTTTCATTCCCAAAGCATTTTTTTCCATGATGAATTCTAACCCACAGCTAAAAAATCTCCATTTATACAGAAGGAAGAAAACCTTGCAGTGAGCAGGCAAAAAGAAGAAGAAAAGTCTTTGAAATATGGAGATTCAGTATTTGAAACTCTACACAGCATTAAAATCACAAATATCAGAGCTAGAGTTTTAAGGGGAAAAAAGGTAGAACTAGTAAAAAGACAACTTTGTCTAGCAGTCTCTGCCTCCATCATTAGTGTTCCCTCATTATACAAAAAATTTTACGATACCACACATTTCATACTGTCAGGAGTAGTGGAGGCACGGGCACATTTACTGGAATAGAAGGAAAGAAGCATATTCATGCAATTTTATTGGTGTCCTTAAAGCTTTTTCTTGGTGCAAGTGAAGGACTCATAGGAGGCACTTCATCCTCTCCCCCACTTCTGTTTTTGGTGGAATCCCTGATCAGGAGAAGGTGACCTACAGGAAACAGCATGCAGGGGGCAGCAAGCAGGTCGGGATCTCCTCATGAATAATATCACTTCTCTGGGAAGCCTAAGAAGTGTGATTTTTCACACTTTCCTGAAGCATTAAGTCCAACCTTTCACTCCTCCTCTGTGGCCACATGTATGGATTGTGCCTCACCTAAATACCTAGAAAATACTTTATATTCCCCTCTCTCTTTTCTTATTTACTTCTAAAGCTACCTATTCCTTGCAGTAGGTTTTTACTCACATTTTATAAAGAGCTCTTCAGGCACTGCTGTGATACAGTACATACCTACTGGAGTGAGAATGTGAGAATGACAAGAAAACAAAAATTATGAAGGCTCAAGAAAAAATCTCAGCAGTGATGAGACAACACCTGGTGCATTTTGCAGCACCCCAAGTTGGAAGATAAGATCTTAAATTTCAAAAATTTTTTGAAGCAGAAATTATGTATTCTGCACATTCTGATGACAGCAATTCTTTCTACTATTTTTCTTTGCAGCAGTGAAACTCTGCTGGAAGATATGGCTCCAATTTCCATGTAGGAAGCAATGTGCTGGGGGATACCCTCCTCCCACCTCCCACCAGGACTTGTTAACAGCAGGTGAAGATGCATCAGGACACAGAAACTAAGCTGATTTTTTCAGCTCTTTCCCCCCCAGATCCTAACCCAAGAAATGCTTAGGTAGCCCCTGATCTGGCCCCTGGCACAAGACTATAATTTTCCTGCTGAGGAAGTACAAACATTTCAATGTTCCCCATTCCTCTTTGGGAACTTCTGTGCTGGCTCTGTGACGAACTCACTGACCTCTGTGGAGGGACTCACAGCCTCCACTGACACGGATTATGAGAAACTGATGCCACATGTGGTAATAACAATGGCACAACCTGAAAAGAAATTCACAAATGCTCGTACAGAACTTTGTACATAATATAATTGAGCAAATCTGCAAGTAATTCCATGGCTCAGGCTCTCTAAATGTCAACTGTGAAGACTCATTTATATTTAGTCAAGGCCCATCCTCAAGTTTTAGTCTATCTTTGACATCAAACTTAAACAGCCTTTTCTTGGGGAACTCTTCAACCTAGAGGCAGCACAGCTTGGGAGGATGGGACAGGATTGGCAAAGATTGCCTGTATAAAAAATTGCTTAGATAAATTTCTTCATTATCCAAAAACATATATTATTGTTCCCGTGAAAGAAGAATGAGAGCTTTAACAAAGGATTCTGGGTGTTCTAGGTATTTTTTCACTGAGTAATTTCTGTGTATGGGAATCTTCCCTTGGAGCTTGAGACAAAACTTCCTCTAAATTCAAAATGAGGAAGCCCAGAATTTTGTATTTCCAAGGAGTTTATACACACAGCTCTCCTTTTGTAACTGACCTTCTAGAGGATATTCATTTATTTATTGGATCAAAAGTTGTTCTCTTTAAAAATGCTGACCATGTATTATAGCCAAAAGACATGTTCTTTCAACCCCTCAGAAGTGGACTGGCAAAGGGAAGAGCCTCCAGAATGCAAGGCCTGGGGAAAACAGTGGCCAATAGCCATGCAGAGGTGTGTTTAAAGTCCCTGTCACATCAAGTCCCAGCTGGGGCACAGATGCTGCCCCCATCCAGCTGGGAAGGGTGGTGATCACAAGCACAGCTACAAGCTTTAATTAGCAGCATGAAATCTTAAGTAATTTCTTAGAAATGCCTAGAACTCTAAACTACTGCATGGAGATTGTCAGTTCATGGCTTTAAGAAGCCTGCATGAGCTGTCTGTCCCAAAATCATAGAATTACAGAATCATAGTATGATTTAGGCTGAAATAGACCCTTAAGATCATCAAGTCCAACTGTTAACCCAGTACTGCCAAATCCACCATTAAACCATGTCCCCAAGTGGAGCAACTACATGTCTTTTAAATACCTCCAAGGACAGTGACTCCAATATTTCTGAAATAGCCTAAGCCAATGCTAGACAACCTTTCAGTGAAGAAATTTTTTCAAATAACCATTTTAACCCCCCCATGGTGCAATTTGAGGCCACATCCTCCTTTCAGGTCGTAGAGAGCACAAAGGTCTTCCCTGAGCCTTTTTATCCCGAGGCTGAACAACAACAGCTCCCTCAGCCACTCTGTTCCTCAGAAGACTTGTGCTCCAAATTCTTTACCTCCAGCTTGTATCCTCTCTGCTGTGTTGTATTTCCAGCAGACATCTGGTCAGTTGAAGTCCCCCTTGACAACAAGTGAAAGCGAATATGACCGGTTTTAGAATATTTTCTTTGGCTCTTTGTCTGGGTTGGGAGTCTAAAACAGACTCCCACCATGATAATTGCCTTGTTGGCCTTCCCCTTGATTCCCCTTGAGTGACCCAGAAACACTCAACCAACCCTATCCTCACCATCTTTAAGCTCTAGACAATCAAAATACTCCTAACATAGAAGGCTACCCCAGTGCCTCCCCTTCCTTACCCATCCCTTCTGAGGAATTTATAGCCATCCATTGCAGCATTCCAGCTGCATGACTCATCCCACAACGTTTCCATGATGCCATAAATGAGGGTAAAACATGAAGGCTGTTTGTATATAAGACAGCATTGTACACACACCAAAAAAACCCCAACCCAGCACACATTTTAAAACAGAAGTTATATATTTGTTCTTCACTTGGCTTCAAGGTAGCAATCACTTATCCAAGTGTAAGTGTATTCTAAAGACATAATGTTCTCATTTACTATGCTTTCTGAAAGAGTTCTCTGTAATTTCCTTAGTAAAGGGTACATATAAATATTCTTGCCAAACTTACAGGCAGGAGCTGAAGATCATCTCTGATTAAACTCGAATGCACCAGTCTGAACCCTAAAATTGTGGTTTCACATTTTTTGTTCCTGTAGAAACTCTTGGTCTACCAGAGACAGATCCTTCAGGAAAGACAGAGCACTGAGAACTTCAGACTTTCAAGTTGTATCTCCTGACAATTACCATCCTGCATAAAGAGACTGCAATCACAAGCTGTATCTGCTATGTTCTTCCAAAACTTTTACCAGTAAGTAAAGATTTAACCAGTCAGAAGGGCTTTTGACAAGGGTAGTGATTTCTCCCTGCTCTCCTCCAGTCTCTTTTACCTTCTAGAGAGAAACTCTTCACTGCAGTTTGAATTTGCAGGTGGCACTTCTGGTGTTATTTCCCTTAAGTTTTTGCAGTGCACCTATATGCCTACAGAGGAGGCATAAGAGAATGCAATTGACAATTTTTCTTCCTTAAAATTGTATTTATAGAGGATAAAGGATATGCAAAACTATGCAAGGAAAACACATTTAAAAATAGGAGCTGTGGTCTCTCTCTATCAATTATGATCTTAAATAAGAGCAAAAAGCAATCTTTTTGATAAATTTTCAACTCCTGAAGTTGAGTTTGTATTGAAAAGAAGAAGACTGTATCAATTTTAAATTGCTTCTCTTTTTTATTACAGGTGATCTAAAGAATAGTTTTCTTATAACAAATGATGCAGTGCAACAGAATCTACACTCAAGCAGTAAGAGCAGCTCATGTAACTCTGTGCTGATGGTGACTTCTGAGTACTCTGGATGCAAGCTGTAAGTTTTGACTGAAAAAATTTTGTGGGCACAATACTAATGCTAAAAGGAATGCCCATCAGGACAAAGTTAGTTTAAGCAAAACACATTTTAAATTCACAAGGGAGCCAGATGTTGGAGCCATTTGAGAATCCAATCCAAAAGCTGCCAGCAGTGGAGGAACTGCATGAGGATCCCTCAGCAGTAAGGTGAGCACTGGTTTGCTATCAGACTCAACCCCAGATTTCCCTCATCAGACTTTTGCCAATATGCACATTTTGTACATGATCTTGGTCTGTGTATTGCAAATCTGCATTGTAGCTTCACAGATGGTAGGTTTGGTCTTCTGGGTGGAAATATTACAACTTGTCTTGGAAATTTTAGATCTGGGCTTCCTTTCAAGAGAATCTCAAGTGTATGTTCTGTGCAGAAATGCATCTATTTCATTAACTAGCCAAGCCTACAATATTAAAACTCAACTCCAGTCTTCCTTCTCTGGCAGAATGTGGCACTGTTGACATTCTATCAAAATCCAAATGTCCTAGGGTTGTAAAATGCAAACCATAAGAATAGTGACTTATAATAAATCTTTGTAGAGGTGAGGAATTCAAAGCCACAAATACAACTTTTCTAGTTATGTAGTAAAATAAAACTACATTTTATGGGGAGATAATATGTTTGAACCTACTTGTGAAGTTTCTACTAGCAATGCAATCCTTAATTCATATTTACAAAACTGACATCCTCATTCTTGGTGATTCACTAAATTGCAAAAGTTTTTCTTGAAAAAAGGTATTTCTATAAACCTTAAGATATATATTTAATCCTTTGTAGGTAAATTGAATAATTCTTCCATGAAAATATATTACCTTTACATGGAATGGAATGAGAAAAAGACAATTTTAGTTGCAACTTTATGGTAGAACATTGGACCCAAAAGTATATAATTAAGTTATTTTTCTTGCTCTTGCTGTTTTATTGAGGAAAAGTGTTTCAAGCTAATACTTCCATACAGTTAAGGTTTCACATTTGATAATTCTGTGATTGCTAAGAGTCCAGCAACATGCTCACACTTCAGCCTGCTGCTCAAGATGAAGGGGGTTGGACCTTTAAAGGCCTCCTTCAAACCAAACTATTCTATGGTTTGTGATTCTATGGTTTTGTAATTCTAAGCCTAACCTAGACTGCAAATGTCTAGTAAATATAAAGAATACAGACATCACAATAATTTTAAAGGAAAATTGCACATGCTGGAAAGGAACTAAATAATGAAACAGATGAAGTACATCAAATTTGTTTAGGGAACAAAATAAACATTCCTTGTGGCAAAGGAGGAAAAAAATCTAGGAGAAATGTTACTTGCATTGTCCCCAAATTATCCTTCAAAATTTTGTTCAGATATTCTTTCACATTTCAGGTATCACTTATAACTGAAAATTACAATAATTTATTATGACATTGTACGTATATATATATATATATATATGTATATATATATATATCTGTATTTTTATCTTTTTTCCCCTATAGCAGGTTGTTTCAAATTATAATAATAAAATATTTTGAGCACTGAAGTGGTTTGCTAATCTTTTGTAATATATTGCAATTCTGGAAATAATTATTTCCACTTCTCACTTTTTTTTTTTTTTTTTTTTTTTTTTTTTTTTTTTTTTTCAATTCATAGCTACACAGGTTTATATAGCAGATAAAATTTCTGTATAAAACTCTGAAATACCAGAATTGTATCTGAAACAGTTCAGTGTAGTATCAAAGCAACCTACAGTTATCATAATTACTTTTATAGAAATTAGGTGTGGTTAGACACTTTGCAAAAATAGGGTTCAATTCTAAATCTACAGTCAGTTGAATTTCTGCTGTTCTAAGGCTGGTTCATCAAAGCCCCAGTCCATAGGAATCACACTGCTAGTCTGACATATGCCAGTTGAGAATGTCCCTAAAATGCCAGCCACCATCTGGGAACAGCTAAAGAACAGTAGCTACTGCTCTGATCCTTTCTGTTCCTCCAGTATTCTTCAGGCAAAGAAGCCAAAACAAGACCAACTACATCAACAAAGCTACCTCAATGACATGATGTAATTTATGAGTATCTGTCTGCATTTTGTCTAGCTTTGTAAACTGTCTTTTGCTATTTCTTTGTCTCCAAGTTATTCCCAGCTTTCCCATTCTGACCTCTTTCATGTCTACATCTTCACCCACATGCCCAGAGCCTGAGCATGTGGGTGAAGATGTAGACATGATGTAGACATGTAGACACCATGCATAAGCTTGGGTGCACTCAAAAGTGCTGGAAGAAAGTCCTAACAGGCATAAGGGGGTCACTAAGATCTCAGGACTGCTGATCCTTTGCAGCAGTCTGCATTGGATACTCACTGGCACCTTGGGATAAAAAATTGGCACAGGAGTGCCTTGGTCACTCCCATGTAGTGACCCACAAAGTACCACAACCTGTGCTCCCTCAAGGCTCACAAACCTTCATGTGTAGGAGGATTCTCAGGAAAAAAAAATGAAATGGCCTACACTTTCCACCTGGAGTCAGTTTCACCCACATAATTTTTCACTCTATGCTGCACAGACAAATTAAAGTTTCCTCAGTTAGAACTGGACTATCTCAAAAGCCAGACCTAGCAGAGCCTGGGTGTGAGCTAGGACAGATGCTGTGCACTGGGCATACATACTTGGCAAGGCTGGGGCCAGGGGCCTCTGACAGGTCCATTAGAGGGCTCCTCTTACTGCTTTTTGTCCCCTCCGTTCAATCTTTGTTTGGAGGCTGATGGAAAAATATAGAGCATGGTTGGTTTTCTTTGGAGGGCTCCATTGCTACTCACAGGAGCAGATACTGCTGCCAGAAGCATGCAGTTTCTGTGGGGGAAAGGTGGGCATCTTGTAGAGGACAAGAGGCTGATCTTGGTATTGGGGATGAATCACATACAAAACAGGGAATCACATATAAAGTGGGCTTGAAAACAAGAAAATGTTCCCTTTACTGCAAGATTCACCAGGTGGGCTCAAGGTACTTAAAAAGAGATCTCTAACAGGTCTTCAGAACACGTGGCCTGAACAAGAGACTGGTTGATTGAATGAGAGATTTATAGGAACTTTGGTTTTTTGATGTGCATTTCCAAAGTTCATACTAAATTGTGGCACATTAATGTATATAGACATGGCTGATCTCCGACAAAGCATAATCTAAAAAGGCAGGGTATATCCAGCAAAGTAAATTAAAAAGTAAGTATCAAAAGAGGAGGGAATAGTCTTGCTTTGCAACTCTGCTCTGTGTTCCAGCAAACATCATATTCTTTGGGGTTTGAAAGTATTGATTGACAATTATATCAGATCTAATCAAGCTAGCACATTTAAACAGACTTCTTTTGCAGGTACATACTCTATTTTTTCATGTTTTGATATCCTTAATTTCATTCTTGTAACCTGGTTTTCATGTCTGATACATAGAGGAAGTAACAACAAGTTTGAAAACCTAAGAAACTGAGTCCATTACAAACACATATTTTCTGTTTGCATGCTCTGTGCAAAGGGGCCTGTTCTCCTCAAATGTAGGTGCCTATGAAACTGAAACTGTAAAAGCCTACCTCTTCGAGGAAAATAAATGTACAAAAAATCCAATATCCTTTGGTGGAGTTCATGTTTCAGAAAAGCTTCCTCAGTCAGTGGAGTTTTAATATCCCAGCACATCAGTCTGCAGTCAACCCCAAGCATGTGGGCCATGGGCTGAAGCTAAAGCTAAAGCCAGAGCAGCACCATAGTCTGCACCATCACAAGGCCATGAATGAGGAAAGATGGCAAATTATGCATGCAAAAAGAATGTGTTACATTCATTCCCTCTCCTTACAGCTGAGTAATTTCCACAAGCATCATGCAATAGCTCTGCTTGCTCTAGCCACAGGCAGTATATGTCCTGCCCACACCTTCCTGCATCAGACACATAAGTGAATCAAATGCAAGTTCATTAATCAGCCATGATTCGTTCTCCACAGCTTTGACAAGCTTCTGAGAACTACTAATCAGAAAACAGATCTTCATTTTCACAGCAAAGTCAAAGGTACATCTTTTATTTAATCATGCAACCCAAATAAATTCACCAGAACCTTTTTACATAAGGTTGTGAATGCACATACACAGATCTGCAACTAGAATAACAGAGTTGACTTTCTATTATCCCTGTTGAATTTAGTGAGACATTTACCTAAGTGTACATTTCAAAGAAAAAAAAAATTCTTTTGACATGAGAAACTTACATTACTGTGGTTTTTTTTTTTATTTCTAAGAATTAGAACTTTCATATCCACTTTTAAAATCACATGAAGGAATATACATTTTGGAATTTTGGAATTCATAAGTGATTTTACTCAACAGCAAAGTTAGTGCTCCTTTCCGTGAGAACCAATGTAAAAATAAATTTTCTTCTACATATACACAGTTATTGCTAGAGAATTCATTTTTTATCTTTGAAATGCAACAAATGCTGAGCCAGATGAAAAATAAAAAGAAAATGAAAATTGAGTTATCAGTATTAAACTGACATCCTGTTTTCTTTAGCCACCAAAAAACTCCGCAATAATAAATCCATCACAGCATTCCTTGATCTATATTAACAGACCATTAAAATTGTTGTCAGCTGACTCTTCAGCAGGCCAAGCTGAAATCTGCTTTTGCAAGCCCATACTGAATGACTTCCCATTTTTTAAGGATAAAGTATGTTTAGGCACATTTTGCAGAACACTGAAACTGACTGTAATATTTGAAAATAGCCATAAAGCACAGTTCAACTTTTTAATGAGACAGGTAACATTATCTTCTGTCAGCCAAAAAGGCCCTTGATTTTAAAGACAGCTACTACACCTTGCAATTTTACAGAAGAGAAATGTGCATCCCTCCAACCTACTTACAATGAATGATAAATGACATGCAAATCTCTGAAGTTTCTCACACAGTTCTCCTTTTTAAGTTAAAACAAATCAAATTATCTTTAAAAAAAATAAAAATCTTTCTACCCTACAGTGTAAAACTGCCACGAAATATTGTGTTGTTCTGATTGGTTTTTTTTCCTTTAGAAACAAGAAGGCCATTCCTCTGAGTCCAGCATGATGCAACATTTCTGTGAGCCATGAGCCTTTCCAGTGCAGCAGTTTCCTTTTAACCACAGCTGTGCTGCCAGCAGTGGCCCAGCAGCTGCAGGCAAGGCATGAAGAGCTGACACTGAAGTCCTGGGTGCCTCCTGCTGAGCCACCCTCCAGCCAGCCCTTCCTTCTCCTGGACATAGGGAAGGGACCAGCCAACAGTTTAGGGCACTGGGATGCACATTGGAGGGGATGGGTACAAGGTAGCTGAGATGAAAAGCACTCAGGGAGGATGAGGGGAGGAGTGGGACACAACATGAATGCTCTAGGTCTGACCTGTCCCTTGCTCACTAAAACACAGCTGTGTGCGAATGCTACTTGCATAGTGTCTTACTTGTATACTGACCAAATTTGGATTGAATTATGCTCAGATTATTGCACAGCTGATCTGAACTAATTTTTGCCATATGCATGTGCCTCGATTCTCGCTGACTGACTTTGCCTTCTGGAGGCAAGCAGACAGCACCAGACACACTTATTCCTAACTAGGATTTACCAGCTTATACCAGAAGCAAAGAGTACATCTTGGAAAAGATGTAGTCATATGGAAATTTAGAAAAATTACATATGATCATGAAATCATAGAATCATAGAATATTCTGAGTTGGAAGGGACCTACAAGGATCATAGAGTCCAACTCTTAGTCCAACAGGAGAGCCCCAAGAGTCATGCCATGTGCAAACACATGGTCACAGATTGTCCAAACACTTCTTGAACTCTGTCAGGCTTGGTGCTGTGGCCATTAACTAGGGTGCCTGTTCCAGTGCCCAGCCACCCTCTGGGTGAAGAACCTTTTCCTGATATTCAACCTCAACCTCCCCTGGCTCAGCTCCATGCCATTTCCATGAGTCCTGGTCATGAGAGTGAAGTATTGGAACCTGTCCTCCTCTTCCGCTCATGAGGAAGTTGTAGACTGTGATGAGATCTTTCCTCAGTTTCCTCTTCTCTAGGCCGAACAGACCAAGGGCCTTCTCCTCAAGGCCCTCACCATCTTTGTTGTCCCCCCTTGAGCACTCTGCAATTGTTCATATTGTGTCACCCAAAACTCCCCCAGCACTCGAGGTGAGGCTGCCCAGAGCAGAACAGAGCAGGACAATCCCCTCCCTTGCCTGGCTGGTGATGCTGTGCCTGGTGCCCCCAGGACACTCTTGGCCCTCCTGGCTGCCAGGGCACTGCTGGCTCATGTTCAACTTTGCCATTAACCAGGATCCCCAGGTCCCTTTCCATGGCACTGCTTTTCCAGTATCTCATTCTGTCTGTCCGTACATCCAAGGCTGCCAGGATGTATGGACAGACATCCCAGGAGCAGAATCTGGCACTGTCCCTTGTTGAAATTCATACACTATGTGATTGCCCAGTCCTCTGATTTGTCCAGGTATTTTTTCAAAGACTCTAATTGAATCCTTAATCCTGTTCTTCCCTTTTTTGATCAGAGCCTATGTTACCTGAAGGTACTTCATTGGGTGATCCACATATTTTTTTCTGCTAAGTTGTTTTGCCTTCATGTACCTGTTTATTTCCAGAGTGGAAAATGTGGTAACTTCTGATGACTAACTCTCTGTGCTTTTCACAAAACACTATTTTCAGGGGCTTTTTTCTGCATGAATTTTGAAGATAAGAGTTTAAAGTATTAATGCATACACATAAACATGTGTCTCTCCAATATATTCTAAATTACTGATGTGGAGCAACATGATTCTCCTAAAATAACAATGTCTCTGATGAAGCACAGCAAAGCAGTATACTTAAAATCACAGACAAGTAATTTTAAGTCAGGAAGCATCAGGAATAGCCTGGCATGACATCAGAGAAAGAAGCATGCTATGAAGGAGAGTTCAAACCCTGGAAATATGAAAGGAAAATCATATTCTTATTCAGCATTCATGTGTCTTCAGGGTTTAACCATAGTGCATGTCAGTACTACTGCTGCTGCTACAACAATTTAGGACAAGTGAGAAATCAAAACAACTTACTCTAAATTAGGTGAACATCAGTTATGAACAAATACAAAACCACAATGTAAAAAACTCAGAGTAAAAATAGCTGGTGTCATCTGCATGGGCAGAAATCTGCCACTATTCATGTTTCAAAACAGGGAACAACTACAGTGGATGGCAGCCAGCACCCTAGAAGCAGAATCCCTGCTCTGAGTGCCTTATGCCTCAGGAGAGCCACAACAGTGACACCTGTCAGCTGGTATTTCAGGTTGTACCTATGAGGAAGCAAAGGCTCAAATGGGGAATGCTCACAGCAAGAAATAATGACTGACTGGAGAGGTTGTTTGTGTGCAGAGTCACTAGCAAGGCAGTGAGGATCCCCAGCCACATCTCCTGGAGCTGCCCCATCACCAGCTCCCCAAAGGGAGACAGCAGTGATTGAAAATATGGGTATTTCAATATACGTGAGGTGAGGAATGGGACAAGAGATCTGTGGCTGGAGCTGCTGAAGAAAAGGAATCTGCCCAGCAAACAGAGGTAGCAGTAAGGCAGAAGACATTTTAAAGAGATTTTGAGGTAGTCTTCCATGATATGTCTATAATATTTGACAAATTGAGAATATACATATGCTACTTGCTGCCTGATTGCCAGCTATATCTACAGATGACTTCCTGTAGAAATATCTACTCTGTGGAGTCTGAGGAGCTAGACAAGATCAGTACTACACAATAACTTGTTCACTATTAGTAAAACATCCAACTTAATGTAAACCAATTTCATTTATCCTGAAAATCAGTCTTGCATTATGCAGGAAGAAAAATAGAGTTTTACGTTGTTGCTGCAGACAATAAAAATACGGAAATTTGCATTAAGCCAGCTCTCCAATAGTACTAAACCATCAAGAAAACAAAGTTCAATGACTAAAAAGAGAAATAATTTCCCCTGGTTTTTGCCTTTTTTATGTGAAAGACCTGATTGATGGAAAATAATGAACTGAAATACTTTCTAGTCAAGAAGCTGCTCCCACCATCTGGGAGGCAGCAGGGGCAGCCCCACATCAGAAACTCAGCTCCTTTGCTGCTGATTTCCATGTGTTTCAGGGGAACAGGTTTGGCCTGAAGTACTAAGTGAAAGGCAGAGCCTCTCACCTTTCATCCAAACAGCGACCTCAGGGGAAATCCCTGCATTCTCCCTGCAGTGACAGTGCATCAGGTCTTCCAGCACAGAATATGGAGGAAATCTTTTGGTGCATTCATGTAAATGGGTTGCCACAGGTATTTGCTCTCTGCTGGCTGTATTAAAATTTCAAGGTGATCAGCATCTGAGTATAATGAACACACTGAAAGCTCAGTTGCATCATTGAACTAAATTTCTCTCAACCAGACTTAATCCTGAAGGAAAATCAGGAATAATAAAAAAATAACACCTATAACAAGTAAACACTCCAAATCCAAGTACTAGTATTAGTACAGCTCATGAAATCAAGGCTAGAGATTTTTATTCTATATGAAATATATTATTTTTCTTTGACCACTTACAGTCAGTTGCACTAGCTGTAAGCAAACCCAGACACATTAACTGGACAAGTAAACAAGACCCAGCCCTTTTCTTTTGTTTTTCCTGCAAATTCTATGTTCATTTTTCCTTGCAGAAATGCACTATTCCAGCATCACAGCAAATACAGTGAGTTAATTCTGAGCACTGGTATGGTCATATAAAGACCTTTCTGCACCTTAGGAAAAGGTATCAGGTCATCAAAGTCTTGGCCTCTGCAGCAGGGATTTCAGACCCCTGAAGACACAGCAGTGCAGGAGACCTCCAGAGTGACCCAGAGCTCAGTGCCAGGGGCCTCCAGGGTGTGAGGCACTGTCCCTTCATCCCAGTCTGACCAGGCACACACAGGTGCATCAATGTGCAAAGATACACTTTTGGATCTAACACACACTTTTGGCCAACCTGTTTGCAAGATGCATGGTGACAGAAACAGATTCAGTAATGAGGGCTTTCTGTCCCAAATTGACTGTCATCAAATATGGGTGCAGAAGATTTCAATCAGTAGTTATTAAGAAACACTTCATTAAAGAGGGAGAGGAAAAGAGAAAGAACAAAGCAGGCTTATCGCCTGAATCATGAAAGGAGCAAATCCACAAATGCTGACAAATTTCTTCTAATTAGTCTTTAGTAAACATCTGCTGCCTCATTAAAAAAAAAAGAATAAAGAAGAAAAAAAACAACAAAAGAATTCAACAAACAGCCCCCCAAAATATACATTCTGCTTAGTAATAAATCTGTGTTATCTGCCATAGACTTTCACGAGGGCAGAAAACGGTTCTCTTCAGAAGTTACCAAGGTTACTTATCTAGACATTTATCATTACTTCTTTGAAGTTCACATGAAAAAGATCCTAGAAGGTCCTAAAAGGATATAATCTATATTTTACCATTAGTGACTATAGAGGGTTTATGACTCATTGTTGATCTCACCCTAATCAATGGCATTACTCATTCACTTTGATAGGCACAAGATGAAACTCTAAAGTTGAAATCCTATTTTCCTGAAATCAACAAAATTTTTCTATCCATTTTTCTGGGTTCAGGATTTCAGCCTGAAGTTGTGAAGAGAACAGAAAATATTCATTCCTCTGTAGAGGCCTAACATGTTGTCTGTGTGCCTAAAATCCCCCCAAATCTGCTCTGAAGGCTCTGTATAGTACTTGCATATCTCATCTGAATAATGGCAAAGTTGACTCCAGAAAGTAATAGATCATTTCTGGCATATTTTAAAATTTAAGAGTCTATTAAAGAAATACAAGTTTTCTTTTTTTTCCAAACAAGACTGCATACCCTGTATGTGCACCCAGTTAGCATGCTACACTCATATTTAGCCCTGTGTTAAATGGCAAAATCTGTTTCCTACTTACACTCCAATACCATTTACAGACATTGGGGTATCAGAGGCATGGATTACACAGGTGCTATCCTATTTCCTTTGTTTATAGGGTGGAAGTTTTTCTTCAGTTAAGGAAAAAAAAAGGCAGGAAAATACTCCTTTTATAACCAGCTGTCTAGACTAATTGCATTATAAATAGACCAAAATATTTTCTTCCATATGTATTTCTGATTCTTATTTGATTAGGTAGGAAGAACCCCGAAGATTTAGTGTTTAAATTATATCTTGTACACTTCAGACTCAGCCTGAATTAATATGTAAGAAATGTCAGGGGACTCACTGGCCAACACTTAAATGCTGCATATATCCCATTTGCTCAGCTCCCATTGCCTTGAATGAGTTGGTCAATTTGATTCCTGTTTGCTTGCTTAGTATTTTATCCTCAAAAAAGAACCCCACCTGTGGAAACCCAGAACATCCCTCTGGCTGTCCAGGACAGCCAGGACTCCTTCCAGGGAGATCAGAAGCCCTGGCACAGAGCCCAAAACACCTGTGGTTTTGATTATGACCCATGGAACAAATTACCAACCTTGTATGTGAAGATCAACAAGCCACAACAGTTTAGGCAGAATATTAGTGAAGTTATCACGGGGTGGAAAAGTAGATTTTAGGGTGTTTGGTATGGAGGTTCAGGAGGCAAGATGGAGGGAACTGGGTGTATCCAGCCTTTCTCCTTCTTCTTGGTCTCCGTCTTCTGCTGTGATGTTGGCACTTTTAGATTGGTTTAGAGCAGAAGCTCACTGTCTAACATAGGTAATAGGTATTGAAAAGTAATTGTAAACATTGTATACATAATTTGTAGTATAAAGACATAACACTGCCCTGGGGGTAGGCAGAGTGCCTGGAACTGTCCTGCTGGATGGACCTCGGCAGGGCAGGAGAAAATTTTTTATAGATAAGATACAATAAACAATGTTGAGACCAAAAAATGAATAGCCCTGACTCCTTCTCTAAGTGCCAGGCTGGGAAAAGAGACTTTTAAACTCTTCTTGGGGTCACTCTGACCAGATAGGGATCCCTACACCCAGCTATCTCTAGAGAGTCTTCTCTAGTCTAATTTAGATCAGGAGTAGCCTCTGGAAGTGACTCCAAAGCATCCACTGCTGTCCCTTCATTCAGTGGTCCAGTCCCCTTGCCAGAGGATGCATTCAGTTTCCCAGGCACCGCCCTTGGTAGCCCCAGCTGGGTGTACACAGTCATGCCTCAGCATCTGGGGCCTGCATGTGGCTGCTGCTGCTGCTGAGGGGAGCCTGACTGGTCTAGGTCCTCTCTCCAAAGATGGGTGTGCATTTGTTCATTTCCAGTCCCCAGGAATCTCCCTGATCTACATGAACTTTCAAAGAGACCGAGAGGCCTTCTGTCTCTGTCAGAACTGGCCAACTCCTCAACGCCTCCAGAAGCATCACAGATTCATATAAACTCTAGTATAAACTTCATATTTAATTAAGGAACTGTCTTTATAATTTTGACCTTACAGATAGGACTTTTAAAGAATTACATTGTGTATTTGCATACAGAAAAAGAAAACCCATTTATGTTTTTATTTTGTTAAGAATACCAAAAAATGTATTCTAACAGTATTCTAACAGTAGCTTCAGTTTATCAGCAGCATTCTGGCCCCCTGGAGTATAAGGTCTACTCAGTTTCCTATTCATCTCTTCCACCTTTTTTCTTTGCTCTTCCTGTCAATAATTTTGTTTATGTCTCTCTCAAAAATTGGGGATTTTCTTCCATATTCCTTATGACGCCTCAACCACACCTACTAATATTACAAGCTATATGCCTAAGTTCAGGAAGGTAAGATAAGCTTTCATTACAAGATATCTTGTAATTAACCTTTTGTAACCATGTAGAAAACAAGGTAAGAACAGAAAAGCTCATGCTCAACTCTTCCATTCTTAAATAAGTAATAAGCAATTTTCCTTGTTAAGGAATGGTATTCAATTCTAAACAAACTTTTTGTGGTAACAGATGTCACAGTACTAGTGCTGCACTCACCTAGTCCTGGCACATGGGACATCCAGGCAATGGTACTACAGACATTCTTTACCCATGAACTTTACATAAATGGGAACCCTTCAAGGTTGCTGCAATTTTTACTTCATGCACTTTAACTATATAAATGGGAAGCCCTTTGTTTTATTTATAAAATACTTCAAAGAAACAATTTAAATTTTTTTAAAAAATACTTCAAAGAAACAATGCAGAATCTGTCACACACAGAATTGGCGGACACCAGTTCATGTGAAGCATGGCAATGGGCTTGACTTCAAAACATCCTGGTACCGGGGAGAGGACAGAGCTGAATGAGTGATACTTACATTGCAGGGCAAGTCCCAGATGACAGCCAAAAGGAGTCACAATCTCAGTACTGCACAGGAATCAGTTCAGCTCTCTCCCCTGCCCAGGGCTGACACAGACACAGGCTCACACAGGTTAACTGAAAAGATCCCAAACTTGCTGGTCTGGATGGACCATGTAGACGTGAAGAAATCTTAACAAGAGATGGTGTCAATGACTGCATCAATCAAAGCTTTGATCTATAGGGTACATCAGATCTTGTATCTAGGCAGTGGCAGCTCATAAACTGAATGGCTGTCATAACAGTGCAGCTGAATACTTCAATGGACTGAGATTACAAGACTAAAGAAACTACAGCCCAGGGCAATCCTGCTCGTGATAAAACCTTATTGCTTAAGTAAGGTGATCCTTTCAATATCCCCTTCTATCTTATCTGAAAACAAAAAACAAACAAAAACCCAACAACTTTAATTCATTCTCCATTTATCCAGGGAGAATAAAAGTCAACATATCCATTAGCTTCCACTATATCTGAAATTGCCTGGGAAAAAAATTCACAGAGGAGGCAGCACAGTTCATTAACTCAAGGGCAATGCTGTTTTTGTTGCTTCCAGGATGTGGGGACAACCCAACCACTTGAGTTACCCAGGGCGACCATTCTGCACAACCAAGGCAGCTCACAAGCACAATATGAACTGAGTAACATGGGCATACAGATGGCTCTGCAGAGTGTGTTAAATTCAATGGGATTTTCTTTGCTCTACAAGGCCTCCCAGAATCACTGTTTTGCTCCAATTTTCTCAGCATGCATGGCTTCATCAGCCCTCTCTCAGCTAAGTCAGAGAGAGCTGAGCGCATCTCTGTTCAAGCTAATACAGTCTTCCAGAAATGAGAGCACTGAAAAGTGAAATGAAGGGATGCAAAATAGTTTGGAAACAGCCAGGCTGCCCTTGACATGGATGACAAGCAGATCCTGCTGCAACCTAAGCAGCTGCACACAGTGCTGCTCTCATGCCTTTGCATCAGAGGTCACATGTAAACCTTCCCTTATCCAATTGTCACAGGTCTCTCTCCTCCCCTTCCCATCTCCTGGGAGATAAAAGCAGGCTATTGGAGACAAATCCTCAAACAGCCACCTTCTCAGAGAGACCAAACCAGCTGCATGGATTTTTTTGGGGTCAAATTTTGGTTTTTATTTTCTTCTTTCAGAGCTTGTTACTTTTGCCAATATTATTTCCTAAAGAAAATCCTACACTTGCTTTAACAGGTAGTACTAAAATACTCACCAGTCCTCTGAAAGCTCAAAATCAACCTAGTCTATGAATGCAAGAGAAGACATATCAATGAACAATAAAAAAACCCACACAACAACCTAAATAAAACCTCCCAACTCAAATCAAGTCAGGTTTTTTCCTGATTTTCTCTAATATGTTTTCCTCTGTCAAAAATTAACACCACCAACATCCAGTTCTATATAGTGAAACTATGACATTCTAAAGCCATATCATTATTACCAGTAACTAAATTTATATTTTAAAGTACTACTATTGTGTACAGATATTGAAAGACAAAAGGTAATGACAAATTATGTACTATATTTTGAGAAACCTAAGGCATACATTCATTTAAAATAGACTATAGTATGATTTCTTCCTCTGAATTATTATACAGCTAACATCTCATATAAAATTGAATGATTAACAGGGTAAAACAAACTTACTTAGCAAAAGAAAAGCTCTGTCACAACATTGTATTTTAGGCACAACACTGTATTTATAAACTCTCCCAAAAACATACTGGAACTGCCAAATCTGTGCTTGACACACAATTCATACAGCCCTGCTAAGAAATGAGTGAAACCAGGCAGTGCTAGGGATGTAGGCGTGCAAATGCCATCTGAAGACATCTTTGTGGAAAAGTGCCATTTTGGTTGTGTAACTGGAGGCCCAGAACTCTCATCAAGGAACAATTCTATTCTCTGCTACTCTGGCAATGATCTGATTAATTCAATCTAGTTGATAGATGTCCTTAGCAATTTTAGTTAGCAAATTGACTTCATTGTATTTGCAGGCGTGACTTTAATGCTATTTGGGGGCTGTGCCATGTCAAATGGGAGGATTTGTGCCTGACCTATGTCTGAGAAAGTTATCCACATCATATGTCAAGAAGTAAGCTTGGTGAGCACATTGTGCCCTTTAAAATGCTATTCCAGGAAGAAGCAGTCACCACGCAAGTTGTTTCCACGGTTCACCACTGCAATTGCCTGTCCTACATGAACTCCATAGGCTAACAGGAATGATCTCATTTGGAACACAAACTCAAAGAGAAAAGTAGGACTAAAATATCCAGCAAGGAATCACTCACGCAAAAAAAAAAAAAAAATTACAAAACCCCCCAAAAATACTTCCACAAACCAAACCAACCAATCGACCAAAAACACCCCCCACCAAAAAAAAACCCTGATATGTTTGTGTGCTATTTTTGTTAAGGTTAATAAGGTTAAAAATATTTTCAGACTGTGTGGCAGAGTTCTGTGCACTTTCACAGGAGCTTCGAGTCTTTGTGGTTTCTGTAAACACATACATAACTAACGTTTTCTTTTCTTTTAAATCATCCTACCATTATTCATCTCTTTTTGTATGCATAGAATTTCCTGATCCCTCCTCATCTCATTTTGTGTCTCATAAACTTCCAGTCTGTCACATCTGCAGATCTTGTAGCCATTTAAATATATATCTGAACCCTGAAGGCCCAGCTATGTGCCCTGGGGGTAGAATAAAACCACAGCAAAATATGGTGGGTGCTGAGAAGACACATTTATCGGTGAACATGCACATGCCCCATCCTTTGGAAGTGACTGCTCTAAGGGCTTTGAGGCAGAGCTCACTCCCTCTGCTCCACAGGCGCCAGCAGCGTGCTCTGTACTAGCCTGGATGGGTCTTGTTCCCGCTTCATCCAGGCTGGATGGTTCACAAAAAACCCAAAAAAATACCAAAACAAAGTCCTCAGCAACCTTTCACTTCATATAATCAGTTTGAAGGTGGAAGCAGTTTGTCCCTGAATCCCTACACACATTCTAAATGATGCATGTCTTCTAAATCAACATACCATGCAGTCATAAACTCATAGCTACTTTGCCATTAACCATACAGCAACTGAATATTTAGCAAAAGGAAATAAAAAGGCATATTGTGTTGACTTTTGGCCTGTTTTCAAGGTGCTTAAATGGTCCCAGTTTGGGCTGGTTTCATTGCTCCTGATAGCCCTCCAAGGTACAAGCACAAGTTAGGCAACCTTGAGGTTGAACTGCAGGTTTTGGTGGCATGAGTAAGCAAAATGCTTCCTTGTGTTACACACAGCTGGTTTGGTACCTGTTCTCCATGACCTGCAGCAGATTTTAAAGGCAACAATGGTATGTTAAACTGGAGCACTGCAGACTGGAGTCCCTGCTTAATTAACATGACAGACAGACTGCCCTGCTGCAGCCTGAGCACATTCTCAGTGCCTTCCTACCAATTAGGTTAAACACCACTCTGGAGAGTCCTCTTCATGGGTGAGACTGTTTACTTGCTAATGTTTACCTTATGTTTCTCCACCGTTCAGACTTGATGCCACAGCTGCTACTACAGCAGCCCATTGGTACAGTGGTTTATGACACATTTGAACAGCAGAAACCATTCCCATATCACCAGTTCATTTCAGAGGCACAGATCCTGCCCAGTGCCACCAGCCTAAATTAGTTCTGGGCTAGTGACCAGAGTGGAAAACCTGGATATCCCCCTGTTAATTCAATGAGCTCTTACTAGCATAATTGCAGAATATTAGTTCAAATAAGTGTAACATGACTTTTCCTATTAGTTTAAATATATTCTTTTCTTTTTTAAAATTTTTATTTTAAAATGTAACATTCAGTGCTCAGTTGGGAAGCTGCTTATATTCTCTGCAGAATCACTGAAAAACATTTGACCTCTTAAGGAGTGAGTACTTCAGTAAATTTAAAATATCATAACACTGAGTTATTATTACACACAAAAGATTATATAGATCCTGCAATTTTAATATTTAAAATGAAAAGAGTTGTTCTCGAGAGCATGCATGGTTATAATATATGAGTTTGTAAGGTAGTTGCTGTTCATCTTTTCACAATGAAGGACAGATTTGTAACATTTTCCATATATATTCCTCTGGCTGAACCAATAAGATCACCTCATATAAAACATAAACTGCTGTATAAAACATAAAACTTACAGCAAATTCTTTAAATACGCTTTTGTGAAGCACAAAACATTAGATAAATAATAAACAAACTGTAGGAAGTCATGAACATCCACAACTTCAGGACATCAAAAACATCAGCTAAAGCTTGTCTAATGGCTCACAGACCAACTAAAGATCTTATTCAGCTTGCTACAAAAGAAAAAAAAAAAGAGCTGCGTTTCCTACTTGCCTCACAGGCAGGCAGATTTGGTAAGTTCATCTGCTACAACAAAGCTTTGTGCAGGGAGGCAAAGGCTGTTGTGGGAGCAGAAGACTCACAATTCTGTACAGGATCCATTTATACCTTAACACCTGTGCTGGATCCCCTTGGCTCAGTTTGTCACTTTATACACAAACCCAGGTATCTGCAGGCAGGTGTCTTCAGAGCAGCCTCCTGAGCTGGGTCCAGCTCCCACAGGGCCAGCTCAAGCCCACCGTGGGCACAATCACCCTCCCCCTGTGCTGTTTATCTCCATGCCTTCCATGCAGCCTCTCAGATGAGAAATCTGAGGCTGAAGAAGGGACAATGTGGCTCTCTGGTCCTGTTTGTAATGCTCCAGGCACTGGAGGCTCACTAGTGGGGCTCCCAAGTGTCACAGTAATTAAGAGTTTGACCACTTTGTATTACTCATAAACTGCTAAATGAGATAGGTATTGGGAAGAGACACCATGTTCATTAAAGATGCTGTCATTGCTTAATAAAGTAATCTTATAATTAGCTTGAATCAGTCAAAATTTTTAACTCAAAAAATAAATAATGGCCTTTTACAATGTTGGGGCACCCTCACTATCAAATTTTAGTAAGTGTCTAACATTTGAAATACTTGACATGATGAGGGAAGTAGCTAATTTATTATGTGTTCATTAATAAAATGTTTGGAGGTAAGTTTCCGTTCTTAATTAAAATCTTATAAGGTTTGAGAGCAGAAGATACAGAAGTATTTCTGTATTTTTTTTAAATGAGCCACTTTTCTACATTATATCTCCTGTCTAGATAAATAAGAACACAAATTATTTGTGTTATCACTGCTATAGAAGTCACATCATCTATTTACACAATAGACACAGAGCTCATGTCTCCCTAGTTGTGCTTTCATACTGGCAGTCGAGAGCAGTAGCTGTAACAGAATTACTACACATATCTTGAAAAAGTATTTTGCTGCCACATTAATGTCACAGCAGAAGTTAAGAACTCTTAGATTTGATTTCACAAAGGCACAGGACAGATGTCTACAATGGTTTGGGGTGGATGATTGTGAAACCACAACAGCTGAGCAACCATGTGCAAGACAGACCTGCAGAGAAGAGGTTTATTTCCTTTGCTGCTATGATTACTTCATGCACCACCCAGAACATAATTTCCACTCCCCTTTGTGCCTCAAGAAGTTTTACTTCAGTGATCAGGTCCTGATCCACAAAGTTATTAGAAATTCCCACATGGTGCTCTCACTGCATGTTTTTGTTTGAAAAGAGGTGAGTAGTCTCCAAGAAGGACATTTTAGCTCCGCAAACAGCAAAAAAGGCTCCTTTCCTAGTTAGCTTCAGTCCTGCAAAGTAGTTTCACTGAATTCTTTCCTGAGTGTTGTTCAGCTGTTTCAAAGAAAAAACAACACACAAACTAAACAATTACTAAAAAGCACCCATTTTTTTAAAAAACATTATCATGTAGGGTACAAATGTGGACAGCAGATGTGGACACCATTCGGGCCCAACAGTGGTAAATAGTTGAAGAAAGCTGAATTAAATATTCCCAATTAAGTTAGCAATTCAAGTTTAGAAGGAATTCCAGTTCTTGGATTGAAGCTGTGAATTCAGTGGGGGTAACTTACAGTTCTACTTTTGGTGTGAGTCTGTTGTGACAGGAAGTGGGGGAACAAACAAACAACTTTTGTCCCACGCAGCGCTCTGCTTGGGCAGTGCACTATGCACACACACATCCTGCCTGGAAGAGAAGAAGCTGCCAGACTCATTTTGCTGCCAATATAATTCCATACTTGTATTAGAATCACTGTAATTCCTAACATAGCCCCTTTATGCAGGTGAAGCCAATTTCTCCATTACTCCCTATAGCCTCCTGAATGGCATTGTGCACACTCTGCTTAAAGCTTTGATGAAGCAAACTCAGAGTCAACTTTATGAACACTGACAGTTTGTGCAGATTCATACCTTCATCTAGCATTCACCCCTGATCATAGTAGGGCAGATCATATTTATATTGTATGTAAAGAATTGTACATTTTTGTCTCTGCCCCCAATTTTTGTGAAGCTTGCTTGTTGTTTTTAAATTATCTGAATTCATAAATTTTACAGAGCTAAATGGAAGGCATTTAATCTAATTGGATAATCAGATTTGTAGGCATTGATGCTTTGGAAGTGGTTAACTGGGTAACAGCTAATTTCCCTGTGGGATGAGCAATGCACTAACCTCTCTTACCTCCGAATGATGGCAGCATATAAATATCTGCTGCATTTGAAAAACTCCTAAATCACTAGCCATTAAGAAACACTAATAACTTGACTGTTTCCATACATAATTTATTATGAAGAAACTAATGTGGTCTGTATTCAGAGCATGTCTGCAACCCTGGAATCTGTTGAAGTTTCTTTCAATTCTGGTGATTTCTGCTAGCATTTCCAGCTGGTGAAAACTATCATCTGCCAGCACTGCCCCTCACCAGGAAATTTCACTTGTCTGGTTAGGACAGCCTGCCCTCACATATTTGTAGAGTTGTTCACAGGCCAGAAATACGAGCTGGAATCAGGAACAAGGAATGTTATAAGACAGCAGAGCAAATAATCTGCCTTGCAAAGAAACTAATTTACCTGCTGGTATTATCAGCATATGAAAACAAAGAGGATCAGCACTCATAAAACAGAGGAGAGCTACCCATTTAATTTAGCCCACAGTAACAGTGACTGAATTTGAATTCCATGGGAACAGTTCAGTTCACTTGAACAGGAATTTGTATATACTTCAATACAAAATTTAGTGCATTACATAACTGGAAGAAAGATTCTTGATTTCTTAAGAAACTAATTAATCTCTTTGATTTCAACAGCCTTTCTGGTGGGGTTCTGCTTAGAAAGGTGATGGCAATTGCTTGATTCTGCTGGCATCAGTGAAACAAAACCCAGGATAAAACAACGCGATGAACAGAAATCATCTGCATCGAATCATCGAATACTTTGGGCTGAACCTGTTCCTGTAGTATTGACGGCAGCAGTATTACAACAGTTCGTTGGATTACAGGCTAAACAGACCAAAACCAGTCTTTTTATAGGTCACTTTAATACAACAAGAAAAAAGTGCGTTTAAACCCTCTACCCACCAGCAAATAAATATTGCAGCTGTCTTCAAAGCACCCTTCTACTAAGTTTTTTTTTACTAAGAGAAGTAAGTTTTATAATGTACTTATTTTATATACAATCCTACTTCTTCAAGTGAAGAAGGATTCACTCCAAAATCACAGAAAATATAAGAATGGCATGATGGCATGTAAGGTAAGGGCTCTCATAAACCTCAAGACACCCTAATTCTGCATTACCTGTTTGCTGTGATTTCAAAGAGAGAGGGAGGGAGAGAGGGAGGGAGGGGCAAACATCATCTTCCCTCCCTCACCTAAACAAGAAAAGTAATTTCCAAGAGTGGGATGCATTTATGTTTCTTCTATATCCTTGTGCCCCAGGACAAAACAAGCTCTGGTAGAGGGAATGAATACAAGTATTAAACTGGTAAATGGTTCCCCCATCATACATTAACTTAGCACCTTCCAGCATTTCCCTGAGTGGGAAATGCTTTGGGGGCAGCTCGCTTCAAGCAATCTGATTACACTTTAACCTAAGATCCTGTTTTTATTAACAAACTTGAATACAGTTAAATAATAAATTATTTCAAATCCTTAATCGTTTTGCATGACTTTGATCAGTGCTACCTGAATATACTGCAAGGGACTCTGTTTATTCAATTTTCTCTTGCTGTGATGGTAGGCTACATGAGAATAGGTTTATTGTGCTTATATGCCTACAGTGTTAACAAGCAACTGACACTAGTTGTCTGTAAAGCTCCTCAGAGTTGCAAATGCCTTCTTTCGTTGATATGAATTTCCCCACTAGGATAGAATCACATTCCTAGGCACTTCTCTACATAAATTACTCTAGCAGGATCATCACAGATATCACACATGAATCAAATCTGCCCTCAAATAGCATTAATCGATGCTGAACTGTTCAACATGTGTGTGGACAGCATGGATCTGCAGGTGGCACCAAGCTGTGTGGTGTGGTCAGCACACTGAAGGAAGGGATGCCACACAGAGACCTGGACAGACTTTAGAGGTGAGGCTGTGCAAACCTCATGAAGTTCCACAAAGTGAAGAGCAAGGTTCTACACCAGGGTCACAGCAATCCCAATCCCAGGCACACCCACAGATTAGGCAGAGATGTGATTGAGAGCAGCCCTATGAAGAAAGACTCGGGGGTGATGAAGGATGGAAACCTCAATGTGAGCTGGCAGTATGGCCTCATAGCCCAAAAAGCCAACAAAATCCTGGGCTGCATCAAAAGGAGCATGGCCAGCAAGTCAAAGGGGGTGATTCTGCCCCTCTGCTCTTGTGAGACCACACCTGGTGTGCTGCATACAGTTCTGGTGTTCCCAACATAAGAGAGAACTGTTGGAGCAAGTTGGGCCTTGAAGATGACAGCCTGGGAAAGCTGGGACTGCTTAACCTGGAGAAAAGAAGGTTGCAAGGAGACCTCAGAGCACCTTCCAGTACCTGAAGAAGGCTTACAGGTGAGCTGGAGAGGGATTCCTCATCAGGAACTAAAGCGACGGGACAAGGAGCAACAAGGTACAAATTGAAAGAGGAGAAATTTAGATATTAGGAAGAAATTGTGAGGGTGGTGAAGTACTGGAATAGGCTGCCCAGGGAGGTTGTGGATGCCTCATTCCTGGCAGTTTTGGGTTTGCATAAGGTCTTGAGCAACCTCAGTGGTGGGAGGTGAGGGTTAGATGATCTTTAAAGTCCTTTTCAACTCTTAACATTCTATCATTCTATGAATAACCTAAATTCAAACTGCCATTGTAACAATTAAAACAATTATCCTGCATGCCTTTGGGTGTCACAAAAATAACATTAGACATTTGTTAGAACACTGTCCTGATTCTTCTTTCATCTGTGCTTTTTAGAAGTAGGCAAGTTAAAAGAGATGGATCCTTCTGCCATAACCAAAACATGCCTCCTGATACCCAGAAAAATTGCAAAGAACCACAAAAGCAATCTGTTCCTCCTTTCCTCCTCCCTTCTTCCCAAAAAGATCAATAAATGCCCCCAGACACAGGCATTGTATTTATGATGTAACTTAGAGCAGAAATCTGTTCATTTTGTCTGAAGATTTCCAAACACTAGCCTTGGGAGGAAAATGATACTTTACAACAGAGCTGACCTGCAAATAATTGTTGCACTAAATTCCCGTAGCAGCAAACCCTACATTTTATGCCATCACCTGGTGGCATTGTTATACAGCCTGCAACATCTCTGTTTTCAGCACTGGGCTCTGGGAGTGCACACAGTGCTCCATTTACCCTGGGGTTACCCAGGACCTCCCAGGAAGCTTTTCCCAAAACCATGGACACTGGGTTTTGTTTTGGACTTCAAAATACAGCTGATCTCCTAAAACAGGCATTGACATTTCAGAAGAACACATATCTAAACTCCATGTCAAGGCTGGTGTTGATATAGATAATGATAATTTGCATGTAAGTTTCATATTTCTGATACTTCTTCCATAAGCAAGACACTAGCAAGCTAACTGAAGGCCTAGGAGGTTTCAGTGGGAAAAAAATCCAGAAGAAATCTGTTGTATTACTGCAGATGGTTTTAAGGGAACTTGTTTCACTGAGCAGATAAATATGAAGGTCATGTAATGTAACTCCCAGAAAATAAGAATAGTTGCAAATATTAACAATCTGTCCAGTTTGTAGAGATTGTATTTTTAACTGCTTCCTTTAACAAAGATAGAATAATCCATACATTGTGCTAAAAAGCCCCAAATCAAACTGACCAAACCTGCATCTTCCAGATAGTATCCTAATTTACAGGCAGCTGATGAACATTCAGAATTGAAACATCAGTTGTGCTAATAAGCAACAGATACCTCTTCAGTGTATGAGGTTAGATAGCACTAAACATAATTTTGCGTTCATACATATGATGTGTATTGGTTAGAAAAACATGATCCCACTCAAGTCTCTAACAACTAAAACCTAAATTATATTTAGGTTTTCCCCCTCTATTTTTGCATCCTATTCACATGTAAGTCATCCTGATAGCAGGAAAGGGGAAGTGTCAGTCTGCAAGGCAGTGAGTATCTAAAACAGACTAAATGTTCCCATATTTTCCCCCTCACAAAACTATAAAACTATAACTGAAATTATCAATATAAAGAGTTGAGATTTCTGTATTTTTCCTAATAAGGTACATTACCTAGAAATTCTCTCCCTGCTCTTTAAAATTAAAAATGTCTTAATACCAAATGTGATGGATAGGAATGTTGTCAACAGAACAAGGATCTGAGAAGGCTGGTTAATTAACAGAACACTGGATTATGGTATGAGACAGGGCTTTTCTGATGTTCTGTATCTCTACTTGTGTTTTTATCAAGTAAATATTTTTGATAGCTCTGCTCCTCTTCATTGCCTGGGCTCCACTCTCACTTACTTGCACATTTAGCCTTGTGCTGCCCTCTTCTTGTATTGGTGTTTCACTGACACTATATTCGTCATATCTGTGGTGCTGCCATTCCTTGACTCCAACACCTTTCCCTGCAATCTCTTTCTTTACCCAAGCAGAGTTTAATAACTCAGGGTTTATTCAGATAAATAAACATCTCTTAGACATAATTATTTCAAGTCTACAAAAAAAAGCATCTTTTAGCCTTTCTTTGTTAAGTAATGTAGACTGTAGTTGTAATAAAGAGCGCTTTTTTCTTTCTCAGCACAAGAGAGCTTCACTATTCATGTGTAAAAAAATAAAGTATCCTTTTTTCAAGCTGTCCTTAACTGTCACTAAGCACATTCTCCCTCTTGAAAAATACAAAAATTAAATCAGTCAAAAGGACTTGCAGCATCTTGTTCTTAGCAGAGTAGAGAAAAATATTTATTGTTCTGAAGAACAAGTTTGCCAACTATCTAAAAGCAAATGAAGTTATGCTTTTTCTGTCTCTGATAGATGAAATAGGAAAATCAATTTGATGGCAAATATGGTGGTAAAGCAGTGAAAGAGATGTGTCTTTTAAAAGACCATCAAATACAGGAACCTCATTCAATGAACACCGAGACACTGAGTTGAACCCAATCCATCTTTATTAATGGGGCTTTTTGGAGAAAGTGTTTTCTGGCAGGTTATTTACAATCACATGTAACAATAACATGGTGTTCCTAAGCCTACACTATTCCACTTGGTTATATTCTCATTCAAAAAGGCAATCCTTCAGAATCACCTTGTCAGGGAAAAATAAATTCTGCTCTCTTGGAAGAGCGGCTGTAGGGTTCAAGGTGAGCCCTTTACTTCTCAAATTATCTATCTTTACTCTCATATTTTTTACTTGTGATGAATTACAGTCCCACTAGTAAACCTAGCAGAGAAATGTGGTGTTTAAGGAAGGATAAACTGCTTGGGCTTGGTATGTTTTCCAGCAAACATTGAATAAGAAATAAGTTTTATGTTTTTCATTTGGCATATTATCTTCTATCTGATAGGTTTGAAATGCGTGCATTTAATATTGATTAAAAAAATCACAAGAAATCAGTGCAGATTTAGATCAGTGTCAGATAACATGACAAACGTGTTCTACTCTAACTAAAAATATCAAAATCAACTCAACTGTGCATTATGTAGTTGTAATCCCACAGGGATTTATCTTTTACTACTGGAGCTGAGTTTGGGCCAAACCACTAGACAGCTGAGAGTCAGCAGTGGTGTAATTCAGCATTTTCTCAGGGTTCACACTGGTGATGGTTTCTCTCCAAGATCCCAGCAGATTTCAGTACCTAACTGATGCTAACATTAGCAACTATGTGGGGAAGTCTTGACCTGTGAACAATCAGTGTCTCATGTTTTATTAAAATGAGAATTTTTTGGTTTTAAATAGAACATGTCATCTAGTTTGTAGACAGAATTTAAGCAAATTTCTCAAATCACAATTTTATTTCCTAGTACATTTATGTTTTTTTTAAAATGACTGTAGGAAGGAGATATTTTCTCTGAGATTTATTCAGAGCAAGAACATCAGAAACTTGGCAAACTATCAAAGAGCCGACCTCAGCACTGTTTTACATAGAAGTGTAAAGAGAAAAACATAATTCAAACTGTAGATAGGTGACAAAATCACCTAATTCCATACCCAAGTGGTCACACAGGTTCCTAAATAAATGTATGGCAAAAGTGCCTGAGAAACTGCAAGTCAACAACCTTTAGAACAGGTCATACTTGTCACATTTCCTCTGGCAGAGGAAACAGTCTGTCATTTTATCTTCTACAAATTAAAAGAACAAAAGAATCTCTCAAGCATATTAATTAATGAGATTCATTGGAAACATAGCAGGCTGCTGCCACTATTTAGTTTTCATGAACGTATCTGGCCAATTAGTATCTAAATTTATAAAAAGCATTTTTGTACATGTTGAATATTTTATGCTTGTAAAGTCTTTGCATACTGCTATGTGCATACTAATGCTCTGTAATTGTGGGATGTTCAACAATACAATAACTCCATGATAAAATCTAACTGTTTTTCTTGGTTCAAGATAAAAATCAGGGTTTAGTGACAACACTCAGTTCCCATAATGTTTTTGAGGGAAAGAAGCAAAACAACAAGCCACTGTGTTAAAATACAAAAGGACCTTCGCAGCAAGCTGTTCTGGGGGTGATCCTAGCTCAGAAGACCTGTCTCCTGAAAATCACATCTGACTCTTATTTATCTAGCAAAATCTTTATCTAGCAATATTTATCAAGCAACATCTAGCAAAATAATATGACAAATAATCAGAAAACATGAATATAGGAAAGGGTAAAAATCTGTTTAAAAGGAAGAAATAAAATGACTGAAGCTCAGTGCAGGGTTCAAGGTATTGGATAACCCCTCATGTTAAGGACCCAGAAATATTAGGTAATGGGTCTGTTCTGGCACAGTATAAATGGCTTGAATTAGATCTTTGAATTGGATCATTCCCACAGGAAAACAACCTCCTTGAACAGGAGGGAGATGGTCCCACCCCATCATCTCAGGTGGTGGAGACTGAGGTGGGTCATGCCTCAGGATCAGGGTCCCTGCACAGATGGATTTGATCACTTTACTCCATACTGACTTTGGTTTCTGTGTAGTTATTCTACAATGAATAAGTCGAGATTTTGATCTTAGATTTCATGCTCAGATATATGCAGTATGCAAGGAAACTCAATGGCCTCATTCACCATCTCAGTGTTAGCTTCTAAGGGTCAGGAAGTCACTCTGCAAACAGGTCACCAGCAGTATTTGTGGTTTGATCCTTTCCATAATATCTTTTTCTACCCCCACACCCCTCATCTCAGAAGGGCTTTTTATGAATTTAAAGAAAGTTTAAGGAAACAAGAAACATATGAGGACATTTGACAACATCAATAAAGTTGAGTTTCTGATTAATGCCCCAAAATCATAGCTTTCATGATATATATATACAGAGAACTGAAACAATCACTAAATCAGAAATATCACACTCCCCTTGGACCAAGAGCCAAGGTATTTTAAGACCTTTTAAACATTCCTTTTTGTTTTTCTGAGAGTGGAGAATCAGAAAAATTCAGCTACCTTAAACTTTATTTTAACTATAAAATACAACAAATTTTTATAATCAATTTTAGTAAATGTATAGCTATATAGAATTATTGAGCTGTCTGAAAAATTACACTTGATTTCAGAATGAATAAAATATAAATAATCACAACAGGTGCCTTGGTGTGCTAACATTCCCTGTACTCCTGTACTTATGGAAGGTGGAGTTGTTGGGTCTTAAAAGCAGCACAACCTCTTTGTACATTCTCTTGCACTGGGGAAAAAAAATGTTTTTCCTTACATTAAGCCTAAATCTCTTATATTTCAATCTCTAGGCTGGCTGTGTGCCATTGTCCTGCCTTGCACCACAGCAAAGAGCAGACTACAGATATCTATCTCATTGGCAGCCTCCTTGCAGACAGCGACAGGCTGCTGTAAGGTGCCCCTCAATGTGTCCCTTCTCCAGCTCCCTCAGCTGTTCCTCACAAGGCCCCTGATGGCCTTGGTGACTGCTGTCTTTAGAGTTTTTTCCAGCCATGAAGGATTCCAACCACCTGGCCACAGAGCCCCAACATGGACACAGGGCTGCTCTGGAAGGTGATGACCATTACAAGTGAAGCTGAACAGCCTATGGAACAGCCCTGGAAAATCCCTCTGGCCCTTTTTGAAAAGGGGTCTAGCATTTGCCTTTTCCAAGACATCATGGGCCTCCCATGATCTCCATAACCTTTCAACAATGAGAACCTCACAGTGACCTCAGCAGTTCCTTCAGCATCCTTACTATGTATTCCAATGGGTCTCATCACCTCCTGTGGATCAAGATTTTTCTCAGAATCACTGACTTAGACCTTTTCCACTACCAGTAATAATTGTTCTCTCAGAACTATGTCTCCAGATTCAAAAGCCTCAGTCTTATCTGCCTCTGCTACCACTGAATCACCCAATTATTTCAGCACTGAATCAGTATTTTCCTCTGTTCTTGCACTGCTAGGAGGAAGGCTTTGCTATTTCTCAGTACTCAAAAGACTGGTGCTCAAGGCACACTATGTTAGAAATCAGGTCCTTTTTTCTCTGTCATTTTTCTCTTCTACAGACAGCTCCAATGAGAGGACTGAGGATGATGCAACCTCTTGGAGCTGAGAGCTTATGGGTCAGATCAGGTTTTGTTTTTTCTTCCCCTGGAGATTCAAACTTTAGTATCCCAAGAGTACACATGATTAGCTGATCTTGCAAGCTGGGTAGCTTGTCTGCAGAACTATAAAGGATTTCATCTTTATCCTGACGTAAAGCAAGAGAATTAGAAAATCCTGAAATATTTCTTGCCCAAAATGACTCAGCAGATGATATGATAGCATTCTATATGATTAAAACCAAAACCAGATGCTAAGAAAAGGGAAATACTGAAATGAAAGGACATTAATGAGCATCACTTTTCTGGTGGATGCTGTCTCTATAGCTCAGAACTAATTTAAATTCAAAGGATATGCAGAGTATCTGTAAAGGACAAAAGAAGAATACAACATTAAAAACTGGCTTGTAATGGCTCCAAGTTTGAAATACTAAAAAAGAGAAAAACAAAGACATGAATAAATGCTTGCTTGCCCATCCAGAGTAGCTATGTGATCTGAATCACTAATAAAAATCTTCAGAAAGGTTGAATGAGTAAGGATTTTGCATAGTTACTGTTGCTATGAGAGATACTTTCCATATTATCCACACATTCCACAAATTATTTCCCTTTCCTTATCACTCACAAACAGGTAATGAGGGGCTAGGAAAATAGCCTCCTCCTCCTCTAAAAGTTTCTGAAAACATATTTGAAAGAAGGCAGTCAGAATGATGCTTTTCGAAAAGTACTGAATGTTCAATAAAGAAATTATAAGTGGAGCGAATGGGACAAAGTCAAACTCTGCAAACATGTCCAAGCAGCATCTCGATGCTCTGAGGCAGAGCTGGAAGCTCCATCTCCCACCTGTCCTCTAAAAGTGGGAAGATGAAGCTGAAATTTACAGCACCTACTGCATCAAACTCCACCATTTATCTAACAGCTAATACACCTATGTATGTTATGTACTTTGCTGGTTTCAGCAACAAACAACCAAAGTAATTTGGGAGCCACTACAAAAAAGAACCTCATTCAATTACGCAGAAGAGTAGAAGCAAATATATTCAATGGCCAAATGACAAGAATGTTATTTGGAAAGAAAGTGAAGTATTCTTTGCAGGAAAACCTCTCTACAGTAAAAACACCAAATATCAGATAATGTCTTCTAAAAAGAATTCTATCTTTCCAGAGTATCCCAAATAACATCTTGCAGAGCAGGAAGAGGTTTGCACACTGAAAACAATAGTACAACAAGCCACAATGTCTGTCTTTCAAACAAATTTTATGCTTATTTTAGAGGAGAATGTAAAAGGCAACCTCCTAACTCTGTTTTTAAACAGTGACTTGATAGTGGGTAGTCCCATGAGGTAAACTCCATAAAACTCTCAGCTTGATTGTAAATAAGGTTGTATTTTCAGGTGGATCAATGTTGTCCTTTTCCAGTTTTGAGTCCAGTAGCAGATTCACTGTAATGTCTGACTAGCTCTGTCACAGCAACCTCAATAGCTCCAGCAGGGTGAGAGATCTCTGAGATATGAAATCACCACTTGAACTGATATTAATGCCACACATTAATTTTATATTGGCAGATTCTGTGATGCTACATAAATTTAGTAACAAATGTGTATGAATTCACATTTAAACAGATATTCCTGACATATTTTAAAGTAATATTTTTATGGAAGCAAACTGGAATGTATGCAAACAGCAAGAAAATTAATCTACTGCATATCTAAACAAAATTATATTTATTTATGTTTCTAAATCATTGCAACAGTCATAGCTTAAACAGACTCACTGGAAAGCATATATCCCAAAGGTTAGGTATAATTGTATCTACTGAGTAGTAGCTGATCACTTTTCATTTAGTTCTTCCTTTCATAACAGGAAGAATGGATTTATTAATCACTTGAAAGATACATTATGTTTTAGGTTTCCCCATAAAATAATTTCTAATATAGTCTCACTTTATAAATACTGTTTTATACAGCTTTGTGCATTACTAATAATTCTTGTAACCAGTTACAACTTATATTTCTATTCATTAAATTCTTTGGAATATCCATCTTCTTTTCACAACAATACATTTAGAAGTACCGAATTATTAGAAGTGACTTGGGGGTGCTGGTTGACAAGGGACTCAACATGTCCCAGCAATGTGCACTGGCAGCCCCAAAAGCCAAATGTGTCCTGGGCCTCATCACAAGCAGTGTGGCCAGAAGGTCCAGAAAGGTGCTTCTGTCACTACTCCACTCTCTGAGACCCCTCCTTGAGTGCTGCTTCCAGCTCTGGGACCTGCTGGAGCGAATCCAAAGGAGAGACACCAAAATGATCACAGGGCTGGAGCACTTCTCCTGTGGAGACAAGCTGGGAGAGTTGGGGTTGTTCAGCCTGGACAAGAAACGGCTCCAGGGAAATCTTACAGCAACTTCCCAGTACCTACAAGAAGGGAGCGTCCAAGAAGGATGGAGAGGGACTTCTGGCATGGGCATGAAGCGACAGGACAAGGCTTTAAACTAAAAGAGGCTTAGTTTAGATACTACAGAGAATTCTTTACTGTGAGGGTGGTGAGGCATTGGCACAGATTACCCCAGAGTAAGTGTGGACATCCCATCCCTGGAAGTACTCAAGGCCAGGCTGGATGGGGCTTTAGAAACCTGGTCTAGTGCTAAGGTGTCTCTGCCTATGGTAAAGGAATTGGAACTGGATGAACTTTAAGGTCTTTTCGACTCAAACCATTCTGTGATTCAAAACTAATCCCTAGAAAAACTAATCCCAGCTAAATTTGAAGCAACTACTCACTGAAACTTTGTCGCTTACAAACAAGATTAGGAATTCGCATAAACATCAGTCTTTTCCCAGTTATCACTTTGGCATTAGCTACTAGACAATTGTTTTGGAAACTTAGTCAATTAATATGTATTTATTCAGATTTGCTTATCCCAAAAGCTTAATTTCTCTTCCACACTGATTTTATATTAGTTAATTCAGAGTACTAATGTGGCAAGGTTCAGCTAGCAGAAAATATTTTCTCTTTTAAGAATTCTACTGGCCTCATTTGCAAGAGAGAATGAAGGAGAAAAGGGCTTCTTTCTTTTTTTTCTCTTTTTTTTTTTTTACAAGTAGAATATGAAATTAACTTTTTTTAAAAAATGGACCATTGTAGGGAAAGGAACTTTGGCAATTAGTATTTCCCAAGTGTCCCTATGCTGTTATGTACATATACATACTTAGGCATTCTGTCTAAACTACTAAGTGTGTGTAGTTGTAGCAGCAACACCTTCCACTGATGACAGAGATTGTGCCAACAAAAGATGTCTCCTGAGACAGTTGATGGTTGTTCTAAATGAAATGAGCTGTGCTAGCAAGAGCCTGATCAGCAACACTTGCATTGAGGCTTTTATTAGAAGATACAACGAAAAAAAAGAAGCAAACCAAAAAAACCTGCATTCCTTATCTCCCCACCAATACTGCACTATAACATTTTTTAGTATGAATTTCTGCCCTTTTTCATAATTTCTTTTGCCTGAGCAGAAAAATATTTTTATATAACCTTCTTATTTTTAAATCATGTATTTACTCTATGTCAGTGCTGCAGTTTTATTTTAATGGCAGAGAGAACAAAAGAAGGCCTTTTATATCTACAAAACCAGGGTTATTAGGTAGGCAGTCCACTGGCTATGTCCTCTTAGAGGTATCCAAGCACAATACACCAGGCTTGCCCAGCTGAGTATACACCTCAAATGCATGTCTCTATAGGCTGACATTTACTACTTCATTCACCTTTATAAATTGCTAAAAGCATATCCTGGGGCATCATGCTGTGAAGAATAGTCCCACTACCCTTCAGCTGGGTCCTACAAGTAACACAGCTGAGATGCAGCCACCTACAAATGGCTGTAGCTCTTTAGTTGGACAGGGCATTAAGCTGATACAGCCTGCTTTGAATTCAGATTACCCATATCATTCTCCATTGTTTAGTATTCCAGCCCCTTTTTCAGAGTGCTAAAGACCCAGGCACCTTCTTTTTCTCTTCTGAGGGAGTTGCTGAACAAAAAGCACTTCAGAAATAAGTGGCCTGGATTTTTAAGTGCTCGAAGCATCTAAAAAGTCTAATTTTAGGTTTTTATTTTTAAGGGTCTTGGGTGCTGTTTCTAGAGTTCTCCAAAAGACTTCATCCAACCCACCATACAGACTGTTTTTCCTACACTCATCTTATTAATCTAGAGGTTCCCACTCAATTTCTTCACACCAGTTCAGCACTGGAGGTGCTGGAGCCTTCCTGCCTGCTGAGCCTGCCATATGGAAGAGCTATTTATCCCCCTCACTGACTCTCCATTTTTTATTTCATTCCAACCAAGCATACAACTTGTTCCCCATTGCCTACTCCTATCAGTTCTTCTCTTTCTTACCTACTTTTCCCCCCACTTTTAAAAAGTGCAACTAGACTCACTAAGTTTGGAAAGCACCTGAAGTGTAGTCCGTGGGAAAGATGAAATGCAAAATAAGTAACTTGTTTATAGCTATCTAAAGTAGAAGCAGTGCTGATGAAATTTTAAAATCTCTTGGAATTACCAGACATTCCTTCCTCATTGCTCAATCAGTTTTGGAAGGTCTGGGTAAATCTGTGTGCACATAAGGTGCCACAATCAAAAAATTAAAAATATTCTGATGCTAGAGAGCCTTTAGAAACCCAACTCTCAGACAATTGCCTGTGCCTACTCACAGTAGCTGCAAGCATACACAAGCTGCTACAATATGTGTGCAAGGTAAATGCTCACATCTCTGATCTGTAAACAGAGTCTGATTTATAGAAAGATCTCTGAAGTGCTTTCTGCATAGCCAAATCAAAAAACCCACATATTTTTAAAATAGCTTTGATTTTTTTAATACTTCCCATGAATTGATGAAGTAAAACTGGTTACACATCTTACACATAATCATATGTTGCATGGCTACTGAATGAAATGGACAGATATTAACAAATCCAGTTAGGCCCCGAAATAAGTTTTAGTTTAATGGGCAATGTGATGCTGACAGTTCCATTTTAAAGCACAAACTGTCTATATGCACAAGTCTAAACATAGATGTGATACTTTTTTATGTATTTGAACTCAGTTGTCACATCTATAAAGTACCTTACACATCATGATAATTACTTAAAATAAATTCTTAAAGAGCAAGAGAGCAACACAAAACACATTTGGCACTTGTTAGCTCAAGCTCAGTTACTCACTGCCATAAACACTGTCATTTGCCAATTTTTTCTGAGGTTAAAGTAACAGAATACTAATTTTAAAACAAAAGAAAAAAGTCAGCTGAGAGCATTACTTTTCTAACATATTTTCTCAGTCCATTTATTGGATCTTGAACACAGGTTGTTTTTAGTAGAACAACATGAAAACAAGGGCAAAACAAGGTAAACCTCTGTGTAATTGTATTAAGTTGGCCACAGATGTAGTGTGCTTGTTTATGCTATATAACAGCCAATCTTACACAAAACATCACAGGAATCTGAGGGGTTTTTCTATTTTAGAGTAAGGGTCTGTTACAGGTGTGTCAGTAAATTCATCCTCAGAAAGTAACAAATTTGATTATATTTTAAATATCAGAAGTTATTTTTGAGACAAGTGACAGAAAATTTATTTTAGGTCAAGAGGGTGATATAGGTCATAAATTAACATATCCTCTATGAAGACAATTATTCTTTCAGGTACCAAGGGCATAGACTCAATATTGGAGCAACTCAGTCAGTGCAGTAAACATGTTCATCTGGTGTACTGTGCTGTCCAAGATTAAACCATTCATTTTCACAGTCATCAGGAACATGTGCCATCAAACATTTGAGAAGATACAGAGCAGCTCTTGTCTCTTTAATTTGCCTGTCAGCAAAAGTCAGACATAATGCACTATGCAGTTATACTGGCTCTAGCAACTTAATCTTCGTGATTTAGACAAGTCTCACAGACAAGGTTGTGTGCATAAGAACAGAAAACCAGCACCTCTCCCATCCTGGGTCAGTCCAGATGGCTCTGGACTCTCCCAATACTCTGTACAAGGATAACAGAAAATGATATTTGGAAAAAACATGCAAGTTTGGCCACTTTCTGTGGTCTGTTCCCCTCATACTTCCCTAGGGTCTGCAACTGTTGTTCACTAATGTCAGCATCTGTTTATGGGCAAGCTGCCCACAACTGCTGTTGTCTGTGGACACACTGTCCATGTTCCAGCATGATAGGCAGAGAGGCAGTGGAGCATCCACCCCTGGAGACAGTCAAAGCTCAGCAAGACAAAGCCTTGGCTGTTCTGTCTGGTGCTGGCTGAGGTCCTGCTTTAAACAGGACACAAGACTATACAACCTTCAGAGGCCTTTTCCAGTCAACAAGTCTGTCAAAAAAGTGCTGCACAATATCCAAAGAAATTATTCAAATGTACAAACAACATTCTGTTACTTCAGCACAGAGGTTACATCCTGAGCAACCATGGCTCAGAGCCTGTGATCATTCAAAGCACATATAGATTGGAGTTCATAATATAAAGATTGTATAAAGAGTCCCAAAAAAAATTTCAGTGAGTCAAATTGAACCACAGAGAAAAATTTTCGGGCATCACAAAATGCAAACACATACAGTCACTCACCACTTAAAATAAAGATTTCATTATTAAAATGGGTAGATTGCTAATGCAGTTTCCTTCTTTAAAAGCAACATAACTTACAATGACAGCCAGTTTCAAGGGATCAGACATAACACAGTGAAAGATGTCTAAGGAAACATATTTTTCTTGATCTTTTAGACAAGTGAAAGACATGCAAATAGTTCCCTTGGAGCAGAAGAAACAATCACATTATACTGCAATAATTCAACAGTTCACAAACTATTGCCAAGCAACAGGATGAGAGGCAATGGGCAGAAATTGATGCATGGGAAGTTCCACCTGAATATGAGAAAGAACTTTTTTTCTGTGCAGGTGACCATGCACTAGAACAGGCTGCCCAGAGAGGTTGAGCATTCTCCCTCACTGGAGATATTCAAGAGCCATGTGGACAAAATCTTGTGCCTTGTGCTCTGGGATGAGCCTGCTTTAGCAGGGAGATCAGACCAGATGACCCACTGTGGTCCTTTCCAACTTTGCCAAGAGGAGTCAAGCATAATCTCAAAATTATTTGTGGGGAAGCAGGCTGCAAAACATGTTCTGGGGTGCCTAAGATGGCTTTAAAGAGTCATGCAAATGCTGACATTCCAGATGAAAATCCAGAAAACCAAAATATTCAGGGAAAGATACCAATAGCCCACAAAAAAAAATTTCACACTCAGTATGCCTCTTCCCTCTCCAAACTGGAAATCCTTCCTAATCAGGAACATTCTAAACAACCTCTGCTGAAATTCCAGTGCAATTCACTGTAAGAATTACATTTTTCCTGAAGCATCCCTTTCAAAATTGCTTTTACGCCTTCTTCAATACTTCTTATGGGAAAAAAAAAAAAAAAAAAAGGAGCAGGAAAGAGTTCAGGTAAATAAAGCATGTTAATTCTTTGGAGCAATTTGATGTCAGCATTAAGATATGACAACTTATTGCTCACTGTGAGCATTTGTAAACTTAGAGGCCAGCTGCTGTTAAGCAAAAGAAACAAACCACAAATGAAGGAACAGCCCCTGCTTTGGTACAAAGCACATTTGATTTTTCCTGTGGAAGGAAACTCACCAATGGTGTAGTATCTCTTCAAGTCACTCCTCCGCGGGTTGCGCCTCTGGCTGTTGGTGCTGCTCTCCTGCTCCTCCTCGGGAGCTGCTGTCTGCGGGGCAGGGGAAGGTCTGCTGGGCTGAGAGGTCTGAGCTTCTGCTGCCACTGGGTTGCATCCTGGCCCACTAATATCCACCGACTGCGACTTTTTCTTTAATCTAAAGGCAATTTAAAACACTGAAGTATTACTAATCATCATTCTATACCTAGATTATGTGTAGAATAACAGTGATATTCTACTGTTCATTGTACAATAATTCATGCATGTCACAGCCAAACAGGGAACAGCAGTGATAAATTAGGCCTTGCATCAGTTTCCCCTTTCAGGTTCTGCTAAATCAGTTACAGCACATCCATCTCCCATGTAGCTCCAAATAGTAAGCTGCCCTCAGATCAGCCTGCAGAGCTGCTTGAAGGATCAGTTCCTAATCTATTTCCAAGCCGAGCTTCCCACCATTACCCTGTTATTAAGTTGCTTGGCTTAAGTTTCCACAGATGAGGGGAGTACAAAGAAATTAAATAATTTGCACAAAGCCACAGAAAGCCTTGAGAGAAAAGAATTTATGTATCATCTTCTGAATCCAGTTGTAGCTCTACAACTGCATTTTCCATTCTGCAATATTTTCAACGCATTTTTTCTCAAGCATCCCACTAAAGTCAGGTATCATTTTGGCACTGCAATAACAATCAACAAAGAAAAAGAAATTCCCTTATCTGCAGAAGAAATTAGTGTTCAGGTCATTACTGGCAGAGAGGTATTGTATGGATTATTAACCACTATTCTCTGGCCCCAATTATCAAACTAGTTTTTTACCTCTCTAGTTGCACACACATCCAGACATAACAATTTGTGCCCTTCACAATTTGTGCACAAATATATTCTGAGACATTGTTAAAATCCTTTTGAAAGTGGAGGCAAATGACATTTTCACTCTCAACTCCTCTTCAGATCTAGGCATTTTATCAAAGTTCTGAGGGAAAGACTTCACTAACTCTCAAACCCCACTCTGGAGTGGGGTGAGTACACCCCTGTCACTGATTCACTATAGTTCTGATATCTCCACTATCTCTAGTATCATAAAATAGAGGTTACTATGCTGCTAAAGTTATTGAATAGAGACAAATGACCTGTTACAATGGAGTTCACAGCATACACATTGGTTTTTGTCAATACGTTTCTTAAATTAGGTCTCTATAAATATATATAGCTGACTACATTATTTGATCCTGGAAATAAAAGAGGTTTATGACATTGCAGTGAGGTATTGATTTGAGAGGAAGGGCTCATAACAATGTCGAAATTTCAAAGCGAGTGAAGTAAAATGATAAAGTTCTGCTATGCTAGAGGATAATTTTATTAGGCTAACGATTCAATGCTAAGTATCTCCCTCTTAACTCTGCACTTCCTTATTTTTCAAACATTTTCTCCAGCTATTGGCTGCAATTGAACAGCATAGACTACTCTACTAGTATGGAATCTGCTAGTTTAAGATATTAACTGATTAAATATTGTAATAATAATAACAACTGCTCTAAATAGGTTGGAAAATACACAGGTCATGATCAGCCTCTGGAAGTTATGTTAATGTATCAAGATGTATGTAGAATATTATGAATTACACTATGAGGGCAAAATAACTATACTCATACAGAGTATTGCTTAGTCCAGAGAAAGGACTAGAAGTTAGAAAATTGGCAGTTAGAAATTTACTTCTCTATGTCATTCAATCTTCACTAGAACCTTTTTCTGGACTAATTCAGAGTGTCTTGCATTTGAAATAGCGGTTCTCAGCTCCAATTGCTCCACGTAAACAGTTTGGGTTGACAGGGACATTTATCACTCCTACATATAAGAAAGGCTGTAATGCATCATCTAGACGAATATCTCCAACGAGTCCATCAATGGATATCTTTCCAGCCTCCAGCAGATTCTAGTTTATGGGTTTTCTGAATTAGACACTGCACCATTGGATTTATATTTCTTGGTTTTCCTTAATTACTCCAGAACTCATTGAAAGTTCTGAGGTAGGCAGTATCCAGCCTTGATGGTTTCTGGTTTAACTCTGCACTGCGTTCAGGCAGCAACACCAGTAGCTTATTTTAATGACTTCTAAGAGTGACATTTTGAGAAACAATGAACAACTACTGCTCCACATAAACCAGCTGCTGACATTGCTCTTGCTGTTCAAAGAGCCCTAGAGATATGGGATAAAACTATCACTGTGATAAAACTATCCTTAATTGAAGGGCCTTGGTCAGTGGACCCACATATGGAGTCAGTGGAGACACAGCTTGGGATAAACTAACAGCACTATAAGCACAGATACATATAAAATCAAGAATGGGCAGGGAATCTTCTGAGTAAACATTGTGTGAGAAGAAAAGAAAGCTCTTTTGCTTGAAATGATGTTCCTGAAATTGAGACCTTGTTTTTAACACTTCCAGCTTTAAGCCTACGGCTGGTCAAATATACTTACCTAAAATGAAGGCTGGAATATTTCATTGAATTATTAACAGTGAAGCGCTGTTCTATCATAATGTTATTCTGCTATATTGTTGAATATACCATCTCTCAGGTGGTATAAAAGTCTTTGTAGTTCCTTACCACTAGAAACCTTTGAAGATTTAAAGATGACTTCTGAGAAGAGAATTACTACTTTTTAAGAAGCAATGCTCTACCTCAGACCACAGATTTCACTGTGATTGCAGGGTACTGCTTCTGTGTTGTGCAAAATAGCTGTGGGCAAAGAGGCTGCAAAGTGTTCAGCACTTCTCCATAATCCTGAGGCCTCCAGATCAATAAGGGTACATATGTCCTGCATTATGCAAGTCCATGTTCTGCCCCAAAGGAAGACAGCAGGTGAGTGGAAATAAATGTTACAAATTGAAAAATACTGTTATGATTTATACTTTCAGCTGTGTTATGAACACATTCTTCATCACCAAGGCTGTCTGAAGGACAGTCCAATTAATAAAGCTGTCTGGAGGTAGCTAATAAAATAGCTTGCTGCACTGTGGGGAACACCAGATTGTTATTACAAATACACTGTCTATTCTTCTACTATCACATAAGAATAAAGGGATAATACCTGTCATCTGCACAGTAAAATTTTCACATGGCCTTTTTAAAGTGACTTATGATTAAAAAATGACTTGGTTGAAATGCCTGTAGCAAATTAATGTCAAAAAATTATCTATTCTTGCAACTGAGAATAATTTAAAAGTAAGACTTCCAAAGAAATAAGTACCAAAATTAACAAAGCAGGAGCATGACAGCCAAGCAAGTGCATGTAATATTGTCGAACTGTTCTTGAGAGACCATGGTGACAGGGCTTTTGCTGGCAGGAAAGACACAGGGTCTGAATTAATCCAGACTGCAATAACAGGGTCAGCTGAGCAGGACACAGGTTCAAGCAAGGACACAATTTTATGGCAATGACTTGACAAAAACAAGCAGTTTACTCTAATGCATCTTCCTTCAGCCCTCCTTAATTGTATATTGATACAGCCATGGCTAGCAAATAGTTTGAAAAAACACTTTGAAAAAACACTGTATCTTCAGTAGACCACATGTCTTGAAAGTAAGTCCGAGTTCTGTATGCATTTTGGAGCCAAGAGAATGAATACTACATAAGCCTGACCCCTCTCCAACATCCTGCTCTATTACGAGCTTTGTGTTGCACTAGGTTGGGTTTTCTGCTGGTTTTTTATATATATATCACAGCTGCACAGTTGGGCTGAAATTATTTATTCCTTGTCAGAAAGAAATCTGAACATGAAGTGTCTTGGGATCAAAGTCCTCATTCTTCTTTTGTTTCAGGCTGCCTGCTTGTAGAAAAATAAATAAAAGGTATAAGAAATTCTGTGGCAAAACTTTTTTGTCTTTTATTCTATGTATTTTGTAGCAGCCTTCACCTAACTTTTCAACAATGGACAACACAAGTCTTTCCATATTGCCCGGTGTGACAAAAAATGCTGCTGCTGGAGCCTCCCAGCTGACAGCCAGATAATGATGGCTGCAAAGACAGAGCTGCACTGGTGGGGCTGGGAAATGCCTGTCTGACAGCAAGGACAGAGCCCTAACTTGACTGAGATCTGAAGTAGAAGGGGCAAAACTTTCCTTTTCTGCAACTATGCTTAAACCATAAGAACTCCAGGGGAGAGAAAACCATGCAACAAAACTAAGAAAATCTGCAGCCTTTGGGACATGTGGAACCCTGAACTGGTTACTGCTGCTTCTGGCTACAGGCAGCTTCTGTGAATTTTGGTTGTGCTCCCCTTGGGATGTTAGAAAAGCTAGGAACATGTTAGGCATGTTCCTAGCAAAAGTGGCTCGTTCAGAGTAGAAACTAACATGGAATAACTGTGAAGGACCAGCTGTTGACAAGTAATGAAGACAATACATCCTAGGGCCAAAGCTGGGGTTACTCAGCTGCTGGTGACCAGGTCTGTGCTTGCTTGGAACACAGCTGAGCAGCACCTTGGTTTGGCACAATCCTGTTCAAACACACCCTTGATGCACCTGTTTGTGTAGTTCAATTGCACTATTGCTAATAAGCCATTAAACTCCCATTTTCTCCATCTCTATCTCACTATGTTTTCTTTTTCCTAGGACATAACGCTGCTCATCCCAGTAACCCCAGCTGTTGAAAACCTTCTATGCAGCCTTGGTACCTCTAATCTACTGAACAGAGGCACAAATTCCAAATCTACCTCTCAGCACCCTCTGGTTACTAATCACTGTGGGTTTGCTCATTCAGCTAATCCAGGAGGAATGTGCATCTCCAAGCTGTGTGAGATGACATCCCTGTAGGTAGATACACTGACTAGCTGTTGAACTTGCACTTTATTTCTCTGTCCTTCCTCTGCATACAACTGCAAGGTTTTCTACTGCATCTTAGGAACCACCTGACAGATGTTTTTACCTCCTCTTGCCCAGCTGGCATCCTGAGCTCCCCAGCAGCACTTCCCAGGAATGGGTCACTTTGAACAGTTTCTTACCAGTTCCCTCAAAAAAAAAAAATCATCGGGTGCTTGGTATGCCATACATATAGGCCTCCATACATATAGGACATCCTGGGGCCAGTGAATTACCCAGAAACTCTGCTTTAGAATTTATGAGCATTAGGATTTCATTCCTGGCATTCACTATCACAAACCTATTCCATTCCTAACAAAATCCATGCATTTTTTAAAATATTGCAATGTCAAACTGCATTTTTTGTAAAGCAGGATGACAAAAAACAATAAGGCACTATTTTCTAAAGAGATCTTGAAAGCACCTAAAACCTTAATGGCTAGTAGTCCAGACTGAAAAAAAGGGAAAAAAAAAAAAAAAAGAAGAAACCATTTACAGTGGAAACAAACAGCCAAAAGAAGCATCTCAGGATCGGGGAATCTGTACAATTAAGTCTTTGTGAATTTCTAAGAAAAAATCCCTTGCTGCAAGAAAGATTTGGAGGAAAGCCTAGCTCATTCTTATCTACCAAGTACAAAAATCCCCTCTCTGTGCCCCTTGTGACTATTGCAGAGATTTTACTACACAGTTAATAGGAGAAGCAAAACCTTTCATTAGAAAAGTGATGTTCACTCTTCAGAGAAGCATTTAGGAATTTTGACTGCTCAGAAGAGCTGGTTATGAATTTGATTTCTTTGTAGCAAGAAATGTGATTCAAACTGATGTCGACGGCAAGGTTTTATCTGATTTTGAAAAACAACAAAACAGGCAAACTTCTGTTTTAAACCAATACTACAAAGGCTTCACAACTTAAACACAGGAGAGGCCTAACCCCCTGGTGTCTGCACAGAGAGCCCCCAAGTTATTTTATTCTCCTGTGGACACACTGGTTGTACCCCAGAGACAGGACAGAGATCTGCACTTGGTTGGGGCATTCTTTGGCAATTCAGAGGGGTCAAGCAAAAGCCTTGAGGTCTGCAGTGAGGCTCCACTTGCCACACTTCCGCCTGCCTGCAGCACGGGGCAATGCCATGGAGGGCTGCTAGAAAATCTTTTGCTTAATGCTCTTGAGTATGACCTGGCTATGGCTCTGGCCATCCCCTCCCAAAAGGAAGATAGCAGAATTAAACTGGCACAGAAGAAAACACCTGTGATGATGATGAGTTTGTTCCTCATGGCGCAAGGTGAAACAGACTGTGGGAAGGAATTACCAGAAGGGAAGCACCCCATCAGCACTCAGAAAGGGGGAGGCAAATGGTTTTACACCAATGGAACTTGCAGTAGAACCAAAGGAAGACAAGCAACACGTTTGGAGCAAACACAGCTAAGTACTTCTTTGAATGGTGTATATATAATTGCATGACAGAAATAATTGTACAGACCAGGAGTATCACTTGGTACAGAAAAGAACAGACCAGGAGTATCACTTGGTACAGAAAAGAAAGACACAAGTCAGGCAGAAAGCATCCATTAGAGGCTATGAAGCATGCAGGTACTTCAGCAAACAATTTCCCTGGGCCAGGGATTGCTGGAAGGTGGAGGTTTTTCACAGGGAAAGAGCCACTCAGTGCATGCTCCATCTTTTATATTATCACTAATTATCCACTACCAAGTACTGCAGGCAACCGAGTGCAACAAACTTGCAATTCAAATCCAAATTGGCCATTATGAATTGCAGAGGAGAAGAAACCAAACACCGCAAAGCAAACTAGAATTTAGGACGGCGCTAAATCAATGTCTCACAGTAAACAAACAAAAACCTGCAGAAAAGCCCTTCAGCCTGTTCCTCAATGTGTGATCATGCAGCAGGGCTTTCAGAAAATGCAAGCAGCATATGAGATCATTTGGCGGCGCAGAGCAAACACAACGTGATCTTCACATGGGTGGCGATGGGAAAGGATTAGGAATGAATTCACACCTACTCAGCCCACAAAGCAATTCAAAGTGGCAGGTATGTATTAACAACGTAACACTGAGCCCAGCTTCAGCAAAGAAAGCATTGCAGGCATGAGACCTATGTGAAAAAAGAGGCATTTCAATATCGTATTTTGCTTTATACTCAGCATTATATATTTGAACAAGTAGAGAAAGCATACAAAACATCCTTTTTTTCCTTTATACACATTACTAAAAATTACCATGCAAAGACACGGCAATTGTTAATTGTCAGAGTACCAGAAAGCAAACCAAAACCACCTATTTTTGTGGCCACAGCACATGCAGGAAAATTGCCACCATCCCTCACTCTATAACAAAGGACAATATCGAACTAGAAGTTTTGACCAGGCTTCAGGGAGAAGATGAATAGTATCTAAATAATTGAAAAACAGCTTTTTTACTGTGTGGAACAGGCAACCCACACCCTTTTAACAAGATTTATAGACAAAGTTGGAGCCTCATGGGTTTCAAGGGCACATCACAGAACAAAGAGTTACAAAAATAAACACAAACCTTGTGATTATTCCTGGGAGCATGACAGCACTGCTACAGGTAAACCCTTGGAGGATCATTTACAGAAGACATAAAGATTGGTGGCTGCCAGGTTAGATCCATGAACTCCAAGCGGGAGAATCCAGAATCCACTTGTGGTTCAAGTGTGACAAGGCATTCTCACTGCCTGGGAGAGAAGCGTTAGTGAGTCCGCGCGCAAACGAGTCAGAGCGCTCTCCACACCACACATGGGCCTGGAGATGTACATCCAGGAGGATGAGGCATGGCAGGAGCAGGGAGAGAGGTGATGATGATGATGATGATGGAGAGGAAAATGGCAGCAATCACACTAAATACATAATTCAACTCCAATAGTCATAGCATATACGATTCATTCTTCTTTTCCTGCCTAAGCCTGTGCAAGGATTAACAGCTCAAGAACATATGGCTTCCCCATGGCTGCATAATATTGTACAGCTGCTTTACATGGTGGAAATAATATGCCCTGCTACTAAGGTTTGTGTTTTGTCAGGGATGAGAATTTCTTGATCTTTCAGAATTTTGAGAAGGTGGGTTGCAAGGCTGTACTATTTGCTGACAGATATCTTGATTCTGGACATGTTTTAGAAGAGATGTGTAAAGTAAATTACTATTTTGAATCGCACTATTTTGTTAATAGCTGCTATACTGTTATTTAAATAACTCCCACTAGTTCCATTTTCACAAAAGCTCTTCCAGTGCATTATGCAAATCTACTTCAGTACAATTTTCATGGGTCTTGATATTTCCAGCTCTGTCATATTCAGCCCAGAAAAATTTTGCATAATGGTTTAAAAGTGATAATGATTTCTATTTCATTCCTGTTTCTCTATTAATGCGGCAGGATTGTTTCTATTGCAGCTTTATTTACAAAGATGGATTCAGACTGTCCAGACTATTTTAAGGTTGTATCTCTAAGTCTTTACTTCACCTGGTTAGAAGTTTCTGAAATTGCTTTATTATAGGCTGTGCAACCAGCACCCAGATCCTATTCCCCTGAAAATTACTGTGAGATTGTCACACATACTGTACTGTGGAGGATCACATTCTACACTACCATCTTCCCTCCCATACACTGAATTTAGAATTTTCAAGGTATCCAGTGGTCTGGGAGCTCCATGGTATTCTCCTAGACATACAGAATACCTTGCTTACAGTGAAGTCATACAAACTCATAATATTTTTCCATGTAATTAACTTTGTCATAGTATCAATTATTTTCTGTGTTAGCTGCAGGTAATTTATACATCAACAAAGCTGTTTTATCCACGCACTTTAATGCAGGCAATTGCATTTACATTTCTAATTCCAGCCCTATGCTTGACTGTTTTCTGAGTTGTTTACAAGTCAGCTGCAATATCCCTGGGCACTTAATGTTCCCAAGATTGCTGTGCTATATGCAGTCATAACATGCATACATTTATGTAGTCAAATTTGGAGGCAAAAGGGCCTTTTAACTTCTCAAAGAGATGGCAGAGCAGGTTGAAAGTTACAATGCTCTAACAGTACCACAGATTTGTGTGTTCTATTCTACCATCTCAACAAATAATCATCAGCACAGCAGGCAACCACAGCTCAGGTTCAAATAACAGACTGTGGATATGTTTGTCACAAGATATGGTAATGCAAATCTGCACATTTTTCTGCCTTGCCCAGTAAATCATACAGCTTGAAACAACTTTAGGACCTCATTTGAAATATAAAACTAATTTATATGTCATTATTATCTCTATTCCATGAGATATAAATGGGATGAGACATTCTGATCTCACCACTAAAAATTCAGTGAGGTATAAAGGCATTCTGTGAAAGGGGAATTGATAATCCACCATCAGTGATTGAGATCCAGCCAGCAACATCTGAGCCCAGGCAGATACAACAGCCCTGAGGCTGCAGTGCCTCCAGTCAAGTGGGGACCTTTTGGTCTGGCCTTCCTCCTGCAGCTGGGCATCCTGTGCTGCTTCCTGATGCCTCTGCCTTGTCACAGGGAGCTGCTTGGCAGCTGAACACCAGCCCTGGGGCCAGAGGTGCAGCAAGCCAGAGAGCCCTTGGTGAGGGCATCAAGACACGCTGCAGAGTGTGAGCACCATGCTCTGTGAGCTGCCAACAGATCACAGGGCTCAGGAGGGGACTCAGACCGGGGCAGCAAAAGCACGAATCTCACAAGAAATCATCCAAACTCTCCTCATGCTCCTTTCCAAATGGAACAACTTCTTCCTCGAGCCACAAGATTTACCCTTGTGCTGAGGCTCAAGTGCCCTTTGGGCAAAGTCTCTATGAGGAGGTTAAAACATCTAGAATTTCTCCTTGCTAGGAACACAAACTGGTTCTGAGTGTTCTGCAGGATATAACTATATCAGGTAGATCTCTGTGGAGACACCTAACTTGTCAATGGCAAGTTAAAGACGAGGCAAAATGAGAAATCTTTAATCATCATTGCCAAAGCAGAATTGAATTTTTGCCTTCCAACTTATGTATAATTCAAGTATTTTAAATAACAAGTATAATTTTGGTATTTTAGTGAAACATGCAGAAAACATATAGACAGTATAAAAGGAGCATTATATGCTTGGCTTTTTTGAATATTTGATCTATATACCACATCCTTCATTGAAAAGATGTTAATTTAAACTCTGTTTACCTGAGGGAGTTTCACCACATACTGGTCACACAGGTTTTATAAATTTTTATCTCGTTCTTTTTGCACTTCTTATTCATAAATCAGGTTAGCTTATACTAGATGGGAAATAAAGGTCTTCAAATATACAGGAATATTTTATAATTAAGACAAAATTATCCTTCTGTCTGCCTTCTGTCAGGAGACCCTCCTGCTCTAAGTACTGAACTCTGATTAAGTCCATCCAGTTTTCTCTTTTCACCCAGGGTCTTCAACATGGCCAAGCAGGTTCTGGCACTCCCACCAGGGCTCCCAGGATGGCCCAGAGGGCTGAGTGGGGATGCCAGCCCACACTCTGCTCTTTCAGACACTACAGCTGCACAGGAGCTGAGATCCAGAGCCCTGGTAAGGGCCCTCCAGACACAAATAGAAAACGGGAAGTCTGTTAATGGCACCTTTTGAGAAAATGCTATCTTGGGCATATAAGTTTTCATTTCTTGTCATCCTAAGAAGTAAGAAATGCCCCTTCATAAGATGACTAATAACAGGCTGTACTGAGAATCTATATATAAAGGAGAAACATACTTCAGAACAGATACGTGGTGAAATACTGCTTATTTAAAAACAAATGGAGAACCCACACAACTATTTTGTTTCTCAGTTCTGTGCAAGTAGGAGGAACATTTTCAACAACTTTTTTCTTTAGTATAAAGGTTGTAAAGGTATTTCTTTATGTTTTTACCCTCCAGGCACAGCCCACAATGATGATAATACACCCCCCTTGGCTGCAGAGGGACTGTGCAGCAGGGGAAGCTCTGCTGCACCAAGCAGCAGAAGCCACAGGAGACACAGAAGCTGCAGGAGTGGGAGCCAGGGCATGAGCATCCCCAAGAGAGAGTGAATTGGCTCAAGCAGGCATAGACATGTGCTTGCATTACATGTGCAATGTTCAAAGCATATCACTGGCTGCCAGAAGCCACTGAAGATACAGCTAGAAGATTTCCACTGATTTAAAATACCCATCTTCAATAAAAATGCTATGATTCGTTTGGATTTTTTCCATTTAGTGGAAATAAGGCACTTCTAGACTAAAGAAAATGTTGTCACCACCAGATCTCCTGCTGGGAGGCTGTGTCTGTGCACAGTGCCAGGGCTGTGGGCTGCTGGAGGTGACACAGGTGTCCCTCTTCCCTGAACTTCAAGCAGGCAGGGTGGACTTTCCACTTACATCTGTCACAGAAAAAATAAATATGTCCTCCAGTACTTACACGGTTCAGATTTATATAAACATGTAAGATTCTTTAAAAGGTGTATATTTTCTAAAATCTACTTTTAAAAAATATTTAAGCACACCAGGAGACATTTTTCAGGCTTTTCCTGAAAAAAAAAATCTATACCTTGTTTCTATACCACTTTTAATAGTTTAGCATTAGGAAAGGACATTGCCTAAGAAAGGAAGGTACTCTCGTATTTTACAAGTTATCAAGTTCATTTTATTATCTACAGACCAAAGGCTTCATTTTTAATTTTTGTGTTTAATAAACCCAACTTGACATAATGTACAGCAGTTATCAAGTTTGTCAGCATTTTTGCAGAAGCTGGACTTTCTTCTGACAAATGTTGCCAGTCAAATTAAAATAGAGAGCAGCATGATGAAGTGTGTTACTGCTCAGACTTTAATAAACCAGTTGTGTAATCCTGAGTCTCTCCCAGCTTCCTGACAGGGCTACTGATTCCATGGCATCCTTGTGTCCCTGCCTGATGCTGAGGCCACCAGCAAGGTGGCTCAGCTGTCTCCATCCTGGGAAGGAGGTGACCATCAATGCACCCCATGGCTTATCGAGAGATACCACCCAACCTTTTTCTACAGATGTGACATAAATCTCCAGCTGTCAATTTTAATGTCAACAGCAAAAAGATAGATCTGACTTGCAGGAGGTGAAGGTACCTGGGCTCTTCTCAGCATCCCACTCTGGCAGAACTCTATTTCTTGAACCAGTGTGGAGGCAGGTCACAGCTTGCCAAAGACCACTCGCCTCAGTAGAAACATGCACATGCTGAAGTTCAAGAGCAGACAGCTTGCCTCCTTCTGTGGAGTTATCTACCAACTCACTATACCATAAAAACACTTAAATATTAAAATACTGATTTTATGTTGTAGAGGATTTAGAAGCCTTGTAAGAAATGGCATTAATAAACATGAAGTAGTTTATGCTGCTCTTGCCTGAGAGGCAAGAATGTGCCCAGGATGATACAAGCCTGTTCAGATCCTTGCCTTAAGGCACTGATCTTGGAAAGCAAAACATTTCAGTGCAGCACCAAAGAAAAATGATCCCTCTCAGCTTTTCCCTTACTATTTTCAGGACACATCTTGTATCTGTGTTCCTGTGCTTCAATGAGCTCCCCTGGTCAGCAGTGTTTGAGCTGCTGTGTCTTCAGTAACAGCAGTCTCTGTCCAGGAGCATGGGGAGGATTATTGGGACCACAGCGTCTGGGCATGCACGCTGCAATAAGCACAACTATTTTATTCTTTCTTTCCTTTACAGAGGAGCTGCTTGACATTTAGAAGCAGTTACCACCACAGTCTTGGTGGATTGAGAAGGAAGGAACATGCTCCTAGCAAGAAGTGGAGACACCCAGAAGGGCAGTGTCACCCTGCAGTGACATTGCGACAGGTTTAAATGAGGTGACCAAGCTTCATCCACAGACTGGGGATCTCAACCTTTCAGCTGCAGGTGGGGGACCCACTGGGGCAAAGAAAGGAAGAAGAGGAAGGAAGAGGATGACAATCAGCACTCCAGGCAGTACCTCTGCCTCTGTAGAGGCAGCAATGGCTGCTGCCCAGGCTGCAGCTATGTGTGCTGGGAAGGGCCTCACCACCACTCATGCCTCTTCCCTTTGCAGTGGGACTCACAGGCAGCACATTCTGAGATTCAAGAGGACAGTCTAAAGCCATAATTTAGTTTCATACTGAAATAAAGACATGTCCTCTCCAGCAGATATGGATGACCTTTGCCTTGAACCACCATTTAGATTTATGCCCGTGACAAGCAACAAACTTTTCCTATTTTTTTTCTGCTCACAATGATACAGAATAGAGTTGGACAAACATAGAAACAAGAGATTGTATAACACAGCTGCCCTGCAGTGTTTTTTATTTTAATTTTCAAATCAATAAGTCCAGACAGCAGAATAAGCACTGCAGCTACACCCACTGCCAGACACTGGCAATCCATAGGTACAGTAAATTATATTAATGAAAGAAGAATCCAATCAAAAAGCACTAAACTGAGGTTTATCAAAGCACAGTGAAGGTTTTTTTCCCTAGTCCAGAACAAAGAACACCTCAAGGCTAGTGCCTGGCTGACATTGCCAGGTTAAGATCCCCATGATCAAACATAAACCTCAATGGATAGATGAACAGAGAAATACAGGAGATGAGGAGTTAGTGCCTAACAGTGTGAAAAAAGAAGCCAAGGAGATATTTAAACAGTTTCAAAGGATCAAAACCAGAGCCCAGAAGATAAATGAGGCCGCAGTATGTTAAATGAGGCAAGTGAGTTTGTAAACATTTGTGTATTTAGCTTCCTAACTAGAGCTCAGCTCCAAGGCAGAAGTGTTAAACAACCACCTGATCAGAATTTGTAAGGAAACAGCATACAAGCTAAAACATGGAAGCTGCATTTAGATGCATGCAATAAAACTGTCAAGATTTTAGAAGTCCTGTTAGATAAATCAGATGCTTTTTGTCTAAATGTGAATCAGTAAATCACATTTCCTTTTCAGGAACTATTGGCAGGATTTTAAGATGTATTTAACTAATCTCACAATGTGTGGTTGTTTTCCTTGGTTAATCTTCCATGAAAAGGAGCTATTAGGAAATCAAAATATTATGGCTAAGCCTTGCTAATTGCTCTTAGGTACAGAAAGGTAAAAGCTCTTTCACCTCACATGTGAAAAATGTGAGAAATAATTTATATTCTTAAATATAACACAACAGAAAATAAAAATAAGAGACCAGAATCCATTCCCTTCATGCTTTTCAATAGCCTTCTGTATATATACAGAATTCATTCAGGTAAGTAAATTTGTACCCCCAGTAAATTTGGGGGTAACTTCTGACCACATTAGTGGTAGAACATATCTATTAAAATCTTTACACAAAACTCAAGGGAATAGAAAAGGGAAAAGGCAGTAGGATTGCTCACTCCTGCCCATCCAGTCTGGATGGAGGTGCTGTTTGGTACCTGCCCTCGCTGAGCACATCCTGCTCCTGCCTGCTGTACTGGATGCATGGCTCAGCTCCAGCTGCATGTTCCAGGCAGGGTCCTCTCCCTGAAACCCTGCCAGCATAAATACTCCAGCCTCACTGCTTCAGCACAGACCTCCAGTGTTTCAGGAAGTCAAGACTTTCTCTTTCAGAATAATTTAGGCACAAAACCCCTAACTTTCCAACAAAGGCAAAACCCAGACGCAGTCAAGCTTTGGATTGGGAAGTTCTTATATTTCCCAAAGTTTGTCTAAAATACTAATTCCCTCTAGAAAAATGCCTGGTTTTGGTAAACTAACTCCAGAACTAACAGACTCGGTCTGGCTGTAAGATTAATGTCAGGTTTGTATTTTATAGAAATATTTTAAAGCAACCACAAAGATTCATCTGGAGATACCTAAAATCAGACAGAAATCCAGTCCAGTGTCTTTCTTAGTAGTGATCATTACAGTGACCTCCTGCTGATCCAGTCCCACAGCTTTTCCAAGATAATTGGGTGCCCAGAAGATATATATTTAGAACATTGTTGTACTCATAATTTATGTGAACAAAATACAGAGTCCCTTGACCTTCCATTACATTTATTCTGCAGTATATGCTGCAGGGGAAAAAAAGGCTCAGTAAATCACTAAAATGCAAACATTCTGAGAATATAAAGCTTTTAATGTTAGTATGGTAGAAATTAGTAATTTCCTTCTATAAAATGACAGGTAACAAACAGGGGAGAAAGGGTAGATACAGTATGTTATGTATGGGAACTGACATCTTCATCTGTGCTGCAGCTACTGCATTTCATCTTTACAGAGTGCTGAAAAATCAAGAAGTTATATAACTTAGTGAAAAGCTGATAGGGCCAGTTGCATTTGAAATCCTACTCTGTGAAAATCAATTGCAAGATGTGAAAGAAAAAAACCTCATCAGGAACCAAAATCTCCATCCCATAATATATCTGTATATATGTACACTTTAGAAATAAAAAAGAGCAATAAAACTTTGAAGAAAAAGGGAGTGTGGGAGGGAAGTAGAAGAACAGGCAGAGTAGAGAAGGAACAGAATAATCACAGATCATTTCAAGACACGGTCATGAGGAAGAAAAAAGACAATTTATTTTGATGGCACCCTTCTGATTCTGCTTATGCTAAATAGTAAATAGGTAACACAGTAGCAATTTACAACATGGAATTTTATTGGAATAAGAAAGCTAAACAATCCTTGCATACATAAAAAAGCATATGCTTTCCTAACCTAGCAACACAAGAGTCCTACTTGGATCAGTCTTTACTTTTGTAAGGGAAGATGGACCCATCAAAAGGATTTAAAGCTAACTGTGATTGGAAGCAGATCAGGAAAAGTCAACTGACCTAATTTATTTTCCAGATGTCTCAGCAAAAAAACCCCAAAACCAAAAGAGACAATGATACTGACTCAGGAACCATAAAATAATCTCCACAATCCACAAAAATTGATTTCTTAATATTCACGACGATCACTCTGACTTTTCATGCATACAAACATGGGTCACTATGAAAATAAAAGATCTGGTAATTCTCATTTGATTCAATATAAAAGTGAAGTGAACTTTCAGAGAAGGAAAGCAAAAGAAGACATTTTCTGTGAAAGGGGTGTAAGGGATGAAAAGGAGTCCATTCAAAATACACCCAAAGCACATTAAAAGAGAATTCACTGAATGAGTGCCAAATTAGAATCATGTTCCTGTTCATCCAGCAAGCAGCTACTGAAGATGTCCCCCACACCAAGGTGTGCACATTTTTTGGCACAGAACTACATCTGGTTCTAGTCCTGGGAGCAAAGGTGAGAGCTGCACAAGCACGTGGAGACAAAAGGCACCACTGCCCATTCTCAGCACAGGAAAACCTTGCACTGAGGAGAATGCCAAGAGTTAAAACTCCGGCTTGCTCATCAAGATCAGCAAACTACAAGCATTTTGATGAGCTGGTCTGTTATAAAATCAATGCTGACTCTTGAGCACAGCAAGCTGGCACAAACACAAACCTGCCCTACCTGCATAATGCTTCCTACAGGAAACAAGCAGTCAATTTTACCAATAAACTTTGCGTGATAAGGACAGATGCTAGCTGAACCTGGCATCTGCTAAACTTGATTTCACAAGAACACTCTTCCCTCCCAGAATTATATTTAGTATCTTTTAGAAGCATAAACACAAAGAAATGTTCACTGCATTTTGTTCAACCATTTCAGGTCTTCCCCCTACTCAAATGGCAGCAGCAGAATTTTAATGACTGGGGAAATGCAGCAGGGCTGTAAGACAATATTGTACTGCAGCAAATCAGTGCTTCTGTAGGTTTCCTTCACTGTAACTCTGATCTCCTAAATCTGCTACAGCACCAGTACATATTTCTGTAAAATGCAGCTCCTAACAGAGATTATGTAGGGAAAAAAAGGGGCTTGACAACTTCTTAATCAAGTTCTACACTTATAATACCTAGGAAAAAGCCTAACCAAAAGCTCAAAAGCAGAATTCCCAAATAGTTCCCAGTGCCACCTGATATGATTTTTTTCTTTACTTACTTCTTTTTACCCCAAATGCCTTTGCATTTTAAAGTACCCATACGTTCACTGTACCTTTCTGCCAAACTGCCTTCCATGAAGCAATTAAATGTATAATTGAGATCTTCAAGTCATTACAAAGCAAATTCAGTGACTTTTGGAATGATTTCCAGGGAGTGAGATGACACAAATCAATTTTATGCCAAGACACACTTTTGCATGCATGCATGCATTCAATATGTATCACACAACCCCTCATAAGCCTGAGGGGCTGTTTCTCCCACAAAGAATACTTCCAAGGTTTTCAGGGAAGGCATTTTCAAAGCTTAACGATAAAGTTCTCTACTGTAAATGACCTCATCAGTCAAATATTAAGATTTTAAACTTTTTACTGGTGGTAGGTATTTGAGGCTAGATTTGTAGATTTGGATGTTGGTCCAAAGAAAATTTGCCTTTCTACTCTCATTTTGTTCACTAGTCATTAGTGGAGCTAGATTGAATGTTCTTTGAGACTCATTCCCCCATTTGCATCTTAAGGCTTCTGAAAAGAGACTGACAGGAAGCACTTTATTGCCACCTTCTTACAGTTGACATTCTTGTTTATTCATCAGTGCTTCAGCTCACCACTCACACAGATTATTTAGTTGCTCATCACTACTCAGAAAGAGTCATTGATAAAATTGTGTTTCACTGGGGGCGACAAAGCCAAAAATTAAAATTGCTGCTTCCAGGTTTTGTCAGAAACTCCAAAATTGCAAGTACCATAGATCTCCCTTTTACTGCCTTTTTCACTTTATTCTGATACTAAATGCCTAAAAGGTTTCCACACAGACAATATTAACTCACTACAGATTTTCACATCTCCAAATCTTCAAATCCATACAAGTGGCCTATGATTCAGGATGTGTAGGCTCAGCAGACAGTAAATGCTGTCTTTGATTTGGATGACCCTGTAAAACCACAGCAAGTCTCCTGTTTTCCATGCTTAGCTCTCTTCTGATTCCTCCTCATGCTCCCACCAAGCAAAAGGCACTACTCTGAAGATCCCCCATCTTAACCTCCTTGTTTTTCTCTAATACTTCTCCATCCGTATTGCTTCACTACCCCCATGATTTCAGGACTAAGGGAACACACACATAAGGAAAAGACAGATAAGAAAATTCATAGAACTGAGCTAAGTCGCTTCAATAACTATTTTTATGTTATTTATTTATGTTACCTCTCCAAGAGGTTTTTTCATTTTTCATTTTTTTTAAGAAGAAAACATTGGTGAAGGAATAATGTAAGCAATCAGATTTTGGAAAGTTTCCAAGAGCAAAAATATTGGGAAACTACTGCAGATGCAGTAACCTGCACATTTCAATCAGGAGTGCAAATAATAACTCAAAATCTATTTAGCCCACCCTGAAGGTCCATTCTGAGTCTCCTCTCCCTCTCCCCTCCCCTCCTCCTTCACCCCAGGCTCTCCAGAGCCCCCAGGAGGCAAACACAGACGCCAACCTGCAGGTACCATCTTGTATGATCATGCCCGGTTAGTGGGATTTTTTGCTTCGGTTGTTTTTTTCTCACAAATGGCTTTAAAACAAAAGGTACCCCCCCTGTTAATGTTATAATGTGGATGTGCCTTTATAAACCAACTGGAATCATTTTACCCATTAGCCTGCCTATGAGACAATGAGAGAGCCTTAATACCAGAGCATGAAGTTAGAAGCACCTTTGTCAGATGCTGCCAGCAGTCTTAAAGCAAAAAGCCTGCTTCAGAAACTGGGCCCTTTAATACACCATATACAAAAAAGAAAAGCTGTTTTTAAATATTCCTAATCTCAGCAAAACAAGACCTGCATTAAGAACTGACAGCAGCATTCAAAAGCCATTTCTCCATGGTGTTCCTCTAACGCCAGGAATGCTTGGCTAAAGCAATTCATTTTCCAAGTGGCTTTCTCAGCAGCCACTTGCAATGACACTGATGTCAGCCTTTCTCAGGTCAGGGCCTGTCTGTCATAATGGGAGTTTATCTCTTGTCTCTCCAGAGTTGTTGGTGCCTTCACAACTGCTTCATTCAGGAGACTGCTTAATCATTGCCATGATTTAAAATTTCAGAGCAATTCAGCTCTGAAATGAATAAAAGAGAAGGCTGAACATTTCCTTCTCCAGGTGCAAGTGTCTATTCCCTTTATCCTCTGACTTGAGACTGTCAAAGATGCCACATTATCACTGATCAGGCCAACTCCCTTCATCAAAACTGTTAGGCTCACCGAGGAACCACATCAAGTATTTGGGCTTTTTACCCCTAGATACTCTGTGGAGAAGGAAGGCATCTGCTTTTCCCTACCTCTCATCCCATCTCCTGCCCCTCCTACCAAATATACCAGGGACAGACTGAAATGAAAACCCTTGGAGGCAGTTACCTTCCCTCATTGCAAGCCATCTCACTTCTACTTCAGTGACTCATCCAGGGCAATCACATAAATAGGAATTCTCCAGCTTTCCTGCAAGTCACATTTTATTTTTCATGCTCTTCATTTTCACCAGCAGTTGCTGAATGCACTAGATAGTTCTTAGAGCCATCCTGACACATGAGATGTGAGAATATAGCAAACCACAAAATTTTATCAGGGATAACAGGCTTGTAGAACTGCAGCTTTAAAGAAACTTTGCAAAAGGTTTCTGCCTAATCAACCCCATGAATCACACCGTGCAGTTTTAGAGAACAAAAGCGTTTTAATCCTGTTGGAAACTGGGGAACTGCAATACATCTTTTTTTCTGATTAGAGGAAGAACAGAAACACTGAAGGTCATCTCTGAAAGGAGGAATACATTCCTAATTTCCCAGAAGAAAATTAGGTTTGAAATATAAAAAACTTCTTGCATTGACTTTAACTACAAATATGGCAGGGAAGAAAAGCAACACCAGGGCTGTTCACAAGCATCCCTGAAGTTCTGAAGGCAGGTGGCTAAAAGCAACAATTGGAAACAGATAGACAATTTATTCCCATTTAGCTGTCACTTACAGGAGGAGTGAATATAAAAGTAAGAACTAACTTAGTTATTTTCCCCATAAGATAATGTATCATTGACAACACCTAAACCTGTTGCATTAAACATCATGTAAGAGTGAGCCATCCTTTTGACAAGTGTCTTTTAAAGCAAAGCTTCATAAAAAAATAAAGAAGGCATTTAGGTTTCTATTTGATTCCTGGCTCCTGTAATAAAATTAATGTTCCAAAGGCCATAACAGTAAAATAACAACAGTAAATAATAACAGTGATTATTTTAATAGTTTTGGACTCTTGGTTGCATCTTGAAATAAAGGTTTCAGTTGGAAACATGCTGACTCCTAGTCTAAATTTTTGTTCTAGAAGTGGCATGTAAGGGACATATATTGTGTTTCAATACTTTTAAAAGGTTGATGCAAATTTAGGAACTGATATCAGCAATGACCTTAGGTTTCACCATTTGCCTTTACTGAAACAGCACTGATCATTGAGATCACCTTCAAAACAAACCAAATCTCATTATGCAGCCCATGGTGTTAACATCTATGCTATTATAAAACATTACTAATGCAGTTGTGTTTTTCTGCAATGGTGTCTTTCTTCCTGTCCTTTCAAGGAGAATACATGGACAGCCTTATAAGGCACAGCCCATGTCCATTGTTCTTCTTCACTTCCAGCTTGTAAACTGTCAGATCAAATTTCTTCATCTTGAAATTTATGAAACAGAAGCATAACATTAGAAAGGCTCATTTCCTAAATTAAATGGTTAGGTAACATCCTTCTCTGTATTACATAAAGGACTTAAAAAGAAAAGGTACTCAAATAAGAACTAGCTATTAAAAAAAAAAAAAAAAAGTTTAGACCACTCATGCTGCAATATTTTCAGTTTGGTATTTTCCAAGAAGCTCTATGTATAGTATTGCTTGCACACTTTGCACACCCAATCCTACATTGCATGGTATCCTCTCTAGCAAGAAGGTTCCACTGTGATTCCTCTTTTTCCTTCATAATGCAAAAGGTACAGAGATGTATGAGCAGTAGGGCACATGCCCATAAATGAGAGAATACAGCTGGGCAGAAATTAATGTCTAGCAGAAGAATTTCCATTCTCTGTAAAATCTACTGATACACCAGAAAACTGATATGGCAATGACATCTCTCCAGTAATTTAGGCCGTGCCTAAATTCAACTTCCCACTTGGGAACTTACTCCATCACTGGTCAGAACCCGCCCAGCTGAAAAGCTACAGGTTTACTTCTCCATGCTTGCCCCTCATCTTCCATAACTTCATCAAGTGGATGGAACATTTTTCTTTGAAACTTGCCGCAAATCCACTGCGCTTAATTCCAGACTTTTCAGCTTCAAGAACTTGTTTGCAAGGAAACTAGATAGCATTTTAAAGGCTAAGGAGCACAAATAAACCAATAAGAGAAAAAACTATGTACTGTGATATTCATGGCATAGACTCTACAGTTAATTTTGTCCTAGCAACAATTTTAGCATCAACCTTTTGGGAAAATAAGTGTGTATATGTACCTACAGTGCTTTGGAAGGCAAAGCTTTATCAAATGTATTGGCTCAGTTGGTATTTTCCTAATTCAGTAGATAAAAAGTAGAAATACCGTATTTCTTTCTCAATATTTACATTGACATGTTTCCTGTGCATACAAGAGAACATTTAAATTCAGGCCACTGAAAAAAGTACAAATTGTCTCCCTGTTCTGTTCTCTTCAGCACAAATCCTTCTCCTCAGCAGTTTTCTCTGCTCTGAAAGGCAATGCAATCAGATGCTGAGCAGTAGAATGGAATTACTATTTCAGGCCATGAATTGCACTAGTCCCATTTAGAGGAACATCCTGCGTTCAAAAGCACTGAACAGCCAGAAACACCTATTGAAATCAATGCTAGTTAGTGCTCAGAACCAAAGCTAAGTAATATTTTTTTGTATTTTTTGCCTTGAACATAGAGTTTAATTTCAGCATCCAAAATGTTAATTCAGTATTAACTTCCAAACTCATGGATTTGAGTATGGTTTTGTCCACAGAGTAAATGCCTTTGTCTCCATCTTTACCAGACTGTTGCTAACACCTCCACCTGTGAGTAGAAAATCAATAATGAACTGAAAATCAGTAACAAGCCAGTTAGAACACAGGAAGGCTGCTGTGCCAAACCTCCCTACTCTGCACATCTATAACATCTTCCACTGTTTTCATCTTCCATGGTCATATTCACCAACAAATACAAGCAGAAAAAAGCTTAACACAAAACAGAAGCCACCAGCCACACAAGGTGTAGGCAGCTAACTGGGACACAGAGCAGTTCTGGAAAGTGACACCCACAATTGCAAAACCCACTGTCGTTTCTCAGACTGAGGCCTAATGGCCAATATGGCCATTAATTAGGACATTAAATAAGGATCCATTGACATGGAATGTGTGGTCTGTCTAATTAAGACAAATTGAACTGTGAGTCCAGGATGCAGAGGTAGAGGCTGGCAATGTGGTACATGGACACACAGGTCCTAAGTTTTCCTTGGAAGACCATATCCCTCCTCACTCCCCAGCAAGCCATACCTGAAACAAAGCTGGGTTGTGACAAGTCTATTTAATAGTAAATTACCAGTATTGAGAAGCTTCCACCATCTCTGCACAGCCATTTTCACAATGCTTACATTTCCTGCCACTGTTCTTTAACCTTGTCTCTTCTCATGTTCACAGCTCCATATTTGACCCACAGCTTCCCAAAACACCACCAGCTCTTTAGTGTCCTCTAAAGCTTCATGTCATGAAAACCACCCACAGTTGAATGATATCAGCATACACAAGCCTTGTGCCTGACTCAATAGACACAGAGAGGAAGGATCTACCCTGTAATCCAAGCTGATCCCTTCATTCTGATTCATTCCAGAGCTCATTGCTCCACCTCAACTTCCCACTTTGTCACTTGGGAGTGGAATCTGTGTACACCAGAGGAGCTGTCACCTGTACCCCACCTCCAGCTCTGCACTCAGGAAGAGTGAGCAGGAAGCAGCCAAAAAGGGACCAGGCATGCCAGTATGGAGGAGAATTCAGGTAGTATGAAATCTCTGGAGTTTCCACCACTGCTCCTAAGAAAAGGCAGGACTGATACGTTGCTAATGCTGCATCCTCAAAAGACTCTGGGAAGAGAGTATAAACCATGCAGTTCCTCTGGCCAGTAGATTTGGCCTTTCACCCCTTTGAGTGGACAGGAATACCACAAAAGTGTTCCTTCTACCTATGATGGTGGACATACATTTGTTATTTATAAAAATAGTTTTTCTCTTTGCAGGTTCAGTACATGTGCATCTTCTTTTAGGACAGATATCCCAGATTAGCAAAATTTGATTGGCAGTGGGTAAGGCCTAAGTACACATTGTGATGTACCTGTGCTGACACATTTTCCAAACCCTTAGAGCAAAGGAAAAATGCAAGATTGAAAACAAAGCATTGCTATTTTTAATACCAACATTTTATCAATTTTTTTCTAAAGATTATGGTAAAATAATTAGTTATAAGTTACAGCAGAAATCTCCCATTTTAAATAAGCTCCTTAAGAAACCTCGACTTGCAGAAACAAAGAAGGGAGCTAGGAAAATCCTGGGAGCTAGAAACTAATGTCCTGATGTGGTAAAAGAAACAAACAAACATCAGAAGTGTGCTTGTGAACTCACTAGGGGCTCCTTTGGTGCAAGTAAAGGATGATGACAAGAAGACCAGTGTCGCTCAGCTCAGGACACACTCTATTTGACACAACCTACATTAGGGCCAAATTCTTGTACCAGTGTAAAAAGAAGCAGAACCATTTTCCTGATGCAACACTGCACTCATGAGGCTGGAACTGAGGCTTGCATTTCTGTAGGCACACAAAAAAGCAGCAGGTGCCAGTAGAGATTGTGACACGTTTTCCCTGCTGCCATGGCTGATCAAGGCTGGACTCTACAGCCAGATAGAAATATTCATTGCAACTTCACTACTCCATTCTGCCAGGAATATGAGACTGATACATAACTGCAGGCAAATTCATAGACTTCAAGATTTTAAGCCCTATCTAAGCCCTGGTTAACATCCCTTTATTTATTTACCATATTGCTTGGAGAGAAGAATGAGAATCAGTCTCATTTTGGGCATCTGGTAGAGCTATATCAGAGAAATAAAGCTTGGACATAGGTAGGAATAAAAAATTAAAGTTTTGTAACTCTGTCATCAAATCTTGCTGAAAGAACTGTCTGTAACTTGAAATATAGGCTATTCATAATCTTCCATAACAGGGAAGCAAAGACAAGCAATAAAACATCCGCCTTTGCAAACCGAGGGATAAAACTAATGAATTTTATCTGAGTAAAAAGAATTAATAAATTATTATCTGAGTAAAAATAATAATTTTAAGCTGAGTAAAAATCTGAATAACTAGGGATTTTTTAAAATTTATTCACTACTTTGTATCATGTGGAGGGTGATACGACCATTCTACGGCAACACCATGTATATTGCATCCCTAAATATTTGGAAGAATTCTAAAAAACTTCACAATTCTACATTTAAACCTTATATTTGCACAGTAAGGACACATCCTTCTGCAATGGGCAAACTTTGATTTTCCTAAGGCTGACTGGTCTGCTCTGCCCTCCCATGCACTATACCAGGTCAGGGAGTTCAGTATCTGATGGGTACTGGGAATTCTCAGAACAATAAATGCTTTACATCAAGGGAACATGAGACTTCCATACTCCATTGCAAACACAAGCAGAAGCTGCATGCACTTGCAAGTAAGGTTACCTGAAAGTAATCCTTTCTATCTCATATTTTTAATTGGGTGTTCCACTAATTTTTTTCAATGTTTCTTCACTTTAAAGTTTCTCTTGATATTTTGCACAAGTTTTAAATGATCACAAATATTGCACTGGTCCTCAACAGAATAAAACATTTTTGAAACCATACATTATCACTTTCTTTTGTCTCTATTTTATTTCTCCTACATATTCCATGTCTTATTTCTTCATAACTTTTGTCTTTGTTCTTCTTATTCTTATGTCTCATGTATTTTATTGCATTGTTTTTCTTTCCATTTTTCCTTTCTCAGTAGACTGCCAAAAAAGTTTGTAAGTATTCTAGTTTTACAATGTCCTAACAGTGTTTTAAGGATGCTTTAGAAAAAAATCTCAACTGATGAAATTTTTTGTGAACCTCTGTTCTCTCTAAAGGAACATTTTTATGCCCTGTCATCATAATGTTGCATAATCAGCAGTCAGAGAGCATCATGTGGACATGGATGAATTCTGCCTGCCTTGGCTGCACAGAGGGCTCAGACTGACATTACAGGACTTGTCACATGTCTTTTCTATGTGACAAACTAGAAGAATCTTGTGAGAATGCACTTTCCCAGAGAAATGGGGTATCAATAATGTCAGAACAGAAACAGTTAAAAAAGAAAAATGGAGAGGGCCCAGGTAAAAGAAAGGGCTAGAATTTATAATATATGTAGAGAAAGGTGTTTTTCTTCAAATTCTGTTGCATTACTATGACAAAGTCCTTCTTTTCAGGCTTTTCATGGCATGGTTTGACAGCTTGCCTCCCAATTTTCCCCATTCCAAACGAACCAGTAACACAAAGTATAACTGGACCTGGCAGCCTGTTAGCATGGCACCCAAGCAGAAACTTAAAATGTCAGCTGTATTCAGGAGTGGAGGGAGAAGTGGCTCTTCACAGAAACATCTCTGTTGGAAAAAATTAAAGAATAAACAACAGAAGAGCAAGGAATGTCTTTGTCTACAGTCTAATTGGCTTAATTACACTACTGTAGGGCTGCTTTATTCTGCCACACCTACATGCCTTTTAAGTACCTCCAGGGATGGTGACTCCACCTCTGGGCAGCTTCCACCAACGTTTGACAGCTTTTTCAATAAAGAATTTTATCCTAATATCCAATCTAAATCTCCCCTGGTAAAGCTTGAGGCTCATCTTATCACTTGTAACTTGGGAGAAGAGACCAACACTCACCTGGCCACAGGCTCACCTCAGGGAGTTGGAGAGATCAATAAAGTCCCTCCCAGCCTTCTTTCCCCCAGTCTAAACACCCCCAGCTGCTCTCTCAGCCTTGTGCTGCAGACCCTTTCTCCAGCTCCCTGGCCCTTCCCTGGACATGCTCCAGCACTTCCATGAAGTGACCCAACGCTGAACACAGCACTCAAGGGGTGGCCTCACCAATGCCCAGCACAGAGGGACAATCCCTGCCCTGCTCCTGCTGGCCACACTATTCGTGATGCAGGCCAGGATGCCACTGGCCTTCCCAGCCACCTGGGCACCCCTGGCTCATGTTCAACATCTGCTGCCCACCCCTCCCCAATGAGCTAATGAAGAAGACTGTACTGAGAGTTCGCCGCTGGAGTGATAGAAAATTATTGGAAAACCTTACATTTCTTATTTTTTAGAAGTTAACAACAAAAACTTCCCATTTTCTTAAACAAGTGTGGGATTTGCCTTTGCTATGTTTTTTGCATTATTTTTATCAGTTCTAATGAAAACACAACAAATTGTGCAGTAAAGTGATTAGTCTAGGGGAAGACATCCTATTTTGGCAAAAAAGACAGTAATTTTGACTTCAGTGAAAACTGTCCTATAGCTCCTTTCCCTCTCTTAAGGAACTCTGAACATTTTAAAGGCTATATATAATAAATACTGAAAATATATATACACCTTCCTGCATCTAATATGAAGTAAACAAGTGGACTGCATTAAAATACAATCTATTTCCTATTTCTAAACAGGCACACAGAGAAAGACTCCATTCCAGCAATTCATAATAAAGGCAACACACAATGGGGCATATTCTCAAAACTGAACAAAGCTCTTCATCTTCTATTTTTTAAAGATACTGGATAGAAAAAATGAGAATCTTAATTTCGCCAGTTTCTATAAACTCTCTAGCGTTCATATCTTGAGAGTTAAATTTAAATGCTCCTCTCAATAAGAATGTCCAAGAAACAGACCTATTGTGATATTTTTGCATTTCAAGATTTAGTTGATTTTGCACCAACAGCATTTCCCATTCTCTACAACTCATCTGCACTCTTCCAGAAGCTATCATACCAGTTTAACAGTAATTTGAAACATATGGCTACTGTGAGAGGAAAATCAGTGTAATATCTTAGTTTCCTTGTTATTTCATTCCTGGGAATCCAGCAAATGGGCAATATTCCATACTGGAAAATTATTTATTCTAAAAAAATCTTTCCTGCTTTCTGTAATTCTAAAGTTTTTTCTGTGGTCTTTAGCCTGGATCCTGTGGGCTGACAAGTATCTGCTAGGATAAGCTAAAGAAGCTGAAAGAATCCTAAGTTTAATGCATTTCACAAGAAGAAATTCATCATTATAAAATAACATCCCTCCTTCAAAATCCTTTTAGATTTCTTGTCACAATTCACATACCATTAGACAGGTCTAACTGTGAGCAGGGATCAAATTTAGACCCAAACTTTAAATAAATTCTGTGCAAGTGAAAAATGGCCACCTGCACAGACACTTTTGGCAATTAAAGGTGACAAATTATTGCTGCAGAAAGAAGTAGCTTGAGGTCAAAATCTTATCACTGTGGAAAATAATAATCATAGTTTTGCTTTTCAACAGAAAAAAAGGGGCTCATGTCTGTGCCTATTCTTTGTCAAGATAGAAGTTATATTTAAAAAAAAATTATTAAATGCCAGCACATATCTTCTAATTCTGTGACAATCAAGTTAGGTATTTCCTTTTTCAGCCAGTGCCACTTTTTCCTTTTTTTAAGAGCAAAAGAGAGCAAGTTAATTTCAAGTGGGCCATTAATCACTGGAAACATAGGATTTTGGGTGTCTCTTTTTTCCCTGAATGTCTGAAATAGAAGCTATGCTGGGGCACATGCTGGTGCCTTACATCAGTAAATTATTTTGATTATGTTTAACATACTTGGAAACAGTAGGAAAGGGAAAGGCATCTTAATTGAAGACATTACATTTCTAGAAGGTGTAAGGAAGATCAGTGTGGAAAAATCGAATGATGATTGACTTTCTATAATGGCAGACAGTGAAAAATACTGGGAAAGTCTGTGTGCAGAACTTCAAAGGTGTAGATTGCTGTGGTGGTTGACCCCACCTGGCAGCCAAGCAGCCACCTAGCTGCTCACTCTCCACCCCCAATGGGACATGAGAGAAAACCTCTGGGTAGAAATAAAGACAGAAATCACTAACCAAGTGCTATTGCAGGCAAAACAGCCTCACTTAAGGGACATTTAATTTACTGTCATTAAGTGTAAATATTTAATTAATGATTCATATATTGGGAAAGAAACAGAAGAGGGAAAAAAACCCCTCTATCTGCCACAGCCTTGTTGCAGACCACCTTCCTTGTCCTTTCCTGGTCTCCACTGATCATGTTACTACTGTGGGCTGTACTCAGCCCCTTGGGTGATGGCCTGAGGATGAAGGGTCAGACCACAGCAGTTTTTCTCAGTCACTCTCTTTTTCCCACTCCTCTCTTCCACTGCTCCTTCCTTCTCACTTGTTTCTTCTGCTTTAGCACAGGCCTTCCCTGGGCCATGGTCCCTTTGGGAGAGTACCTGTTCCAGCATGGGCTCATCCAAGTGCCACAGCTCCTCTGCTGTGGAGCACCTCCTTCTGCTTATTATAAATAAGAAATAGAATTCATAAATTATAAATTAAATCTTAATATAAACAATAAAAATACTTAAATGATAAAATTATGTAGATGTTCACTATTTTATTAATCTGCAACCAATCGCTTAAGTCTGGAGTAGTGAATTTCTCTGAAAAGGTCAATGAATCTGGAATTGCTTATTGTATTGATATCTAACATGAGAAGGATCAGATTTTTTTTTTTCTGAAATTAAGGTTTTCCCAAAAGTTTTTAAACTTCTTAGTTTTATTCTGATAAAATTTGTTACTTTTTAAAATTCTATCATTAAAACATTCCTATAAAGTGCTATTTATGAGCTTTATACTTACTTTGTATAATACATACTAATAGCAGAAAAGAACTCCAGACAAATATAGTTGATGGTTTGGCCATATATTTCTCAAGATTTGGTTAGGAAAATTGTTAAGTTTCAGAAACTACTTGTAAAACAAACAGTTTTTTCATTCAGGTCTTCTTTTGTCCCATCCTTATTCCAATTTCATCTTGCAGCTTCTACCTTCAGCTAGAAGAGGAGAAAAAAGCCTCACAAAGCTGCAGGTACCTAAGTCTGCACATCCTAGGGTGGATTGGCCATGGACCTCTAGGCTCCACAAGGTACTTCTTCAGAAGTTTACTTCACTGGTTTCTTGTGGAGTTCAAAGCCCATCTGAGCTTCTGCTGCACACATTGATATACACAATCTGGTGGTGTATTGGAGAAGATCAAGGGATTTTGAAATTCTTCTTGATGTTCATTGAACATAAAACAAACAATAGTTGTGGGACACTTTTACTGCAACAACCTAATCTTCCAGTAAATCTGATAGCCAGGCTGTACTCTGGCAGTATTTGATGTGCATTACCAAAGGCATCAAAGTAACTGTGACAACACTCCAGAGTACTGCCTGTAACAGCAATGGAAATATTCAGGTATTGAACACTTCATCTGGCATTGAAGCAAACTTCAGAGGACTTCAATGGTTGGGTGATTTATATTCTTATGAACTTGCAAATAGTTTCTCCCATAAAAAACAAAGTCTTAAGAGCATATCTGCTCCTTAACTTTCCCACACACAGCTAAATTTAATAATCTCAAGGAAAACTACTGCAGAATATAAATCTGCAGCACATTTTGGATATCAATCAGAATGCTTTAGATGCAGTAAATCCCTACACCCAAATGTGCTTCACAAGTGCACAGCCTTTTACACAGTTTCCCAGAGGCCAGAGCACTCCACAGCAGCTGCAGGAGAGGAGGCAGAGACAGATCTACCATCTCCTGTCATGGCACATCCAACCAACAACTCAGGCAAAGCCTTCCAAGAGCTTTGAAACTAACAGAGAGGTCCAAGGTCTGATCAGAGATGTGCTGGCAGAGACACACTGGGGACATGCTGGCAGGCAAGACAGCACATGACAGTATGTTCTTGGTTCTTTATTGTTCAGAATCAGTGGCTCTACCTTGGCTTGGCTAATATAAAGGTACCAAACATTCAGAAAAATCCCTGTAGCACAGCTGGACTGAGCAGTTTGTTTAACAACAGCAATCAGAACCCCATTTCTCACCCTGTTCAGCAACAGGCTCTTGGAGTTTGTTCCCTCACCTATTGTCAGTGACTTCAAAATTGAAGAGCAGCTGATATGAATAAACACCATACATGGAAAGTTATCACTTAGAGAACAACTGGCATCAATACTTCTTCCAGATAGGAAAATGACACCATGCAAGTACCACAGCACTGATCAACCTCAACTGCAGTGACACAAACACTTACAGTGACAAACACATGTCCAGAGAGTTGAGTGATACACTACATCAGCCAGGATCGGGCAGATCTGCAAAATCCCAGCTTCTATCCATCAGTAACACCATCCTCCTTACCTTTCCTCTGCCAGGAGATCAGCTCTGTACCACAAGTCCCAGCTGGGATTGCAGCAAAGTCACCAGCTCCCTTCCTAAGGGCCACATCAAACAGTGAGCTCAGTCCAGCCCTCCTCACTCAAGGAAGGCACATCTTTGTTACAACAGCTGGTTTGCACTTCTGGGCACTGCAAACACCAGGGAACACAAAACGCATCTGGAGCACGCTGACGCAAGCTTGGCTTTGCTGACGTGGAGGATGACAGCATAAATCTAAAAACATTTTCAGCTTCTCTTTGAAGAGAAATTTCCTTTCTTGGCTAGCACTATTTATTCAGTGCAGAAGAGCCACTGGGTTTAAAAACAGGATGACTCATCCTTGTTTAGATGTTTATGAGATATGTGCAGTTACGGAAGATGTTTGGAGAAAATGTCAGGAAGGTTTAAGTACTGTTCTTTGAAGGTGTGGTGAAGTGATAGCTAATGTATTCATTTCTGAGAGCAGATGGTTGAGCACTAAAATCAAAGTGACTTGGCTTTTTCCTTCATCATTTTATCAGTGTACAACTCAAGCTAATAAAGATCTTTTAAATATTAAACAGAGAGTTTTATAACAGTGTGCAGTGTTTAAACACAAAGAAAACATGATATAGATTGTCTTGATGTTACAGCCTCAAAAATGGCACGTCAGCACTGACATTTTACAGCAAAGACATATAAATGTGGCTGATAGGGCTGTAGAGCTGATGTAATAATGCTCAAATAACCCAAAAGAGTTGTTTCTTGCTCCTGTCTATATTATTAGAGTAGCACAATTTATCTACTGCACACAGTAGTAAATATTATGAAATTATTATTATTATTATGGAATTATTATCACAAATGGCTTTGCTTTCTCTGTTTAACTTGTTTAGATACCAAGGGCAGAAGAAGAAAGTTGTGTCCTACCATCCACTACAGCTACTCTTGAACTCTGCTGCTCTGTACTCATGACAGTCCCAACAATCCACAAAAGGTAAGACAGAAAGAGAAATAAATTTTTATGCCATGTGAAATGTTTGGTTTTTCTATTCAGGGTAAAAAGGTAGGGTCTAACTGAGTTCTACTCCACATCTTTTCCTATCCCCTAGAAAAGGAGGCAAAACAAAGCAAATGCACAGCACACCCCAAGCTAAATCTCCTCTTCCCTACCCCTCATAACAGCTAAGTAAAGACAAACTAATCAGAGACTAATTAGTTACAATTTGCACAGTTTTGTCACCATAAGTAAAAGAACTTTTTTCTCAAGATTAAAGGGACTGGAAAGCACTCTGTAAAACCTTTCTTGACTTTTTCTTCCCAGGGGAATTTTTGCAAAGCTTTCTTCCAGTACTTCATGCAAGGATCTGATTATATATTTTAATTTATTTTCTCTGTAATTAGTCTAAAAAGCTGGGTCATATGAATATTTAAGCTACTTTAATTTGAGCAAATCTTCTACAGGGATACACATTATATGAGTTAGAATCTGGGGCACTGAACTCAGTGTGCCCACTGGTTTAAGAAGCATTAAAGAGCCTTGGAGAATGGGCAATTGCAAATGAGATTCTGATTCTCTCCACCCCAAAGAAATCAAGAATTCATACATTTGCCTAAATTTACAAAAGGTCTATAGAGCAAGTTCTCAGAATAGCAATCTATGTCATGCATAAGGATATGGTCAAATGATCCTCTATCAAGCATAAACAATAATTTAAAGAAGTTGTACCTCTGTTGCTGAGACGTGATAGCTCACCACTGTGCTCTCAAACTGTCTTGAACTAATTTATCTTCCTTTCCACTGAAACAGATCACAAACACTCATATCTTTCAGTAGAGGGGACAGCAACATTTTGAACACTTTGTCTCATAAGGAAACAATTTTCTAAGAGCAAGACTTCCTGGCTGGATCCCAACCTAGCTGGTTGTTACGTGTTGTGCCTCTTTTCTTTTGCCCTTGCATCCTCTGCCCTATGAGCAAAGCAAAGCTTTGCCAGATTAATTGGTTTTCCTACACACCAACCAGCAGGGAAGGCAGCAGAGGCACATGCTCCCACAACACTGAACATATTTAGAATCCAGAGACAGGGTTAAGAGTCTTCTCTAATTCCCTGTCTTGGAGAATTACACACAGAACTCACTTAGCCACACTCTGAATTCCAGATACACCAAAGAGCTGCAGGACAAGAAATATATCTACCTTATAAAACAGCTATATTGTGGTGGCAGTGTTTGCTCATTGCATAGCACAGTCAGCACTTCCTCAGAGGTTTTACATTTCTTTTTTTTTCTCAAGCGTATTTCATTACTAAAGCAAGATGAGTGTTGTTAATATTCTAAATGTTTATAATCTTCTGATATTGTTTTTGAGCATGAGATGATTATATTACTGAAAATTTCATTACATATTTTCCTTTATGATCCCAACCTCAAATATTGCCTATATATTTTTCCATGATCATTTTACGATGTCATCACTGTAAATAGTGGAACATGCTAACTGTTTTACTCCACTTCTTGTTCTTTAATAAAAAACATTAGTCTAACACTGTATTAATGCATAATTTGGTTTGGTATTTTAAAGTTTTAATCTTTAAAAGATGATCAAAACCACATGTTCAAAAATGCTGCAAGCCTAGAATCTAGCAGCAAGTCTTCTTACTCCAAAATCTCTCAACCTAATATTCTTTCCAATGGAACTGTTTATTCTACAAGTCTATTGACATCTGAAATCAAGGAATTTCAAATTAATTGTCCATTTTATTAAATGGACACCAACCTATCAGTACTATTGACAACAGTCAAAAGTAAAGGATTTGTATATGCTAAATTGAGCTTAAGTCAGATGATGGCTGACTATAAAAAACAATCTTAGAAAGATAAAAACAAACAAAAAATGCAGAAATATTTTTGCACCTGTAATAGAAGAGGGACAATTCCTTCCAACCATTTACTATACACAAAAATGTAGATGAGTCTGGGGAGATCACAAAATTTAATCCAAAATGAAATCTAGTCTCAAATGAAAACCTAACTAAAAAAAATGAAAATACAAACCAGGGCTTGCAGTATTTTACATTTAACAGGTGCATATTTAACAGACTTCTCATTGCTATTGATACCTACTTCTACCTTATGTGTAGCTTTACTATGAACATAATATTGTTACTGCTATTAAATTATTTGCTTATAGCTGTATTTTCTGGAACCATTCTTCAAGCAGTATTATAGAGGAGTATGTCTCCTTATTACCCAGTAAGATGCACTTCTTTTAGATTGGACAAACTAGTAATTTTCTGGAATACTCCTCATTATAGTCAGGCCTTCTATAATTAGGTCAGTTGTCACATCCTTCACCCATTCTCACTTTAGGAACTTTGTAAATTGTGACAGGTATTTTTCTTTCCATGCAAAAAGTCCAGTGACATTGTCTTTTTACTGTTACACATGGAGGGGGTTCATGCTCTGTCATAGATGTTGTTCAACTAATACACATATTTCTGTTGCTTTATCAATACAATATTGATAAAATTTCATAAAGGTCAACACTAATCTGCCATTTAGAAAGCCTCATCATCAGTAATGGTTATAAGGCAAGGAAGAAATACCACCACCTCACACTTACAACTGAATCCAAGACAGATTTAACCCAAAAATACAATCTGGGAAAGGCTTTGCTTGAGCCAGTTCCTTTCTGGAAGGCTCAATGTCCAGACTACACAGGTCCAACCGAGCTTGGGCTCAGCTATGGGCTCTGTGCAATCTTCAGAAGAGCAGCAGGGACAGGTCTGAGCAGCACAGCTGCAGATCATGGAACCATTCTGGCCCAACTGTTTGTTACTCCAGGTCCACCACTAAATTATGTACATAAGGGCCACATTTACGTCTTTCAAAAATACCTCCAGGTATGGTGACTCCAAGCACTTTCCTGGGCAGCCTGCTCCAATGCTTGACAACTCTTTCTGTGAAAAGATGTTTCCAATATCCAAACCCCCCTGATGCAGCTTGACACCATTTCCTTTTGTCCTGTTGCTTTTTACTTGGGAGAAGAGACTGACCCCCTTGTAACACCCTCCTTTCAGGGAGTTGTAGAGAGTAATGAGGTCCCTCCTGCCCCTCCTTTTCTCCAGGCTAAACAACCCCGGTTTCCCCAGCTGCTCCTCATGAGGCTGGGGAGGAAACAGGGCCTGGCCACGACCACCTCTGCGCTGCCAGGTTTTTAACATATAGGCAATGTATTTCTGTGGTGACCACATGATATGAGACACACTCAATAGACAGGATGGCAAGGCTTTTAGCAACATCACAGGCCTATGCTGGGATGTAGGATTTGAAAAGATTTCTCTTGACTGCATTAAAACAGAGTTCAGGACAAAGAATGTGCTGCTTTGCAAGACATCTCTTGAGCCATATCACTGATGATGGCACAGATAAATGACAGAAACATCCTCAATTAATAGAGATTGTGGAAAAGAAATCTGTGGATATGCCAAGAGGTAAAGCAGCCAAGCACTCCTCCCCTTTTGTCTCAACTTCATTTTTTCAGGATCACAAGATGTTTCCTTCCTACCCCCTCCTTCCAGACACTCAGGTAACTCTTAGTTATAGCTCCTTCAGAAAACAACTTTACTACAATCTATCTTGCACAGATCTGGAAGTTCATACTGTGTTTTGTTTGCTGAGGCACTTCTTCAGCCTGAGCAGAGCACAGACATGCAGATCAGTTTGCATATTTCTGTCTCCTCTCACAGACTGTCTCACACTAACATGTTCCTCACCATCTCAAGGCTATGCTGGCTATAAAAAGAGTTGTGAGGCACTAGCAGCAGTCCTGCAGCACATTCTGGCAACCATGAAGCAGATGTGGCTTCAGAAAATGTGTGTCTGATTTAGATCCTGAGCTTTGGGGAGTTTTGTATATCAGAGAGCAGATGGAATAAGAATTAATTAATTTCTCATTAAAAGTTTTAATGACAAAATAGATTGTGCTCACTCTCCTAATACAGCTGGGAATTTATCCTTGTCTCCAGCCTGTAGTTTCCCTTCTGGTGATGTTCTGTGCTTGTTTCACACAGTGAAGTGTTTGCTAAAGTCAGCCTTGTTCAGAAGGATAAGTCCAGAACAATAAAATAGATGCCCAGGTCCTAAATAACTGTTTCATCTGCTTTGTTTCACCTTCTGCTTGGCTAGCAGTTAAGTTCACACAGTTTATCTTCCAGTTACTAGGTGGGGCTCAGGCTGTGGACAGTTTTGCTGTTCTTGTAATGTGTTATTTAAGCACTTCACAGCAATGGTGCAGAGAAAGAAATAACTGGACACAGAGTGGGAAGCTAAGCCCTTTGTGTGTCTACTGGTACTGGATAACAGACTCAGGCCAGGATGATGGATGACACAGGAACAGTAACCACTGTACATGATTTTGGTCCTCTCTTTTGGCACAGTGCTTGCATTACCTGGCAGTTCAGTCTTCACTCATTTGCTATGCTGCTTCTGTACAGGCTGTCTATATAGACACTGAGTCTTAACATTTCCTGTTTAGGTGCACTGTGAACCCTTTGAGAGACTTGTTTAGATTTTTTCATGACAAATTCAAAGGTTTTTGATTAGTATAAAAACTTACCTCTGTTTTACAGAGGCCCTTGAAATTCTCTTTGTACACAAACAAGGTATGCAGACAAAACACAGAAGAATTTTGAAACATTTTGCTTGTGAGGCACTAACATATGGACTCCTACACTCAAAGTAATCTATCTCTCACTATAAATTAGGCAAAATGTGGGGGAAAAAGATATAGTTCTATCTGATTCTAGCTTTTCATATTTTCCTTTTGCAGTTAATTCATTAATTAAATGCAGTTAAAATAAAAGCATGGAAGACAGTAATGAAAATTTTCATAGCCTACCACTGCAAAACTTCTACAAATGTAAATTTTCACCACATTAGTAAGAACATAGAATGAATATTTGTGTTGAAAACTTCTTTTACTCTAGTAATCTGAAAGTGCATGAACAAAAGTAATACAGAAGCTATTCAGATTTATAAACTAAGCAAAATACTACAAAACTATCATTACATATAATATGCATACAGACTTTAAAGCACTAAAGAAGACAACACTGAACACCTACATACTTCTGAGCTTTTATCTCCCCCAGGAACTGATCCAAAACTTGCTGACATTCACCTCTGTTGTGCAAAGCTGATTTTAAGTGGCCTGACACAGAGAACTGCTTGGGTTAGACAGTCTCTGACACACCAAGGAAAATGCCCCACTGGAAATCAAAATATTAACAGCCATCTCATTTTTCTCTTGGCTTTCTTCTGTAGGTGTTCAACAACTTTGGCAGTTCTGTTTCAGAAAAAAATGTTATTTTGAAAATATCTCTTCAGACCCATCATTTTTCTGTCATTTTTAAAAAGCTCTAATTAAAAACAAGAAAAAAGTTGTAAATCAGAGGATATATCAGTTTAAAACAGCAATATTTTCCATGCCTCAAAAGAAGAGCAAAAATATACTATGAAAACAGCCCTTTAGAAGCACTATGCTATTTTATATCTTAATACAGCTTTCAGAACCAGCACTTTTCCTCCTCTCCACATTAAATCAGAAGCTAACTGGCCTTAGCAACTTTAGAAAAAGCAATTTCCTAAATACCCATGATATCTGGCACATGGTGAGCACTGGTAATTTCAAACACTTACAAGAGCACATTACACCTGCTTTAATGTTTGCTACATTGTCTGCAGGATATAATTTTAGGATAGGATATAAAGAATATAAAATGTTTAGGAAACAAGATGCTGACCAAAAGTAACTTATAGCATTATGTAATCACATGAATAATTGTCAATCCTGATGTAAAAGATTGTGGTGGTTTGACCAGGAAGGAGTGGGAATTCTGGGATGCTGTGGTCAAACCAATGGGTGTTTGGAGTTTGATACTGACACCTGGTGTAGCCAGTGGGGTTTGGACACACCTCCGAGAATACACAGGGGTTAAAAGCAGGGCTCTGGCCCTGGGAGGCTCTCTTGGGACGTCGCGGCGAAGAGGTCAGATCTCCCCCCCACCGTCCAGCCGCTGCTGCTGGGCGGGGGAGGGGCAGCCACGTGGTAGGCCCTGGGCCTGGACAGAGATGGGAGGTGAGGAGGCCCTCGAGGATGGAAGGGTGGAAGACCCCAGGGAGTCAGCCCTCGGGCAGCCATTCCCCCCCCCCCCCCCCCCCCCCCCCAGGAGGGAGAGCGAGAGAGCCGGCGACACCGAATGTGATAGCAGCCGGCCCAGGAGGAGAAGGGGGGCGGGGGGGAAGAGTGCCCGGCCGGAGCGGCAGCATGTGTGGGAGTGCCACAGCTCCGGGACAGACAGAGACTGAAAGTTTTAACCCCTTTCTTTCATGATTGGGGCCTTGCAAAAATGCTAATCCTCCTCGAAGCTGAATAAGAAGGGAGATAAGAGATGAGATGAGACAAGGACCTGGCCCGAAGAACGTGGAGATGATTGAATGGGGAGAGATGATTTGGAGTGGCCTTTTGGCTGGACTTTTCTTGTGGCCATGGACTCAGTTGTTCCTGTGACACAGAGACTGCACTTAGGGGGAAGCAGTGGCTCAGAACCAGGAGGGTTCATCGTGAGGACCCCCCGGCCCCAGGGGGTTGGAAAAATATGGGGGGGACAGATGTCCCGAAGCAGAGACTGTGCCTTTTTGGAGTGAGACAAGGCATCCTTGAAAGACAACCCTAAAAGCAGCTCTGATCCATGCACGGTGGTGAGAGCGCTGGGCATGGAAGGAAGATGTCACAAACGGCAAAAGGACTTTTTTCCGGGCGGTGCTGAAGTGACAGGGAAGCACACGAGGTTTCAGTGTGTTTCCAGGGGAAGCCTATGGAACAAGAAGGACTCCTTTCCTCTTCATGAACTGAAGTTTGAGTATACTAAAGTGTGGTGCCAGGCTGGGCAGTTGGTGTTTTGGGAGAATGTATCGGATTGGGAAAGTCAGGTAGTGGGGAGGAGGAAAGTGGTTTTTGTAAGGTTTTCAATTTTTTTTTTTTTTTCTTTTCCTTATAGTTTTTCCCTATTTTCCTGTAGTTTAGGTAATAAAGTGTTCTTTATGTTTAAGCTAAAGCCTGTTTTGGTTATTCCTGGTCACATCTCACAGCAGACACCAGGGTGAGGGCATTTTCATGGGGGGCACTGGCTCTGTGCCAGGCTCAAACCATGACAAAGATATTACAGACAGCTACTGCAAATCTCCTTGAAATGATATCAAAATGTTCCAAAAGACCTATGCCTTATTTGATTGCAAATTAAACACAAAGCAACTACAGGTAAAAGCTCTTGGATACTCCACATATACCGCAGTTCCTGAATACCAAGAATCCTGATTTTCATGCAAGTTTCATAACAGCACAGTTATACACCTTACTGACTGTGAGAGAAAGGGGCATATGCACTTTACACAGTTCCCTTGCAAAATGTTTAAATGCATTGACATCTTCAACAGAATTGGTATTTCCAAGCACTAATGTTGAATAGCACTGTTATTGGCCCTTTGTTATTCTACACATCCAACAGCATGCAAATAACTATTAGCTACTACATTTCTATCTTTGAGCAAGTGTGTGCAGCTGAGCAGCCAAAACTCCAACAGCAGATTCCTGTCTTATACACTAGGAAGTCACTGTAAATCATGGTGTCAAAGAGACCAAGAAGCAATCCTGTGTTCCACACCTCAATCAAAGGCTCATCAATATTAATGTACCCTCCTAGTTGCACACAGACCCTAAAAAAGGCAGCCAGGCACAGCTCAGCCAAGCAGGTATGTTTGCAATAGCAGAACAAGGGGGAAATTTTTTGGTTTTGGGTTTTTTTGCTTGTTTTCTTTTGTTGTTTTTTTTTTTAAATATTCTTTTACTTTCCATTAAATACCCAGCATAACTGTGACAGTACATGCATGTCCTTGGGCAACAATTTCAAACCTACAGACTGCTAAATGTAATGGATGTTGTACAGACCATTGTGTGTGTGTAAATATATACATATACTCAAACCAGCCTAAAAAACTCATTTTCTCTTCATCAGTCCTATTCCCAAGAACAGCCAAAAACTGGAACTTACAGAGAGAACATAAGGAAAATGGCAAACATACTATTCCTTTGTATTTATCCTGCTGAAAATAGGTAGCTTAAGAACTTGCTAAATAGATCAAAGAGATTATATCTGGACTACTGTGTTTGATCCTTTTTTTCAGCCTACTTATGCTTTTTTTGTCCCTCTAGGAACTTGTGGCAATTTACTTTGGTCTGGGTGAAAAATAAATTCCTCTGTTTCTGTGTCTGGTGCCCCATTCCTGGGTTTGGGAATATGTTTAGCAGAAACAACACCATTTTCCAAGACAAACACCACAATATGCCAGTGTGCTGATCACACCCCTGCCCCCTCTCTCTTCCCCTTTTCAACACTGTGGCTGTCTCCAGGATGTGATGACCCTGGAAGAGATGACTCTCCTGTCAGCAGTACAAGAAGACCATTTGCCCAACAGGTTGTGGAAACACCCATAAGGGAACAGGGAAGGCTACCAGCATGTGAGAGAGATATTGCCCATAAAGTCCAGCAGCTGACAGGTCTAAGTGGGATACAGACTGGAACTGCTATTGGACAGGAAAACCCAGGACCCCTGGGGGTCTGGAGCATCTCTGCTATTGCCTGCTTCCTCTGAGATGTAGTGACTCCTGTTGCTTTAGGGAAAGTCTGAGCCTAGACTGTGGTTATTGCATCACACATGGATCACTGAGAGTTGCACCCAAACTGTAGCAGTCTAGGTAATGAAAAGTCCTAAAAAGCAAGAAAGCTACATTCTACCAATTGCTAGAAATTCTGTTTAACTGAAAGCTATGATAATTACTATGATAATTGCTAAGGATACTCTGCAAGCTATGCTAAGAGTAGCTAAGCTGCACTAACTGCTAGAAATAGTAAATAAGAATAACCTATGTTGATTATTAAAATTTTAATGCAATAATAAGGTTCTAATTATAACTACAACCCTGCAGCCAATCTTTACTCTGCCAAAGATTCCCAAAAGAACCTGAATGTCCCTGGGCAACAGTTTCAAACCTACAGACTGCTAAATGTAATGGATGCTGTACAGACCACTGTGTGTGTATACACATACATGTATTCAAACCAGTCCCTGCATACTTTCTCCTTCTGTGGAGGTCATGCCATACTTCTGAGCAGCTTTGCCTCCCTTCTCTGTTTCTGGTAAAAACTGATTAAACAAAAATACCCTAACTAATGCCAAAATTTTGCTATATACTGCAATCATCCATTCCCATTGGTAGGCACATGTTAAAGCAAATGTGAAAAACTTTTTGGAAGTTTTCCACATAAGTACAGACAGCTGAAGATGGCCATGCAGCTCGAATTCAGGTTTCTGTCTTTGCTAAATTTTTTGTTGTACTTGAAATAGGAAAAACAAACAAACAGCAACAAAAAAACTGAAACAGTTAATTTCACTTTATTTGTTATAATACTTCCATTCATGGTTTTTCATATATAGGGGAACAGTGCTAGGATATTCCTTATTCAAAGTAAGCATGATGAATTACAGAAATGAATTAAGTATTTTCAACACAAAGTTGCCTTGGGAAAACATAATTTGAAATAAATGTGTTAACTTTGAGTTGCATGCTAAAAATCATACCAGTTCCAGCACTAGTAATAATTGTGCATTCTGGAGTCATCTGCAGCACTCAAACAGAAACCTAGGGCAGACCTGTCTGCTGGTTAACAAACTACCCCAGCTCAACTTACACAGGGAAAGAGTGACCAAAGGCTTACATTTTGTGCTGGAAAGAGCCATTTCTGTCACTATGGAACACAATTTGCCCATTCCAGGATACAGTGTAGTGCTTTCCCTTGAGTCTCTATGTCCAAATTGCCTATTTCCCAAGAGATATATGACACGCCATTAACATACCACAAAGTTATGTTAGTGAACATACTACAAAGTTATGCTTGTGAACTCTCAGGTTCCATCACTACCTTTCCCTTCTGCAACCACTAAGAAAGGTGGATCTGTCTTATTTTGAAGCCTAACTTAACATGCAGCCTCTCATTATACCTAAGTAGGTGAGCCAAGGAGAGCTTGGAAGCTTCACAGAGTGCTCTGGTTGGAGTCTGAGCAGTGACCTCATCCAGATCCTGGTAATTTGAGAAGGGAACAAAGACATGTGGGTGAGAAGGGTTCTCATTTGAGACAGGGAAGAGTTCAGAAGTGGAAGACAGACAGACACCACTCAATCTAGAAATGGCCATAAGGTACAGTGTCAAGTTTGCCAAAAAAGGATAAAATCTGTACTGCTGGGCCCAACAAACTCTGTCAGTTCCCTGCCAGACCTTGCTACTGTCCTACCCGAAAGAAATATGTGCTCCAGACATGAATTTACAAAGCTAATTTGCAAAACAACTGAGCACTTCTGGATAAACAGTTAAACAGTTCTATTCACATATAAGGAAGGACAGTCTGCTAAAAAAGGACCTCAAACCCTAGGACAGATTACATTTTGCTGCAGGGACAATGTAGGCATCTTTGGGCTCATATTACACTCTTAACCATTTGAAAAGTGTCAGCTCCTCAGATCTTCCAAAGAGATGCAAATTCATATGAAGTGATAGAATTAGTCTTTAAAAGATCATCCTGAAGTTTGAGAAAAAAACAGGGCACGCAGAAAATTTCTTGCATGCAAAACAAAGGCCCTCTCTTCCTTCAAAACTATCTGTCTTAAAGGAGAGGTGCATCTGCCTCAGACTTTGGCCACTTGACAAAATAATATTAGACCATTTAGACCAAATTCCTGTTTCTTTCATCACAGTTTTCCACTTTCTGGCTTGATATTACTTAATTCAAATAGTCCGGTTCAAGACACTAAAAAAGAAAACTGAAAAGGTAAATAGCCAACAGGAATGAGCAATAAACTAGCGCTGCCTGAGGCACCTCTACTGAGAGGAAACTAATTAGCTTAAAGATGCCCAGATGAACCCAACAAGGGAGCCACTAAGTCCCCAGGTGCTAAAGATCTGGGAGATGTAAGATATTAAGAGGTCAGACCTATCATTTTAACAGCACAATACAAAGAAATAAAACTTGAATCAATGAATCAGCAATAGAAAATCTTTTTACAAATACTTGCCTGAACATTTAGGTTCATCCTGAAATTACAGTCACACTGAGAATTTAATTATGTTAATATTATGGGAGTTAGTAACTTCAGATTCATTCATCTTTTCGTTTTTGGAGGCAGAGTGGAACAGGAGGAAAGAAGTGTGGAGCTACATCACCATCCATTTAAAACAAGTAAGCAAAAAGTAAAAACAAAACAAAAGAAACAGGTTAAAAGGAATAAATAAGAAAAACTTTGCAAGCACTGTAAATTGAAATAACAACTCATTAATTTCTAAAGGGCAGGAATTCTGAGGGGTGCAAGGAATCTCTCAAGGATTTATTATTGCAGACAAGTTTGCATGAATCGTGCGTAGTTACTGATGGAAGTACAACAGCATAAAGCTCCAACATATGTCAGGAGGGCCTCAGAAGCAGAGAGCCCATCAGTTTTGCATCATGGTCAGCCTTGTTGTTCCATCTCCCTGAGTGTCACTGAGATCTAATTTTTCAGCAGCCTAACATTTCTACCAGTTTCTAACGTTTTTATTGGTGCCTGGGACCTGCTCAGAACAGCCCAAGGAAAACAAGAAAAGAGAGCCCTTCAGGCTGCTGCCACCAAGAAGCTGTAAGATGTGTAACATCCCTGCACAAGTCACTTCAGGTCTGTCAAAGCACACCCAGACAGCTTAACTTGCTCAGTCCCCGTGTTCCCTGGTGCTCTTATATTGCACACCATAATAGAGGTCACTGACACCAGCAGGGCACGCTGCCCTTTCTCACATATAAATAGAGCATCTTGCCAGATCAGGCATGACAGCTGCCTCCATCTGCTGGGAAGGGGCAATTTTATGGGAGGTTTTGCCTGTGCTCTTCTGCCTATTGATAGCAGTCTCAGGAGAAAAGGGCATTGCCAGCAGTGCTCGGAGTTCTGCAGCGGTACCGGCACCGGCCACTTGGGACCAAGCAGGAGCCCCGTGGCCAAAGCAGCCACCAAGGGCTACTGACCGTGAAAGGCCCAAGAGAAACAAGTTCACACTCCCTGCAAAAGGCTGAGGATGGCAAGCCCTGTTAGGGAGATCTGCATATCTGTGGGGTCAGGGCTCCCTCTCACTCCTCTCAAACCAGGGCACAAGTTAGAGGCTACCAGGGGCAGCCACAGGAGAGGGGCTGCAGAAAGCCAGGGATGCTCAGAGGCTTTGCACAGGAGGCCTGGGGGAGGAACAGCTCCCTGAAATGTGGGTCAGCACATGCAGAGAGGTCCCAGTGGGCATCTTCTAGGCTGAGTATCCTTTCAAGGATGTTGCTGCAGAACAGGCTCTTCTGATTAATTTCAAGGTAGCATTAAAGGGCCTTGGGCGTAAAAGGCAGCACAGAGTATAACAACACAACAGACACCTATTCTCTGCAAGACTTTCACAACATTTCCACATTGCTTGCATGCTCTTATGTGATGGTATGAGAATGAAGATATTTTGCACTGATTTTGCTAAGAATTGTGCCATTGGATTATTAGCAATAATATCAAAGTAATTAGCCTTAAATAGGTTTTTATCATAAATTTGTTGATAAAGGTTGTTAGGGGATTGGACACAACTTTAAGTTATTTAGGGAAAAAAAATCTTAACTTCTGTTTAGAAAAAAGTTCAGGTAAAAAATTTGTTTCATTTCAGGAATATTGGAAAAATTTGGGTCAGGCTGCTATTAAAGGAATTTTCTTTCCTTCATCATCTCAGCACTTTAAAAGGGTAAAAGCTAATATCTTGCTGGAGATAACATAACTAGTTTTAATTATTGTCATGTATGGTGTTTTTTGTATTCTAGGAAGCACATCAGTGTATATTTCAGTCTCTGTGAATTTGTTCAAATGTTGGAAAAGAAAATCATAGAATCATTTAGGTTAGAAAAAACCTTTAAGGTCATTGAGTCCCATGGTAAACATAACATTGACAAATCCATCACCAAACTATGTCCCTAAATGTCATAGTTATACATAAAGAGATAGTCACAGCACTTGCCTACTGATTACCTTGACTTTAACTGTTTGAGGGATATTTATTCTCTCTACTGATGAGAGGGGAGTCAAGGGAAAATTTGTCAGCAAAATGTGATGTGAATGAATTCAACCCTGTGTGCCAAACACTGTGCAGTTCTCTGAATTCAGGCAGAGTTCATTTGAGCAGAAGCTGTGCATTGGGGATTAGGCTGTTTTTGTTAGAAATGCTCATAAAGCAGAACTGACTTCAAATGGTAACAAAATTGAAATTAGGCACTGTGAGAAGATCAAACATCTGTATCTGAAGAAATAACTAATGATATTGTTTATATTCTTCTTCATTTTAAGTCTAACATATACCATGAATTTTCCTTTACCAGAATATAACATTGAGTAAAAATTTCAAGGGCAGAGGAAGCTAGACAGGAAAGGAAAACATCCATAATAAAACAAAGCAGGAACTCCTTTAATAAAATTAGCAATCTAGAGCTACTGTGCACATGTATGCTCTGTGCATCTATATGCTGATGTGCATATATGCCTGTTTTCCTAATGCCTCTATTGAGTGTATAGAAAGAATATGCAGGAAAACAGAAACCAAAAAGGAAATATAGGACAATGGGTGATCTTTTTTCAGTTTGACACCTTGAGTGTAATAGGATTTGGGGAAATTAATCCCAGTTTTGATGTTACATGCAGCTTTCTGAACAGCATAATTTCTTCTAAATGTTAAGTAACTAGAGCGACCCTTATTTTATTTAATTCCAGTTACAAATTATTGTCTAGGTTCCTGCAAGGATTTTAAGGCAAAATATTTCTGCACACTATAGCTAGGAGGAAGAAAAAAAGCAATGACACAATATTAGTAACCGAGAAATTACAATTTTTCTCCATGTAAAACTGGAGGTATAAAAGACAATAGAGTCTCTGTCTCATTACATATCTTAGATAAAGTCAAACAAATGGCATGGGAATTGTTTGTCCAAAGTGACTTTGAGTTCTCATTCCTTGATATGCAGATCAGCTCTCATGAACTGGCATAACAAGTTGTGTTTTCATGGACATGGTGCCAGGTTTTAGTATTTATCAGTTCTTGAGGCAAGTTAAACAATGGACCATGAAACATTGGAGCTTACTTTCAACCAACGAGCCAAAGTCACAAAAAGATTTCTAAAACTGTCCCTATATTATGTATAAAATAAACATAATAAAATAAACATAATAAGACGAATACAGAGGTTTTGAGGCTTTTTCTTCATTCTGAAAAACTAAAATTGTTCAATGCTTACATAGCAAACAAGGGTTAAAGTATTAGTGCTGAGTCTGGTCTGTTGAATACAAAAAGTGATGGTAGATATGCATTCTTGTTTCCCTTTTAAATCTTAGAGATTGACTCCAAATTTTTTGTTTTAAAATCTGGTCTCTTTAACGACACCTGATGTTTGTGTGTGGTGGGCCTAGACTGTCTGTCAAGTGCCAACCAAAACTGCTCTCACTCCCCCTCTTCAGCAAGACTGAGGAAGAAAATAAGATGGAAATGTTGATGGTCAAGATAAGAAAAGGGAGATCACTCACCAACTACCATCACAGACAAAACAGACTTGACCTGAGGAAATTAATTTAATTTTATTACAAACTAATAACAAAGTAGGATGGTGACTAATAAAAAACAAAACCAGCCTCGCCAACCCTCTTCCTTCCTAGGCTCAACTTCACTCCTGATTCTTCCATGTCTCCAATTTTTTTCCCCTTAAAGATTTTGCCCACATTGGCTGATGGGCTCAGCTGTGCCTCACTGAGTCCTCAGAGAGGCCAGCCCACAGTCCCAGCTGACACCCAATACACACTGGTGGGTTTAAGACACATGAAAACCTGTTTCTTTGGATGTTATTTACCACTTTTAAGGACAAATTGTAAAATCATGTTAATTCATGTTAATCTCCTCTAAGTTACTTTCAAGTAATTTTAGATACATCCAAAGATCTCCAGAGAGGTCTATGAAACAGAAGTCACAAAGATGGGTCTGTGTCACCCACCCTTAAAGCTTATTTTTTTTTTTTTTTGTGCAAACATAGCATTTTTCAGAGAGGAGAAAAGTCTTATAAGATATCTGTGACACAAAGTGGCGATTCAGAGGGAGGAAGGTGAAAAGCAGTGGTTCAGGAGGAGAAAGAGAAACATTTTTGCATTACTAACATTCTAGTTCCTGTCCAGGAGGGGATGAGCAAACACACCCTGGATCATGGACCCTGAAACACTGACTCTTTGGAGAACAGGGATGTAAGGGCTGTGATATCACACCATGCAGATTTGTGTGGTTTATTTACTGCTGTCACTTTGTGAGGTTTATTAACAATATTGCAGTTTCATAGGAGGAGTTGTCCTCTGCAAGACCAAAGTAAAAGCTTCTGATAGTCCTTCCAGGAGATTAATCTTTCATTGGGCTCTCAAAGTACATTGCAGGTACAGACAGTTTTCCATACAAGCTAGGAGTGTGCTCTGGGTTGCAAGGGACCTTTAATTCTCATCCAGGCAACATCCCTGTAATGAGCAGGACATCTTCAACCACGCTAGGGTGCTCAGAGCCCTGTCTGACTCCTTCAGTGTTGCCAGGGATGGAACGTCTGCCACTTCTGGGTTTATGTAATAGTCTGCTTCAACTTTCATAAAAGGTTAATTGCCTTCTACATTCAGGATAGCTTCAGTAAACAAATATAGTTGCTCTCTAAGGAAACAAAATAGGTAACATTTTCACAAAATTACAAATATCCTAAATTAATTGCAACTTACAGAAATATTATTTTTCAAGAGACCAATGATAATTAAACGTTCCTTTGGGATACCCATGCTACATATTCAAAACACAAATTCTTTTTTTACAGTTTCAAAGTCGTTTTTTGCTCCACACCTTCCCAGCACTTATGTAAATTTGTAAACGGTCCAGTCACACCCAAAGACTGGACTTGTTGTCATTATAGTGCAAGAGTGCTGTTGTTATTACATTAAAAGAGTTCCATATTGCTAGAGTTTCATACCTCCTTGATGTTTCTTGCAGGCAGCTCCTCCAGGCACTGACTCCTCCTTGTCCTCACAGCAGCCAACCAACTTCAGTTCCTTCAACCAACCAATCCACTCTTTTATAACACTCTTCTGATTGGCTGCAGGGCCTGTTAACACCAGGCCTGCTCCTAATGCCTAATAATTGGCTCAGCTGCAACTCTTTAGGGGGTAAGATTACATTCTATACCACCTTCATTTACCCATTATGTATCCCCCTACATCCCATAACCTTGTGCAAGGATCCCACCTAGGCAGGATTCCGTCTCCTGCTGCGGTGGGAGAGAGGGGGACAGACAGCCACAGGCGCACCCACCGCATCCCCACGGATAGTGCGGCTGGGGTGCTGAACCACAGCTCGGTACGGCCCATGGAGCGGTCTGTACAGCCGGGCGGGCACGGCAGGGGCACCGAGAGCAGCTCTGTAATCGCCCCTGGCCCCTGCTCCACTCGCAGCTGCCAGGCCAAGACGGGCCTGGACGAGCAACGGTGCCACTCCTGCCCAGCCCCTGTCCCCTCAATGCTTCTGTCCCTTCCCTGACCCTGCCCTTGTACCCTCACTCCTCCTGTCCCTTCACTGCCCCTCTCCGCTCAGTGCCCCATCCCTTCACTACCCCTGTCCCCTCACTGCCCCAGCCCCCAGCCCCAGCCCCGATGGAGAACGGAGGGGTTTCCGTGGGTTCCCATGGGCCCCGGGGCACTGCCGGAAGGCACGGAGCCATCGGCAGCAGCACGGGCTCTGCCGGCAGGATCAGCCACAGGACACAGCGTGTGGGTCCGCCTGTGCCCCGCAGATGTGTAACATCACCTGTGAAAGCGTGCCCGATGTCTGGGTCAGGTTTAGCCCTGAATGCCAAAATAAATTTTAGTTTCACACACAGTGTGTTCCATAAGTGTGGAGTGGTGTGGAATCGCCAGCACAGGGAGCACATTGACCTGCTGGAGAGAGTCTGGAAGAGGCCATCAGGATAATTAGAGGGATGAAGCACCTCTACTGTGAATAAAAGCTGAGAGAACTGGAATTGTTCAGCCCAGAAAAAGGAAGGCTCCAGGAAGCACCTAATTGCAGGCTTCCATTTCCTGAAATGAGCCTGCAGTAAAGTTGGAGAGGGACTTTTGACAAGATCATAGCATCATAGGACATAGAATGGGCTGGTTTGGGTTGGAAGGTGTGGGGGATGGAATGTAAGAGAATAGAGTTGGTGCAGAAGGCAATCTCATTCCTGAGGAGTTGCATCTGTACTAATTACCAAGGATTAGGAACAGGCTTGCCCTTAATAGGCCACATCTATGTCCAGTAAGGATGAGTGCTATAAGAGTAGGTTAGCTAGTCAAGAAGAGCTGCTGGAGTTTGTTGGTTGTGCTGCAAGGAGGAAGGAGTCAGTGCTGTGAGGAACTGCTCATGAGAAATCACCAAGAAGGTACAGAAGTTTTTGTAATAAGAGAACAACAGGAAGAGTTGTTCTCTTATTACAAAAACTTAACGATCATCAAGCTCCCTGTTGTGGCCCTGTTGGCCTCCCTGTTGTGAAGAGTTGGAACCCATCCTGTGCTGCGTGTCCCAGAGTAGGGAGCCATACTCCAGGTGGGCTCTCATGAGAGATCTTGAGATCAGCTTTTAGATGAGCTGATCAATATATTAAATAAGATTTTTCATTCATGTATCACCTGCTACTTTCAAACAAGGAATGTGAAATACATTACTACAGCATTATTAAAGCAGCAGTGTATTTTTAGCAGACAAACGCTAACCTGTTGGACTTACGTGCACCACATAGTGCTCCTGGGAGTACAGAAGTAGATTCCAGGGACAGGATTTTGACTGATATGTGCAACAGACTGTCAGTGCACCTGATCCTCAAAAACATCACCAAGCACTAGCACTTGTCCCAGGTGTTGTCCACCCATTTGGACTAAGCACACTGTTGTCAATTTGCTCTTCCTTACACAGGTCTGTAGTCTGAGGAACAGGAGGAGACAGACTTGAATCTATTGACAAATTAGAGAAAGGCAAATTATAAGGGCATATAGAGAAGCATTTAGCTTTTCTAGCTAACACTTCTAAGTCTGAATGACACTTTTGTTCATCTTAGTTTTCAATGAGACATTTGGTTCCAGGCCAGTAAATTTTTTATATCAGTTAGCAGACAGTGCTAGATGTATGCTTGTGTCAGAAGGTCGGGGGCTGCAGTATATTTAAAAAACCATATTTTCAAGGAAAATTGTTCTTTTTTTCCTTCTCTCTCTTAAGAGAAAAAAGGGGAACCAGATAGTTTGAATTAATCTGTTTACTCTGAGACTTCTCTGAAAAGATATTAGATTTTGTCAAAACTTGACAAGATGTTTTGGGTGGGTTTTGCCATGTTGGTTTTTTTCCCCACACCCCACAGAATTATGCTGTTCTATCAGGAGTACAGTGTTTCACAGGGTGTATCAATTCCAATGGAAAGGTTTCTGTATGGCACATTTTTGTCACTTTTCATCACTTGTGGTCCATTTTTTGTTGTTTCCAAAAGAAGATGCCAAATTAAAAAGTAGAAGGGTCTTTCTAATTTGAAAACAGACACTTTCACATAATTTCATTTGTGATGTTGATATGAGGGGTTTGGATCTATTTCAGCACAAAGCAGAAACACATGGCAAAATGAACTTGTCATTGTTCAGAAAGTTCAACTTAGAAATCATAGATCTGTGCCAGCATGGCACTTGTGTGGCTGAGCATCAACATAAGCACCTCTATTTGCACGCACCATGGCAGATTCTTGGTCCCCTTTTAGACCAGATTAAATAAGAAAAATATACATATTAATTTAGAAACAAACATATATAGACCTTCCTTCTGAGGCATTTAGTTAAAAGGCTGTAGCTGTTCTGACAACTTCCATGTGGCTCAGGCAGTGGTTAAGGGTGAGGGTCTAGAAATGCAGGCTGTATTTTCTTATTTCCTAATCAAACAGTGGATGTACTTGTGTTCTTGGGATCTATATCCAGAGCATATGTCTGTGCCACATGAATCTGTCAGATTGAGGTACATGAAATTAATGTCAGCTGCTGCCCTCCTCTCTGGTTTCTCTGACACTGGTGATTTCAGGCATTTTACTGTACACATGCAGCATTGTTGCTCCTACAAAAGAAGCTCCCATCTCAGATGGAAATCATTGACTTGCCCAGCCAATACATCCCCAAAAAACTGCAATGCTGTGCTGAGCTGGTTACCATGTGCCTCTTACAAGCATTTTGTGTTCAAAGGGTCTTCCCAAGGGTAAAAAAAACCCCAGATTCTTGCTGGTTATAGCCTTCTGTCACTGCCTACCATGTGACACAGTGCATGGAAACAGTTTAAGTACAAAGGGGTAGAAAGCTGTTATACTTTACCCAAATCTGAGAATTCATGGATAAAATTCAGACAAAGTGTCCTATGCCAACATAAAGAAGCAATGACAAGAAGTGAGGGGAAAAAAAGAAACCCTAGCCCAGCAGTGAAGGTTCAGCAGCTGGCTTCTACAGCAAAATATGGCTTGGCACCTTGTCTTGCAAATCACAGAAATCCAACTAATCCAAACAAATAGGAGATCTAGTTGCAAATGTATTTGGAGTAGATTTCTATCCACCACTCATCTCAAGTTTTCATATACTTTTTTCTTGTATTGGACTCTTGAGAAGAAAACTAACTTCCCCAATGAGAAATAGCCACATTGGTAGGAATTTCAGAAATATCCATGTACGCTTCCCATGCAGCAATATTTTCCTAATAGTTTATCCAGGACTTAAGTGACCTGTAAGTTTTACTTTCATATTCTTCTCATGTAGTTACAGGTTTGAGAAGCACAACTGATGGATGAAACAAGAAATCACTGTTTCTCATTGAATTTCCAATGCACTTGATATACTAGATTTATTCCACAGTACAACAGAAAACTGCTCACAGCAGCAATGTGAGTTGGAAGGTGTTACTAAGGTGATGACTGTCATCATCCCAAACAGGGATGATCCCATTAGGGCTAATAATAAAAAGATTCAAGCAAATATATAATCAGTACATGGAGATATGTTTCTCTAGGCTAAAAAAACCTCTAAAAACCTCTTCCTATAAACAGCTCTAGCTCTGCTCCTAATGTACATTTTCTTTCTACATGCATTCCAAGGTCTCATGTGCACACAGAAGCCTGCAGCTTACATTCAAGATAACAAACAAATGGGAAACCAATGTAACATGGCTAAAAATAAACAAATCTCCCTTTAGTGCTATTGTTGCTGCAGTGTAGCACTATTCACATGCAGAGTGGACTGGGAACCAGTTTGTCTCTAACCATCTTCCTCTCCAAACAGGCCTTTCTTTGTCTTCCCTAGCAACCATTTTAAACAGCACAAAGGCAGAAGATATATGAGCCTCCTGAATACAAGGGTTTCACACTTATGTTGCTGTTGCTAGACCCAGCCATCACTGACAGAAAGAACCAGGACAGCTGGACCAGCACTTGCGTGCGAAGGTCAGGCACTGTGTCAGTCACTCTGCCATCATGTGCTACTGCAGTAATGGCTTCTTCTGCTTAAAAGCAGTTGTCAACTGTCAAGTGGTATTTATTTCTTCACTTAGAAAATAGTGCTGTACTAATAACACCTTAGAGATTGTTAGTACAACACAGGAAGAGAAAAAAAAAACCTACACACAAACAAACTCAAACCCAGAAACACAGCTAATGTAATTGAAACCTATTTTACCATGAAGGGTACTGTGGAAACAAAAAAAAAGATAAATATTTAGTATGATTATGGAACAATCTGTTATAGGGTTCATATATTATCATAGGCATAAGTAGACACTTGCCTATTGAGAATATGTCTGAGATTCCCTGGTAAGAATTACAGCAGTGCTGCATCTACTCCAAATTAGCAGCAAACGAAGGATGCAAGTATTTTTTTCTTACATTATTCCCTTCCAGACAGCTCAGAAAGAGCTGAAATAACACAAATACTAAAACATCAGTAGATTTTGCACACACAGCCTGAGTGCTCTGCAACCTTAAGAACCTGAGAAGAGGGAGAAAGAAGAGTCGAAGAGAAGCTGGGAAGAGAACCCCTGCTTTGCTCTGTGTCAATGTACAATAGGGAAGGAAGAAACTAATACCTAAAACAAGGCATGAATGCTTCTGCTGCTGCACTCTCTGGCTTCTCAGTGCACCGCAAGGAGACTTGTGGGGTGGAAGTCTCTTGACTGCCTTGAGGGATGAAAGGAGAGAAGTGACAATCCCCAACTCTGAAATTGTTCATGAGGAGGGCACCACAACAGTGAAAGTTGCCATATGTTTTCTAGATTCTGTTCTTGCTTGCAAGATTATCTAGTAAAAAATGTTAAAATATTTTGTTGCTTTTTAAATCACTGTTAAAGAGGGATTGGCATGAGTACCCAGTCTATCACATTGCACTGGGAACTACCTTCACAAGAAGAACAAATATTTGTCTAAACAGACAGGAATTGCTGTCTGAATTCTAAATAAGTTTGGATGTTTTGATAAACAAACATTTCTAGCTTTCCTTCATCTTTGCTGCCAAAGAAAGAAAAGTGATTTGTTTTATATCCCCAAACTGAGTTTATAGCTTTTAAGAAAATCTTTCAGAAATAGGTAATAGCATAAATAATTACAGAAAATCACTCTTAGGGGAAAAAATCAGTCCCAAAATTCAAGCAAGACAACACATTAATATTTACAGAAGGACTATGGAAAGAAGGGAAGGGATAAGAATTGCACAAGGGAGAGATTGAATGCCAATATAATGATAAGCTCTGTCCTCCTGCAGAGCAGCAGCAGATGCCTCAGCCCCTGCAGCTCTGCCTCTGGGAGAAGGCAGGAGAATCAGAAGCTAGTGAGATGCTGCAATAATTTTATTTACACACTTTTACACCCATCTGAGGACAGAACTTGTCAAAGAAGACTTAAAGACTGTTCCTTTAAATAATATTTTCATGTCAGACTTGCAAACATATGATGAAATACATTTTCTTCCAGAAAAGACTAGTAAAAGGACTGATGCAGCAACTTTGCTTTTCATAATGCTTCTGGCAAAAGACCACAGAAAAACTCAACACTAAATTCTTGTTTACACAAAGGCATTTAGTCTAAGACTAATAACTTACTCAGCTACGACAAAAAGATGCTGTATTATTGCTTCCCTTCCCTAATACTATTGTACAACAAATACTGAACTGTTTCCAGGACATCATTTAATGGCAGGCTCTAGCAGACACAATGTATTTTATTAATAATTTTTCTCCAATTTTGAATACAAGCTTTACAGTGGGAGACTCACTGGATGCTGAACATCACTCTGACTTTAAAAAAAGAAATAAATACATAAGGTAAGAAAATTAGAAATCATTCAAAAAGCTGTTTGGAGTTAACTTTTGCACTAATTGTTTGGAACTTATTTAGCTATAAGTGCAAAAAAAAAAAAAAAAAGGCCCACAGAATAGTTCCCTAAACCATCAATCTCAAATTTTAATTACCTGAGAATGAAAAAAATACGCTTTTCAGGAAAAAAAAAAAAAAGTCACAGACTGAAACAATGGTTGGAATGTCCCTAAAATATCTTTTTTATGAAAAATGGACCCCCCCCCAATTGTTTAGGCATTTCTAAACTTTTCATCAAAATTTAGTTCAAACACAGATTTTTTCTTTTCTTCTAATTTTCAAGAGGAAATGTTACCAAACTAATATGCAAATTTTTCTGTTCTTAAGCTCTCATTTAAAAGAACAAAACAGAATTTAAAGGTTCATAAATATCCTTTATAGCATTGTCCTAGGGTGACGTTATGATGTTATCCCCAGCCATGTGTTCTGTTTATGCTAGATATTCTGTGCTGTGCCTTCAAGACAGGCTCTGAAGAGTGAACGTTTTGTTTTGTTATCAGTTATCAGCCTGCTCACTCCCCTACAATCAGCGGGATACAGAGACAGGGCAGTACACAGCGTTGCTTTTGCTTTTTGCTCTTGCTTTTGCTTCTGCCCATTAGTTAGTTCAGCAAAGCAGTCTGAATTCTTCCCTGGACTGTTTTTCTTTCCCTTTTTCTGGACCTACTCACACCTGCTCTGGACTGGGACCTGGGAACACCAAGGGTTTGCACCTTGTGGCTGCAGCAGCTGCCCCAGCACTGCAGGGAGTGATAACAAAGTGACCACTCCCGAGAGAGACTTTCTGAATTTGTCATCTTTTCCAGAGCAGTGAAAGAGTGGTGTCATCTGGTATTGTTCATTTTGTGTGCTGGGGGGTGCTGTGACTGTTAAATAAACAGGTTCTTTCCACTTCTCTCCAAGGAATACTTCCTGAACCGGTTGGGAAGAGGGGCTGTATGGGTTTGCTTCCTGGAGGGACCCCCTTTGAAGGTTTTCTCCCAAATTTGCCCTAAACCAGGACAAGCATTTATCTTAAAAACTATTTTACTACTCAAATTGACCATAGTCAATTCAAAGTTTCTCTTGTTTTCAAAATATTCAAAGGTTATGTATCTCTATTGACCATTAATTTTATGTGGGTTTAAAATTAGACTAAAACCACTCAACATTTTTGCCAATTTCTTTAGCACAATGTGACATCTGCAATATTTGCTGAATGAGGATTTTAGTCCCTACTCAATTTCTGCAAATGCAATGAGTATTCTTCCTCCATTTCAAGGATTAATTTTGCAAATGGCACTTTAAGCACTCCAAGCACAATGGAATAAGTCAAAAATAAATCTTTCAAGTGCAGATGTGCAAGAGTCTCAAATGCATTTCATTCCCCATGCTGACAGTCTTATCATGTCCAATAAAAAATGGCCATTGAGACCACCACACTTGTAACATTAAGCTTCATCTTCTCTCCCAGCCAGAAGGGCAGTCAGGTTTACGTAATGCAGCTATTTTATTTTCACCACAATTCTTTTGCATGCCTGGGCAATGCAGGCAGAAGTGATTGTCCACCCATATCTCAAAGCAGACCAGCCCTCTAGTAAGGATTTTGGGGGGTTCAAAAAACCTCCCTGTGAGAGGCTGGGAGTTCCTAGTACTCCCAATATTCAGTTTAAGCATTATCCCATGTTGTTTCTTCTGCCAGTGCTTTAGCTATCTCTCCCAGTCTTCCACCTCCAGACTTGCAGAAACCAGACTCTGATGTAACAGGATCAGATGCTGGAGCTAGCAGAGACTGTCACCACTCCTGGGGACACAAAACGAGCAGGATGACTGCTCCAGCCCAGTGCAACACACGGGCAATAAGTGCTGCTGAGTTTGTGCAAAACCAGGCAGGGTTCCACACCATTTTATACCTCCTTGGGATTTTATAGCTAGTGCAGACCTACACTACACAACAATGAGCAAGACATGGCACCACTACAAAGGATGCAAACACCACTGCAGTCTGCAGGAGTCCCTCTGCATCTGGGACATGTGCTCTCACTTTTAAAGAAATGTCTGGATCCATTCTTTGGTTTGTTTTTGAACACTTACTCACTGGATATAAAAGGCTGATTTGCTATTCCCATAATTTTCTATCTAGTTTTGCCATACTCAGGAAAAATGTGTTCAGAAGTTTCTAATGGGTTGGACACCTTGAAGCTCTCTGTAGGAACTGGAGTGAGAGAAAGAGACTGCAGGCAGAGCTCAGAGTCAGGGCTCAGAACTATTGAAGATTGTTTAATAGCCAAAGGCAAAAACACCCCGAAGGTCAGTGATGCTCCCCTCTCTATTTCCTGAAAGCAGATGGTGGAAGAGTTTGGAATTAATAGCCCTGCAGGGCCCAGCTTGGCACCAGCTCCCTGCAGAGATGATCAGCCTTTTCTGCTGACAGCCTGCGAGACAGCGCTCCATCCACGCGGCAGTGTGTGTGCCCAGGAACCGTCCTGCAAATAAATCTGGGAACAGATCACTGGATGGCATCAAGTGCACTGAGAAAACTTGATTTCTTGTTTATAGAAGATTTTACTGTGCAATTCTGTGAAAGTCACTGATTCTCTTTTTATTCGGTAATTCTAATAAAGAAATGTGCATATCAAATCCAGCTCCAAACAGTGTTTTGCTCCAATGAACAATGTAGCAACACAAAACATTGCTTTTGGTAAAAGGCCATTCTCTCCTCTCCTACACACACTTAAAATTAACTGTAAATGTCTATATTTAGATTCAAGAGCTAGTTCAAAATCTTTTCTCCTCATTAAAATGTGATAGCATTTACTGCTACCTAAACATATCCTTACCACTCACAGAAAAATTCAAGACCTCTAAGGTTTTTTCTTTACTGTTGTCATCATAATGATTACCAGTAATTAGATGCAAGAAAACTAATTAATGCCAGTCAACAAGTTTTTTTTAGAAAAACTTTTGTTCCTTCAATGTTCTTTTTTTGTTGTCCAAGATAATGTGTTCCCAAGTAAGGCTGAAAGATTTTAACTTAGAAGGAGACAGCTCTAAGACAGACTTGGTTATCTAAAGCTATGCCTGTATTCTCATAAAACCTGGGTCTGGTGCTAGGGTAAAAATAGTTTAATCTTTCTCTGTTCTTATGTGATTGAATTAAAACATTACTAGGTTAAAATGACTTTTCTGATGATAAAATTTATTATTTCTACTTACTTCCTGAAAACTTTGAAGGAGAACAAAAGTAACCCTGCAGCTAAAAAATAAGCTCCACAATGCTAAATTAAAGGAGTTCAATCTAGTCAGCTCATAAGGGAAGGATGAAAGGTGAATTGTCACTGAATTTAAATGATTAGGTATGGAAAATACTAAAGGAAAATTACTTTCCAGTCTTGAAAACAAATGCAAATGATTCAACTGTTCTAACCAGAGCCTAGATGAACAAAATCTTAAAAAGATTAAATTTCCAGACAGTAAGGGAAATTAAACTTCTGCCTATACTTGAGTCAGGGAAAAGGAATTAAAAAGGTGTCAGTCCCTAGTCCTGGTGGCTCTCATTATCCACAGCGGTGGTGCAACTGTCATTTAAGTATAATGACAATAAAACCCAATGTGAATACAAGGCTTCTATAGAGGATTTTTTTTTTTTAGATCATCCCTCAACAACAAAACTTCTATAAAAGAGTTTGTACATTTAACTGTTCATTTACTTTTACAGAAAGTTTTGTAGGCAGAATGTGTGATGTGATAAGCAGTCCAGCTGTAATGCTACCAAGGGCAAGACCATGTAAATCACATAAACTTTCATGTTGTATGCCATAAAATTACACATGGTTAACAGCTCATCCAGACTCACTCTCATCACAAGAGATTTAAGATTTAATGTTCTAGGCAGGTCAGAAGTAGTCCTAGTAAACTGTCAGCAGCAATTAAGAGGTTGTCTTTTTGAAGGATTTTTTTTTTTTTTTTTTGTGTAGAAATTCATTGAGGATACGTGGAAACGTTTAGTTGAAGTACTCCTAGTATTTTAGGAATATGAATTGGAGATCCATTGATCCTAGGAGCCACCCATCTAGGTCACATAGCCCCCAGGAGAGTCCTCTTTTCTGCCATCCTCCTCCTACCTCCTGTGTTCCTTGAGAAAAAACAATCTCTGCTACCAGTCGGCAGCATTATCTGAGCAGCTTCCCATATTCTGCCCGGCACATTCCCTTGACATTCAGGGTGTTTCTGTACTCTCCTCCACAAGAGAGCCTGATTTGTTCAATCTGCCCTGCTTTGATCAACAGAAGGATGCACTGAACACAGTGGGAGTTAGGAAAGTCCAAAGCAAGGTGCCTGCACTCTCCGTTCCAGAAAATATTTTTAGTTAGCGAACAGTGAAGAGCCATGAGCAGAAATTCAGCACCTACCTGTGATCTAACTTGAAGTCTCCCAGGTCTACACACAGAGAGAATTCAACTGTCTCAGATTTGTCACCTTTCAGCTGCTGTTTCTTCTGCCCCATGCCTCTCCAGAGCCCACAGAATGCCTTATTTCATATTGCTGCCACTACTTTGTGCACACCACCTGACTTCCACTGCTGGAATGTTTTGGAAATAAAAGCCAGGAGAGGCAATAGACTCTGAAAACAGGAAAATATGCAAACTGCAGTGTCCAACAGAGACGTAGTATCAAAACTTTTTATAATTTTTTCTCCAGACAAAGACTACTGGAGAAAACTTTATATAGCACTCAGTTTTGGGGGTGTTTTAGTACCTGAAACATACCACCCAAAAAATGCAGTTACCAAGAAGTCTCAATAATAGCAAAAACTACTCCTGAAATCATGGTTAGAAATTGAGTTACCTCTGGGCTTGAAAAACAAAACTGACACAAAAAAAAATTTTAAATGTACTTTTCAAAACAATCCAAGCATCTACTCTGCACGTCAGTTGCAATCCACTATTAATACATCACAGCAGTCCTTTTCTCCAGCACACAAGCCAAGCACTCTCCAGGCCTCCTGACAGCTCTAATCCCAAGGGTTCTGTCCCACCAAAACTAAAATACTAGTAAAAGATCAAAGCCAGACCTTAGAAACTCAGTAGTGCTCATGAGGAACCTTGCATGCCCAACAGGACTATTTCACAGCCCTTTGTGAAGCAGTAGTTCTGATTAGGAATATTAGAGAAACAAAAAAAAACTAATTATAGTTATGATTTTAGTGCCACAAATTATTTTTTATTTCAGATTATTTGTATCATTATTAGTCTGCTGTATTATTTCATACATGACATAATTAAATATGCTGTCTTAGCAAATAAAAAGAGCTAGAAAATTTAAAAAATAAAATACATCCTTTTAAGTTCCCTTCCTCCTTTTATAATTTATCTGAAGAACTCTTGGTTGAGCATCTCTTCAGATCTTCATAAAGTCCATTGCATAGTCTATACGATCTCTGTGAAGTACTTTTCTCTCATCTCCTAACATTCTGCTCTAAAAACAAAAGAAAAACACCACAATCCTCACATGCAATGAACAAGATAAACCCCCATCAAGAACTTGCAGGTTAATCTGGTTCTAGAAATACAGCCTTAACATACTTCCAGAATCCCTTCCCCTGAACTTCCAGAGGGGAAAAACATAACCAGTATCTCAGTGGAAGGAAGAGAATGTGAAGTTTTAGGAGGTTGTTTCGTTTCTGGATTTTTTTAATTGGAAACTTGGTTTATCAGAGCAAAGCAGGCATTGAGCTTGGTGGGATGGCTACTGTGACTCCATAGTAGTCCCTCCCCACAGGAGTCAGCTATCAAAGCTGTTTGGGAGAAAATCTGTTCCATTCCTACTGGGAATACACCTAAAAATACCAGCCCAAATTAGCAGTGTGCAAAGACAGTCATCAAGCACCTTAACACCTTCCTGACAGAACACATGCAGAGTTTCTATTCAAATTTTATTACCATGTACCTGAACTGGGTATCTGTATTGAACCACAGCAGCTCAAACTAATTTTAGGCTACTGCTGGGAAAAACAAAGAAACAGGAAAACAACAGCAAAAGTACTAAAAGGAGCCTATTCCAAGAAGAGTTCTTCTCTCTTTCACATATCCATGGAATAGCTACTATTGCCTTTTTCCTAACTTGGAAATGAAACTCGAGATAATTTTAATAAGGAGGTGATATAAAAGAGGGTCTTTATTTGAAGGCTTTCAGGAGCAGTTATGGAAAGATGTCCACAAAATTTCACCCCTGCCAGGGGTTAATACACATTTATAGGTTTCAGGAAATTAGCATAATTGATAGAAGCACCAATTAGGAGGACAAGTGGTGATGCAATTCCCCCTCAGGTCAAGTCCCTTCTCTGGAGACCCCCTTGAGCACTAGATGTACTTGTCCATGAAATCTATCTCCAAGAGTTGTTCTCAGCCTTGGATCTCAGGAATAACCAAGATAGCACTGGGGCCTTGTACCCCAACACCCCTTGGGGCTTGGAGCTCTGGAATTTGTTTTGTCTTTCTGCTTAGGGAAATGCCATGGAAAATTACTGGGCAAACTAGCTACTAATACAGTTACAGAGCCACAAATATATTTGTGAAGAATACAGAGAACATACAAAAGGAAAGAAAAGGCAGAACTCAAAACCAGCATCACTACAAGTAGCATATTCACATGTAACCACTTTATCAGCATCTGCAATATCATTCAGAAAAGGTGAGGCATTGAGACACTAAGCTCTGCTGCACTGTCTTCAACTCCACAGATTCTTTTTACCTTCCTATTACCAATAAACACTATTGAAAAATAGACCATATGTAGTCATGAGACTTCTTATATTTTCTTCTGCAGCCACAGTTTCTCCTATATGCCTCCTAATTTTTAACTTGCAAAATCCAAGTCTGCATTTACAACATGATTTTAATAACAGAAGCTGGTGCAGGTACCTGATTCAGAATTTCGCAGGACAGCTGATGGCTGATAATTTACAGTTATTAGGGACACTGTTTCACCTTACTGGTTAGTTGCTTTTGCTTTTTTCCCTGAGTCCATTTGTGCCAAAGCACTGCCAAACAGCAATGTGGCAGCTTGGGATTTTGCTAATTCAGAGGGTGCTGGGGTAGGAGAAGAAAACAGCTATTCACTGTGCCTCTGATCACTGGGAGACAGTGGCAACAAAGCCAGCACTGTGACTGTGAACCTGCCACACTTTTCATATCACTTTGGTGATATGAAATTACCTGACTGCTTTAACTGCCCTTTCTTCTGGGTTTAGCAGGATCAGCTCTGACTCCAGCTCCTCTTCCCCGTCCATCAAATGGACACACATCTAGACCTCTAACTGTGACCCTTATCCATAAAATCCTTTTATTTCCTTTCATCATTTTAATATCATTGTTCATCTCCTTGCCTCCAGGTAATGCCAATGTCACTTCAATGTCGTTTCAGTGTGACTCTTGATGTTGGAGGCTGAGCTGTGCAGGTGACTGAGCATCCCTATCCTCCTTTTTTCAGTACAACCAGCAGCTTCATGGATTCACAGTGGAGAAGTGAGCAGCAGCAAATGCCCCATAAATAAATGCCACCTCCTCCAGCTGTGCTGCTCCTCTGCTGCCTGTCAGCAGCCAGCACTCAGATGAAGACTGCACGTTTACTTTAAAAAATCAGATACAAATATCAAAAACTCGAGTTCCCCTTCAAATATAAATGAATTGAACTCTTCTCTGAATCACCTCTGAGGATTGTCTGGCTCTACACATTTCAGGATAGCAGATGGTAACTGCTACACTATTTTGTGTCATTTTCCTCTCCCCATATCCTTCAGATCTTTTGGATGGCAGCTAACTCACATTCAAGAGAAATGAGAAGAGGAAGGGAGCCATCATCATGCGTGTTCTCTGCTCTTTATTGCAAAGTTTTGTGGAACACTGTCTCTTACAATACCCCTCAGGTGAAACTCTGCCAGGCTCTGACAAACTGCTTTACTCCCAGAGCCATGGGCTGCCTGTGCTACCACGCCTCCAGCCCTCAGCACCGGCTCCTTCTCCTCTCCTTGCAGGGTCTGGCTCATCAAGGGAGGGTAAAAACACCTTTTTCCGTCTGCAGAGGCAGCACATCAGCTGCTGCTGTGCCCCTGCAGTGTGGGACACGTGCCCCACAGGGACTGCAAGGCTCCCGGCACAGTCTCTGCCATCACAGCAGCAAACGCAGCACCAAAATTGCTCATCCGGATGTGAAATATTGTACATGAGCATTTCAGCTAATCAATCTAGGACTGATTTAGTTACAAATTTTCAGGTATAAGGGATTCTAAATCCAGACTCTCTCAGTGCAGGTACCTGTGCTAAAGCTTTGCTTTAGCTGTGGTAGAAATGCTCATCAGGATGCTGTGGTACAGCTCGAGATTTTGGCATTCAAACAGACAGGATGGAAGGGTTACTGTGTTTAGCAGTCCATCAATAAACTGCAATCTAATTTAAACTGACATTTTTACAGTTCTTGAAGAAACAGGAAAATTAGAGAGTCAGCTTGTTTAATAAAATATGACGGGGTTTTAGTATGATATTATTCTTTTTTATACTCTTATTAGAAATAATTAGAAATTTAATTAACAATTGATGATCAGACTCACTGATGCCACCATTAGTATCCACATATGAGACAGGCTAAAAAAGGCCTAAGGCTAAAACTGTCCCTAAAAGTAAACCTATATTAAGGCAAAAATGCTACAGACAAGATTCTCAACTTGAGTTGAAGCTATCCTTCTCTATAACAGGGTAGCATCAACTTCCTCAAACACTTATGGCCTTAGACTGCCTGGGTAGAGTGTTAGGTCTTTTGCAGTCTAACCTTTCTTGTGAGCATCATCTACTCTGTTTAAAAAGGAACCACTAAAGTTAAAAATACTTCAAAGTATCTAAATCCATTCTGAAGTTCTTTCTTCACCTAGCAGTGAGAGCTGTGTCTCATTTATTGCATGTAAATATCAGCATTTAAATAAAAAAACAAACCTTCTTATTTGAGAAACAATCACAACAGCAGCAATGGCTATACAACAACAATTACTCAAGTGACAATTTAACAAAATAGTATTCATTTTGCCCTTAATTACCAGTTTGCAGTAGTCTGGGATAGTTGCTTAGGCCAAATGAAGTCCTTCCACTCAGAACAATAAAGTTCACGAAGACTGATAGAAAATATCTTTTTCCATATTATCATTGTCCCAGGCTTTCATATCTGAACTTGCTTTCAAAAGGAATATCAACCAAACAGCAAATCTCATTGGAGAAGAAAAAAAGAAAGATGGTTATTTCTCTGCTATTCAGAATGAGAGAGAAGCTTCAGCAGACACAGGAACAATTCACTGAAGCTTGTATGTCATTTTGAAAAAATAAAGCTCATGCTTTGACCACGAGAATTACAACATTCACTCAAAAGCTTGCCTGAAGTTAGGAACTTAAAACATAATTTTTAATAACTGAAGTACACAGATATGAGCTTGAGACTCTCAAGGCAAAGGAGATTAAATCAATAAAGATATCAACAGCCAGCCCTCCTTTCCCTCCATTCCTGGTACCATCAATCCACCCTAGATGGATTACTGAGAGATCCTCCTGCATGGCCTTGTTAGCACAGCCAAGGGTGGCACAAGGGGACCTTATCCCCCCCATTTGGCTGTGGGTAGGGATTTCAGGCAGGGTGATCACGATCATGTGTGCCATGTGACGAGACCTCCACCAGCACAATTTCCACACCCACACAAAATCTGTCCCAGGCACCACAAACATGGAGGATACCAATGGGAAGTAGGGAAAGCTCTCACTACATGAAAAATTCTGAGGCCTGGCATGGACTATTATATGTGCCTCATCAATTTTGACTCAAATCCAAACTATTTCATCGCTTGACTGATTATCACAGTGGTAGGAATACATCACAAGGTATAACAAAAAAATTGGGGTGAATCTTGACTCCCCATAGGGTACCTTCAGGAAAACTGGCCAAAGACTCGAGATATGCATCAGAAGGGATCAGGTTCTGGATTTATAGGCTATTTTAGCTTTTTATACTTTTAAACTTTTATAGAGATGGGGAACACCAATAAATTATGACTCATTAAATAAGCCAGCATCTTGTAATGTGGAGCCATTGAAATTATGGAGTTCTGCACAAATGCCCCATTTCTTTCCCTAGGTCAGCAATCACTTATTCTGAGTGCAGGAATACCAACACTGAAAAAGACATTAGGTGCCAAATTCTTTAGAATACAAGATAGTTTAAAGTCCAGATCTAGAATTAGTCCTGAATAATATGTTATGATCAGTTATCTACCTTTACATATATATATATATATATACACATATATATATATATATATACATATATATATAGCTTTAGGCCTATGAAGCCTCTGGCTTACCACAGCCTAAGAGGATAACCATGACCATTTTCTTCCACATGTGTATTTTAACCTGGCAGGAACACTCAGTAGGAAATTACACCATAAAATGATAAAAAATAATTTTCATGCCAGTCTCTCCGTATTTCTATGAAGAAACATGAAAGATAACCACTTATAAAACAATTTCAAATACCAACAGTCAATCTGCTTGCAAAACCAAACTGGCAACCCTTGTTTAATCTCACAGTATGGATCCTGCTGCCTGGAACTCCAAGTGTTTGATGTACCCATTCAAAGTTGGCTTTGCATTTCGTGCCTTGGCTCAGACATATCAGTCTGCACTGTGTCAGCCTGCCACCTTGTAAGGGAGAAGAGTATATTAGTAACACTCATTTCCCTTCCTCCATTGATTAAAAGCTGTGGTTTGTCCCTTCATGGTCTGTGTGATGTAGACTGTTCCCCAGAATATTTCTTGCAATGCCACCAGTATGAGGACATATTTCCCAACTGTAAATAGAAACTATATCATTCTGGAAAGTGGAGATGGAGCTGAGGACACTAACCATATTGATTTTTGTTGTGTTTATCTGTCTCTTTATATCTCTGTAAATCCCTAGTGTTTCTGATATTACTTTCTAACACTGCATTTTCCTGTTTCCCACTGAAATAAATGTCAGCAGATGACAACCTAATCTTTGTTGTTGCCATTTGGTAATTTAACTGCACTAAACAAGGAACAGAATCTGATTGCAGAATCGTTTTGCACAAGCTTTGTGTTATCTTAGCATCTTTTTGTGCTGTCTTACTAGGCTGAAGATCAAAAGCATAAATGGTAAACCTGTTAACAGCTTATACTTCAGCATTAACCACTTTAAACTGTGATTCAGCAACTTTGCAAAGATGACAGGAAAAAATATATAAGAATCACAACTCTGATTCTTAGATTTAAGGGGTTTTGATAAGATTATCTGAGGGAAATATGAATAAACAGTCCAGCACATCATGCAGAATCACCGAATCATTTAGGTTGGAAAATACACTTAAGATCAAGTCCAAGCATTACCCACTATATACTATACTATTCCTAGCAATGTAAACTAATTTCTAACTATTTTCTTGTACAAGACCAATTTTTTTTGTCCTGTGCTGCCAACTCTTCTGTTTATTTTGGTCCATGCTTTTGGTGTATAAATCATCCATAGAGTTGGTTGAGCCTCGCTGTTCACTTGAAGATTAAGTATTTCGGTTTTGCTCTTCTATTCTTTTTAGCCCCTAAATCCATTCATACTGTATTTCCAGATACCCTTCAGAAATACTTTCATAAGGACTAAGAGAGACATAGCACCTTAAAAGAGGAGTTAGGCTGCCTCTGGTGGCTCATTAGCCCCCATTTCCTCACCTCGTTCACAGGGGATGCAGAACTGCTCTCATGGGGCTCCAGGTCAGTGAATGTGCTGGTGGGGGAACATGGTCTAAGATCAGCCCTAAGGGTAGGAAACAACCTATATCAATTCACCTTTAAAAGAATTTGATCAAAAAATAACCAAAAATTGGCAAAGAAACACATGCATTTCAGCACTGTTGACTACTCTAACAGTTTATAGAAGCTGTTCTAGATCTTGAGTAGCTCTGAGAATTAGGCTCAATACACAAGCAAAACAATTTTTCAATACCTATAGGAAACCAGAAGCCCCAAATATAAATGTCTGCAAGTAAAACAGAAGATTCAATGGCTAAAAATTTAAATGGTTGCTAGTAAGCCACATGCTTTAAGACTTTATCAAGGCACTGCCAAATCAGAGAAAATCACATTTGCATGAAGTTGTCACCCGTCACGTTAGATATTCATTTTTATTTATTGGAGCTTCATCTCTTGTGCAATGAGTGACTCAGGCTGCTCCAGGATCCAGCATCTTTCACAGTAATGGGTTCACTAAAGCTGTAGCACTGCTCTTGGCTTCTGCTCAGCAGTTGGCCTGAGGTTACAAACTGTACTGTTTATTGAGCCTCATTAAAACCACTGTCATGTGGAATCAGCTTAGCATGGCTTTAAGAAAATGTAGAATTGCCTAAACATGCAATTGCTTTTGAAGTCAGAATGCTAAGTTTGTACCATATTCCAGTGATTCTAATAATGATTCTAATCCTATTCCATGAGCAGTAAATGGTCATGTGTCTTTGTTGGTTTTAAACCTGATTCTGCAAAGGCAGTATTTATACTAAAATAATTTGAAGTCGACTTGCAATTAATGTTGCAAAACAATATTTTTCCTAACCATGCAGGAGGTGTAAGTGCTTTGTATGTGTCCAATACTTTTGGCAAGAAACGAATGAAGTATTTTAAATTTTGTAGTTATTGTTCAGTTCTGGCTGGCCTGGAGTATTTATTGAGCTGTTATCTCACATACTATAAAGCAGTGATAAAGTGGGTTCTGCATGAGTGCTATTAAATATCCTCAATGTGCCATTACAACTGGCAGCCTTTTTGTAAAACAAGACCTTAGCAGCTTGTGATATACAGTAATTGATACAACAAGCATGTGATATATTATCATAGTGTTCCTGCTCCAGAAGTGGGGCTGGCTTCTTGGAGATACTGAGGAGAAAAAAACCTTCCCCTAATATGTTTGTACATTCCCTTAGGACTATTTTATTGGTCCATCCAGAAAGGAAGCGTTAGAAAAGAAGTATGACAGTAAAGGGCACTTAATCCATCATTATAAAGATGGAACATGGTTAACAGTTTTAAAGTGGCAGAGGAACAGGTTTAATAAACATTTCTCAACCTTTTTTGCCATCATAAGTTGTGATAAAAAACAAAAGAGAAAGAACAAAATCAAGCTACAATAAGGAGATAATTCTGAGCAGTAACATCAATTAACAAAGAAATCATCCAGGCATTGAACTTGCTTCTGCTAACATTAGCAGTGAAATTCTTGGCAATTCTGTAAGATTACATCCAGTGCAGAAAAATTAAAACTTCCTTATCAAACGATATGCTGCAGTAATTTCCTTTGGGAATGAAACTTTTTTTTTCTGAAGTTTTTCCTATCATAAACTATATTTAAATGAACTTTCACCTACACAGAGAACAGACTTCCCTCTCTTGTGTTACCCAAAACTATTCAGAGCTGGGATTTCGCATTAATCTATCTAATTTTTAGATGAAGGTGTAATCTCATGACCAGAAAGCCCACTGTTAACTCACAGGGCAATGCATGTGAAGGGAGAGTGGGGACCAGAATCACGAATAAAGATATATTTGGTATCTTGGGGTACAGCCACTGGGAAGCATTACTATATTCTCATGGATCCAAATTACCTCCATAATTTGTTAATCCAAAATTTCTTAATCCAATCTTCATTTTCCTTCTTTGAATTCTCTTCACTTCATCAGTTCTCACATTCTTTCCTGTACCTTCCAGGGAACTGCTCTATACTACTAAACACATATGAAAAGAAGACCACCAAGCATATATGTCAGTCAGAAAAAAATGAGACATATGAATTTCATCTTGTATATGGAATACTTGATTACTCCTACCTTTATAAGTAACTACTTTATGTCCAAACAAAATGGAAGGAAGGCTGTGAAAATTCTCTGCTAGCTTGCTCACAGGGGAAAATGTAGTGTTTTCTTTCTCCTTTTATTCTGAGTTACATTTTTCTTCGTTACCAAGTGAATTTAAGATTCAACAGTGCATCAGGAATTAGCTCTTCCAATGTGACATTACATTTAATCCAGTGTTTTTCTGAGTACTTAAATTTTATGCCATTATGGTTCTTAAATGTAAATCATACTCTCAAGTAATCATGGTTTGCAAGCATGAAATAACCAGATCAATTCAAGTATCCTTTCTCCAGATGAAAATCAGAACCTAAAGGAAGAAGTGAGTCCAGCATGGTTTATTGTCCTCCACCAATCCAGCAGGCCAGAAAGAACTGTGAGGAAATAAATTTGAAGCTCTTCGATGTCACATTTGGTATAATAATATCAATCTTGTCTTTTCCTGTTTGAAGAGTTATGCAAATTTCTTTTAATCTCTCTATCACTGTGATCATTTCAAGTGAACAGTAATCTGATAGTCTGTTTTATAGCCTCTTTGGAATATTCTTAAAGGTCTGGGCTTTCTTTTTTTGTTACTATATCAAAACTGGCTATTATTAAGCTCCAAAAGAGAGTTTAAAAGTCAGTAATTTTAATGAAAGAAATCAAGAAAACTAGAACAACCCCACTCCACTTCAGGGTGACACATAATATATTAAAAAGAATTGGCAAATTAAAGAGCAAACGTATGATGGAGATGGCTCTGCAGGAAGCAGTAATAAAGCAACACTTCAGCACTGAAAATCTCAACTCTCCTTTCACTAGCCCAATGAAGCAAACATTTGACTATTGTTTAACAACATGTACAAATGGTCAGAAAAAAAAAAATCAAAAACTCCTCTATTAGCTGAAGTAGTTCTATGCTGAAATAAAAAGGCTCTTTATGACCCAAGAAAAACTAAAACGGCAAAAACAGCAATATATGTCTTCATCTTGTGAGTAAATTTTCATTCAGTTCTACTTTAACAGCTCATACAGAAATATAAATTATTATGTTTTGATTGTGGTCCACTATTATGGCAGATGAAATACCAGCTAATGTGACTCATTAGACCATCTAAAAAGTTTTTCCTTCACTGCAGAAATGGGAAGTGCATGGAGTGGTGGGCTGTAACTATGATGGCTGCCGTCCTCCTTTTGCTCAGCCATGACTTCAGAAGTGACCTTGGCTGACCATAATGTTTTCAGAATGATTTATCACTTTCTGCCCCTTTTCTCTAGCATGAGTTGTATGATTTAGCCCCATTGCATGACAAGAACTAAAACACCACAAAAATCTGTTTACAAGCAGCCAGCACCCATGAGGAAACCCAAGGAAAGCCCCTTCCAGACCATTGTCAGCCAGAAGTTTCATCCCTAGAGCAATGGAGATTTTTCCTGTAATCCTTAGGAGAAATATCACACTGTCCTCACAAAATCTTTGGTGTTTCTTTACTGCTGACAAATGTGAAGGCCTTTTTGAATTCCCTTGAAATTTTGCCTCTGTGATATCAGCTCCGCAGGTTAATTAACTTTTTTAATAAAAAAAAAAAAAGCATTTTCAGTAGCCATAAACAATCACCTTTTAAATTCTTTGAAATGTTTGGGGCACTAAGTATGGCTCAGAACATAAAATGCACTAGAGCAAAGTAGATTTAGGTAGCCTTCCCTCTCTGGTTCTCTTCCTTTTCAGACACTTTCTTCATTCTGTGGTCCACTATTCAGTTTTTCTTTTTCTATTTTTGCCTCAATTTTATTTTCTAAATTCCAACACTTTAAAAAAAAATAAAACTTATAACTATGATGCAAGACACCTGGAATATTTTCCCCATATTTTAAAAGCTGCAATTTCTATTGTCCTGAGTCTACTCATTTTTCTAGAGCTGTCAAAATATTTATACATATGTAACTTCTCTGTCCCTAATTTTCATTCACTGTCACTCCTTTCACCTCTTTTCACCATCTCCTTTCTTTATTCATTCATTCTTCTTCACAGCCCTCATTATTCGCTGTAGCACAGTGAAAAAAAAAAAAAAAAAAGAGTACTTATAATGAACTAGTGAACTAGTTGTGCTCAGAAAAGAATAATCATAGAAAATTTAATGACCATTTAATGACAAACAGATTGGGAAGTCATTAGCATCTGCAGGTCTGTGTGACACTGAGGTGTACAATGCAGTTCTGGCTGAACAAAGCTCTCTTCTCCCAGAGCACCCCCAGGACAGGCATGGATAACAGCAGTGCCCTTTTTAAGTCCAGGATTCCCATGACAGCAAGCCATGCCATCCACATTACAGAAGACATCTGTCATTATTTTCACCTCATCAATCATGGTCTTTAACAGCAAAAGACTCTGCACAAGCACAGTGAGAGACAGAAATCTGAGCCATACATTCAATTCAGTATGTTTGCTAAATACTGCATTCAAAGGCGGATATTAGATGGCTCTTTCACCTCTATCTGCCAAACATTTTTAAAAATTGATTGGATAAAACTATCCATCCTGAAGAGCACATTAGCTGTGAACATGCTGTAAATCCAGATTTCTTGCATTGCAGAAAGCTGCCCTTCCTAAACTAAGGAAAAAACGGAAGGACATTATTTTACTCTTGAATGCACCAAGTAGTTTCTGTTGAAGCTAATGTACTACTCACAGTGGCAACTGATGCTTTTCAAAATAACCAGCCATGGTCACTGGGTACTTTAGATAACACTCCACGTTTGTGTAACACCCCATACACCTCACAGTAAGTGCCATACTTTGTGGCACTCTCCCATGACCTGGGCAGCAGAACATTTAGCTTCCCTGTACTTTGACACCTCCTCACAAAACAGAGCAGGCCACTTTGTGGGAAGTTGAGAGTGTATACCTATTGTACCTATCATTCTCAATTCCTGAATCCTACAGATAGTCTTTCTAAGGCCAAGACTATCTTCACATCAAAGCATGCTCAGAGAGGACACCTCTCACCTCTGCTTTCCTATCCTAGCAACTACTTCATTACCATTATGTGTAGAAAAAAGGGACAGAGGGTTGGGTTTTTTAATAGCACACAAATACAACTCTAGATTTCAGAAGGAGAGAAAAACAGAAAAACTGCATTGCACAAATATTAGAATGCATATAATTTTTAAAAGTTCCAAAATATCTGACAGTAGGAATGAGATTTTTACCTACATAATGCAATTTCTTATTTTTCTTATATTCCTGCATCCCTGGTTTTACTAAAATACAATGTTTTAAATTAAAAGGCCTCAGCTTCTTCTCTTCCTTGGGAGACATTCACAGAGATTCCACTGGGAAGGGAAAGGTAGTGCTGGAAACCAGGTGGCAGCAGACCTATTCTGACAGCTATTTCTGATCTTATTTTAGCTGAGAGGACCCACCCAGCTCAATGGGTTACATCTCCCTATAGTGGCATGAGGGTGCAGAGATTTCTCACAAGGAAGGGAAAAATGATACTGGAAATACATGCCTGAAATTGCTGGAGGTTCATGAGGCTGCAATATTGCTAGAAGTCACAGGCCATCAGCCTTTACATACATAAATCTGAGAGATTTTCATAGAGAATGTACAGCACACAGTTAAAGCCTTTTGCAGGCATTACAAGGAAAGCCATTTGATCTTGTCACGACACGAATGCCTCAAAACATGACTTCACTTGGCAATTCTTGGCTCACTGCCTCCAGCTAACGATGCAAGCAGGAAGAACTATCTGAGAAATCCTTAATCAAAACACCAATTGAAAATGTGTCATATCCACAGGTCAAGGTCAACTTTTCTCCTTATGAAACAAGACAGCCAAAAGGACAATTTACTTAAATCAATAAGCAGTAATACCCACAATGATTTACTGCAACAGTAGAACAACATGCACATTTAAAAGAAGCGTATCTCCTCATCTAGGTTACAAAGCTCTTTAAAATAGAGCCAGAACAGCATTCAGTTTCCTTTGGTTGCAGTGAATAGTTTGAAGGTTGAAATTACATTCTCTGTTGATCACTGGAAGACAGGGATAGGGACAGACTATTGAAAAATTTCAGTGTCCTTTTGGCTGCCTTCCAGTCCCATCTCCAAGTGGCTGCTATTCTATTTAATGTAACTGGAGTCTACCCTTAGGATGAATATCTTTCTTCCTGACAGTTTTTGTTCTTTTTCAAGGCAGGGGAACAGCCACAGCCCAACAAAGACTGCCTCTTGAAGCCTCAGCCGAAGGGCTCAGGAATGGAACAAACATGGCTAAAATGCTGCTGCATGACTGCCTTACAAGCGAGTTTCTCTACTTTCAGTGAAAATGCAGACAATATAATAATTGAGGTTAGGATAATCCCAGAGACAAATGTTTTTCAGCTGAAAAGATTTTGAAACAGCAAAGAGTTTTGAGGAAAATCTGTTCACTATCTGCAATACATGACCAGTCAGAAAAAGATATGGCCTTGCTAAAAGATTGTAAACTATAACTGCTTCTTGTGGGAACAATGCAGACATTTTTAATACAGACACATGCTAAACAGGCTGGCTGTATATAGAGCTTCAGAATTTTAATCTGGAATACCAGAACAAAACCCAACCTGCTTAAAAAATCTTAAAAATCTTCACCCATAAAAGGCTATATAAATTCTCTAAGTGGACAGCCCAGGGTTAAAGGCTAACATAATCACACCCTGTTTGTACTGACCAGACAGTAAAGTTTGGTAGTGCACAGGTCCAACCCACACGCATCAGTCTGTGTCTAACCTACGCTGCCCAAGGGGCACACACTACACACACAAGGGCACACTCCACTCTGTGGTTCTTCTCATGGCTACTGATTCCAAAATTAGCCAAGCCCAAAACTGACCAATTTCTGCAGGTAGAGGTACAAGCTTCCCTGGCCTTCATGCTTCACCAATTACCAATGCTCCTCATGGACCTTCTTCCTGCTCTGCACTGCAGGTATTTGTGCAGCACAGAGGCTCTGAGGCACACAATAAATTGGTACCTTCTGCTTGTTATATCTGCAAGAAGCAAAACACTGAGGAGTTTAGCAGACATTTATGCTCCCCAAAATAGCCAGGACTGATTCACATTTACCCTGACTCACATAAGTTATCACAATCACATTACTTTCAGCAAAAACATCAGTTAAAGGGAATTTGTGTCAGGGCCACAAGCAAAGAACTCTTCCATTACAGCATGCCTGTGCTGGGAAGTTGTTAACATCTACAGCAATTCCCTTAGGAAATGTCAACAGCAGCACCAGAAAAAAGCAAACATATTTGTTTGTCTAAATATTAAGAAGAGCCTGGAACAGTTTCTAAAATGTCAACAAGAAAACCACACTCCAAAGCAGCATGATTTCTTTTTGTTGCAAACATAAATAATTCTTATGTTAGTTTGGAACATAGTCGATGGGGAGTCAGCCTGGGCACCAGAGTGAAGCAGATATTTCTCTCTACAGTATGCAAGGAACATATTAATCATGCAAATAGAAAGCCTTTTGAGGGAAAGAAAAAAGATACTATGTCTCTTTGGTACAAGGAAAGTAAACATATAAATACCATGCTTTTAGAAAATGAGGGAAGTCTAAGGGATGGTTAATATTTGACAGCTACTGTGTTAGTGTTTTCTGTACACAGTGAATGGTGGAATATCTTGAACTTAAAGTATTATTTCTTTTACATACTGCATAACACAGTCACAAGATCCTAGTACTGACAGTTGCACTAAAAAATCCCACTTTACAAATTACAACACTCTTAAGAAACCTTCCACATTTTATAATACATTAATCATAATTCAATACTTTAGTGTTCTTATTACATAATAGATACAATATCATTGTTATTTCTCATTATCTTTATTGTGTGATAATTAGCAGTGATACACTCACTGGTTGCACACTTTCTTTTTATTGCAAATAGCCCCATATAAAATCAGCTGGAAATTCATTCCGCCTGCACCTCAGAAGCAATATTCACTTGTGTATCAGAGAGCAAGAGGCTGCAGATCCCATCCATTCCATCTGGAGAAGAGGGCTGCAGTGTTCAAAAGGAGGTTTCAAGCACAACTGACATCCAGTACCAACAGGCCTGGGATTTACTCTTTCCATAGGGTTTTAGTAAGTAGGAAGTGGCTTTATAACATGGAAATAGAAACCAAGCCCAGCCAGGTATTGTCCTTTTTTCAAAGCTTGTTTTGTCCTGTGGAAAATATCTGAAAAGAAAATCACCTGCAACACTCTAGATGGTCCCATATGGTTCTCCCTTCTCTAGCTAGCACAAGGCAAGCCCTTCTTGATCTCTCCTTTCACTAAATCCTCTGTTAGCTACATCACCCCTCCACATCCAGGCCTACCAGCTAAACCCTATTTAGCCCTGTTTAAGCTAAAGCTTCTCTACCATGTCTCAGCCTTCCTGGAAACTGCCAAGAGAGGACACAGGGTCTCCACCACAGGTTGTGTGATAAACTACTTTTGTCACTGGATTTTCCACTTGAGAGTCTGGGACACACAACATCATCCGATTCATTTAATATAAATAATTGACAAGACTCCTTCCAACTCAACAGTTTGTTTTCTATTGCCTTATTTATAAAGGACAGAACTTTAATAGAGTATAAATATGCAGTTATGCTTCAAATAATTTAGGAATTTGCTATATAAAAGTAAAAATAATGTCCTCGTTAACAATAAAATGTAGTTATTCTGTCACTGTAATTTTCCACACTTATCACATCTCCAATGATTTACAGATTCTTTTTTTTACTTTTTTTAACAAGCAGAAGGATATTTTTCACTGCTGAACACTTGAGCTGGAAGCTGAAAGTCAGGTAAGATGCTTACTCATCAATTAGTAATTAGGATTTTGCAGGTCAAGTTCTGGCCCAGTGTCAGCTATCAAGTTACCTTTTACGGCAGCCTTGTTAAATACTCTGTACTGATACTCTGATACTCTGTAGCCCATCCATACCCTGTACTGATAACCATAAATATAACTACATCCATCCATGGGAGCTGATGGTTACCAGACAGGAAGAGGACAGGTTAGGAACAGAAATGAGCTCAGCTCTTCATCTGAGTATGTTCAAGTGAAAACAGAAGAAATCCACTGACTGCCCTCTCAGCTCTTAATGCCTTACCTTAAGCAGGAACAAAAACTCACACCCGTGACTCTTGTAAACAGCAGACATGAGACAAAGACCTAAAGGCAGTTCTATCTTTTTGTTTGGAAGAAATCATCAATTTCACTTGGAGTTAAAAGTATTAAGAAAAAAACATTATTCCAACTCAACAGACAGCAATGACAGAGCAATGAATTCTCCACTTGGTGTTCACATTCCTGACAAAATAGTGACTTGGGAGGAAAGAAAAGCTGGGACTCAGCACCCACACCAAGGGGAATGGAAGGAATCCTACCTCCCCCGCCTCACACATTGATGCTGTATCTCTCCTGGATCCTGCTGATAACATATGCTCCTGAGGCATCTTCTCTTATTATCACAGACATTGCAGACATGCTATGCCAGCCTTCTCTAGTATTCCTGATCTCCTATAAACACCACATGGTCCCACACATTTAATACGCTTCATATCTTCAAAAGGAAGATATTATTTGGGGAATTTAAGAGATTGTACTTAATTCAAAGGAGGTTTATGAGCATTCTTGCTTAGAAGGTGTTTTGAGGATAAGCTATCTAGTAAGAAAGACCCATTAAATTGAGTAAGATGATTCTCAATATACTTTGAATAGAGTAAGATGATTACTTTTTTCTCAGCTGTGCCCCTCAGATCTCTAATTCCTACTGGAACTGAGGAAATATGCCCAGGAAAAAGCCTCTATTACTATTCCTACCTGTGACTACAACTCAACTTGAAGTTCCGCCACAAAGACAGCTGGCAGCCGAGACAACATGGTTCTGACACAGAGCAGTCTCGTTTCCAGCCTATAGTCTCTTTAGGCTACTGATATATTTTTCATATAAATGAATGAGTCTGGTTCCTGAAGATTACAGGGGGCAGGAAGAGAGCTTCCCACCTCCTAGACAACACTTTGAGTCTATGAATCTCTTTATAGTTCTCTTTGTGCAACTAAAAAAGGCTTGACAACAGGATTGGATGTACCTGTAAAGTCAAGCACAGGTGCTTTTATAGAAATAGGAACAAAATGTGAAGTTATAAGTATAGTGAAAAGGAAACACTATGTGAAGTCAAGTCTCCATTTAACCACATTTCATCTCATTATCACCCACATAGCGTGCTCCATTTTCTCTTTGGAAGAAGATGCATCAGTCCCATTGGACACAGTCATTCTTTTTGAATTCTTTCGGGGCCCCAGGGAGACACCTGAAACATAAGTGTTGTGGTGTGTTGTAATGTCCTGTTTTAGACTTCCAGGTCACCTCCCAGGTGTGGCAATACCTCTCTTCCCCTTCCCTCTCACCCCCTTGCTGAGGGAGTCCTGTCAATCAGGCTTAACATTCTAGGAAGGCGATCCTGTGGTTGGTCAAGTTCAAAAGATGCCCCTATGCCCAGAGGTCATTGGCCTGTCTGGGTGTCATCCTCCCTTGAGACCCTGCCCCTCCCACCGGGTTGGTGGCCCACCTGTCTCTTCCCTCCCCCTCCCCTGGAGCTTAAAAGCCCAATCAAGCCATGTGGTTGGGATTCTGTTGGAGCTGTTGCTAAGATTCAGACCTCTGTGACCATGGAATAAAGCTCTGGATATTTACCCTCCAGCAGAATCCGTCTCCTTTCTCTTCATCTCCTGAAGCCTTGCTTCCTGAGGTAAACGGAGTTCCTAACATGCCTGGACTTGTTCAGTGCCCAGCTGCAACCTCCAGCAAGCTAAAGGTGTCTCTGGGGTGATACACCACAGCTGCCACCTTTGGCCCAGCAGCAAGGGACAGACTGGCCCAGGCACAATCTACCTGGTAATATTGGGATTCCTACTCCAATATAATAAGGAGGAAAGCAACTCTCCTATTCGAAGCAAGAAAAGCACAAAAGATGCTCTCACTTTGCGAGAAGCTTTACTTAAAGCAGGACACAAACCCAAAGTGTTCAAGGAAGGGATACTCAGTAACAGGAGGGATAAGCAAAGATGGGAATAGGCCTCTCATATGTGATGCCTTTTATCTCCACTACTGGAGATACTGGACCTAGTACTTAAATACATCAACTGCTGCTATACTCATACAGCAGTGCAAATCCCTGATTAGCTTGGGCACCAGCAGAAGGCAAACATGAGACACTGTCGACGGCAATACCTTTGCCAAGAGTTTCTTCTGCACCTGCTGTCATCAGAGCATCAGGAACCAGCTGAGCAAACCCTTTCAATGGGTAATACCAATGCACTTTACATCCCAGGGACTTTATTTTCAGTGGATAGGAACACATCTGCTGGGCCCATCAACATCCAACACCACCAACCTCCAGCCTCAAGTCTGGTGAGTGTCAATGTGTGATGGACAGGCAGCTACATAAGTCTGTGCCAAAGGACTTGGGGAATGCACACATATTTTTAAATATGGCCTTTTTATTGAGGTTTTCAGTTCACTTATTAGAGCTCAGTCAGGATGGCAACTGCACACCAAGTATGACTACATTTTAACCAGCAAGTCAGCCAGATTTGCAGATTTTCAGGGAACAGAGCTAATGCTACAGATCATTAGCTCTGTAGTTAATGAAGTTCTGTGCCAAAAAATGCCCCAGAATTTTAAGGGAGAGCTGTCCAGGAGTAGACTTGAGCAAATTCTTCACCAAGGTCACTGTATATTTGGTATGCACTTAGTTATGCTTTCCTGTGTGATCTACCAGTGTAGAAGCCAATGGGTATCTTTACAACTTAGACTTGATTTAAATTAAGACCTGTTTAGTTAATTTCCCAGCAATTCAAGACACATTCAGTCAGCATTACATCATCAATATGTCTTGAAGTAGGGAACACAAGGTTTTGGAGCTGCTGGCTGAAGACCCAGAAAGCTCTGTGCTGACAGCAGAAAGAGTGTAGGCTGCAACTGCTGCTCATTCTGGAGTTACTACGTTATGAGTTGACTTTTATGGTCAAACTTCTGCCCTCTCTATTTCTGCTTATTGCACTCCGCCCATCTTGCTATACACCAAAGTTTTGGAAAAAGTTCTGAGCAGTTCACTGGCTATTATTTAGAAAAAAATCAACCACCCAGTCAAACAAACAGCACTACACTGGCTAAATAAGACTCTTATTTCAGCACATATAAACATGTTTTTTGACTGTTCCAAGGCACTGTTTCTGCTTAATTTAAATATATTACTAATTCTAAAGATGAGAAAATTGCATCTTCCAGGAAGTCAACCAAGACTGCTGAAATGCAGCATAAATTACAGCATAACTCCTGACTCCCAACATAACATTTCTAGTATGTTACAAGAATATTGGTCACACAGGCTCATCTCTTCATTCTGCTGGGCCTCAGACAAGACTGCTTGTTGCCCTAGAAAGGGCACATTACAGCATAGCCAAGATACAGCATTAATACTCTCAATTCACAAGCACTGTTACATAAAATTGTCCAAAATGATGGCACATAGTTGTAGAATCATACCAATAAGAGTTTAGGTTTGAGGGGACCTTTAGAACTTACCTGCTCTAAAACTTTGCTCAAAGCAAAGTCAGCTTTGAAAATAGGACTGACTCTGAAGTCAGGACAAGAGAGAGCCTTGTCCAGCCAACTCTTGTGTGTCTCCAAGGAAGGAATGGACAGTAGGTCAAGACAAGTCATTATTTTCTCAGCTCAGCATCCATGAGATAGCACCAAAGTATTCAGCCCAGGACTTTGGGCTCCCCAAAGAGAAAGACATTGACAAACTGGAGCCAGAAGAACTGTTTTCTCAATTCAGACAGAACAGTATCAAATAAAACCAGTATCAACTTTTGGCCAATTTAGTACAGAGAGTTGCCTTTTTTTGTCATAGGAAAATATTGCTTTTTAAGATTCTAAAGAAATTATTATATCATTTAATATATAAGTGATAAATATTTATTTATTAAATTTTATACATTTATATATTCACATATTTATTATATTTATATATTAGTTTTATCATAACTAATATATTAATTTTCTTTGTTATTTTATATATAGTTGTCATATAATATATAAATTTATTAATTTATTAAAAATTTATTGTATATATTAAATAAATTTCTATTAAATTATGTAATCATTCCTTAGAAACATATGAAGCAATTTAATTATATTATCAACATAAATTATATTATTTATATTTAAATAAAAATATTTTATTTGCCATTTCTGACAGTCAGTTTCTGGTTTTCCCATTTCTTTTTTTTTCCTCTAGTAAGTTTATATTCCAAAAAAAACACTGCACTTTACCCTGATGCTTCCAAACAAGCACACCTCTTGTCTTTCATATTTACTTTTACTTCCAAATGCTGCATATTTAGAGGTTCCTAGATTCAGTTTTCAAGCACATGAATTTTTTTGGAAAAAGCCTTCAGCAAGGAGACATACAATTTGCTTCAGTGTCACAGTCCCCTTTCAAATATCAGAGAACTCTTACCATGAAAAAGTTGCATATATCCCAGGGGGATTTTCATAGACATTACAGGAAACTAATAAGCCTTAAGCAACGTCTTTGTGAACTATACTGCATACCACGTTTTTATTAATTTTTGTACAGCTTCAAATGTCTGCTTCATTCCATATGTAATAAACATGCAAAAGTACCTGCTTCTTTCTCCCCACACTAACACTCACTCACAGAACCCAGCAGCTGCATGTACGAATAAACATCAGTTATCATGGTCACCAGAGAGTCAACACAAGATACGCTCTCATTCAGAATATTTTTTTAGCACCCACTGCGTGCGGAAAACCAGCAATGCATTACTAAAAATATTCTGAAATACACAGTGACAGCGCCGCCAGAGCTCCCCCACGTGGGTCAGGATGGCCGAGCGGTCTAAGGCGCTGCGTTCAGGTCGCAGTCTCCCCTGGAGGCGTGGGTTCGAATCCCACTCCTGACAGCTTCGTTTTGGGACTCAGGCTGAGGATTTTGGTTTTGTCTACTTCGGGAAAAAAAAAAAAGGCTGAGGAAAAGGCTTCATGGTGCTCCACAGCTTCCTGAGGAGCAAAAGGGGAGGTCCTTCTCTCACCGTCCTGGTATCCACTGACAGGAAGTGTGGGAATGGTTCAAAGCTGTGTCAGGAGAGGTTCAGACCGGCCACTAGGATGCAATTCTTTACTGAAAAGGCAATAGAAAACTGGAACAGGCTTCCAGCGAGGTGGTCAATGCCCAAACTATCTCAATGTTTTAGAGGACAGTCCACTTAATGACATGCCTTAACATTTGGTCAGCCCTGAACTGCTCAGGCAGTTGATGATCACTGCAGGTTCCTGCCAACTGAACTTGCTATTCTATTTTAAGATTTTTTAAATGGTATCTTAAATTAAAATGGAAAATCTAATTGTTTCAGCCTAAAGCAGGGAGCAGCTCACAGTGCAGCCCCCAAAATCTGGTGGGGTTTTGCTTGCTCTCCACCACCATGGCTGCAGCAGCCCTACACTTTCCCATTACTGCTCTGACACTGGGTGCCAGGCCAGGCACCTCACCCTGCAGGGACAAATGTCACTGCCCTGAGATGGGCTCCTGCTGCTCTAGGGAGTGGCACCACCTGCAGCGTTCTGGCACTTGCTTAAGCGGCAGGAGAAAGGGAGTGAGCAAAGGAGAGCATGAAAAGGAGAAGGCAAAACCCCTCTCTCCCTCTTTTGCCAGAGGTGAGCAGTTATTTTTGTTCTGGATGTTTTCTAAAACTACAGCTCCCAGCTCAATGCTAGGTGCTTTTTTCTTACTTTTAACTTGCTCTCCATAATACTCTGGATTTTGCTTTGTGTTCTTGATTTTTTAAAATTTATGTAGCTCACAAAAACAGATATGAATCAGTAAACTAATTAAATTTTCATGTAATATACACACTAGGTGAAATTCTGGAATGCAAAGTATTTCTGAGAAACAAAACCACAAACAATAGTCACATGAACATTCTTCCTATGAATGCAGTAGAAGACTAAGATTTTTAGTTAATGTTAAATATCCAGCACTGCAAGCCCTCAGCAGGCATACAGTAATGACCTCTGAAAACACATACACTAAATCATTATAAATGAGCAGCTAAAATAGGTGAATCAATGAATTATCCCAGTGGAAGAAACAAACAGGTAGTGTTTTAATTACATGATAATAACATCAACTCTGACAAAGGCAACTAATTCCGTCCATCTGCAAATTCTACTAAGTAATCCTTGAGTAGAGTGCTTACCTGCACAGAATACTTCTCTACCCCACTTTGTGTCCAGATGATATACATCTCTTTTCCTCTAGGACTTAACTCAAGGGGTGGTGTTAATCCATCCATTTTTACTAGGTAAGCAGCACTACAGGCTGTTAATGGATACAGGGACACTTTCCTGTTGTCATTATAGTGCAATAGTTCTATTGTCATTACATTGCAAAGGTTCCATATTGCTAGAATTTCACACCTCCTTGATGTTTCTTGTAGGCAACTCCTCCAGGCACTGACTCCTCCTTATCCTCACAGCAGCCAACTGACTCCAGTTTCCTCAACCAACCAATCCACTCTTTGATAACACTCTTCTGATTGGCTACAGGTGTGGCCTGTTAACATCAGGCCTGCTCCTAATCTTTAGTAATTGGTTCAGCTGCAACTCTTTAGGGGATAAGATTACTTTCTATACCACCTTCATTTACCCATACTGTATCCCCCTACACTTTCCTCTGCTGAACTGTTAAAGTGTTTAACTCCACATTCCTGGCAGCAATTCTACCACTATTGGAATTATGGAAGCAGCACATTTGCCTGCTGCAAACACCCAGCAAGTCCAACGTGTCTGGATCTGCCAAACACAACAAGATCAACAGGCAGCCACCTAAAGCCACCCAAAGCAGTAACCCTGAACTGTGAAGTTGCAGGACTGCCTGGCCTATCTGTGGGATCCATTTTGGACAAAACCTGAAAACAAAACCATCAAGTCCCACCAAGACAATTTAAAGTAGAAGTTTGTTATCTACCTTATAGAGGCATCAAATCAATATTATTAGAAGTAATTTGATCTAAATTAAGAGAGTAGACTCTTTCTAAACTTTGAAGAAAAAAATATAACTGAGGTAGAGATATATATAGATATACATATAAACCATTAAATAATGAAATGTTAGAAGATAAACAGCAGCTTTGAGGTCTTGAACCTCCGTAGCTTCATTTCAATTATAATATGAATATTGAGATCATATAAATCAGCCCAGATGTACCTACAGTATGAGATGGTTTAAGCATCCTAGAAAACTACAAATGAGAATACCATTAAATAATTATGCATTTAAATACCTATTCAGGACTGTAGCTTTTTTCTACAAGCCCTTCCTGACCCTACTTTGATCCCCACTGAGAGGAGTCTTGCATGGGAGGCAGAGAGAGAGAGAACTACAAAGGGCTCTGGCCACCATTCAAGATAAGAAAAGCCCCAGCTCCAGGGACAGTTCACAAGTTACTTCAGTGGATTCGTCCCATGATGCAAATCTTGTATGATACAGCAGCAACATTACAGATGCACAGAGCCACAGGATAAAAACTCTGCAGCCTAGAAATCTTCACAGTTTGCAGTTAACAGCATTTCCCTTCTAGTAACACATTGCAATGGGTAAATTATATATGCAGATAAGATTTCATTTGGATTTTCAATATAATCACAAAATAAAACATAATATTCTTCCAAGCAAACTCTTCCATAATTACAGACTATAAGAATGAACAAAACTAAAGAGAGAGGAGAGGGAAGATTAAATCCTAGGCCATCATAAACAACAGAGACCATAGGACTTCATTAAGAAATCTGTATAAAGTTCAATTCCTTTTCTCTCAGATAATTTTTCCTGAATTAAGGCCTGAACAGAACAGAATAATCTGTCAAATTCTTCATTAATGTTATGTATGTAACAGTCACTTTTACAAATATGCACCAAATCTCAGCAAAACACACGGAAACTTACAGAATGACAGAAATTAATTATGTGGACACAAATCTCTTCCTATAAATTTGCTTTTAGAAACTTTCACAAGATGGACTAGACAGAATCTAGAGAGGTATTTGAGGGGAAAAAACAATCACTTTAAAAAAAATCTGATTATCAGCATGTATGCTTAGTATTTTATAATGAAATGCTGATATCTGCACTCTTTTATATACAGACTGTTTAGTGAGGCTCCTCACATGAATATGTTCAGCTCTGCAGTCAATTTAAAACTAAAATAATCACATCAGCTGGACAAGATCTTCAGATTCAAACATCTTTCATTATTAAAGGAAGCACATGATCAGCTTTTTCTGCGATAGAACCTGCATATATCTTATCCATTGCTGGTCACAAGGATTGAGACCAAACTCTCAACATTTGCATGTGCTGTGAATATTTCCTGTGAGAAGATGTCACAAGGTGAGACGTACAGAAAAATGAAGAGCTCAGAATTTTTTTCTCTCTATGGCATGGTGCACAAGGCAGTGCTTCTGGCAAATAAGATACAGAGAATGACAAATCTTTTTTTTTTTTTCTCTTTTTCTCTCTCTCTTTTTTTTTTTTTTTTTTTGAGAAAGGGACTACACATTTTTTCAAACAAATGTATTTCAGGGTGCCAATGCAAACACAAGATAAAAGACACAGAAAGCTGCTGTGCTTTACCAAAGGCCAGTTTGCTTTAAGGAAGCCTCTATTAAATACAACCTTTAAATTAATAAGGAATAAGGACTCCCTTGCAGCTGCAGCCAGAGCTGTACATGTGAGCAGAGCCCTTATTGACCAGAAGGGGAAAGAAAAGAGGCAGACTCCACACTCTGTGTGAAATCCCCTTGAAGGGTTTCAGGGAAATAGATAATTTTCTGGGCAAGCTGAGACTCTACCATTACCAATACTGCACCATCCTACATGTGAGAATATTTCCACATAGAACTTACTCGTTCAGATAAAATTTTTTCTTACAAACAAATGGTTATCAGCAAACTTTACTCCCCCTGGTTTTATGAATGTTGCCCATGGACTAGGGGAGAATACAGTACAGAAGAGACATCTCATATGCCCATCACAAAGCATAATAGAAACCCAGATCTGAACTGATCTTGCCACTCAGCATGAGTCACTGAATGACTGAAATAGATGGAAAATACTTCCAGTGTTTTTCTCCTCACACCAAAGCCACGCATCACTTTGAAAAGATTTAGATGAAGTTCAGACAAGTATCTGCTAAGTATGTGGACACTGAGGGAGTTTTAAGATATCTCATTACTTCTACTGCTCATTAGTGGATAGGACAGTATATTTCCAACACTTTGTGGTTTTCAAAGTTTTTTTTTAAAACCAAAGCAAAAAGAATAATCAGGATACCACAGCTCACCTGCTCCCTTTGTCATTGAAGCAAGCCTACACTGACAGTTCAAAGCACGTCTGAATTTGCGTTTATCTTAGCGAGAAACAATCCATTACCAGCCACTAATGATATTTCTTTTTGCCCTGATGAATCTACCTTGTAAGGAATCTGCCTTGGGTTTCATGTTGTTCACAATTATTAAAACATGAAAACTGGACTAACTCTGTTAAGAACATTGATGGTCAACTCTGATGTTAAATAAATGTCAGCTTTATGAACTGGAACCAATTCAGACAACGTAAGTCAACCATTGTACTAAAGATGAGGCATGCAGCAGCTCATGTCTCAGTACAAGTGTCCTGGATCTCTACTGGCATCACTCCTACTGCAGAGGGGCAGGTCCAAAGGGCAGTTTTGACATGAGGAAACACACGTGCCTGGAGAGTGAAAGTAACACAGAGCTGTTTCTGATAGCACAGAGACCCTGGTGACAGCAGAGGCAAAAGGTACCTGCCACAAGCCATGGCTGCATCTGGATCTCCTACAGACAGACACAGTCAGAATATGGGGCAGCTTGTTATTCTTTCTGCTGGTAGTGGTCTTCATAAAGATTACTGGATAAAACAGTATTTTTTGGTAGTCATGCCTGTCCTTAGGCCAGTTTTGCTCCATTTTCAAAAGCCACACTCCCATTTCAAAGATAATGCTGTCTTTTTACTGTCAGCCAAACCACTAGCTGTTTGCTGATAGAAATAGTAACCCTTATCTCAGGGTGGGAATGTCACACTCAGGTTTAACTGGAATTAACTCATTTTCCTGTTCCTTCAGTGCTAGTGCCAATGCTAGGTTAGGCTCTGGCAGCTCCCACTCTCCCCAGCACAGCACAGCATTAGCTGGATGGTCACCATTGCTGCACAGCTAAACAGACTCCTCACCAAAGCACCCAGGATCTTCAAAGTCTCCTCAAAGAGAAGGGGCCCCCCAGCCTTACATCATAGAACTGATAAGAAAACAAATTTCATGCAAAATCTCGGTGTCAGGACTCTTCCTGGGCTGCCCTGACTGCATCACAGGCAGCTGCATTGTCTCCTCTCCTAATTAATCTGTCCTCCCCAGTTAGACTTACTCCTTATCTACAATCTAGCCCAATATCCTCTTAATACATGCAAGGACATCCATGCTGGATCAGCCCAATTCCCAGCATCAGCATCCTCTGGGATAGTGGCCAAGACCAGCCCTGAGAGAGAAATCAATACAGACAGTGGTAATCAGCAGGACAAACAGCAGGACAAAGCCTCATTGCTTCCAGAAATTTGGGGCTCAGAGGTTTCTTATTGTAGTGATATTTCTGCAAGAAGAACCCTGCAAGGAGGTCACTGGGGCTGGTGGGGCCTCTTGGGATCCCCCCCCACCCACAGCCAGCTCAGCTGCAGCAGATTGCTCAGAGCCCCAACCAGTTTTGATTGTCTGCCAGGACAGAGACCATTCAATCTTGTGAGAGACTCTTGCAGTGTTTAACCACCTTCCCATTAAAAAAAATGGGATTCGGGCATTTTCTGAAAGTATTAGCATTCACATGCTGCTGCAAAATATTCCAGAGCCTGCCTGTGCACTGCCTGAGGATCCGTGTGCAAGCCAGTGTCTGGGCAAGGGCAATGTTCCTCATGTCTTCCTGCACTCTGAACAGGACCACTGCTCTACCTTAATGTGAAGCAATTATCTTATGAAGGTTTTAAGACCACAGTATTCATTACTTTAATTGGAATACTCTAAGATGCATAATTTTTCTGGTTTCTGGATTTTCCCTATGTTGTTAATAAGGATTCCTGTCTTTGTTGTGAGCAGTGGAGGCATCTAATATTGCTCTGTAATACCCAGAGAAACAAGATCATTCTGTTTACAACTCACTTATCATAATAAATGCCAAAATATTTCTCATCTCTCACAGTAATAAAAGTCAGGCAAAATGCAATTATTTGCCACAAGGTAAATAACCTTTTAATGCCATCTTCAATTCTTGGAACTACTCTCATAGCTTTTTTGCTCTTACTAAGCATCTGTTGCATTTATTTCTCCCCTTGCCAGGAGATTCCCCATCTACTATGTACATTTGAAAGAAGTATACAGGCTAAGAAGGAAGCTTTACATATTTCAGTCTTCACGCTTACATTTTCACAACAATAGAATAATAGAATAGAATAATTAGAATAGAATTATAGAAAGGTTTGGGTTAGAAGAGTCATCTAGTTCCAATATCTGTGCCATGGGCAGGGACACTTCCTGCTAGACCAGGGTGCCTGAAGGTTCCATTCAGCCTGGTCTTGAACACTTCTAAGCTCCCAAAACTTCTCTGGGCACCTGGTCCATGGTTTCAACATCTTCACAGTAAGGAATTTCTTCCTTATATCTAATCTAAACCTACCCTCTGGCAGTTTAAATACATTATCCCTTGTTCACATGTCCTTGTGAAAAGTCCCTCTTCAGCTCTTCCACAGCTTCTCTTTAGGTACTGAAAGGTGCTAAGAGGTCTCCCTGGAGCCTTCTCTTTTCCAGGCTGAACAGTCCCCAGTTCTCTCAGCCTGACTTCTCAGGAGAGGTGTTCCAGCCTTCTGACCATATTTGCCACTTTTCTTTGGACTTGTTCCAACAGGTTCATTTCCCTCTTGTGTTGGGAACCCCAGGGCTGGACACAGAATTCCAGGTGGGATCTCACAAGATCAGAATCTCCTCCATTGCCCTGGTGCCCCCGCTGCTTTTGAAAGAGCCCAGGACACGTTTGGCTTTCTGGGCAGCAAACACACATTGTCAGCACATCCTGAGCTATTGATTCACCAACAACCCCAAGTCCTTTTCTTCAGGGCTGCTCTCAATCCATCCTCTGCCCAGGACGATGCCCCAATCATTGTGCAGGACCTTGTACCTGGCCTTGTTGAACTTCATGAGGTTTGAATGGGTCCACTCCTCAAGCTTGTCCATGTCCCTCTGGATGGCAACCTTTCCCTCCAGTATGTCACCCACACCACAGAGCTTGGTGTGATTGCCAATCTTGCCAAGGGTGCCTGCCAGGTTCAGTCCTCCTGCCCATGTCCTCAACAAAGCTGTTAAACAGCAGCAGTCCAATATTGAGCCCTGCAAAATGTCACTTGTCACTGCCCTGCACATGGATATCCAGCCCTCAACAGCAACTTTTTGAGTTTAACCAACCATCCAGGTCCTTATCCACCGAGTTGTGCATCCATCAAATCCATGGCTCTCCACGTTAGAGACAGAGGATGTCATGCTGACCTTATTGCTCTCTACAACTTCCTGAAGGGAGGTTGTAGGCAGGTGGGGGTCGGTCTCTTCCACTGGGCAGGAACTGACAGAACCAGAGGACACAGTCTCAGGCTACGTCAGGGAAGGTAAAGGTTGGATATTAGGAAGAAATTTTTCACCAAAAGAATAATAAAGTCCTGGAATGCTCTTCCCAGGGAAATGGTAGAGTCACCATCTCTGGATGTGTTTAAAAAAAGACTGGACATGGCACTTGGTGCTAAAGTCTAGTTGAGGTGTTAGGGCATAGGTTGGACTTGATGATCTTAGAGGTCTCTTCCAACCTCATTATTCTGTGATTCTGTGTGGGACAGTGTCAAGTGCTTTGCACAAGTCCCAGTAGATGAAATCCACTGCCCTTCCCTTATCCTCCTACACTGTAACCCCGTCATAGAAGGCCACCAAAGTTTTCAGGCATGATTTGCTCTTAGTGAAACTGTGTTGCCAATCACCAGCCACGTCCTTATTTTGCATGTGCCTCTGCACAGTTACTAGGAGGATCTGCTCCATGATCTTGCCAGGCACAGAGGTGAGACAGACTGGCCTGTAGTTCCTCAGGTCTCCATTTCTTTTCCTTTTTAAAACCAGGGGTTTTGTTTCCCCCCTTCTAGTCAGTGGGAACTTCACCAGACTGCCATGACTTCTCAAGTATTATGGATAATGGCTTAGAAACTTCTCTGAGAACTCCCTCAGGTCCGATGGATGCATCTCATCAAGTCCCATGGACTTGTACATCTTCATGTTCCTTATATAGTCTTGAACCTGATCTCCTCCTCCAGTGTGTGGTGCTTTGTTCTCCTGGTTCCTGCCTTTGCTTTCTGTGACTTGGGCACTGTGGCTGGAGCACTTGTTGGTGAAGACTAAGGCAAAAGAGGCAGATATAGAGCAGACCCTATAATGTCACCTGTCCCTGCCCTGCCTATAGTCCTGATCCATAAGCCATTGGCCAGCTCTTCATCCATCCCAGAGCTCCATGTACAACTGTACTTGGACATGGTCATTGACATAAAGGGTGATGCCCCTACTCATCTTCCCTTCCTGTCCTTCCTACAGAGCATGTATCCTTCCATTCCAGCACTCCAGTCCCAGGAGTCACATCTCTGTAATATTAGGAAATCAGACATAGAATTCTGTGTTCAGAAAATAACATTGTCCATGTTAAGAAACAAACAAACAAGCAAAAAAATAGGGCTTTGGGAATGGGGGAATCTTTTATCTGACAGTACAGTTCACAGAAGAACATTATTTTAAACTAACATGTCATACAGGGAAGCAAAAGAGTTTGCCATGACAAGGCTTAGGTGTTGTTCTTTCACTGTGGTTATTTAATGCAAAGAATAACTCATTAGAGAGGGAAGATCAAACAGGGACAAAAGTTAAGACTGTGTGGTCATCTCTAGCTCCTCATAGAGTTTGCTGCAGAATTTCAGACTGGGTGTTGAGAAAACTCCATTTCTTCTAGAAAAACATTTAGTGAGCAATGAAGCAGATTTCTACCTTGGTTGAAAGATGGATAAAAGGGTGGAAAGCACTTTGTATTGAGGCCTTAAAAAGATTATAGGGATTAAGGAAAATACAATATGACGTAACAAGCCTTCTACAAAAAAAAGGGTTGCCTTCTTTGAGCTTTGCTGTAATGCAATAGAATAATAAATTATATACCAAACATTATCCAAAATAAATCATGGACCATATCTAGTGGTAAATGAATTATCTCTGCTCCTTAGACCTTTTTCATAAAGAGCAATCCCTCTAGACAGTCTGAAGAGAGCTGAGTGCACTTTTTTTCCTGTAACTGTGAGAATGAGGAAATTGGGATGAAATTCCCATGTGATAAGTTCAGTTTCAACAGCTAGAGTTTTAATATGGCTACCTGGTTATAAAATATTTGCTATAAGAATTTTACTTGTATTAATGAATTTTTGGATGTTTGCAAGATTAGAAACTGCTACAGAAAGGACAAATCAAAAATATTGGCTCCAGATAAACCAGTTTCCAGTGTTCTTCTCATAACTACAATTAGGGAGCTTGATAAAATCCAGCATATCAGATTAGTTTTACAACTTCTACTCCTCTAACTTGTACTACTATGACATCTTACAAGTATGGGGCAAATGGGTTTGATCTACAGAATAATGTTATAGTCTTCACTTCAGACAGATTTTTTGTCTTTTCTGATAATATTTAAGAAAATATTTTCCAATTAATTGAAAGCCATTTAGTGCTCCCACCAAATTTCTCCTCGGTGACTCTGGAGCAGATACACTTTCTTTTTACCAAATGCCTTTGATTTCTTCTCTGCACACACAGACGTGCACTTAATTAAAACCTTCCATTGAAGTGGCATTAGTTAGGCACACAAGGTATATCAAGTTGCTCTTAGGCTTCCTGCCAGAAAGCCAGCAGTGCTGATACTATCCTTCATTTACTTTAAAGTGTCAGTAAAACAGGCAATTTATGGCCACATAAAAAAGGAGCCAACAGCCCATGACCACTGTCTGCAGCAATACAGCACAGACACAGACAGTGAGCTGGGCCCGTTCCCTGGGACTGATTCATGTTGCTGAATACAGAATCAGAATACACTTTACCAGAGTGTCTTCTGTAAGACCATAATAAAATACATCACCAGTGTGAGTGTTTAAAAAGGTGTCAGGGAGCAGCTTAAAAAAATCCCATTAACAAAGCATGGGACTTGTGCAGATATCTATTATTCACCATGCTGAAAACTTCACCTGGGGATTTTGTACACATACAAGCAGGATGCAGACATAGCACATTGTGAAATGAGATCTCGTTTTTATCAGGATATTGGGATTTTTGTTAAGAAATAAAAAACTGAGAAAGCCCTTCAGTCTGATACAGTGCTGTCCCTGTGGACAGGGATTTAAAAAGGCATCCAAAAAAGGGGAGACATCTGAGAATCCATGTAACTGCCAGAAGCATCTGAAAAAGTCTGTAAGACACAGCAACTGCTTTCATTATATGGTACCAGTTCTGCTTCAGAAGGCTTCAGAGATGTATCTGGCAAGCTAACCCTGAGAGAAAATGTATTTCTAACCACCAGCATAGCCATTCTTCCATATGAAAATGCAGCAGAGGTTGGATGATGCCACTTAGCTCTGTTAGGCGCTGATTGTCATGTGTGCTTTTCACATTGAAGTTGGAATTAAACAAGAGTGGCTTCAAATTGAGATTAAGTTTCACATGTAGCAGCAATAATAATTCTCTAATCTACAGATTTCCTTTCCTAAAAATCAGAGAAATGTTACTAAGATATTTTTGCAGCAGAATCTAGCAGGAGCAGCTCTGCTAAGACTAGATATAAACCACTAACAGGAGATATCTGCAGGGCACTGAGGCCCAAGCTCAGCATGAAATCTGAGCATGAGGAAAAGTTCATCCTTGCCTGGGAAATTTCTTCATGCTTTCCTGTGCCTGCAGAAGTGACTGAATTGGGGCATGAGTGCCTTCAACTGAATTCATCATTCAGCAAGACTGACCTTCAGTTTATATCTTGGCAAATTTTTCCTGCAAATGCAGTTTTTAAAAACAAAACATTTTCCTCATCCTGCATACTCTTGCTAAAGACCATTATTAGAAAACTCATGTGAAATCCTGACTTCTAGAATAGAAGCAAAAAGAATTCCACTGATTATGGAAATGCAGCAGTTTTCCCTTCTGCAGGAACATGAACAGGGTGTAACAGGAAACACATCCCCATAAAGTAAAAAGCCAAGCCATGTACACAGTATATCTTAAGGTCTTACTCAGAAATTCTCTGCCTCCTGAATCTTCTAAAGCATAAGGAATCTGGAACCACAAAAAGAAAGGTGTCTGCAGTTTTGCTCACACATTTATTGTCTGAGACCAACTGAGAAACAAATAAACACTTTTCATTCCACTGCAAAGAAAACAAAAACCCCGATCCTGTCATGAAGATGTAAGATTCTTTTTGTATTTTCAAGTGCCAGCCTTTGAAATCTTCTTCCATTTGAAGAAGGAACTTGTGGTATTAAAGGTTATAGCTGAAGTGCAAATGTAATCCTATAATTAAATAATCTGCAGGCAATGATCAGACACTTCTACAGAAATTCCAACATATAGCAAATAAACACAATTAGGATAATGAAATACTTCTGAGTATTGGATCTACAGCATGAAGTTGTAGAAACAGAGACGACTTTAATAAAATATACATGCCAAGTTATTTGGTTAGCTCATGTAAATGGCTTTAAAAGGCTCCACATAAGACAGAGTAGAACCTTATTGTGAAATAGAATTCTGTAAAAAATAAAATTGAGAACACATTAACAGTTTAGAAAAGTTTAAACAGACTTATATTTATTTTATACTTTCATTTCTTAAAACATCCAATATATTCAGGTATTAATTCACTTTTTCTAATTAGGGATGCAGTTGCTTCAAGAAAATTTTTTAAAGCTGTTCATGATTGTGTAAAAATTTTGTGACTTCATTTGTGTGTGTAGGAAGTCAAATTTTTATTAGGTGGATTGTAAAACTAAAATATGTATTTTCTATCTTTTATTAGACATACAATCACTCTATTGGAGCTTAAGCTTCAGCATATGAACATTGAGTGGGGTTTTTGCATTGCACTGGGTTGGGCTTGGATGCAGTTAATTTTCTTCACAGCAGACCATATGGTGGTGTGTTTTGAATTTGTGATTAAAAAACTGTTGGTAACACATCACTGTTTTGGCTACTGCTTACACAGTGTCAAATTCTGCTCTGTTCCCCACTCTGTACCCCTGTCTGTGTCTGTTACACTCTGTGCTGCCCATGTACATCTGTATTCTAGACTGCATCTGTTCTGGTTGAATAAAATCTGAGTGTCACAGCTGCCTTATCATTTTACATTAGTCAGCCTCCAGATCCCTAAGCAATGAAACAGTGCAAGAAATTAAAAGTTCATATTTTGGCAACATAACAAAGTTCAGCAATAAAAAAGTTAATTCTGTAACAGAGAATACATTCACAAAATATGATATAGCTTCATTCAAGGAGTGTCACTTCCAATTAAAAAGCAAAAGAAAGGGGATGGTGAGCACCAGAAATAGGGTCAAACCAGATAATTATTTTTGTACGCTTACAAATCCCAAAGAAAAAACTTTGGCATATGGTCCTAGTGTTCAGTAATGGACAGGGCTTTGTGGGCATCCATTTGCCATGCTTCAGAATCTGGCAGGGGTATCAGGACAAACATAGCAATAGTTCAGGTCTAATGCAATTAAAACCATGAAGTTTAGAAACCCTGTGTGAACACAGTCTCCCTGTAACTATAAGAAAAGAAGAAATTAGGCTTATATTATCTTGAAAATGATCTTGAAAACACTACAGTCTGTTCATATCAGGAGTTTATAACATAACTAAACATTATTTCCTTAACTTTCTAATCAAAACTAGATATGAGAAAGTCAGTAATTGTCAGTGACTAAAAAGCTGATGTGTCTTTCCAAATCACATCATCCTTCTATACCAATCATACTATTTGTCCAGCTTGACTATTATCTAAGTCTATAAACATGGCAATATAATTAGACACTGGAAGAGAGGTTTGTTCTCTATTTATCACAGGACTCAAATTGCTGCTGACAGACCTGGCCTAAGAAAATTGACTGCAGCTTTCCAGGATGGCTGACTGGAGTACAATTTGGAAAGAAAACAATTTGCCTCCAGAAACAAATGCTGTGTTATGAAACTCTTGGACCACTGGCCAAGACTGACCTGGCCAACCACCACAAAGCACCAAACCAGCCATCAGCACCCAGCAGAAGCTGCCAGCTGCACTGGCCACAGTGCCTCAGGCTGGAATCACACCCTGCAAATAAAACGGTCTCCACAAAAAAGAGTACAGTTAAAATGTTGAAATGTTGAGTTCTTATCAGGGCAATCAGGGTCCCTAGAAATCAGAGTTCTTTCCTCTCTTTTTTTTTTTTTTTTTCTTCTTTTTCTTTCTTTCTCCAAAATAGTTTGAGTTAAACCTGGTAACACTGTCCCTCAACAGCCTAAGTGCTGGCAGCAGATCACACAAGAGCCACTCTCTCAGCCCTATGGACCTTCCTGAGGTTCAAACCAAAGGAGGAGAAGGAGGCACCACACTTCTTGCAGCAAACAGACAGAGTTGGATGTGGCAGCTAATTTCTAACTACCCAGAGGCACTAGTGGACCCTCAGGACTAGTGGACTTACAGGACCAATGTGGTATTCTCTGCAAGACTAACTAGAACATATACCATGTGCAAGGCTCTTAACAAAGGCATAAATGGATGCAGCTCCTGGAACAGAGCACTATCACACGCAGACTTCAGCAAATGTCCTCGTACTCCTCACATCCTGCTTCTCACAATTGCTTCCTTCAATCTGCTAAACTCATTTAGGGACCAAATGGCTAGGCTCTGAGGGCTGGATTTGTCACTTAGGCTATCTTTTGAAGCACTCCAATCTAGGCTAGAAAAGGAAAAGAAAGCTGAGTGAGCCGAGCAGGAGAAATACTCTCCAGTTGCATGGACAGTTTAAATGAGCTATACAACACAAGGTTTCCAAACTACAGAACATTAATAACTGCAGACAAGAATATCCCTGTGTGGCATTCACATTCTCTGGAAAAATCTCTTCACCCCAGATTTTTCTCCTGAGAAGCCTCCAAGAAAAAGGAAAACAATTCTTATCTCATTTGCTTCTCCTGTGATGTGCTCACATGAGGAATGTGTTTGGAGATTGTTTACCCACAGGTGATTGTTTCACTGGATTCTGGTGTGAGTTGTTTTCACTCATTGGCCAATCAGGGCCAAGCTGTGTTGGGACTCTGGAAAGAGTAATGAGTTTTCAGTAGTATCTTTTTAGTATGGTATAACTATCCTTTCTTTATTCTTCAGTATATATACATTCTTATATATATTCTTCAGTATATATATATTCTTCAGTATAGTATAGTATAGTATTCTTCAATACAATAAAGTATCATGAAATAATAAATTAGCCTTCTGAGAACATGGAGTCAGATTCATCATTCCTCCCTGCCACAGGGGTCCCTGCAAGTACAACATCCCTAAACATCATGATAACAGAAGTAGGCAGACAGTCAGACCTTCTACCTTGGCTCTCATAAATTACTACATAGTAAAATCTTAAATCTAAGTTTTTTCACTCTGTAAGATCACACTTCTAATTAATTACACACCCATAATCCCAGTGTTATTAATCAATTTTGGGAGCCTTCTCTACAGTCTTAGGTCAAATGCAGTGTTCTCTCGTGGCTCTGTGCCTTTCAGCACAGAAAGTTTAAAATTCTTAGTATCTAGGGTTCCAACAAGACCGACCTTGCAGATCCTGGGGATGCACTGATTTGGGGCCTCTCTTTGCTGTGCTTCTTCCATACATAAGGCTGGTTCCCACAAAGTAAAAATCCCTTCCCTAAAGTTATTTAAATACTTTTGTGTTCCACTTGAGGAGAATGGTATCAGCAATTGCTCTTGAAAGATGGCAGTAAGTATAAAACATGAATAATACAACACACAGGAACTCATTGGAATATGTACTGACGTCTGCTATTTCAATGCTGGTGTTTATTGCAGATTAAGTTAATTGGAGAAAAAAAATAGCACGATAGAGCAATGGGTGAGAGGAGAACACAATAACAACACAGAGAACAACAGTTCAGCATTTAAAATCATGGGATCAGCTCTCAAATTAAACTGAAATTAAGAGGAATTCACCTCTTTGTTAGCTTTGTCAGTTCCCATTAGCAACAGTCTCTTATAAAGCAGCTGAGAAATATCTGCCTCACATACAAAATTTTTCAAAGCTATTGTGATTGGAGAGTCACTTTTACCAGCCCATCCAACAGGGATTATCCCCTAAAAATTAACTTTATATGCAAAATTAAGAGAAAATTGTCATTGAAATAGCAGTTGAGATACTATATACACCTGACAACTTCCATAGATCTGGTGACAGGAGATAACTCTATTTTTGAGTCAAAGTTATGCAATTTCATGAAAAGTGTCATGGAGATTATAATTAGTAATGTACTATTAGAATGAATTAAAACCAAATTTTGCAAGAAAATAAATCTTAAGTTGTCCTTTCCTCCAGAAAAATACATTTTGTTCTTCATTATATCTCCAAATGAATACAGTATTTCTTTTTAGGAAAAGAACTAATGTATCAAACCAAGATTTCAAAAACTGTCAACAGAGGCAGTTTATTTATAGGCATTTACAGCCTTTAAAAATAATCAACAGAACCTCAAGATTTTCTTGATCACAATAAATAGTTCTCTATGAAAATTAAGTTCAAAACATACTGCAATAGTTAGAACAGAATATTTGACAAGTACTCAATCACTGCCTAACTAAAACATGGTACCAATCTCAAGAATGCTTGTAATTGTAATGTCCTCATCTACACATAGAAGGCTACTGTTATGGAGGTCTACTGTGACTCTTTTCCTCCTTTTATTTATTGCAAGTGATTCAGAACTGCATAAAAGTGAGAATCTGCATAAAGTGAGGCATGGCAGAACACGGTACAGCAGAAAAACAAGGAGCTTCTGCTCCCCAAATGCACTTTTTTTCATAAAACCTTGTTTGTAGATATGGAAGAGAATTTCACATTGCTTGTAATATTCTTTATGAGGAATTTTCATTTGCAAAGTAATCAAGATTAAATTTGTGAGGAAAAAGATAAAAAAAAAATTCAAGCCTACTAATCAAAAAATTCTTAATTTGCCATTTCTTTATAATGCTAAGATAAAGAGGTGATCCTAGGAGGGAAAAATTGTTTAGGTCAGGCCATAGAGAGTTCATAGGGGTTAAAGTACACACTGGAAAAAATAACTAACCCACCTAAATATAATGTAATATAATAAATTATGTCACTTAGTAGAATGTCTTTGATTTACCTCAGTGCTAATATTCTGCAAAGACAATTAATTAAAAGCAGAAATCCTCAAATGGGAAGTGTTTGATTGTTACTGTACCCTCTTCAGCAGTTATTCATACCCATCACACTGACAAAACAACGGATTCTGTCCTTATCTAAAAATACAAAGTTTCATTTTACTGTAAAGATACCCTAAAAATGTATTACATATGCATCTTGTATGCAAGGTAGCAGTCTGGAGCTGGCTGCCAGTCCCCCTTCAGCCAGCACAAAGCTGAATTCTTGGCCGTGTGAGTGGGAGCGCAGGAGCTGGGCAGCGCCCTGACCCCAACAGGGCTGCAGCTCACTCTGAAACGTCCTGCAACCCAAGCAGGAGCTTCAGAAAACCAACCTCTTTTTTCTTATCATTTGCCACCTCTGGCTCCTGCAGACATGCAAGATTCTTCTTCACATGTGCCTCTTAAGGGCAAGGCAGCCTCCCCCTTCACAACAATTCAGAAGAGTGAGGTGTTTCTAAAGGAACTCTGCTGCTGCGCAGGGCAAGCATTTCACTAGGCCGCCAGGCAACTGGGGCACAAGTGCTGAAGCCTTTGACTAGCCTCTACTAAAAACCCAAAAGCTGCCAACTAGCACAAAACCCAGGGAGTTCTCAATGAGGGGAATGGTCTATAGTATCTCTGTTACACAGGGAAATCTCACTGCCCCGCAGGAGACCCAGAGGTGCAGTAGCTGATACCCTGACTGGGTGTCTCAGGGTGACATGAGGGCTCCTGTGGCTGCAGGAGTTGGGGGAGCAGGGGCACACTGGCTGATGACAGATACAGGTTACCTGATGCTTATCAAAGACACATGGACTCAAAACTGTTGATTTTTTGGAGACATTTATGACATTAAATCAAAGATAGTAATAGATGGACACTACCTCATATCAGTACAGACTCCCTAAAATGACAGAAAAGAACCTATCTTACACTTGTGCTTTGCTGTCCTGGTGGTATTTTCCATACTAGAAAGCAGGAGGGATGTCCTCCAGCACTAGTACAGTGGCATTCTTACACATTATACATTTGGCATTCTTGCCTTGGGGATTCTCTTTGCCATTTAGGCTACCTGGCCTGCACGGCATGTACCTGACAAAGTAGCCCAGAGCTTTACAGCAAAGAAAACCTTACCATTATAATAGAAAAAGTAACATATCTAGCTGATGTGTTTTGTACAACAATATTTTTAGAAAATGTAAAAAATTTCAGATTAGTCACAACAGCCATACTATTTTCGTTTTTTTGAGATGAAAAGCATAACAAAAATGGTGGAAACTGACCTCTTAGTGCCAAACATGATGGTGCGGGCTTGTTTCACATTTATGAATGCAGTGCTCTGCACAGGCTGCTTATATTGACCTGGATGAGAAGAAAAAGAGATATTTTTAAATCAAGAAACTCAGAACCTTGATTTTAATATCCTGAAAAATAAATATACATAGTAAACATCTTCCAGTGAAACTTCAGAGAATACCTGGCAATTTTACAGAAAAAAAATAAGCTAGCAAAAGTATGCAAAGGCTAAGAAACACAAGATAAAAGTTAAAAAAACCCTAAGACTAAATCCTCCTAGTAGGGCTTAAACCTGACATTATTAGAGCAGTTACTCAACAAGAGTTAGGCATAATATTATATGATAGTGCAACATCTAAAAGTCCTTGCTTCTTACAGTGAAATTCATGTGCCCAAGTGAAATGCTTTAAAGCAGTAAAACAGGTCTTTATATAGCTTTGTTCAGAATTTCCAGCTTGAACAAAGCTATATAAATTTATATCTTAACTGTGTTTTGGTGCTCAATTTGTTGAATGACTATCTCAGTAAATTAGTAATTTTTCCAGAATTATTATAAATAGCATTATATATAATATATATATATAACATTATTATAAATAAGAAATTTCCTGGTGTGGGTCTACTTAATACAGACCTCAGGAAATATTATTATTATAATAATTATAATTATAATTATTATTATTATTATTATTATTATTATTATTATTATTATTATTATTATTATTATTATTATTATTGCTATTGCTATTGCTATTGCTATTACTATTACTTTTTATTACTATATGTTATTATTATTATTACTATTACAAAGAGAAATTCCAACTTTTCCATAAAAATATGAGATTACAGAATATTAGAATAATTAGGTCAGGAGAAAGTGCCTAGTCCAGCCTTCAGCTCAAAGCAAGTATAATTGGATCATTTTGCTCAGAGGTGTGTCAGCTTGGGTCTTCAACATGTCCACAACCTCTTCTGGAAACCAGTTCCTGTACCTCATCACCACCATGGTAAAAATATATTTTGTAACATCTAATCAGACTTTTCCATATTATACCCTGTGTCTACTGCCTCTTATCATGAACTTTATATCATATATACTCTTATATATCATGTGTCTACTGCCTCTTATCATACCTCCAAGACAAATCTAGCTCTATCTCCTCTACACCCTTCACTCACGTACTTGTTGTCAATACTGAGGTGGTCTCTTGCCATTTCTGACCCTCAGTTGATTCAGCTCTCTCAGCCTTCTGTTGAATGCCATTGCTACAGTCCCCTGGCCAGTCCTCAGTGTGTCCTTTGGTGTCCATAAGCTGACATCCTTCTTGTCCAGCCCAAAACTGGACATGGTGCTCCACAGTCAGTCTCACAAATACCAAGCAGAAGGCAAGGACCTTTCCCTGACCTGCTGGCTAAGCTTTTGCCCATGCAGCTGAGAGAAACAGGTGAGTTTCCTTGCTGTAAGGGCTCCCTGCTGGTTCTCATGTGCAAAATGCAGTTTTCTAGGCCCCTCAGATCCCTTTCTGTACCACCGACTCCCAGGCATTTCATTCCCAGCCCATCATTTTACACAAGGTGGTTCCATCCCCCTGGAAAAACCTTGCACATGCTTTTGCTGAATATTCTTGTAAGATTCCTGCCAGTTCATTTCTTCAGCCTGCCCAGGTCCCCCTCAGTGGCAGCACTGCCCCCCAGCAGCTCCTTCCCCAGGCAAGTCAGTGTGTGGGTCCCCAGGAGAGGCCCCCGGAGCTCTGCAGCCCCACACAGACCAGCAGTATCCTCCCTTGATGTGCCACCCAAGTCAAGGACTCCAACAGGCAAAGGGGCAAAGGGCTCTGGCACCAGTCTGTGAGAGGGAACCTGCCCTCTGGGGTGCTGAGGCCACCCCTGCACCCCCTCACCACCACTGCAGGCAAGTGAGAGCAGAGATACTGTGTGTCTGCTCTGCTAACAGCTGGGACAAGGCTGACACTGCTGCTCCCCAGCAGCTTCATCCTCCCAAAGCAGGATTCAGCCATTCCCAGAGCAGCCAGAAGCAGCTCCCAGCAGAACTGAAAGCAGACACTCAAAATGCTGCACAAACTGGGAAGAGCAACTATGATGAGAAGCCCAGGCAGTGCTCTGGAAGCCCTGTATCCTCCCAGCTCCAAAAATCAAGCTGCTTTTGCAACACCTGTTCACAGCACTCTGGTCCACCATTGCCTAAGGAGCAGCTAAACAGCACCTGGAAAGTGCAGGCATGTGCCAGCCCCTCCAGATGAAGCTTCTGCCACCAGTTCCTTCCCTCTAGAATGCAGCAGCTCCCAGCCCTGGTTCAGCTCCCTGGTGATCACCACTGCACACCCCCACTGCCCTCACCTTGCATAATATTGATGCCAGTGCAACCTTTCTGCCCTTCTCTCAAATGTTCAGTTTAAAGCAAAAATAGCTTACAAATGCAGAAATTCTATCCCAGTTTGGTTGATTTGTTAAATGTAAATGGGATATCTAAATACAAATGTTTTGTCCATCAGGAAGAAGCTGTGATTACATGATCTTGACTGACAGGAGAATTTTTGTCTACAAACTCCCTTCTAAATTTGTAAGATGCTCTGGGGGACTTCGCGTCTCCATGTCAGATCAGATAAAATGACACCAGGTGAAATGGTTTGTTACTTCCAGATGAGGAAGCAGCATTTTCACAGCACTATATTTCATTATGGGTTGTGGCAATGACATTTTTGTCTCAATTTACCAGCTGCGGGTTTTTGGTTGGTTTTTTTTTTTTTTTTTTTTTTTTTTTTTTTTGTTTATTTTAGTGTGTCTCCTTAACTTGTACAGCTGCAATAAGTTGAAGGGAACCTCCTTCTTCCTTTCCATACTCTCTTGTTCCAGAATCACAGCCTTGCAGCTGGGCAAGAAGCACAAGTATCATCAGCCTGAAGTACATTTTCCTTCCCATGCAATTATTCTCCCTGCCACTTACTAACACCAGTCCCTCTACACTGAAAGCATAACAAATGCCTGCTTCTAGTTATTTGTCTTGATTGGGAATTTCTGAAAGCTTTAAGTAGGCCAAGTGTCCACTCCAACTGAAAATCAATGGTTTTGGGGCATACACATTCCCAGCATGTTCTGAGAAGTCACACTCCAGCTCCTTATTTTTGATTGTCAGGCTTAATCAGAAGCTATACCTATACTGTCAGATATGCAGCTCAGAGATGAAACATGATCAGATTAAGGATTGCAACTCAGCCTCTGCCCCAGTGCACGTATTAAGTGTCTCAAGCCATTCAGACAGCTGATTATACAACATGGACCCTAACTGTGTAAATGTGCTAAAAGATCTGAGTCAGGCATTCCATTTCTCTTAGAAATAACAAGATTCACACTCCAGAATCCAATTTTCAGAGGTATTTAAATTGTGACCTAGAAGTCCAGCTCCCATATTTAAAAATGGCAGTTCCTTATGACCCCGTGAGCAACAGTGGAACTTTGACACAGAAAATTTTAAGCCAAATTTATTCAATCATTTGATGATCTTTTCCATTTCCAGTGAAGAACATCATTAATAAACACTTTACATTAGTAGGCAGGACTGCCTTTATGTTTGCAAGCATTTTAACTGAAGGGCTCTGGTGCTTTCTGTCTCTTCTTGGATATAAATAAAAACATTAAGGATTGACATAAGGTCTCAGGAAACAGGACAAGCTATTTGAGGGAAACCAACAGGCATAAAATTGATGAATATCTGAAGCAGGTTCCCTTCCCCTGAAAGTGACTGGTGCAGAAGTAGGAAGAGGAAGGTGTTGGATACAGAATCACTGAATTGTTTAGGTTGGAAAAACCCTTTGAGGTCAAGTTCAACCATTAACCCAGCACTGCTACCTATCTCAGCACAAACTTTGCTAGCCTCTTCAACTTCCTTTTCCTTCAGGCACAACTACCCTTTCTGGGAAAAAAAAAAAAAAAAAAAGACTAATACAACTGATACAATAACACAATATATTAAATGAAACATTAATTCAATATTTGGACTTTTTTTCATTTGCACTGGAAGTTTTTGGTTTTGCACAGAAATATTTCCCATAGCATTTCTCTGGCTTATTGAGGGTATCTGTGTCAACTGCTGCCTTTCAGCTGAATCTACTCCCTCTCTGGTGGAAGGAACTGTCCTCAGAGCAAAGCGGCATAACAGCCTTGGAAAACCACCCTCACTTTCCTGCAGTCACCTTGCATGGAAGCAGATGTGAAATATCGTTCATCTACTTGGAAATAAATTCTGAAAGCTATGACTTAACAGCAATACTGATTTCTAAAATGTCTTAAAGAGGCTACTAAAACTGGCACAAAATCTCAGTGAACTATTTCATTTGCACCAGATTTAAGCATAATTTACAGAGATTCACACTGACTGCTTAAAGCCATGCAAATCTGAGCACAAGGATCAAGAATAAAAATATTTTCAGCTAAGAAACAATTGTATTAGAGCAAATAATATGGCAAAGGATGTTCATACAGAATTACACAATAGGATCTTTATCAAAGACCTGGAGGAGGCAATGGAATGCACAACCATCCAGTTTGCAGATGGCCTCAGATTAGGGAAGATCAGTTGATATGCTCAGAATCCCTACCTTGGATGAGACCTTCAAGGTCATTGAGGCCAACCCAGCCTAACACCTCAACTAGATCATGGCACTCAGTGCCACATCCAGTCTTTTTTTGAACACATCCAGGGATGGTGACTCCACCACCTCCCCAGGCAGGCCAGTCCAGAACTTTATCACTCTTTCCATAAAAATCTTTTCCCTAATATCCCATCTATATTTCCCTTGGTGCAGCTTAAGCCCAGGACAAGGCTGCCACCCAAGGAGAGTTGGACAGTACCTGGAGGCATGAACTGACAGGGAGCTCATGAAATTCAGCAAGGACAGATACAAAGTCCTGTATTTAGGAAGGGAGAAACTCTTGCAATGGCATAGGCTGGGCACTGCCTGGCTGGAAGGGCAGCAAATTGAGCATGAGTCAGCAGCATGTTCAGGCAGAGAGATGGTAAACAGCATTCCAGACTTTATTAGCAGGAACAGGGCCAGCAGACAGAGGGGAGGGATCATACTGCTTTATTAAAAAGTCATCAGACCCTTCCTGAAATACTGCATCCAGTTCTGCAGCCTGCCCTTGATGCAAGAAGGACACTGATAAACTGGAGCAAGCTCAGGTGAGCACTGAACCTCATGGCCCAGAGAGGTTTTGCAGCGTCACTCATTTGTGTGTCTCAAAACTCATCTGAATAAAGCTCTGAACAACCTGGACTGACCTCAGAGCTGACCTTGCTCTGAGCAGGAGGATGGGCTAGAACCCTTCAGAGGTCCCTTCCAAACTGAGTTATCCTGTGATACTGTAAGTCTAGGTATGAAGAAGGGAAAACAGAGAAGGGGATGTGAAATGATGGTTGAAGCTGGGATCATTAAAACATGCTGGTACAAATACAATGACAGGATAACAGACTGTTTTCTGCTTGAAGGAAAAAGCAAGTGTAGCTTCTGTCTCTAAATCCACACAATATATTCAATGTGGTGGTGTAGCTGTGCTCTATCACTCATCCCCTGTTAGATCACCCAACTCTGCCTGTAGGCAATTCAAGACAAACCCTAACTACTGCAATAGGAAATCATTTCTTTGCATGATCTCTGTGGGCATGCTAAAGAAATGTATTGATTTTTAAATTGGAGAAAAACACAGAAAAAAAGAATATTTGCCCTGGGTATTTTACCCTCCTTCACCTTCATGGTAGCACATAGAACTTCCTTTCCTAAGATTTCAGGATAAAGGTACATTTTAGATGGTCTTAAAATCTAAGCTCCTTGGAAATCTAAAATGGGGGGGGAGGGGCTAAGACTGCTAAGAACTGCTTGTCCTTCTCTAGGCAGAATTGCTGGACCATCAATTATTTATTATTAATTAAGCAGTGGATGTGGAGAAAACGGCATGAATACAGAAAAGACTCACAGGCAATAGCCAGGACTGATCAGGTTTTCATTATTTTTCTTTATTTACAAAGATTTATAAAGCTTGATAAAGTTTCTCCCACCCTCCCTTCTTTCCTGGCTCAACTTTACTCTTGACTTCTATCTCCCCTCTCAGGCAGCAGAGGGGGATGAGGAATAGGGGTTGTGGTCACCCCAAAACGCTTCATCTCAGCTGCTCCTGCTCCAGTGTGGGGCTCCTCCCACAGGAACCAGCCCTTCATGAACAGCTCCAAGGTGGGTCCTTTCCAGGGGTGACCTGTGCCAGCAGACCTGTGCCAGCATGGGCTCCTCTCCGTGGGCTGTCTGTGGGCTGCAGCCTCCTTCAGGGCTCGCATTGCTGTGGCCCAGGCTCTCCACTGGCTGCAGAGTGGATGAGAGTGCATGTCTGCCCCACCATGGCTCCCCATGGGCTGAGGAAGGGCAACTCACCTCCTTCTGCTCCTCTCCACAGGCTGCAAGGAGTCTCTGCTATAACACCCAGTCCACCTCCTCCCCCTCCTTCTTCATCTTGGTGTCTAGAGAGTTGTTCCCCTCTTTTTCCCCTCACTCCTCTCTCACAGCTGCCCCACAGGTTTTTTACCCTTTTTTATAACAGTTATGACAGAGGCCCCACCAGCATCACTGATGTGCTCAGCTTTGAGCTCAGATTTTCACCTTGGAAAATCTGGAGCTAGCCCTGTGACACATTGGGATGGCTCCCAATGTCACCTCAGGGAAGCCACCCCTGCAACTTCCCCACTACCAAATCCTTGCCATGTAAACCCGGTTTTACTTCTGTCTGATTACAAGCCATTTGAGAAAATGTATCAGATTTCCATATGCTGCAGACAAAATATAACACAGTTATATAATTTACAGCAGCAAAGGGAGGACTGCAGGGATCATAAGTAATTCCACATAAATAAAGATGTAGAGATAAGACAATTCCTGGGACCAAAGCTGATGAACTGCTCTTTTCTGTACTCTTTTGCTATATTATGAAATGTAGTGGCACTGTAAACTAATCCAGTATTTCACAAGCATTGTATTTTTTAACAGATAAACACCCTCTCTCCTCAGAATAAAATAATGTCAGCTACATGTGATCAGCAGCAGGGAACAGAACTGTACAGACCTGAGTCAGCCAAACCAAAGCTAGAAACTTCTGGAGGATAGATAGGCTTTGGCTGTAATTATCTGAACGATTTCAAGAGACTAGAGTGAGTACAACTCAGATAAATAAGAAAGAATATGTCAAGTACATGAGTTTATTAGCCTATTATCATAAAAAGAGCCATAACAGGGGGTTTTTGGACCTAATTACAGAAGCCAGAGACAACAGTAGTAGATTCATCTTAGGAATACATAGATTCTGTTCTTCAAATTTTGACTTTTAAACTAATGCTATGATAATGATTTTCATTTTAACTACAGCTCCAGTGGTAATTACTTATATCTAAATTAAAGATGTCAACTATACAGAAATAGTGATTTCAATATATCAATTTCTTATTAAGTAGATACTCAAACACTTTCATTTTGTTTAGCTTGTTATTCAAAAAGAAGATAATAAAAAGAATGACATTTATTCAATACAATGTGAAGAGCATTTGTGCTTAGTCACTAGATGGTTGAAGACTATACCTCAAGATTTGATAATGCAGGTTTTCCTAATTGTATTAAATAAAGCTCTTCTCAGTTCACTTACTGTCTCCCCTAATCAGCTGCCAAGTCTATCTATTTATTCCTATGTTACCAACACCAAAATATCCCTTTCATTCATAATCACTGTGGTTGTCTCACTGCCATTCACTTAATGACATTAATGGTTGTCATGCTATGTTTTGAAAGTAACAGATACAGAAATGACAATATAAAATATTTACAGTGTCTTATTTTCCTTTCCCAAATTATATACATCCAGTTTTGCTGCTTTCTATTTCTGCTCCTTTTGAAGATGAAAGCTGTACAGTGAAGTTCTCAGCTAGAATCAGATCCAAGAGTGCTGCAGCCTATAGACTGTGTCACTCTCAGACCAAAATTTTGGGCCAGATCTGTAAGAACGAGTAAAGAGGTCCTTTAGACCAAATCGTACCCTTTCAGTTTGGTAAATAACTAAAGCATTCCACTTGTTGGCACTATGCAGCTTTCACAGCTTTCACCCCACCAAGCACAGCTGTAGCTCAGGTGGATTTATCATAAGACAAAAGGCTCACGTGTGGCTGTGGCCCTTAAAGGTAATTCATCACTAATTTCTCTCAGGAGCACCCTGAAAAACACTGACTGCAGCCACAGTTCTTACTTTGCACTCCTAAAGATCAACAGACCAAGTTCCACTGTTTTTCTTTCCAATAAGGAATTACAAAATTAACTCTCACAGAATATACTATTCTTAGAACACACATTTATTTATGTTACAAAGTCAGCAAAAAATAGAGGAAAAACCCAGGAGCACCCCAAAACTGAAACCAGCCAATGATGTGCTCAACAAAGAACATGCTGAACCTTTAAGGCTCTATTTGGTAGAACAAACAATAAGCAGATCACATTAGTGTCAGAAATTTAATGAACACAGAAGAGTGCTAAACAGTTAAAAGTTATCAGGAGACTGCTTCTTGTTTAATCTTTGTCCAAAGCAAAATATTATGTATTTAAGCCATTTCTAATATATATTGGCCTAACTAGAACCTCTTGTTAAAAACCTCAAAGGATGGAGATTGTACAACCTGAGATCCATTGTGATTCTAAACATTAGATATTTGTTCCCTGTATCAGTTGCAGCTGGCTTGTAGCTGCCAAATAAATTTGGTCATATCAGACCTTCAACCTCAGCCAGCCTAGAGGTGGAACAAGTCCTGAGATGAGCAGGGATAGGCTGCATTCAAATCTCCACAAGGACTTCACCACTAACATAGTATCCTAAGCTGCAGACTGCTCAGGGAGCTGGGCTGGGTGGGGGTCACACCAACCAGCAGCAGATCAGGGTGCTTCAAACCCCCTGCATAAAGTCAGTTTGAACAGTAAAGCTCTCTGCTGTCACAGGGATCTGAGGGGGGTGTGGTCCCTGTCTCCAAGCACCAACCCCACAAAACACATAACTCCCGACAGAGTAGTTTCCAAAACCAGAATTCTTTGCCACAACTCAAACTTGTTATTTGTTACTTTCCCAGCAGACACAGAGAACAATTCTTTACTCTTTCTCACAAAAGCACTTCACATGTTTAAGCACTTTTCCCATGTGTCCCCAGTGGTTTGGGGTTTTTTTTTTTACACAAAACATTCATGTAAAATTAATTTTTTACTAGACATCATGGTTTTTTTTAGGTTTCTGATCACCCTTATTCACATTTTAAACCGTAGATACCCAAAACTGGAGATGGTATTCAATGCAAACTGAGTAAAATAGAAATTATTTACTATTCTTTCATATGGAGATGCTGGGTCTACCTTCCATTTTGGTATTTTTCTTCTTCCTCATCAGCATGTATCAGTAACTAACATTCAGTTTACTGTACTTCTCTCAGGACTTTTTCCCAGTGTTCCTATAGAGCTAATCATTCCCTGTCTAATATCTGCAAATTCTTGTAACTCAGCAATATATCACACTTCTCAAAAAGAATTTATTAATGTGATTGCTTCAGCCAGCTTCCTATATATCTTAGTGTGGAAACCATTAAGTTCATAGGAATTCAGGTTTGACTAATAAATAAAAGAAATAAAATATTGAGTCCATCAATCATCTGTGGGGCCAAAATATCATTGAAACTAAAGCTAGAGCAAGTAGTCCAAGTACAGCATATTTTACCACCATCACCCTGCTCACTGTCATGTAGAAGTACAGGAAATATTGCACAGCTATTAACCTCTGCTGTCCCCAGGCCAAGAGCTGGTAAGAACAAACCAATTCAAAGAATAGATTAAAATTATTTTTCCATCCCTTACATCTTCAGATAAGAAATGTCTTGTCTGAATTGCACTAAAATGCAAGATATTTCTGTATTTTCTTGACATGTCTCCATTTGTCTTACTCTTGCAGCTTTCAAATGACTTCATCTACTGCCCTCCCCTGCCAAAAAAAAAAAAAAAAAATGGGAAAAAAGTCAGATCTAGACTACCAGAATCTCATATTCTGCAACAGCAATGGAGCCTTCGAACAGAAAAACAACTAAAGAAGTGTCTTGCACTGTCCTGAGCTGCTGCGAGTTTGCCACGTCTCTGAATAGGCACCTGTGTCACAGACACCTTTCTCTAGCAGCTTTATAGCCATGGGTACAGGGAACAGGCCATAGAACCATAGAACATGCTCAGTTGGAAGGGACGCACAAGGTTCATTAAGTCCAACTCCTGGACCTGCACAGGACACCCCAAAAGTCACACCATGTGCCTGAGAGCACTGTCCAAACTCTGCTTGAACTCTGTCAGGCTGGCGCTGTGACCATTTCCCTGGGGACCCTGTTCCAGTGTCCAAGCACCTCTGATTTCCACCTTTTTCCTAATCTAACCTAATCCTCCCCTGACACAACTTCAGGCCATTCCCTCCAGTCCTATCCCAAAGTGCTCAGCCATTCCTGACAGGATGGTGACTCCCAGCCCCTTCACCAGCTCTGTCCTCCTCTGGCCACATTCAAGTACCTGCGTGTCCTCCTTAAATGGTGGGGTACAGAACTGTGCTCAGTGCTCAACACCAAATAAAGTGGAATAATCCTCTGTTTAGCCCAGCTGGTGCTGCTGTGTTTGATGCCCTGGATGCCTTTTGCCCTCTGGGCTGCCAGGGCACACAGCTGGCTCCCACTGCCAGGCTGCCCCAGATCCAGCAGCCCCAGATTCCTTTCTGCAGGGCAGCTCTGCAGCCACTCCTCACATGATTTATACTTGTGCCCAGTGTAATTTTGTCCTAGGTTCAAAATCTGCCATTTGGAATGTTAAATTTATGATTAGGAAGGTAGCAGAGCAGACAGCAAGAGTTAAAGCTGAATATTAATATGATCCCTTCAAGTATAAAAAAACATCTCTCACATGGGCTGTTGGAATGAACAGCCCACAAGGCTACTCACATCAAATAGTTTATTAATAAAAAATAAGATATGTAATTTGGCATTTGAAACTATATTCCAAGAAAATTTTGCATGGTATGTAACTCCTCCCAGCAAAAGGTTGAACATGGGAATTACAGATCTTTAATATAAACACTTCTGTCTGTTCTGCAGTTTAAATTACTGCATCCATTTACCAATAATGGTATTCCTATTGCTACAAGAAGTTTATAACACCACCAGATTATAACTTTTAAAACTTTTCTGGGAGACATCACTCTCAGGGTTACATTTTCTCAAGTGCTGATGATTTCCCCATCAGCACCTCAGATGACAGCCCCTCTGGGTTCCAGGTATGCCAAACACAGGTGGCTGTTCTGCAGGGTTTGAGAGAGGGCTGCTCAGATATCACTTAATTATAATGAAGACCAGGTTCCTGACTGCCAAACTACCTTCAAACACAGGCTCTACAACCTTTTATTCCAGGATGATTTTAGAGAGACAGTATCACAAGAGGTAAGACTGGCCTAGCTGTTGGCCCTGGCACAGCCCTGGCAATCCAAAAGATGGCTACTGGAAGAACTGAAAATCATCCTTGTCAAGGGTAATGTAGGTATTACAGGATTTTGCAACCAGAATAAGCATTTTGGATAATATGGGAAACTGATTACAGCTGATTAAGAACACAGTTCAAGCTAATGGTTTTGGGGTAAAATCTCCTGGAGTGGGTCACATGCAACTATTGGAATAGCTTCAAAAGACTCCATTGAGAGTATCTCCTAAAAAAGTGCAAAGATGCCACAGTGGGACCTGAGCCCAGGAAATCCCAGTTGAAGAGATGCCATAGCCTTCAGCAAGCCAGCAAACCAGGCAACCTGCTGGCACAGTGCAAATCCTGGCACACCCAATTAAAAAATTGAGACACTGCAGTGTGTGCAAGTGAAACTGTTCTTGCATATCTTTCCTGGCATGTTATTCTAAATCAAAATTTATCACAACTGTTTAAGAATCTTTGGAAAGCAATGCTTTTTCCAGGCTCTAGATATTGGGATGTTCTGTTCGGACAACAGCTTGCAAGTCCATGTCACTACCCTGTAAGAGTCTACAGCTTCAATAAAAGTCAGACTTAATTACAGGTTTTGGGGGTAAGACACAAGCAATGAATAGGTCATTCTGGTTGCCTTTGCACCCTGAGGAATCAAATATGTCTGCTGCACAGTAGGTTCTGAAAGAATTAGGAACAACCTGTTAGAGGGAAACATGCCTAGTGTAGCTTTGCTGTAACAAAAATATTGTACATCATCACTGAAGATCAGGAAAACGTTGTAGGATAATTGGATTGACCCTAAGATCTGAAAGCTAAATAATGTAACAGAAGTTAAAGGATTGTTCCAAATCTTTATAATCAGAATGCTACAGTTTGTATCACAAACTTTTCAAGATACCAATCAAACCAGAAGCTAAATGTAAAATTAATAAAAATCAAGCATGAGATAACAAACACAGGAGGAAACTGACTCTTACTTTGAAATTCCAAATTCATCAAGAACTGATAAAACTACTGCTGAAATTATCTAAATACATGAAAAGAATATTCCTACAAGCAGATAAATGCAGCATTCTTGGGTTTATTTTGTCTAAGAGAAGAAATCAAAATCTGATCAATAAGAAGTCTTGATCATCTTTATTTATAAACAGCTTGGAGAAACCATACATAAGTCAGATGTTGAAATACATTTTTTTAAGCCTTATGAAAATATAAAAATTAAAAATAAAGTCACCAAGCTGTATAGAGTAGACTAAAAACCATTTTCCTCCATCTGTGCTAACTTGCAGTTCCTCCTCCTGTTAACAAAGTGAATTTTGTTAGTTGATTACTTTGTACACAGCAATAAACTGTTTTTTCTTTTTTTCTTTAAACAATTTTTGGTTTTTTAGGATTTTTAAAAATTTATTTCACCAGCTAAGATTAAGTAAAAAAACTGAGGATCAGTTTATTCTTAAGATCTCTCATACAGGTCTGCTGGGAGGCACAGTCAGCAACTCAGAAGTGAAGTCAGGAGGGATGTCATTGCCCTTGGGTAGCCAGTATTCATCACAGCAGGCAGCCTTTATTGTCCAGCGTGCTATAATAGTTTCTCAGTAGGGAAGGCAGCATGTAGTAGCATCATGACGTGCAAGATAATGCCTAAAAACACAAAACTGTTTGAAAGGGTTTGTTAGGAGGGAGTGTTTACAGTGGCAATGGAAGGGAAGAAAGGCAGAATGACCTGGTTCTCTTTTTAGTCATGAACAATGGTAAACATTTTTCATTCTGTATCATGTTCAGGAAACCAAAATAAGTTTCCTTCCATTATGCAGTTTTTATTTGGTCATTGCTTGCTTACCTCTCTTCTGCAGTTCTCTCCTTAACTCTGCCATTTATGACATCTTTTTTCCCAAAACAGAAGCTTAATATAAGCAACCAACATTTAGGTCTTTAACATACTACAAACTGCTTCATAGTTCCTTATATGATAGGCAGATCAATCATCACTGCCACTGAATATATTTTATTTACTTAAAATGGCTGGAGAAGCTGAAGTGGAGTCACAGAATCATAGAATGGTTTGTGTTGGAAAGGACTTGAACAGACCATCTATGGGCATGGCACAACCATGGGCAGCAACACCTTCCACTAGACCAGGATGCTCAAAGCCACATCCAACTTGACCTTGAACCCTTCCACTGACAGGGCATCCACTGCTTCTCTGGGCCACCTCTTCTGATGTCTTACTGGCCTCACAGAAAATCATACCTTCTTTATCTAATCTACTCTTTTTTCAGTCTAAAGCCACTGAATTCAGTTATGGTCATTAGAATTAACTGGAAAAAAAGAAAACAAAAAAGTTTTCAGCCAATAATTTTATGCAGGAAAATGGGTAATTCAGATCCAAAATCTTTCTCTGAATATCTGGCTACAGTACAGCATGTTAATCCAAATTGCAACTGACTGCAAATTTTCCATGAGAGACAAAGGTGCTGTGCACATGGGTATTAGTGCACACACATGAATGTGAGCAAAAAAGGCAGCTCTTTGCAAGATGGCCACTGTCTTGTTTCTCTGTAAGTCGCTTCCAGATTTCCTTGAATGAGATTTTGAAACTCTGTTTACAGCTTTACTCCTAATTAAGTATCTCCACTCACCTTAAGGAACTTGGTGGCTATTTAGTGTGAATTAAAATGGCAGCAGTTGGCATTCTACCACACAGAGTAATGAGATTTAGTGAAGTCAAGATCCCAAATACCTTCCAGAAGCCAGTCAGCTTTTCTAGCAATGCAAGGTGACTCTGATATCAGGTGCAAGAGGCATGAAGCCAAGACAGGTAGTAGGTGAGACAGATGCTTCAGTCTGCTATAGAGTTACTCAATTTTGCTTTACAGAGTATCTGCCCACTGATTGCAGGATACAATGTGCCAGGACATGATGTGCTGCATGCCATCTTTGCAGCGCTGCAATAGTCTCCAGTATCAGAACCTACTCTTTTACTTTGGGAAGATGCAGGAGTTCACTAAGCATAAAGAAATATAGGAGCTCCTGCAAGATTTTGGGAGACTTCACAAATCAATTAATATAAATCAATTAAAAGTTCTTTTGATAAAGATATTAGCCATGTGCTCCTTGGTCAGCTTCAGGTATACTTTTGGGTTTAAAAAAGAAGAAAGAGTAAATTGATTACTTCTGTTAGCAGGGGGAAATTGACTGCAACCAGCACTTCTGAGTAATTCACACTGTCCAGCTACTTGTTTCTGGATTTGACATTTTTAATCATGGGGTAAAAAGCTCATGTAAAAGGAAAATGAGTTGCTACAGAGCAGTAGTTAGATCCAGAGTGACCACTACACTTTCACTCTGCAGCTGGGATTCATGGATCAAGTGCTGATACTCTGAGTGGGCATTCACCATGAAAAGCTATCCAGGGGCTTAACTTCCCATACAAAAGGCAACAGGAATACCAACACCCCACTGTCAGACTAAAGCACCACTGACACAAGAATAGATATGATTGACATGGCATATACTGCATTGAAGAAAATGCAAAAATATGTAGTCTTTGTGAAATCTGGTCCTATTTTCTCAATAAAATCTCCACAGTATTACCCAACCTGACACCTCTTTGGGTCACTTAATCTTAGAAAGATAAAGGTCTGCAAGCAAACTTCCAAGGATGAGATGTCTCTGAGATTCCCACTAAGGAAATTCTGCTTTCTGTGTGAGAAATGGAAGATACAAGCCACTCGATTACTGTTTTACATGTCACAGCAGTAATATCTTCTTAATGATTTTAATTCCTTCTCAAGTACCTTATTAGGAAACAAACCTACTTGATGTTCCTAAAGTCTTGCAGATGTTTTGCTTTCACACAATTATAATATAGTCACATTGCCTCTCAAGACAGTTTCTACTGAGAAGCCAAATTAACACGCAGCACTTGAAAGAGGTAGAATTTAAGAATTTGGTGTTCACCTTTTTTCAGCCAGCTAAATGACAAGCATGATTCATTTTGCCTAATAAAAACAAGAATAAAAAAAGTAATAGAAAAAGACAACAGGCCCAGCAGCAGAACACTTAAATACAGCTCGTTATTAATCAGTTTATTTCACACAGTTGTTTCTAAGCAGCACAAGTGTATGTGTACTGTTAGCCCATAAAAATAACGGGAATGAAAAACTGGACACTCTAATTCTTTAAGGATGCTGATCACTGAGGATTAAAAGCATTGCATAAGAACATGAAAACAGCACTAGGCCCTCAGCTATGGTATAATGCAGTTATTTGAGAAATCTATGGCAGAAAGCTCTGGCTTCCTTTTTTTTTTTTGTGCAATTTAGGTAATTGCACATTGGGAAAATGTGTTCTGCTTTTCTGAAGCTGCAGTGATGAAGCACATCCAGAACAAGCAAGGTCAAAAACAGTATCTGTTTACAAACAGGCAGATTACAAATCTGCTAACTTGCATCCTGAAAGCTCCTTACTAAGTCAGATTAACATGGAGTTTCTGTTTACCATCCTGACACAGCTAAAGAACACAGCCCAAAGAATACAAATCACTCCCTGTGATGTACAGTGTTTTCGACACTGTAAACTTCACTAAGAGCTGCCTATTTCCTGAACTCACAAGAGAATGTGTACAATATTTCCAAAAAGCTATATAGGAATCACAACTTGTCTATCCAGGTACATCAACTGTAATCTCATCTGTTGCCTAAACGGATTTCTGAAGGTTGAAAAAATAGTTACTATATTTTATTAATAAGTAAGGTCTTTAGCATATGTACGTATGCAAAGCAGAATTAAGAAACTCTTTGTTCAGCAGTGAAGGAACAGAACCACCATGTTTAAATGCATAAATCTAGTGGGGCACACACCCCACTTATGGACGTTTATGAAGACGTTAATTTTAAATCATTCAGGACTAAGCATATGTAGCAAATTACAGTGAGACAAGCAGATTGCCTGGATTTTCCTGGATTGTCACCCCATCATAGGGTATTACAGTGGCCCTGCCTTTTTGGGAAGCAGAATTACTGTTTGGAAGCATATTTACTTCCATCAGAAATCCCATTTTGCAATGAAAGCTGTTTGTCACAGCTCTAAATGTAGTTTTTAGAACTGACATCCTTCCTTTCACTAAGATAAAATCAAGGGTGCAGGAGATGATAGACATTAAAGACTCAATATTAAACACACACAGAACTTAGGAAAAATGCTGGTTTACATATTCTGCTTTTTAATAAACTAAATATCCATTGCTCTAAGCCCTTTGTCTACTCCTGGGTTAGAGAATGCAAACCATCGCTGTTCAAGACATGCAGGTTTATGAATACACAAATACACATAGGAGAGAAAATAGAAATGAACAAATATCAGTACATATGTTTGAGAATGTGAACTCCAAGTGAATAAAGCAGCCCAGATGGCGAGTGATGGTGGCAGAAGAATGCTCTGGGTCCACACCTGCTCCCAGAGGGACTTCCTAGCAGGCTTCCCTGCAAGAAATCACAGTTTCCCAAGGAGGGGTGGGCAAAATGTGGAAAATAGGAAGGTTTTACAGAAGGAACACACTCCCATGAGACTGTGAGGAAAGAGGGCAAGCCACTCACAGAGTATACTGAGTATCAGATTTTGTCTGTGATTAGACTTATCTTTAAACTATTACATTTTTATTTGCTGCTATATGTCTATGACCTAATTATTGTATTTTGCAGCAGCCAAATGTAGTGAAAGATCAGAAGAGATCATTATTTCCAAAAAAAGTCTTGTCTTTTATTTTTATTTTTCCTAAGCAGTTTCCAAATGAAAATTAAATCTAAAATGAAAAACTGCAACTCGTGAGACTGTGTCCAAGATTCTGCTGAAGATCTTCTCTTTTTTTTTTTTCTTTTTGTCTTATCTCAATGTTACATTTTTCCCTGGTTTTCTTCCTGATATGAAAGGATGCTGCTGGGCTTCTTTTTGTTAATTAGAAACAAGATCTCAAGACCAATCTGGCAACATCAGAAGAGACTATTCCCTCCATAAATACTTCACAATGATCCTCTGTTATATGACAGGAATTTTAAATATTGTAAAAAATTGCTCGCAAAAGGCTGAGTCTAAATTACCAACCTTCAATTGCATATGGAAGAAACAACACTTCACACAATACTAGACACAATACTTCATCTGACAGCTAAAATGCAATTTAAAAAAAATTAAATCTTCCCATTCAAACTGAACTATAATTTCCAAGTAGTGTTTGCAATAGAACCTAAAGAATTTGCAAGAAATCTAGGTCAGAGCAATTTTATTTTTGACTTTGTGAAATAAAAAAAAAAAAAATAGAAAAATAGATAAATCTATATGAAAATTTACATGTTTTAGAGAAAGAGAGGAAGTCATAAACATACTCAAGAAAACATAGATCAGCTAGGACATGAAACAATCTGAAGCTGTATGTACACACCTAAATATACTAAAAAAGATTTCCAGAGGAGTTCCTCTTTATCTGACACACCACTGGTCAGTCCCAGTCTGAAATAAATAACTTCACAACAAGCTGCACCAGAATAACTGTTGGAATTAATATCTTCCCCAGACGGAGTTTGCAACTTAATGAGCAACAAGTAGAATGAAATGTTGCTGCCAAAATTATACCCACTCCATTCTGAACAGAGGGAGAAGCACAGAGCTGAATGGAACAATGTGCGTTGCACAAACCACCCTAAACACATATTCAACACAGTCTTTATCCAAAGCACTTGAAAGGACACAGACAATGAATGACTCAAGATATTCACATCAGAGCATTCACTAAAACACAGACTACAGAAATCCTAAGGAAATGTGTATGACAAGATCAGAGCTGGATCAAAAATCCCTTTAAACTTCCTAACAAAAGCCTGTAAAATCAGTTCAGTACTTATGTGTTACATAGGAATTTGCCTCACTCAAATAGAAAAAGCAGACTGATTTCACAGAAAGGAGATTTTTGACTCATAAAACTGAGGTCATAAAGTCACTCTCAAGAAAAAATTAAAATATAAAACAAAATTCACCACTTGAGTAATGAAATAGCGCACACGTTTACTTTGTCAAATGAGAGATATTGTAGAAAATATATGAATCACACTGACAAGGAAGTAATTGAGCAAAACCTACAGCATTTTCAACAGTAAGAGGCACAAGATTCACATTTGGATACTCAAGAGATTTAATACCACAACTGGAGAAACTTAAAAGCAGGTTATATCCATTCCAAAAGGATCACTGTAAAATATCAGAAAAAATGCTCAGTTTGTTAGCATCTTCTAGCATTTAGTTTTGCAGCCAAACATCTCACAATGACTCTTTGCTTTTAGTTTTCCTATAACATGTACACAAACAAAAAAAAGTTAAAGGGTTCAATTGAGTTACCTGTACTGCTACTTACAAAACAGGAATACTAAAGATGCCATTCTTAACCTGAAAAATAAAGACACAGTATTTGTGAGGACTGAATTTAAGAAAATAAGGTAGTATGTCAGGTAGTTGGGGTCATCCATGAATAGAAAGATAGACACCCTCATTGGGAAATTCAAGAGCAAAGTTCAAATTTGGTTATGCAGAATTCAATGATGGAGCCCGGCAAGATAAGGTCTTGTGTGCACTGTGTCCTGGCAGGCAACTTTCTGTCTGATTTCAACCACCATCACCATACAGCTTTTACTGTCTTCAGTAAAGGCCCAAGTATTTCTGAACTTTTAAAAATCAGTAAGAATTTAGCACTGCAGAAAATCATGTCTAGCAATGACCAAATTTAATTCTATTTAGGAACAGCTAAGACCCAAGATTTAGAACAGCAAAAAATATCAGCACAGACATTATACTCCTTTGACCTTAGCATCAAAACAGAGTAGCCAATTAAATGAACATTTTATTGTGGTATTTCTTTTGTTTTCTAGCCAATTACATTTACAGGAATAAGACAGGAAGCACAAGCACCATATGCACTCTTAAGTCACTTTGTTTTGCTTTCATCACTAGGAATACTACAAATACTACCAATACTAGAGTTTTCTTATCTTGAAAATAATTTATGCCATGACAATTAAGTTCTGTTGAAGCCCTAAATTCTGTCTTATGAAGCTGTAATTCCACTAAAAATTCAAAAGAGAAAAAATCTAATTATTTGGTTTTTCAGAGAACCATGAAATTATGAACTGTTACTATTGCTTTGTGAACCTTTACCAATCAAGTTTTTTGAGGACATTTCTTTAAATCTACTTGGGACTGAAAACAGCATGGAAACAGAAAATGGACTGATAAACCTGGATAGAGTCAGAGGTATTTGCATTATAATATTAAAGTGCAAGAAGTTCTGAGTGACAGCAAATGGTAATTGAAAAGACAGATCTCAGACAGAGGAGCCTCATGAGAGAATATCATGCAAATGGCAAGCACCTCAATTTTAAGATGGATTTTCAATTGTCTATTTGTCAATGTTGACAATGCCTTAAGATCAATAAGACAGAAGTGAAATGTGGTGTGGGTATTCAAGTCTCCATTTGCAGAGTTTTAAGATTTATAAATGCTCACATGAGACATTTCAACTACGGAAGAAAATGGGACCTAGTTATGCCTTTGCAAAAAAACTTATTATACAGTTAATCTTTTTCTAATTAAAACTTAGAATTGGTTTTAATTTTTTTATTCTTTTTCCTCAGAAACATATATCTAGTTGCTTCTTAATGTTCTAACTTTTTTGTAAGTCATTATTAATATGAAAACCATCAAAAAGGTTAAATAGTATCTTATTATTAGATTCAACTCTATAGGCAATGAGATCAATAATAACAGTGCTCTTGCTCAACTGCTACTAAAATGACCCTGGACATTCATTCCACTTTAATAGTCTGATTTTTAGGATTACAATAGTAGAATTGAAATCAGGGTTGAGCAAGAACATAACACATCACCTACCAAACATTTTGACAGATCACTGAATAAAGGTCAGAAATGTGCCTGCTTTAGGAGGCTGCTCTCAGCAGATAAAAACAGGAAGTGTCCAATATGGGACTCCCCTAGATCTCGTTAGCTGAGGAGGAAGGGGGTTTTCATGTATTCTTGCAGTTCCAGGTGGAAGTCCAAAGGAAAGCCTACACATGCGTCATACTCAAGCTTAGCACAGTTCTTTTTTTAGCCAAAGGGGGCTTATCTTATTACCCTTCTTAGCTGGGACGTCCACATATAACCTGAGAACTGCATCATCCCAAAAAGCACAGCAGCACACAAGAAAAGGGCACATCCAGACACCTGTGCCCTGCTAATGCCAAACTGGACACTGGTGTTAGTCCAGCTTTGTTCATCTGGTTAATGTAAAATCACACTGCTTCCTTTGCTCTTAATTCAGGTAAAATTGATACACTGTAATAATTAAGCCCATGCCTATGAGTTTTAAGAACTCATGTGGCTTTGTTGAACTAGAGTGGAAGTCAGTATTTTTTCTGCCTGACTGGATGCACACACGAGTTTTCCACCAGCAGCCTGATGATTCAGGCTATTTATATTTGTGCATAGTTTCCTCTATGCTGTTTCTGGTATTAAACTGAGGCTGTTTCAGGCTGTCTGCATTAGGCACTTTTTCCAGCAATATTCAACTGTGGCACTTGCAAAGTGATTCAGGGAATAAGAGGAGCAAGAGTGACAATGTACATTCTTACCAAAATTGCTTCACCACTACCCAGCAGAACAGGAGGCCACAAATTGCCTTCCCTCCACTGCAAATGCATGCACATAATGAGGATGCTGGAGAATAACAGAGCCCTCTGACAGAAACCAAACACTAGCACATAATTGAAATAAAATTTCAACACTTGTCAGAGGTTATTTATTTAATGTTGGTGCAGGCTTACAAATTCTGCATTCATGTAGAAAACTCACTACCATGACTGTAGCCTCATAAGTAAGAGATGGAGCTGCTTGCACCATTATAATTACAACATTTTCTGAGTCACAGACAAAAATCTGGCCCATGCTGATACATTATGCAGAGCATCTATAAAAATGACTGTGCTGAAAGCATTAAATAAGAGCTATGACCATGGAATGGGAAATGTCATTATTGATTCCACAATACTAAATTTATCCTTCGTACAACAAATAGAGGGACATGAAAAAATGAACACCTCAAAAAGACAATGAGAAATTCAACAACAAAAGATTCTACTGCCTACTAATTATTTTTATTCAGGTCACCCAGTATATAAGCCAATATTTACCAAAACATTTGAACTGTGAACTACAATATTTCAAGGTCATTCCTTTCCAAACATAAACAGGATTTTAGCAGGAATCAAATTAGTTGGAAGAGAATGAAGGGGGGTTTTGCTCTCTTCCTGTAAGCTCTGTTTTACTGGCAAGCACAGTAAAGGTACTTGCAATTTTTGAAAAAAAAGAGGTACACAAAATACTACTGGATAAAAAACTTGTGCAAATTATTTTTCTCACCATGTCAGGCTGGACCTTGCAAAACTGAGGCATTTGTTCCTCTCTATATTACAATTAAAATACTCAAGGGTTTATCTCACAGAATGAGCTCTCTCTTCTGACCACATTACCAACAGCAATATGTTTTGCAGCCATTCTGTCCATTGGGGTGAACAACAGTTAGGTACCAGTCACATGCAAAAAAAGTAATAAAATCAGTGGTGTTGCACCAGAAAATGCCTTATGTGCTGTTAAAGCTGATTAATAAAAAACTAAAAATTCATGCTTTTAGTAGCATGCATATCCAGCTCATGGCAGCTTAGTTCCACCAATCAGCCAGAAAGTAGAAGACAAAAAATACACATATAAACATCATTGTTTCTCTATTGATGAACAGAAAATAGGAATATTTTCCACACATGGCTCAAAGCTGTTAGCAATACACTATCTGACCGTCCACTAACACATGGGAAGAACCTATTTTTCACTACTTGTTGATTTGTAGAGGTGTTCAAGGGAAAATTATCCAGCTCTTCCATATGTTAAAATAAAATTAGTCAAAGTCTATCCCTGTCCTAGACTCTAGAGCCTAATGAAATAGTTTTTTAACAGAAGAGTTAAGCTTCTTTGTTTTACTGAGGAACTATTTTTGCACTGTACAGTTTTATTTTGTTTAGATCATAAATTCATAGCAAAAACATCTGTTGATAGGAAAGATCAGAACTAGAACTTCCAAATACAGATAGCATGCAAGAAAGAAAAAAGTACAAGTTTAGGTATGAATTTCAATGTAGTAGTACTCATAGAGACTAAGCCATCGTTTCTGTAATTTCCTGCCACAAGCTTTCTTAGTTAATACCTTAATTTAAGGTTGAAATGAAATGTCCTTGTAGCTCACCTTTAACCAGCCATTCTCAAGTTATTTTATGAGACTAGGTTCCCAAAGTGCAACCATTCTTAAAACATTCCCCTAGTGGTCTCACAGAAACTACTTTTCCGCATCAGCATTATTTTAAGAAAGGAAATCTTAGTGTAGCCAATTAGCAATACTAAAAGTGTATCCATAATAACTAAAGATTCAAAAAAGCCAAAGAATGCACAGGCAGACTAACTAGATAATTTGGGATAGGCAAAGAAAATTTTTGACCCAAATGGTCGCCTCAGATTCAGTGTTGTTTTTCATAATTAGGAGTCATGCACACTTACAAGTACCTTAAAACACAATAATATTGTATAAATGCAAATGCTCATTTGTACAGAGAAAATCTTTCCTTCATCCAAAGTGATACATATATTTTATGCATCAATACAACTATGTTCTCTTCAACATCAAGAGCCTACTTGAGACAATATATCAAAACAAGTAACACAAAAAATTATTGTTTCAAAGAACAGAAACTTTTTCTAAACTTCACATACTAGGGAACAATGACAGTAATCTTGCTTTAGCTGTGATGATTTGCCAGAATGAAGTCTTGCCTGTGTTCTCCTAACTTCTCTTGGATGCAATAGATGTCTGTTGGAGAAAGCCTCTTACAAGGTTATATTCTCAAGTCCTTCAGGAAGAATGTTGCATTTCTAATCCACAATCAAGAAATGGATGATAAGCTTGTTTTCTTTGGAGAAAATACTATCATTTTACCTTTCTTGACCTGAGAAGAGGTATGATTAACAATGCACCAAGAATAGTCTGGAGGATGTAATAAGATTGTCTTTCAAATTAGCCCACTGCTTGTAACTTTAACATAAAGACATTTGCAGGATTCAGATGTCCTACAGCTCAGAGTTGGTCACAATCATTAATTTATCACAGTTCAATTTGTATTAAATGGGAATCTTCCTACACAAAGACACATGACAAAACACTAGGGGTTTAAAATTGCAACAGTCCAGAACTCCAAACAAACTTGAGTAATATAATCCTGGCATGGAAACTGAATGCTGGATGCACTGAAATTTGCATGGTGCCACTGTTGAAGCACTGAGGTATAAAATGTCAGGTACAAGCACCTAGAACACCACAAGCTGCTGACACCAGCTTCACTGCCTCACATCACATCAGTCTGTATTTCTGTAGATTGGCACCATTTATATTCATTTATTCCCACTTTTTTTCAGACTACTCTTTAAAATCCTTCTAATAATCATCACAGAATGATTCAGGTTGGAAGGGGCCTCAATGATCATCTGGTTCCAACCCTCCTGCCATGGGCAGGGGCACCTCTCACTAGAGCAGGTTGCTCAAAGCCTCATCCAGGCTTGCCTTGAACATTTCCAGGGATGGGACAGCCACAGCTTCTCTGGGCAACCTGTGTCAGTGTTTCTGAGGAAGGTGAAGGGAGACAACCACATCCTGATTGATCAGCATCGAACTCCGATTTATTGATCCAGCTTACACACTTTTATAGTAGTGTTAATTAAGCTTATACATATTGCAAAACCTGAGCTCATCATTGGTTACAGATTACATGCCAACCCCTCCTTTGTTGCCAATACTTGTGGTTTCTTGTTGAGGCTAATACTTGTTTTTCTCATCCTGTTTTTGACTTGTTATTTACCATTCTCAAGGCCTCCATGTATTCCACCATATTTTTCTCATCACTTACTGAAGGACATGGTTTATTGTTGTTAAGGAAAAAGCCTGAGAATTTGCTGCTTACAGCTGCCTTTTACTTTTTAACCAGCTGCATATGTTCATGGTTTTTTTCTATAAGCCATGCCTGAACAAAATTCTGCAACATGTTTCAACCTCCATTTAACATGACGCGACCTAATTCATGGATATTAATGCAAATTGGTCATTGCTTTTGCCCTCACACAGGTATAAAACTGACTTATTTTGGCAAATGTGAATTAATATACTTGGAAAATATTTACATAGCCTTGGAAAATTGAGTTATTGTGCTTCTCAGAGGAAGTTATTAAAACCAAACCCTCCTATTAGCTAAAGATGTACTGGCTTACATAGAGATATACATTCCGAAAACTAAACCCAGACAACTGATCTACAACATGACTGAGTATTTTAAAAATGCAGAATAAATAACTTTTTTCTTCTTGTTCCTTTTGGATACACTCAGACAGCAACAGAAAGGTACTTTCACTGTAGTGAGCTGTAATTAAAATAACTACAAAGGGGAAGTAGAAAACAGGATGCAATTAGCAGTTACAGGAATTTAGAGATCATGGAGATGGAACAATTTCCTCCCTATCAATGACAATTTTCGTATTTCCTCAAGAAGATTTCCTTTATTTCAGTTGAAGAAAGACCCATGGGCTCCAACCACTGGAATCTTAAGCTCCCCAAAGGAGGTGACAGAAGATGACATATAAATTCATTAGGAGAATTCATTTTTACTGCCCGTGCCACAAAATCTTTCCAAATCTCTGCCTTCAGGTGTGTACCTGTGAAATAGAAGTGGTTGGAAGTGACTGAGGGCGTGCTGGGAAGAGCAGTAACAAGTTTGCATTCTGCCTGTGCTACAGTTTTACCCTGACTTACTCACAGGACCTGGAAATCTGGGGGAAGGAAAGGTAAAGGAGCTTGGGGAAAGTACATATGGGAAGGTGAGGGTATCTCTTCTGGGTGTTTCTCACTATTACTATATCTGCAATACCTTCCCTTTAAAGCTTCATTGAGGTCAAGTTTTATATCTAGGAATAATCTAAGCCTTGCTCAAAACTTCCTGCAACACTTACTGCAACATTTGAGACAGAACTGCAGTGAGAATTTGTTGTCCCCTGTGTCCCAGTAAAACATCAGGCACAGACTGCCCACAGGAACTGTGGCTGTCCCATTCAGTGGCAGTGCTCAAGGCTTGGCTGGATGGGGCACTGGGCAGCCTGGTCTAGTGGGAGATGTGCCTATGGCAGGGGGGTTGGAACTAGATCATCTTTAAGATACCTACCTGTAATGTCTGGTTGCATTTCATTCCAAACATTGCAAACTCCACCCAGCCATGCTGCTCCTCCACCTAGGCAACAACAATCACTGCTTCCATCACTGGGTTTGACCACTTTGCAGACCTCTGCTAGTGCTGGTGGATATCATGTACACATGTACTAGAGTTCCAGCAGACATATAACATGATTTTGATGACATTTCCTTTATGGAGTGTAAGGAAAAGTATCACATTTACCAAAATCAGGACCATTTGTATCTTAATTCTGCCTTATTTGCTGCTGTCTGTATTACTTACCCTCACTAATGACTATGCAGAGTTACACAGATCTCTTCTTTCACAGTCACATCATCAGCACAAGGAGCTTTTCTCCCCCAGTTCAAAAAGTTGGTTGTAGTTTGATGGGGACTTCAGTAGGAACCAACACCTCATACTGTGGCTGCTATTTCCAACACAGTTAAGAACCACAGGTCACCAAGAGTCTAAACAATCTTCTCCAAAAGGAGAGATTAACAGCTTCACACGATGTTCAGCTATGTCTTCACAGAGCACTGCACTTGTTTCCACAACACTCAGACAGCACCATTTACTGAGTAAGCAGAGAAGGTATTTGGTGTCTAGTCTGACCAGAGCTGTTCAGTCTATAGCCTTAGGGAACTCTAGTTAAGCTCTGCTAGGATGCCAGAAGTATCAATTTCCTCGTGAGCCTCTCCAAGGTGATCATCACTACTGCATCAGAGTATTTCACCAACATTAATGAATTTATCTTTTCACATCATGCTATGCTGTGCTATCTTCATTGTACAGATGTTACTGCCACTTCAGTTAATGCCACCTCTAAACATTCCTTACAATTTCTTACACTTAGCTATTCAACTGTTCCCATTTTAGAGGTGTCTAAGTTTCTCATTTCTTCAGATAAAACTTCTCAGTGGAGCACAGACTCAGGTATGTAAGATTTCAGGTGAGGCAGACCTCAGTGAAAAACAAAAAAAGAAGAAGGAAAAAGAAAAAGGAGATATAACAGTTTGCATATGGAAAGTTTCACAGTCAAGCATTCCACATGGACCAGCCAATTCCTGCCACTATCATCCTTTCTGGCATATGGAATCTGCATGCAAAGAAGGACACAATTTATTTTTGCCATGGTGATATAGGGATGGCAACAGAAGGTATGAGTGGGAATTCTATCAGTAGTTTAAGTCCACAAATAAAATTAGAGTGGTTCTTTGAAAACTATTCAAGCAGAAAGTACAACAAGGGAATTGAGCTTTCACGTAGAAGTGAGATTGACTACTAATGAGTTAGCATTATTCCTATGGCTATAATATTTCACCACAGTTAGTGTTTATAGTCACTCCAGGAAAAATGAAAAAAAACAAAAAATAAAAGTAATCCCAGAGAAAATTTCTAAAAACCCAAAGACACTAACAATAAGATCCCAATAGAGAATTAAAGCCAGAATTTTGCTTCCCATTGCATCCTTTTGTCTTGCAATTGCTTCTTGTAGTCCTGGATAAGAGTTGCTTCCTTTTCTAAAGGGGATTTAAAAACTGTTACAGTTTCTCTTTCCAGAAGCCTCAAAAGATGTAATATTAATTGATCAATCACCTTGGAATATCCTTTCATAAACAACATGGATACCTTGGCTTTTTTGTGCAACAAAACGCACAAGACCACTTGGAATTCAACTGTCAAAGATTCACATGACTGAATAGATTGGATTTACATCAACAGTGTACAAATATCAATTTCTGAAATAGAACAGTATTAATAATTTAAAATCAGAAAGGAAACATAAAGAAGACTTGCAAGTGGATCTAGTTGCACTACAGTGACTATAAATACTAACACTTTTAGTGTGCTCTGTAATATTTATGAAATATTATTTATTACTAAGGTTTTATATAGCTATGGTTAGATTAGGAATATCTAATATTGTATTCACAATTATTTTAGGAAGTATCTTCATGGAATCTGGTTGTGTTATGCTCTGGAGAAAAACACAGTTCTGACTACAGTATCAAAGTCTTATCTTTGTATGCATGTCATATATAAAGCTTATGTAAAGATTTCTGGATACTATTTACCCATGTAAGTGCTTCAGTTGAACTATGTCTTACCTATAAAATTTGTTTCATATCTATGTGTCCCAAAAGCATTTTATATGAAGGAACACAGGAGGCAGACAATTCTTTTCTGTTTCCACAAGTCAAGTTCACAGTGAAATGAATGAGAATTGTATACATAATGTCTGGAAAGAAGAAGCATAACATTTAAGCAGCCAAGCTACGTGTTCACGTTGCATATTTTTTCTCCAAATTTGGTGCTTGAGTGGGTGAGATCACCCACTGAAGACAGACAGGATGGATTCTAGTAATCTATCCTGATGGCTGTGACAATGCCTTCCAGAACAGAAGTGGATACAAATGGTATCAACTGAACAAACCAGGCGCCAACACTTTCAACAGGTAATATTTCCAGAGTCATCCCAGGTTTGAGACAGAACTGCTGCAGCATTGTTTTACACGGTCAGTAAGAAATATTTTATATCCATGATTGCAAATATGTCAACTGTTCTTCACAGGGATGCAAAGGGTGCATGTCCCAGGCTGACTCAAAGTGTCAGTCTTTGGTCACTGATGACTGAATAACGTGTAAAGTGCAGCACTGGATCTTGCACATCTAAGGCTCCCATTCACAGCCTAACAAAGTTCCCATCTTCCACAGAAATGGTCTTGCTTTTGCTAAGGTCTGTTAAGCTCTGCTAAGTGTTCAAAATTCCTTTCATTCATCTTTCACTGTTGACCACTGATAGATTTCTCAGCAAAGGATAAGACAACCTGTACCTACTTCACCATCAGAGCTTTCTTTACAGTCTCTCCTTCCTATTAGGGCCCTGACTTTATCTTGCCCTTACCATTTAATTTGTGTGCAAAGTTACTGCACATTAGGAAAAGCATTTTCATCCAGGGCACAGTAGGTGCACAGCTTCCAAGAGACAGAAAACAGTCTAACTGACCAGACACAAAAAGAAAACAGGAGTGAAAATACATAAAGAGCAAAAGATTTGATGAACTCAGTCTTATTAAGAGGCCTTCATCAATTGATACATATTTTCCTATTAAAAAATTGGACAGTATCTAGCTCTTTGAACAGGCAAATAGCCAGACCTGATAGCTGGAAGTTGAATAAAAACACCACTAGCCTAAAAATTAGTTTATAATAGCAAAAACTTGGGCTAATTAATAACTGGAAAGTGCACAATGGACACACAAGTGTTGAGAGGGATTTACTCCAAAACATTAAATTAAAAATATTTTTTTCTAAGTGGTAAGTCTCATCAAGTCACTTCAAGTCCCTCAAGGTCCCTTCAAGTTTTACAATGCCCACAGTTGTCCTGGGGAAATCTCCTCATTCCTTCAAAAATGTTAAGTTTAATTCTCTTTTTCAAATCAGTCAGGCTACCAAAGTTGACCCACTATTACACCTGGGGGTGGAGGAGGGTAATGAATAGGACCCAAATCATAAGGATTTGGGATAAGAATAAAAGCTCACCAGAAATACATAAATTGATTTAGATTATCACTCTAAGCCTGAAAACAACCAGCTCCAGAAAAAAAAAAAAAAAAAAGACTGATACACCTTTCATATTCTCAAGTTCTTAATGGAGGAACTCATACAATCCCATTTTTCCCCCTCATGTTACCATCCCTGTGCTATATGGGCAAGACATTACACATTGGCCCCAAAGAAAGTCCAATCCTTGTCTTTGTGACAGGCAGTGTTTTTGCTCTGTGTTCCTGCTGTGCTGAGAACTCCTCTATAACACACATCCAGCTTGTAGCTGTTCTCTCTGTCTTCCCTTTGCTCCCATGTCAAACACCCCTCTGATGACTTCTCAGTCATCAAATAGCAAAGTTAATAAATGTATTAAAGGAGTAACAAAATGGGGCTCATGGTCCTCATGACATTTAAGAGTTAGGGAAACAAACCTCCAATTAGCTCTCAGTATAATTTCTGTGGAACATGGATGGAAGACTGACACAGGTTTATGATTTCCCCCCTACTTCTCTCTCTCATTTCACCCTATTAGTAGGCAGTAGAATAACAACAACAACAAATTGAATATGTCTTAGATCCCTGTTTTGCCAGAGTAATGTAAGAAGGCGGGAGGTCATCACTTGCTTCAATGTGTAGTTGAGGGATACAAGCAGTAGCTTTATGTTCAGGAGGAACTGACTACCTGAACTGCTGCAGCCACAGATAAGGTTTTTCTGTGACAGGGGCCTCTGATCCATCTGAAAGATTGTAACCTGCAGATCAAATAACTTCCTGTCTTAAAGTGTATGACACATCATGAGATATTCAGGAGCTACCTTCTCTGTATCTGTATCTAATCTTCAGTAAATCTTGTTGGAGCAGATGCTGGAATAGCAGGGTAATTTACAGCTCACTGCTGCAGGAGCCACACAAGCATCTGGCCCAGGCACAAAATACCCCTGATGATGATATTAAGAGAGCAATGTCTGTTTGAACACCTGAAGGTATTCCGCATGGACTTCAAAACTCACAATTCCTTGCCTATTTCAAAATGCTCCTTCTGCCTCTGATGGCAACAGCTCACACACCAGAGACACCCTATTTAACAAATATCTGCTGCAATGAACAAGGAAGCCATATCCCACGTTCAAGTAAACGGCTTTACTAAACAAAAGTATCAGTATCTCCCGAGCTAAACCATCCACAATCATGTAACAATCTTGTGCTAATCTGACACCCGACCAGGCTCGCCAGCAGCAACTGTTTGCTTCTGAGAGGTTGTCACCTCCCATATGTTTCAATAGTATGCTTAGTTTAATGTTTTTTGCTACAGTAACTTAAGAAACAACAGCAACTCACGGAAGGGTGAATAAGAAATAAGTCACAGTAGCTCATCAACAAAAACAAGTGCTCAAAGGGCTTGTGAATTAACACATGATCATTAGTGCTGACAATCCTAGACTACTGCCTTCTTCTACCAGACTTAAATAATCATCACGTCCCTATTAAAAAAAAAAAAAAAAAAGTCATTATTATCAGGGTTTGGGGATGTGGGGGGTGGGGTGCAGGGAGGACCAAGGGGGGTATAGTTTTTAAATGAAATTCAACTTTTAAAAAGTGGTTTTGCATTTCTTTTAATAGTTCTATTATTCCCCCAAAGTCCAGGAGGAGTATGTATATTTCCTACAATGCAAGACGACACACTTTTAAAACAAACAAACCCATGGAAGATATTTCTTTAGATTAAGCAAACAGTGGAGAAAAAGTCTTAACAGAAAGAAAGATATGCACTGTGAAAGAAGATTAGTTACCTTTTTTTTTTCTGCTTAAAGGGAAACATAGCTATGCAAACACTGCAGCTGCTAACTAGACATTCTCAAACAACTAATATGTAACCCACTGTTACTGTAACAATTTTCTCATCTCCACTAGTTGGGCTCAAACCTGGACAAGAAAAAATAATCAACTGAGACTGAACAGAAATTATAATTCACAGCATATATTTTAAGGATATCCTTATATGCTCTATTAGCATTTGCTTGACTATCAAAGAATCCTTATCTGGTTGGGATGCTGAAATAATTCTATCAATATGTATGAGCTCTGGAACTAAAATAAATAGTACTAAAACATCCTAACAGTAAAATACAATCCAAATAATTAAACAAATTATTACTCCAGCAACATAAGGAAAGGCATTTTTAAAGTTCCAACTTTGACTATTTCTCATATTTTAAATAAATTTATTCTTTAAAATACAGGGTATTATTTCAAATAAAATCTAATCACATGAGAAAAATGGCAGGTTGCCATGCACAAGAATTTCCCTTCTTATTTATCACTATGCTGTCAACATAGGCAGTTCTTTCCTGCTGCATTTTCCTGTGGTCTTTTACAGAAGGCAAAAAGCATCAACTCAAGAATTCCATTTTCCCCCATTATTGCATACTCTTAAAAATGGAACTGACAGGACAGCAGTTTATTTGCGCACAAACTAGAGCCAAATCATGCAAACTGGCTTTCAGAAACCCACGGATCAATTGTTACTCTCCGTGAGCGCTGCCTCGGCGGGCGGAGGCGAGGGAGTTTCATTTGGGAGAAGGGAAAAGTTGAGGAGTTGCAGAGGTACGGAATCCAGCAGCCTTCCCGTCTCCACTGCATAGAGCTAATTAAAAGACTCAAGTATATACACAGTAGCAATGGCATCTTCTGCGTCTGTAACTATTTTTAAAGGCACCTAAATTCTGAAGAGGCTTAGCATACAGACATTTAAGCTTATATGAATATTCATGTCTGAGTACTACACCAAATCTAAGTCATTGTGCAAAGATAAGCATGGCTTAAAAATGTTAAATGTCGGGTCATTAGACTGACAACACCTACAGACATAGCCAAATAAAAATTAAAACAGGCTGTCCACCAAGAACATCTTACTGGCTCTCAGCCCAATTCTTCCACCAGTGACACGCTAAGCGCCTCAAATTCCCCTTCCCCTATTATGATTTTAATTAGAAAACTATCTTAATACAACTTTGCAAACATCAAAAAACTTCCTTTGAATAGAGAAGCAGCTTCTGAAACCTTTCCTCGGTTTAGAGCACAGGAAAAGAAACTACCTAAACCATGCCGCTTTCAACGTTAAGTGAAAAACTTTACATTCCCTAGTACTAGGAACACGCAGCGTTAAACCCATTTACACGTGAACTGAACAACAAATCAAGCATTTTTAAAATTAATATAAAAATCCCATTTTCAGAGGCAAAAATCTCGGGGCATACTTCGGTATTTGTTGGTTACTGACAATAAGTTAAAACACGGTACCTCTTCTAAACTGAAAGAACAACTAGAATAAATTATCACACGAGAGAGCGAAAAACCTGTGTCGTTACAGTTTCTCTCCGCAAACTGTTTCTTTCCTGCGGCATCATCTGTTAAATCAGAAACTCCTTTGAACACCGCAGCCTCGCTGACTCTCAGGGCGCGCTGCCTGCGCCGACACTCTCCCGGTATTTTCGCATCGCTCCCTCTCCGCGGGGCCAGCAGAGCCGCCCGCCTCTCCCGGTGCCGCTCGCAGCCGCGCACCGCGCTCCGAGCGCACCGCACCGCACCGCACCGCAGCGCACCGCGCTCGGAGCGCACCGCGCTCGGAGCCACCGCACAGCACCGCGCTCGGAGCGCACCGCGCCGCGCCGCGCTCGGGCCGTCCCCGCCCGCACACGCACCGAGGGGACAGACGCGCTCTGCCTCCGCCGACCCGTGCGGCACGGACCCGCCTGGCCGAGCCGAGCCGAGCCGGGCCAGGCCGCGAACCGCTGACCCGGGGGAGGGCAGCGGAGAAATTGCGGCCGCCCCGAGGCGCGCACCGAGGCGCACAGGTGCAGCCGGTCCCGCCGCGCATCCCGCCCGGCGCCAGCCTCCAGGGGCGGGGGACGCCGAAGCCGAACCCCTGCCCCGGGCCGCCCCTGCGGCGCGGAGGCGGCACCAATGCGGCGGCTGCTGCCCCTCGCCCGCCGCCCGCGCCGGCACCGCGCCCGCGGACAAACTTACTTGCGGGCGGCGGCGGCGGCACCCGCGCCCTCCTTCCCGCGCTGCGAGCGAGCGCAGCCCCGGCGCGGCGGCCGCTGCCGAGCGCCTTCGGACATGCTCAGTCCCCCCGCCGTGCGGAACCTACCACCGGGGGGACGGGGGAGCGCGGAGAGAGAGGGGGCAGAGCTGGATGCTACCAAGAGGACGCGCTAAAAATAGGCACCGCAGAAACGAACAGCTGGGGCTTAAAGGGGCGGCGGCCGCCGCGCTCCCCGCAGCCCCGGGCGAGCGGCGCCTCCTCCCGCCGCACGGCGCTTCCCCCGGAGCCGGAGCAGAGGCTCTGCAGCCGGGGCCTGCGCTGCCGCGGGGCTCTCACCGCGGAGCCAGCGCAGGAGAGGCTCTGCGAGCGGGGCGCTGCCGGCATCCCGCGCTGCCCGCAATGCCCGCGCCGCCGCGTCCTGCCCGCGCCTTTGCGGCGGGAGAGCTGCGGTGCCCTCGGCTGCGGCCGCCGGAGCGCTCAGGGGTGCGCAGGGCGCCGGGAGGGCTCTGGGAGCATCCGGCGGGGCAGCTGCCGGGCTCTGCCCCCTTCACCCCAGCGCCGGGCCATTTACCTCGGGGCCAGGAGCGTATCTCGGACCGGGCCATTTATCTCTGGGCCAGGCCACCCCGTGAAGCAGCAGCTTCAGAAATGAGTTCTACTCAGTGAGGGACAGGATGCCGAGCGGCGTTTTCATGCGGCGTTTCTCTGGAGACATCTCCATCCTGCTCCGAGGCGTTAGATTATGCGGACGAGGCTTGGGGAGTGACAAACACTCGGGAGCTCTCCCATGAAGCTCAGAGCAGTCAGATGAGAATGTGGTAGGTCCGAGGCGAAAAGCGTGAAGAACAGCCCTCCTAAATATAATTTTCTAGGCTGGAAGATCTCTGCGGCAACAGAAATTACATGATCACCTCTCACTGACACTGCTATGTTTCAAAACTGAGAGCTGTTGAAATTGAAAGCCACCTAAGTATTTGTGAATGGGAATTTCTGATGGGGTTTTTTAGCCGTGGCTTATCATTCTCTACCTTCCTAAAAGGCCGACAAGAATAAACATAATAGCACCACATTGTTTTAGATTTATATAGATACTAGAGAGTCTAAAATTATATTCCCCTAGCAGAAGTTCAGAGGTATTACTGAATTCTGCTTTTATGGATACAGAAAATGGCTATTGCACACACACACACACACACAAAATAAGGGCATCTTTAAAAATTACTAAACTACTGCTAAGAAAAAATATCAGACAACATCTGCATCATGATAATCTGCTATTCTGATGACATAATGTACAATAGTATGTACACTCAAGACCACATTCAAAATTTTTCATTTATTTCATTAGACATGAGAGATCACTTGAAGTTTATCTTCATCAGAAATCTAACACAGCCTTCAGCAAAAACTACTGCAGAAAAAACCCCTCAGTCACACGTAGGTGGGTATAATCAGGAAAGGAAGTGTTACTTGTCAGTGCTGTCAAATAAAGTGAGAGCAAGGAAGCAATTTCCCTTGCAGACTGACATACAATGGCATAGATTATTAGACAAGATTGTGTAGGTAACTACTGCAGTACTTGGAGATACTGAAGATGACGTCACAAAGATTATAGTATTAAAAAGGGAGTGAATCAGGTTGTGTTGGGTTTTTAAAGCCAAGCTTTCGTATGCAGGAAGTGGGGGGAGGGGGCATGCAGAAGGTGGGGAGGTGCAGGGGTGGCTTCTGTGGGAAGCAGCTGGCAGCTTCCTCCGTGTCCGACTGAGCCCATCCCTGATGGCTCCAAAGATGCACCGTGCCACTGGCCACGGCTGGGCCAATTAGAAATGCTGCTAATTACTCTGTGATAACAGATCTAGGAAGACATTTAACAAAGACTGGCAGCTGTAATTGTGTCCAGAGCAGAGCAGAGTTAGAGTATATGAGGAATAACTCTGGAGACCAAGGTCAATGGAGAAGGAGGGAAAGAAGGTGCTCCAGTCTTATGGAAGCTGAGATTCCTCTGCAGACTACTGTGAGGCAACTGCGCCCTGCAGCCTGTTGTGGTCCAAAGGGATGCAGAGGTCCACCCACAGCTGTGGATGAGACCCACACTGGAGCTGTGGATGCCTGGAGGAGGCTGTGGCCCTGTGGAAGAGCCAGGGCAGAGGGGCCCTGCCCCCAGGCTGGAGCAGCTGTCCTTGGAGGGCTGCACCCATGGCAGGGTGACCCACACTGCAGCAGTGCTGGGAGCACAGCTGCCCATGGGATGGACTCACCCTGCAGCTGTTCACAAAGAGCTGCTGCTCCCATGGACTCACTTTGGAGAGGTTCATGGAGAACTGTCTCCTGTGAGAGGGACACCCCTCTTCTCCCTGAGCAGCACGAGAAGCCCCAGGTGATGAACTGACCCCATTCCTGCCTCCTTGAGCTGCTAGGGGATGAGGTAGATCTAGGAAGGGGTGAGGAGAAGATGTTTTCAAGGTTTTATTTTACTTGTCATCATCCTGTTCTGATTTTGTTAGCAATAAATTCAATTAATGTCTCTAACTCGAGCCTGTTCTCCCCATGATGGTATTTGATAAGGGATCTCTCCCAGTCCTTAACCCATGAACCCCTATATATATCTGTGTGTGTATATATATATATATATATATCTTCCTTGTCTAGCTGCTGAGGGGAGTGAGAGAGTGGCTTTAGTGGGTGCCTGGCATCCAGCCAGGGTCAGCCCACTACACATGTTCACTAATTCTCCTCATTCTTCTCATTCTCTGTACTACTAAGACATGAGACACACTATATTCTCTAGTCCTGCCACCAGTACACCATGTATTATAAAAAGTTGTAAGCTATGCAGGAGGCATAACTGTACAAAGTGAGGGGGGGAGTTATGTAATTCTTTCAGCTGAAGCTATTGATCTTGAGATAGACAGCAGGGCAAATAGAAAAGGCAGTCTTCTGAATGCAGACTCAGATTTGGGATAACAGTGGGATAATGTATTTCTGGCTGCATCTGGATCTCTGCAGGAGCAGTAGGCAGCAGAATTTCCTGGAACAGTTTGCACCTTTACCAGCATACAGATCTGGGTAAATCAGGAGCCTGAAAGATGTCCTGAGTTTCAGGAGAGTAGCTTCCAGCTGGGGATTCTTACTGTCTAGGGAGTTCAGAACACTGTTCATCATGAGAACAAATCTTAAAATACTGGCAAAGAAAACATGGATTTTTCTGCAGTCTGTATTATCATTCTGCTCATATCTATCACATATGGGTAATTGTACTATAACTCTCACACTTCTCTTTGTTTATAAGGAATCTCTTTAGAACTTATCAAATATAGTTCCTTTTCACAACAAGAGACAAACATTTATGGATTTTCCTCACTCAAACGACAGTGTTGTAAATGGCATGAAATTTTCATATATATATATACACACATATATATATACACACATATAAAGCCTAAGATAGCAAGTTCCAGCTTTCACAAGACCATAATCACCCAGATGCAGATTATCAGGTTGGACATTAGCAAGTAAGTGATGGCTGCATCTGCTGTACCAGCCAGTGAACTATATTTACTATATTTAGATGTAGACACCCATCTGAATATTGAAAGCTGTTCTTTTCTTCTTCAAGTTTTGCTCAGCAGAAATATCCATAGAGTTGCATCTTGTTCCTATGCAGCAGCAAAGATTTAAATATCTGCTGTGCTGCTGTGTCCCATGAGACAGAAGGGGACCAATTCCTCATTGCTCAGAAAATGTGCAGCTTTGCACTCCATGCAAAGCACAGCGCTCTATCAATCTCTCTTCATATTGCTTGAGGATGCTCTAGTGAGTCTGTATTTGTCAAATACATCCCCTATAATTCCATATTGCTGATGAGCTAAGGCTCTGACATACCACTGATTGCTTCTGGTGCTCAGACTTTCACCTCAGCCCTCCCAGCTGTCTCCTCTCAGTGTTGTTTTCACCCTTCTCCTTGACAGCAATATTCAGATTCTCTGCTGTCTCCTTGTATAGCTCAAAGGTACATTCTAGCATCCTTATCTTTTGAGTGAATTGTCCTAGGGAATTTTTCCACATAGTGGAGTACCCAAGCTTCCTGTGCAGTGGAAAGAATATTCCTCTTTTTTTTCCTTTGCTTACAGGACAAAGCTTATTTTCAAGGGATACAACTTGGATGTTTGAGTATCATAGACTGATCATAGAATCATAGAATGGGATAAGTTCGAAGGCACCTAGAAGGTCATCCAGTTCAATCCAGCTGCCATGGGCCAGGGACACCTTCAACTACACCAGGTTGCTCAAAGCTCCCTCCAGCCTGGCCTCTCTTACACTCTCAGTAATGGGCCATGCACACAGTTTCTCTGGGCAGCTTGTTTCAGTGCCTCATCACTCTCAGAAGGAAAAATTTCTTCCTAATATCTAATCTAAAACCCATTCTCTTTCAGTTAAATCTCTTCCTTACCTACCCCTGTAAAGACCCTCCCCAACACTCTTGCGGGCCCTGTTTTAGGTACTGGCAGGTTGCCCTAAATTCTCCCTAGAGCTTTTTCTTCTCCAGGCTGAACAATCTCAACACTCTCAGCCTGTCTTCAGAGAAGAAGTACTCCAGCCTTCTGATCCCCTTTGTAGCACTTCTCTGGATTCAGTCCAAGGCATCCACATACTGTTTATGTTGCATCCAGAACTGGATGAAGTACTCCAGGTGCTGCTCTCACCAGAGTGAAGTAGAGAGGTAAAATCACCTCCCTTGATCTGCTGGCCATGCTGCTTTTGATGCAGACCAGGGTGTAGAATCACATGAGGCATGCACAGAGAGAATCCAGCTATCAGTCTGTGGTCCAAATGGGACAAGTTCTTTAGAGTAACAGAAAATATTGTGTGATTAATATGTGTAAAGGTGTGCTCAAGGCAAGAGATTTTGGGTTAGAGTGAAGAAGCACAAAATAAAACCAGATGACTGATGCTTCATTCTACACTTGGATTGGAAAGGGGACTAGGTCCCAACAAACTGAAAGTACAGAAATTCCAGGGTGGGGATAACAATGGTGGTATCAGTAATAAAGCAGGGAACTCTGGCACATGAATGTGGGGCACATAATTCTCCTTTCCCCTCCCTCCTCCACTTTTGGAGGGAATGAGAACATAAAACAAAGAACATTTTTGTTAGGACAGGAAAATAAGACATAGGGATAGAGACATAGGGATTTCCATAAGGAATAACTGACACATTTACATGAATACCCTGGAATGAAGGGGGAAGAGAAGGATTCACAAGGCATATGATAATAGACTTAGAGGAAATAGTCTAAATAGTGTTTACTGAGCTCAGACTTTTCAGCTGCAGCTCAGTAATGATCTCTTGGAGTCATTGTTGACCATCTCTGGAGCTCCCACTTTGATGTGTAGCAGAGTATTGGAATATGAATCCCAATATAACCAGTTAGATGGTGCCTGGGCCAGTTCTGACCTTCGCTGCTGGGCCAAAGGCAGCATTGCGGTGTTTTACCCCAGAGATACCTTGGCTGCGGGAGAGTGCAGCGGGGCAAGTCCAGGCTTGTCAGGACTCCGTTACCTCAGGAGAGAGAGCTTCTGGCGATGGTGGAGAGAAAGGGAGTGGATTCTGCTAGAAGGTTGCCAGATGTTTATTCCATGAGCACAGAGATGTCTGCACCGGGCCACTGCTGCTAACAGAATGGAGGCCACATGGTCTCATTAACATTTTAAGCTCAGGACAGGGGAAGGGGAGGGGACAGGTGAGCCACCAACCAGGTGAAGGGGCAGGGTCTCAAGGGACTAGGGACACCTATCACACGACGCCTTGCTGGTATGTTAGCCTGATTGACAGGGCACACTCAGCGAGGGGCGAGGGGGAAGGGAGAAGGTAAAACAGGATATTGCAACACACCACAACAGCAGAGGTCAAAAAAGCCAACGAAGGGTTTGGCATCCTTGGGAGTGGAGGCTGGGCTTCATCTGTTACCGTGAAGGACAGAGCTGGAAAAGATAAAAGAAAAGCAACTGGCATGAGCAGCAAACTGTCTTGTGAGGGGAGAGTGAAATGGTTGGGATTCTTCCATGTGAAGAGAAGCATGAAGGGCCATGTGGCTGGGATTTACAAAGCTGTGAAAGCAGTACATAAGACGAAAAGTGGATGAGAATGATTTTTCACCAAATCCCACAGTACTGCATAAACTCAGTGAAAATACTGAAACACTGATGAAAGAAAGCACTTTCACCCCCTCGCCTGGACAGTGATCTTCTGGAATGTATAACCCCAAGAAGCTCTGTAGGCAGACCAGCAGGCCCAAAAAAGGATCAGCAAAACCCATAGGCAATATATGTGTGAAAGGCCAGGGAGTGCCTTCACTACTTGGAACCCAAGGACTGTGAATTCTAGGGCAGTGCTAGGGGAACAGACTTCAAAATTTTAGTCTTATATACTGTCTTCTAAGAGTGTCTCCTTCTGTTACTGCTGGGGCTGTATGCTGGGCTAGATAATACCTATGATAAAATCAGTTGTAGCAAATTATGTGTGATCCCCAGGATGGATCATATCCATGCTTTGAACCATGAGAGTGATCTCTGTTAACTCTGCAGGTAGCTGATGGTGTGATGCTGTTTTTTAGAATTTAAGGGTTATGCAACAAAATCTTTCTTTATGTTTGGTAAACCAAGATGTTATATAAAAATTCCTACTTCCACTATTAATATTCATTAGGCATTAAGCCTTTGGAGGCTTGCTATAAATAGCCTTCCCTGGAAGGAACTGGAATTCACAGTGGCCAAAATCCTATCTCCCATCTATGTCCTGAATACACAGATACCTTGCAGGAGCTATTCAGAAGATTTCTATAGAAGGGTCTAACCATATCCCATAATTCTTGATAATTGGTGGCTGTTATCAATGACTGTTACTCCCATTTAGCACCCAAGGGGTTTTGCTACCATATGCTCCATAAGAAATGGCCAGTGGACTTGAGTGGTTGGAAATCCTTGGAAATACATCCTTCTGTAATTCATTGTCTTTATGGTATGCTTTCTCCTTCCCTGATCATGTCAAACATCCATTTTTGTTGCTAACAGCTCAGAGCAGCAGTTTTTGGTCCATGAGAGAAAAGCAGTGACAACCAACAGATTTTCTATGGCCTCCTGATAGAGGAGTTTGATAAGAGCACAGCTGTAAGGATTCATCCTGCCATTGCTACACAAACAATGCACTGACACCAATGCAAGTGTTGCCCAGTGAACAGGTCTATATTCTCTGTTGCAGAAAGGTTTTGTATGTAAGAAATAGAATTGTTAGAAGAAATAACTCAAAACATAGCCGGATTTCAAACAACAAATTTCATATTAATTCCTCATGAAAGTGAAAGGAAAATAGCTTTATATACTAATATAGGAAGAATATGGAATGTGTTTTTATTCAGAGTAAGTTCAGCATTTCCAGCATTTGAAATTTGTTGACAATCATCTCAGACATTTTCTTTACTGTAATCAATATTTTTCTCCCAATCAATCTGAAGTAGTCTACTTCTTATGCCCTTTATGGGCTTTGAAGATTTTTTTCCCTTAGACATTGAATTTAAATATCCATCCTTGACTTCTCTTAACTGAAAGTTCTATCAGGCAGTTGGGAACTTAGAAGTGAATATTTTACTGTAAAATTTTTTGTGTGTTGTTCTCATAGTGTATAGGAAACTTTTTCAGTTCTTGCATTACTTTCACACATTATACAAATTTATATACATGAGATTATTTTGCTTTGTTTTCAAAGAAACCAATAATTGAACAAGGTGTTGTAAAAACAGTCACAGGCTTGTATTACTATGGAGATTTATTAAATGCTTCAGAAAGGTTTTCATAGATCTCCTCAGTAATAAAATTAAACGTAGATCAGTTCCAGGCTTCCTTCAACATTACTCAAGCTGAGCCCCTGCGAAATAGAAAACCACAGCTTTTTTGTTATTTAACTATTTTAGGGCATATGCAAAATAAACAGAGAATATGAGATTTTTAATGTGAGAAGAAGTGCATGTGTGGAGTACTCTGCTCCAGGAAGCTGCTGGAATATCTGCCTCAGAGTGCAGCAGTAAAAGCAGTGTGCTATTAATGCTGCTATTAAAAACTAGAGAGAAGTGCAGCATGATGCTTTGAGATCAATATTCAATCTAATATGGTCCCTTGCTTTCCCTCAGTAATCTCTAACAAGTCATATGCTTGTTTACAAAGGAAGATGAGGCTCTGGTAGTCAGCAGAGCCTGGCCAGCAGCGTGCACCAACATGACTGAGCCATTGGTTGTCTTCTGTAAATCAGTACAAAGACCAGAAGTGTGCTGAGATCATCTATGATTTCACAGAAACCATATATTCCTCTATTGTAAAAGCTAACAGCAATCAAGGTATGATCATCTTTAAAAGGGCGGCCTTTAATAACTAGCAGAAATGGAACAGCTTTGGAACTAATTAAAAATTTTCCTTCCATGCAATTTCCATGTGGATTTATAAAGCAAAAGCCATTAATAAAAAACCAATCAACAATAACAAATAAAGAAAAATTAAAGTTTTCAGTAACCTTTATTAAAAAAAAAAAAACTTGCTGAAAATAGCAATATTTTACAGATACTGCTCTAAGGAGAATTAGTTATATAATTAAAAAAGAAAGACATGACAATGTTTCATAAAGCTTTATGAATTTTTCAATAAACTTTGGAAAGCGTGGCTTTTAACCACCTAGAAAACTGGTGCCACCATTTAAAATAAATCTCAACAAACAATGCAAACTAGAACCAATTGAAAAATAAATGTGAAATCTCACTTGTTAAATGCTACATGTCATCCCTGATATTCTACCTCTGGCAGAAAAATACAGAGTTGCAGTAAGCCAAAAGGTAAACTACTTCTGAGCTTGTTTAAGGATAGATGCAAAATTTAAATTCAAGTCACTGGATAAAATTATTTTAGCTAAATTAAAATCTAGATCTATAGCATATGTGCTGTTATATAATGTCATATAGGCTGCCCAAAAATAGCTGGTCAGGGTATGTACTTGAAGTGGCATTTCAGTGTTTGTATTCAGGCATCATGCAGGGCTGGCATCCAGCAAAAGCAATGTTAAGGAGCATGGAGGATAAGGCAAGGAAGGCACAAAAAAGACCATGAAACTTTCATGCATTGTAGAGTTTGCTGAGATATTAATGAAGATACCTGATTGAATGAGCCCCATAAGCACTTCACTCATGGAATCACTGTGAAAAAGTTGCCTTGAGATTTGGTAATTTCACCTTGGGCATAACCAGCCAAACTTCTTTTGCATGTTTTGCGTAAGCTTTAAGAAAAAATTACCTAGAATGAAGCATTAACTCCAACTGCTAGCTGTCATGGGTGTCCTTGGGAGTTTGTGGACAAAATATCAAGGCGATGGAAGTTCTGCTGTTGATGCTACTGAAAATCAAATGGGTGTTTTAGGATCAGGGAGCCCCCAGACATGCTGGTCTGGGGAAGGAAGCATCATGACGTCCATGTACTTCTGTGTGGAGGTAAAAAATGGAATGACTGGATTGCAGAACTGACATGGCTGATCTCAGACAATGCAAACATATCTCAGCTGCTGAAAATGCCTTATTCAACTCCAGCTTTGTTTGAAGCTAGACTAGAAAAACAAATAGACGAGCAAATTCTCCAGCTACCATAAAATACTGAACTAGTGTAAATAAAAATTAAAATTGTCTATATTTTGATAGAAATTACATAAGAACACACCAAATTAAATTTAAAAAGGGGAGAAATGGGGATGCTTAGGAAAAAAATCCTAGTGTTTCTTTTTATTTGAAATTTTAAAAAGAAAAAAATCTCTGCTACACAATTTGACCTTGACATTATAGAAACTGATTTCCTTTTCTTTAAAATATGTATAGATAATTATTTTTTTAAATTTCAATATAAGACCAAAAATTATGCAAGTGAAATAGTTCAGAATTTTTCAATTCCATGTTGGACAGAAAGGTGGAAAAATACAGGGGTACTTCCTTTATTGAACCCAGCTTTTAAAGGTTTTAATTCTGTACCTTTTTTTTTTGATAAAATATTCACAATAAATTTTCACATACTTAAGACCTGTATGTCCATACCACTTTTTGTTGCCGCTGTTGGTTTCTGGTCCCCACTATCTTTTCTTTGCTGAATGATTCAGAGGTAAACGGCAGCAAACAACCCCAATCATATTTTTAAGCAGTATTTAAGCCAGTGCAAACGGGGGCTCTGATGGTGCTTCTGTTACAGCAAAAACCTGCTGTTTCTCAGCAGGCTGGACATTTCTGGCATCTTCTGCTTTTGGGCCCTGCTTTGCAAATAGTTTTAGAAATGAAGATAAAGCATTTGCAAAAACAAGTAGAAGGGTCACAGGTGCACATTACTGGCTGTTTTGATTGTGAATTTTCAAAGATTCTGAGTCACTGTAGATATTTTTGGCTGTGCTTTTAACCACTATTTCTGCTACATTGCCTAGATCGAAATTATTTTAATAGTGGTTTGATCTTGGTGCTCATTTGCATTTAGATCCTTTGTCAAACAAGTAAATCTCTCAAACTTCTTTCAATACACAGAACTTTAGCTACCTGATTCTTGTTGCATTAAGCCTGCATTTTAAAAGGCATATTCCTTATATGTCTTAGGACAGAAATCTCTTTAATTACATTTTTGGGTGTATTGTGTGTGATATACAATTACCAACTACATTGTTGTAAATTCCAAAAGGGGGCTGATAGAAAATTTGTGTGGCTTTGTAAAACAAATTCCTATGTTACTATAGTTCTTTTATATCCTAAAACATCATATACTATTTATTTTTAACTCAAAGAAGGCTTCTGTACGAGAGGCTGAAGTATAATTTCTGCTCTTACAGACAAAATAATGTTTAAATTATACAAAATTATAGAAATTTTTAGAAAAACATCAGTTCTATTCAGGTTTGTCTTCAATCCTTGCTCACTTGTGAGTTCCAAAAGCAAAACATAATTTTTATCTGTAAATTGATGATCATGGGGGATTGCCTCCAAATTATGGGTTTCTTTCTGATTTATATATTTTGATTGAGCTTTTATTTGAAGAACAATAATTTTTGGAGATATTTCAGAAAAGACATATTAGTAGGAAAAATCCCAGGGGGCAAAAACCTGAAAAGTTTTACAAATATAGGTCTAACAGATCTTTTCTAGTTCTGATTTTTGCATGTCCTCACCTAAATCCATAAATATAACCAACTCACTCTTTGACAATAATTACTGATGTAAAGTGAAATAGGTATTACAAAGTTTTACCAGGAACATGGAATGTTCACTGAGTGAGAAAAGGAAGAGCAGTTTACCTTGTTTAGCTTTGCAAAGCAGAGGCTGAGAGGAGAGATTTTTGTTTTCCCTAAATATACAAGAGGTACTGTCATTAACAAGAGGAAGAACAACATCATTCTCTGAGGGCAAATGTTGGTAGAGGAATAAATCACTAAATATCAGCTATATATATATACACAATAAAAAGGGAAAAGGATCCTTGTATGACAAAGCAATAAGTTTCAGGAAATTTCATGGACAGGACTGTGCAACCTGTCTGCTTATAAAGCCAAGGTTGGAAACCAATGACTGGAGAGGTCTTTCATTTCCTCTGTTTCTGTCCTCTAGGCAGCCCTGGTCAAAAATTGCATTATTTAAGTTCCTGGGAGATTGGACAACATGGGGAAGAGATTGTGAACCAAATCAATTTTTGATTAAAATTTTATATGTGATACTAATATTGTAAATCAGAAATTTCATTGCTATAAATTATAAAGCATGCTGGAATCTCTGCTCATTTTCATCTTAAGGCTCTAACTCTCATTAGGGTTTATATTTTTCTGCCTCTGGGTATAATTTATTGGTTTGCTTTTTGCTCCTTTGTGAAGGAAAGGAAAGGATGTATACAACTCTAAAGAACATGTGAATTCTGAAAAGGATTGAAAATAGCACACACAGAGAAACTGTTGAGTATTCTTTTTTTTTCCTTCCTGCAAGTAGTTTATTATATCCCAACTATTCTTAAATTCAAACTTAAATTCTATTATGATTGAGTCCAGTTCTCTTTACTGAAGTGAAATCCTCATCAGCCTTCAAGAGAAAGTAACCCAACTGAATATGCTGTCATGGCCTGTTCCTGTTTGCTGTTTAATTAATTCTTGTGAGAGCTGGACTCTGACAATCCCACTGGGTGGCCAAATACTTTGGAAGTGATTTTAAACTAAAACTAGTCAGGTTGAGGAACATGGGACATCAATGATAAAATGCCTTGATCAGATGGATCAGAATATGCTGACTGACAGTAAAAAAAAAAGCCAAACCAAACTAAACCAAAGAAACAACAATAATAACCCCAGAATTTTGGAGCATCCTGGTGATTTGAATTCAAACTCCTTTTGTAACATGGGCTTCCTCTATGTTTTCAACTAAGCTGCTGAGGCCTATTTCAATGTGTGTGTGTGTCTGTAACACCCATATTGTACACTCTCAGTCTTAAGGTGTCCTCCAGAGTTCATAGCCCTGTGTTACATGCTCATAATTGGGAAGGGTTTGCAGCCTGAGGATGATGTTCACAAATGAGGGGAACCACTTAAGCAAACCAATGAGAAGCTCCAGGGAGGGATATCAGGAAGGAGCTGTATTCCTCACAGTTAATGAAAATGTAATTCTGTGCAGTATGGTTGTCGCAGACATCTTTTCATGAAAAATCCTTTCCTTAGGATTTTTCCTCCTATGCAACAGGTGGATCTGTGATTGGCTCATGTTGGTTGGTTTGTAATTAATGGCCAATCACAGTTAGCTGCCTTGGACTCTCTGTCCAAGATAGAAGCTTTGTTATCATTCTTTCTGATGCTATTCTTAGCTTAGCTAGCCTTCTGGTGAAACATTTCTTCTATTCTTTTAGTATAGTTTTAATGTAATATATATCATAAAATAATAAATCAAGCCTTCTGAAGCATGGAGTCAGATCTCCGTCTCTTCCCTCATCCAAGAACCCCTGTGAACACTGTCACATATGGTGAACTCTTTTCTAAAATGGGGAACTCTTTTCTAGAATGAGCTAGTTAAAATAACAAATAATCTCAGTATTTTCTTACCAAAGCAAAATTACACTATGCTAACACAATATATAAAGGATTTTGGTTTTTTTTCTCCTTCATAAATCTAACACAGGGTTCTATTCAATCCACAAACCATTCCCTGCCCAGGACTCATACAGATCTGCCCTGTACCCATGTAGATCCCAAGCCAACTGATGCAAACATGCTGCAGTCAAAAGCTGCTGTCTCTGAGTTAAAGATCCCACAGAAACAAAGTATTTTGAGGCAGGGCTAGTTTGTTATCCATGGCTTCGGAATCAAACACAGGTGAAGCAAAAGGCTTTAAGCCCAGAAGGACCTTTAATGTTAGATAATGGCAAGAGTCCGGATAAAACTTCCCTGATTTTTCCTTTGAAGTGCAAATTCGGAGGTTGTCATTTGGGTGTGGCAGTTACCATGTCTGTTGTTCGCACCTGCCAAAGGGGCAGATGTGGCAGTGTTTGGGCAGTTCACATTTCCCAGGTGTATGAGAATGATGGATGAATGCAATTAGCTTTGGGGCACTCTCCTACTATTTAGTGGGGTCTTCACAGGAGCTATTAAGAGATATAGAGTATGGTGGCATAAGTACAGATGCACAGCTGTATGAATGTCTACTTGCCAAATTTACTCTTTTTTGTGATGTGTTGAATGATGAGGAGATGCTTCCTCAGAACACCTCTGCAAAACTGAATTATAGCCCACGGTTTTGTTAGATATGCTTTAGAGTTGAAAGCTCAGGGTATTTCCTGTAATATTTTCATATTTAAACAAACTTATAAATGTTCCCTGGAACCATAATTTTTCCTCTGATGGCAAAATGCAAAATTTTAAAAAATCTTAAAATGACCGGTTAATATAAGTTAGTGATTCCAGAGTTCTTTTCACCAGTGCTTCCTCCAGGACTGTTCAAATTCAGATAATAAGCACTTCATGAATGGATGTCCAATGTCTTTAAAGCAGCTCATTGTGATAGAAATTACTTACCCTCAAATCTTCAGATCCCACCATGACCTGAATACTGTGTATAGATAACACATATCTAACACATATCTAACACATAGATAACAGTGAAGACCACAATGAGTAGAGGTTTAATATTAATTATACTTTTTAGACAAAATTAAAATGGAAATTAGTACTTTCTTGTCATTTATTTCCCAACTTTCCCAACATTAGATCTAAGTATCTAATGTTCTTTGGCTTTTCTGATATACTTTCTTAAAAATTCAAAGTGATCCAAGCAAATAGTGCTGAAGAAAAATCCAAAGCCTGATTTCCTATGGATTTATGTCTACTGTGAATTAAGGAATGAGATCTGAGTGAAGCATTTGCTACCATATACAAGATTTTTAACTATGCTCTCATTTCTGGATTCTCTGACATTTGGTAAATCATGGAGTGACACTATAGACATTTTTTCTCCTTAGTCATTGTGCTTGGATATGTCATAAAAATCACCTTTCTTAAACTAGTGCTATTTTCTTGCATTGGAAGTTTTCAAAAAACACATACAGAGAGGAATGGACAGAACAAGGCTGCAATTGAATAAATTTCATTTACGAAACAAACTGTGAGGAAACACAAGGGCACCATGACCTTCACTCCTGCAGTAGAAATATAATTTTAACTCCTTTGTATGTAATGCTGAATTCTTGTGACAATATAGATTTCTTGGCCATGGACAATGGGTAAATTAGAGATTATTTCCAAAGTTAATCCCCTACTCTATCACTCATTTGAAGATAAAAAGCACTACTTAAGATTTTCAGGGAACCAGAAAATAAATCAGATATTCCTTGTGTTTCCCTGTCATACTCTTCCCTGTTTCTGGAAAGGAAGATGATGGTTTTCACAAGGACTAGGTGGCCATATTGTCTCAAATAACATATTCCCCTGAATATAATCAATGACAGTTTATCAGATTATTCACAGGAGCATGGTGTATTTTAAAGATGTATACACCTCAAGAGAACATTTCCCAGTGACTGATTTATGAGTATAGAGAATCTGTTCATTGGGTGAGCTTGAATACAGTGCAGTCAGTAGATGCCATTCTGGTACAGGAATGTGAGTCAGACAAACGTGATGGAGTGAGGACAAATCTAAGAGGGTAAGTGACAGAAAGAGTATATTTATTTTGAGTGTTACCTTTAATGTACCTCTGCACTTACATAGTTTGGAATTTTTTTTTTGCTAGGTAAAAAAAAGCTTCACTTCCTACAGTGAAGCTAACAAATTGTTTTAGAACTGTGGGATGCAGCATGCCCTCAATGGTGGGAACAAAGAATATGGCCACATAAACTTGTTTCCCCCTTCCTGTGCTGCATTCAGGCCTGTAACATATTTGCAGCACAGAAGCAGAATGACTTGTGGTTAGTAAGAGGCTGGGGAGATGGTTTGGTAGCTGAAGTACAAAGAATTCATGGCCCATTGCCTGATCCCCTCACCCACTAACAGATGGCAAGGGGAAGATTTATCTGCCTTAAAACGTAGAGAACAAGCTAACACACATAGGTTTTGTAAACCTCTGAAAATATTGTTCTCAATGTCATTCTTAACAGCCTTTCATGCTGCACATTGGTTAACAGAGATTTACATGCTTTGTATTACTCTTGAAAGTCACAAACCTATTGAAACACTTCAGATGGTTAATAATATGTGTGGTTGAATTTTACAACAGATTTATTGACAGCTATAATTAATTCTACAGCTTTTAGAACTAATTCCATAAAGAAAAATTAAGTCAAGGATTTACAGGGTGTCAACACAAATTTATTGAGAAAAATTCATAATAAACTTAAAGTGTTCAATAAGGGCTGCTTCTGAAATATCAGAAAAGAAACAAGCACCACAATATGCACTGCACTGAATAGGACATGCTATCTGCAGGAAGTTACTTTAGAAATTTTTATTTATGATATTCATTATGGAATTTCATTACTGTGAAGTATTTCAGTACTTCACAATAACCCTATAGGAATAAACAGCATTTTCTTACTTTGTTTCTAAGTTTAGAGTTTGGAGTGCAGCAAAATGAAGGCAGGCTTGTGACAAAAGCTTGTAAAAATCTTGTTCTTAACAATTTTCACTATGCTACTGCCAAATTCTGATCATGACCAAACTCCCTCATTATCAAAGGTTTTGATAGTAGTGGTCCTTGTACCTACAGATCTGTTCTGGAAATGAACAGAAATATTTTTTCAGCCACTGCAGTCATGAGTTTCTCTACACAAATCCTCCCAGGATTCACAGACAGCATAATTCTTTTATTTGGATGAAGAAACAATTAAAAACCCAAACAGATTAGGTTTACACAAGAATACAGCTGGAAGAGAAAGAGGTATTGTTATCTCAAGTTGTTTTCAAACTTTTGAGCATTCACCCAAAAATCTATGATCTAATTGCCTCCTCTGCCTGACAGATCTTAAATCCCTGTCTCCCACTTTCCTGTAGGATATCCAGCAATCAGACTTCTGAGTAGTCTAAGGTGAAGTGCTGTGTTTGTCTCTTTTGCAGAAGCTGTTTCATTTTGCATGACAAAAGCAGCGGCTCAATGGACTGTTCAGTGAGGATGGGAATGTCGCTCACTGCTCTAATGATGATATTCAGCTGGGAAGGGGGATGCTTGCAGCTAAGGAATCCACAAGTATTCCAGATTAAATAAGTATTGGAGAAAAGTGCACAACATGCGTTTCTCTCCCTTCTGCATAAATTTCCTTATCAACAGGCTGGAGGAAAACTCACTTCTACTTGCTCTCTTTAAAATACACAAGATGCGTATTTAATTATCATTTGCAAGCAAAGTAGTCTTGCAGAGGAGTCTTACTCCAGAGCACCAGGATGCCTCTGCTGCTCAGGGCACTCTTCTGAGGTGGGAAAGAGGTTCCATCTATGCAGAAAGAGTGATGGGTGTACAGAGGAACATTCGGCTGTGACATTAAGTATTTCTTATCTTAGCTATTTTAAACAAATTATCTATTAACATTTTGGGCTCAGTGAATTCTATTTTGGGCTGTCTTCTTCACAGTTTAGGGCTCAGACTTCATTCAGTAGTCAGGCAACTGAAAGTCAATGATTTGAGGCTTGTCTCATTGCCAGGAGATGCAGATAATGCAAAGAAACCGATCTTTGCAGTCTAAGAAATTACTGACAGGATCAAAACACACATAATGGGAGGAGCCTTAAGCTTGCAAATTAAAGCCTTAACAACCATGGCTGAGGATGTGTGAAAAATACTTAAATTCTCTTTATTGCATTTTTTAAAAGGTTTATGGTAAGACATACAAAACCTGTTTTCTCTCAGCTTGCCTTCTATTTAAGTAGCCAGAAGGAACACAGGGGGAAAGGCTTTTGCAAATGAAGATATGGCAGCTGAAGAGTCTGTAGCAATTAGTCAGTGGCAGATTACATCCTTTCTTTATTGCAGAACAATCTTCAATGAGATTAATGAGAGAAACAAAATTAGTTTAATAAAGAAATTCTTAAGGGATAAAATGTTCATGCTATGCATCTACTGCTACCATGTAGTCTTGTTTTAGCTGATTAGATTGTTTTATCAGAAGCCTGGGTAGAAATGTAGTGGAAGATGGAGCTCAGCATGATACTTCCAAATTAAAGCATATAATAGTAGTCTCAGGTCATGCTGTTTGGTGTCACCGATGTACATGCAGGAAGAGTTAATGGCACTGCATTTCAATAAGCTGTCAGATTTCTGTGCCATAGATGGATGTGCCATTTTAGTGGGAGGTTACTCGGATAATGCAGAATGATATAGAAAAGTCTCAAAACTTGGTCTCACCTTGTCTGAAAAAGGAAATAAGATTCAGGTGTGAAATTTATTTGAGGAGGATCACCTGTGGGTTTTTTCCTACATAGAACCTATCCCCTCTCATGGCTATGTGAAGAGTGTTATGCCGTCTCTTAAGTCACTTATAGATCCCCTCCTGTCTGAGCCTTATTCATTTTCCAGAATAAAGAAATACAGGTACACTGTATAATACATGATATTTAATACAAGTACACAGATTTTTTTTTTCACTATTTGAATACAAAGAATGAAGTGACACAAGTGTCATCTGGACAAGTTACTGAACAATTAGTTTTGAACCCCCTTAAGTGGTAGAATGTCTGGTTGGATGGTGGGGAAAGGGTTTATAATAACAGAGAAGAGCTAGAGTTGATTGTAGCAAGCATACCCCAACACTGTAAGTAAGAGACAAGACTGAGCTGATGAAAGAGTGGAATTGAAAGGTTCCATTCCAACAGTCTCCTGAAGAATGTGAAAGCAGCAACCAGTAAATCCCTTTTATTCTCTTGTCTTCTTTTTATACCAAGAGACGTGAACCACATGCATTTAAAACCACCAAAAAGGAATCATCAAATAATCTTTCTCAGACCTGTATGTTGACTTTTAATAAAGCCCAAAACACAGGGGAAATTACAAAGAATTGGAAAAAATCTTATGCCAATATTTTAAAAGGGCAAACGACCCATCAAATCTCAATCCTAGCCAAATAACAGAATGTTTGACATCATCATTAATAAATAATTTTACTCCCCTCTTTGTAATATCAACTTTATTTTATGAAAAATAAAAGTTTTAAAACTTGATATTTTTCCTAGATTATGGATTTAGTTGATAAATAACATAAGTAATATTTTTTTTAATAATTCTGTTGAGCATTTGCCCTAAAAGTATTTCACATTTTTATTAGGAAACAAGAATCACAGTTATTAACTTAGCCTGAAAACATTAAATGGATTCAAAGCTTTTAAAATGGGGTTGCAAAGAGAAAATGGTAATGTGTGATAGTGGTTTCCTACAAAGATTGATTTGAAATCTATATTATTTATCCCAAATCTATTTAATATTTTTGTTTAAAAATAAATGATGAAAAACAAAATTCTATATTCTATATTTTGCCAGTACACTTCTGTATAATTTTGACCTCTTGAGAATATCTGGTGGATATTTTTCCTGTGTGCTTAACCCAGAGTAAAGAAACCTCTGTAAAAGCCCTTGCATTTAAATGTTTTGGGGTGCTACAATGGGTCACACACACCTGTCCTTGAACATTATTGGTAAGTGTGAACAAGTTGGGTGTTCTCACAAGCAACAAAATAGTGCGGCACAAGCAAGACTGTGAGTGTTTTCTCGGAGAGCCTACAGCTGTTTCCCTTCTTTTTTGCATTCGTATCTGTTCAGAACAGCTTTTCTGCTAACTTGTTGAACAGTGATATGTGCATTTGAATGCAAAGCACGCTGTGGGGTCTTTGAGCTTCAGAAGAACTGCTACTTGATCTGTTCCCACAGGACTGTAGTGAAGTAGAAACCATCAAATCTTCCCTTGGGTGAAGTCTACAGTCTGCATGCTTCACATGCTTATTAACCCTGAACTTCTGTGTGGCCTGCAGTAATCTGCATAAGGATGATAAAGTCCTGGAGAAGACAAGCACCATCAACTCAGACACAAGCCTTAACAAGGAGTACCCAACAGAGCTGGAGTGCTTTACCCTGGAGAAAAGGAGGCTCAGGAAACACCTTAGCACAGTCTCAATCTGCCTGAAAGGAGGCTATAGCAAGGTGAGTGTTGGGTCTAGTTCTCCCAAGTAACAAGCAGTAGAACAAGAGGTTATGGCCTCTTGTCCATAACCATAAGTCAAGTCACGTGAAGTTTGAAATGGAAAAACTTCTTCATGGAAGAGATTGTCAGGAATTGTAACAGGTTGCCCAGAGAACTGGTTGAGTTGACATCATGATGGTATTTAAAAGATGTGCAGATGTAGTGTTTAGAGACACAGTTTAAAGGTTATCTTGGAAGTGCTTTGCTTAACAGTGGGATTCAATCTTAGAAGTCTTTTCCAATGAAGGCAATTCTATGATTCTTTGATGCTATTAACTTTGTGTCTCTGAAGAGGTAGATAATGTAGGGCCTACTGTTGTGTATCTGAGGTGGCAAACACTGTACAGTCACCCAGTACCCACAAATCCACTGTGATCCAGGAGGACCTGCATTAGCAATACACCATAAAGGCACAGTGGAGCAAGTTTCAGGTGCACAGACTTTGCTGATCAACTTGTCACTTCCAGTGGCCTGGGGAACATCAGCACTACCGACTGCCTTGAAAAGCCTAAGATACTGTATGTAACTAGAATACAAGTGTCCAAGTCTAGTCTGAGGAGTGAATTTCCCTGTCTCAAGACACTGTCCTGATGAAGATAACCAAAATTCAGGTTTGCATGTGGTTTCTGCACATCTGGGCATGAGGATGAGTAAGGTGGCATAGCAGGCTGAGGCTCTTGGAGGAAGACATTGAGCATGACCCTTCACAGTCAAGCTTTCCTTACACCCACAGTCTGTAAGCTCAGTGCAGAGCATGCATTTGCTTTGACCTCACATCTTCCTCCTTCAAAATAGCTACATTTTAACCAATAGCCTGGCTCTAAACCAGTGCTTCAGGAAAGAGAGAAGGAGTAGTTGATTTCTCAGGCAGCATGATTAATTTATCCCAGCAGTGGTGTACAAAATAAGGGCACTGTCACCTAGTTCATCTAGGTTTGCTTTACAGGACAGCAACAATATTCAAAGAGCAGAAACTGATGAAGATTTGTAGAGAGCATCCTGAGAGTGACCTGGGAGGAGAGCAGGCCCATGTAAGACACTACACTGCTCAGTTGCAAATTTGCATGGAGTAATTCCTGTGTATAATTTTGTCCTTACATTGGCTTTTAACAAAAGCTCATCTGATACACTCTCAAGATACCCCTAAGCCCTAACACTACTGACAAAAAGAAGTCACTTCTCTAAGAACTCAAGTACTGCTATGAAGGAAAGTATTGCTATTCCCTAATGACAGCAGGATGAAGGAATCAATGTAGCTGTGATAGCTGTAGTACCGCTGCCGTGGAAAACAGCGCTGAAATCAGGGAGAACAAGACTTCGGTCCTGACAGATAAAGAAAACACAAAACCTGTGGGGACCCTCTGTGTTTACTCTGTCTAGACAGTTTACATGCAGAGATTCTGGCATGAGCAACTTTCCATTGTTATGCAATATGGCCTGACCTGAAAAACCTTCACTTTACTCAGCAATTCATTTCAGGCTTGAATCAGTGAACCAAAGATGAAAGATCAGCAGTTTATTCAGTATAATTCAGCTTCATCAAGCACACCTAAAATATGAGAATGGATATTGCAAAGCTAACAGTTCAGAGTCAGAGTTGGAAGATCTTATTTACATTATCATCAGGAAGCTTCCTGCCTTTTCAAAAGTTTAGTAAACTTTGTAGCCTAAACGCACGTCTTTCATAGTGATAAGCTATATATTGGCAATGAGGTACATGAGTTTGAAGATGATATCCATTGTAAGCTAAAATTCTATTAATGCTAGCAAAATGCCAGTACTGAGACACTTCATTCAAAGCACCTTTGAAGTAGCTATACTTGTATCTTTATCCAGTGCCTGTTTTAAAGCTGAGGTCTCAGTACTTTACATCTTTCATGCAATATCATGCTTTTTTCATGTCACACATGAAGTTAATCATGGATTTGAAGCATGAATCCAGTCCACTGCATTATTTAGTTAAATCTCACAGCAAATGCTGCAAGCCTTGCTCTCTCCCTTCTCAGTACAGACTGTTGCACAAAGCCCAGCACATTCTCAGATTCAACCCTGAAGGAACTATGACAGTCTCCTGCTTAATGACAACTTATGTTTTAACTCTTTGTGCATGTCAAGTAAATGTCAGGCAAGCATATTTTTCTTTCACTTTCCAAGAATAGCTAGAGACCTGGACGTGAGCAAGTTACAAATACATAATATTTCACAGAACGTGTGTGTGTGTGTATATATCTTTCCTTCAAGGAGAACATAAAAATTTTGAACACTAAGTTCCTCATTCATTCATATGAAAGAAGTGGGAACATCCTTTTTTTTGAATTGTTTCCTCTTCAAAAGGCTTTTTTCTAGAAGTTCTCAAATGCAGAAGCCACAGCTGTTTCTCCAGTTTAGGGTTGCTCCTTTACCCTATTCTACAGTTCCAAGTCATATCCCATCTATGGTTCTCTAAGGCAGCATCCTTCAATGACATTCTAGATCTTGGAAAAGATGAGACATGCCCTTGGGAAAAAGCCCCTTGCTCCCAGTTGTCTCCCTGGAGTCAGAACAGGCAGTAGCACCAAGAGTTCTGAATCTGAGAAATTTAGTATTAATTGGTTCACCTGGTGATATTAAATACTTGGACAATTTATGGTAGCTCTGGCAGTCAGAATATGAGGTATACATTTTTGAATAGTTTGTAACTAGGACAGGTGTGGGCTGCTTTTCAAAATTCTGTTTCTAATGCAAAGGTTTCTAAGACAAATTTCAGATTCATTTGTAAGTTCTAGATACAGATTTCTTCAGGTGTGAAAATATATACTTTTGTCTTGGCTTGTTGTCAAGAGCATATATATTATCTTACCTAATTTGAAAAGAAAGCAACATCCATCTAAATCTTACTATATTGTGCCAGACCAAAATTAAAATTTGGCAAATGGTACAAACTGAAAACATGGTACCCAGTTGCTAGCAACATACCGTGAACAGATAGTCATACAGTATGACTTTTAATTATTGAAGGCACCACTTTAAAGGATTAAAATTTCATATATTATCATAGAATCATAGCTCTAGTGGCCCCTTAAATGAGTAACAAATTTTACTCTTGTAAGACTGATTTCATACTGTCTTGATCAGTGGAAGCAGCATGTAAAGTTACTTTACATAGATATTATATTAGTGAATAATTCAGACTGGTAATTACTAAACACCAATACTTTCCAGTAACTTTCCATTTTATATATGCACACAGCTCTAAGTCTTCAGTAACAGGAACTATTTGACACAAGTCAAGAGAAAATATATTTAATCCTCCTTTACACAAATTTCAAACAAGCATTATATTCTTGTCTTAACCTTAATAGCAGTATATAGGGAGGAGAATGTTCTGGTAACACTAAGGATTCATTTTTTCTTTACTCTTGTAAGAGGTAACCACTTAGAAGGAAAGGTACAATTGCACCATTCCCATACAATGCACATGAGATCAGGTCTCATTCATTCAGACTCACATTCCTCCAAGTAAAAAGATGCAGCTTGAAGGTAGAAATATTACCCCCAACATAGAATAATCCCTGCCAGCTCTGTAGGGTTCAAACACAGGAAGATAAAATCATATTGCTGAGAACCCCTAGAGATTTTAAGTTATAGAAATGTTTCTTGCAAGACTGCTTTTCTCTCAGGTTTTATTTCATCACTGGCAATGAAAAAGAATCAACCAACTTTTCCTTCTTCCCTCTCATCCTCAGTCCTGTGTGTAGGAAGGCACTTTGGACCAATTTCCCCTAATTTAACCCTTCATCTTGTGCCTTACTACAAGGTCATTCTACTGGGAGACTATTTTCGAAGACTTTCAACTCCCTGTAAATCTTGAGGTACACTAGCAGAATTACACACCTTTTACTTGCCTTCCCATGGTTAATGTATTTCATGTTGAATTTCAAATATGTTTTAGAACATGCAACATCCTGCCAGACATGGGAAGAACACAAGAATAATTTGTCCAGAACAGTTTGTGTAGTGGCTCCCTCTATCAGGTCATGAGACATTGCAAGTCACTGCAGGTCACTGTTAAACATCCTGTAACAGAAATGCCCAAAATTGCATAGTTTTCCTGTAATGTACGTTAATGTTGCATTATAATTCACTATGTGCCATAGCTCTTTGGTTGTTCTATGACTCAGAGACCTTGTCTCATTATTAATCATTTCTAAACCAAAAAATAAAGATTAATGTGTGTACTTTCTTTAGCCACAAATACCAGTGTAGATAAAACACAGTCTTTGCTCTAGCAGTGTTTTGCACTCTCTATACAAGCATATAAATGACTAGCCTATTTTCTACCTTGTAAAAATGAGGTTCATAAGCAGTAATTGCTCTACTCTGTATTCCTTGCACGAGCTGCTAAATATAATAATTTCTAGTAAGGTACTCTTGCATTCTAAAGATAACTTAAATGCATCCTGCTGTCATAAATAATATATTGGTGACTCACTGATGTATCATAAGATACAGTTAAGTAAGAACCATCTGGAAAACAAATCAATATTAGCTATAGGACTGTTTTAACATCTGTTGGTTCCTCTAAAATGAGATTGTGGAGACTTGTTAAACAATTAGTTTCCAACTTCTGCTTACACTTACAATCACATCTACCACATGTTTTTTCCTTCATAAAATTGAGTTAGTTTCAATCTAAGCACAGTATTGTGGTTCTGAAAGCACTGCAAATGCCAGCCATAGGAAGTCGTTGTCATCGAGTGCATCTAAATGGAGATATTGGTGTAACAAATAGTCTTTGGTGTGAGAGAAAGATTGAGCTTTGCATATACTGAAAAGCAGCTGAAAGCAGTGTAAAAATCCCACATAAATCAAAATAGAAAATATTAGAGAAGGAGTAAGTGAAGAAACTAGAAGTCACAATGATTAGGTAAGGCCAGCATTGCTTTAAGAAGCTTTTAAATAACTTTTCCTCTGGCATGGATTTTTTAATTTGATTATTGAAATCCATGTGCGTAGTCATTACCAAGTGCATTAAAATGATGTAAAGACCAGAAAACCTATAACTTCAAGGAGCAATATGAAAAAGGAAGGCTTGTAAAGTGAATTTACACTGTTTTCCCTGTGGGTTTTCCAGTTTTAGCACATATCCCCTTCCCCCATTTTCAGGTTGATCGTGCAGCTGAAACAGCATCATCAGTTTCCCACCAAAAAGTTCGGGTTCTTTCCTCTCAGCTCTGTATCCACTGAACACACTTTTGTTTTTGCACTCCTAAAGTCCATGGTAGGCAGGCAAGGACAGCCACTCCTTGTTGGTGTTCTCTGCTTCTGAAAGATAAGAGGGAGATTGCACAGAGTCTGGGATTTCCACAGGGACCAGTTGATTCTGCCTGGAGACTGTCTTCCCTTCTTTCCCATTAACTCACCCAATATCTTAGAATTAATGCATCCCAGAATGAGGATCTGTTGCCATTATATTGCAAGAGTTCCATACCTCCTTGATGTTTCTCACAGGCATCTCCTCTAGGCACTGACTCTTCCTTCTTCTCATAGTAGCCAACTGACTCCAATTCCCCTCAAATAACCAATCCACTCTATTATAACACTCTTCTTCTTATAGGCTACAGCTGTGGCCTGTTAAAGTCAGGCCTGCTCCTAATCCTTAATAATTAGCCCCAGCTGCAACTCCTTAGGGGTAAGATTACTTTCTATACTACCTTTATTTTCTTATTTTCTATCCCCCTACAAGGATCAGTTTACAGGTATTTTCAAGTTCCTTCACTAAACATACGCATGAGAGGGGAAAAAAAAAATTATTCCATTAAGCCCCTGGTGTGAAAATTTGAATTTAGATCAGTCTAGTACAGGTGAAAACATTTGAACATATGTGTTATTGGACACACTGGGTTCTGTCCTAGTATCTTTTTCTAGTTATAAAAAAGCTTATTGATGTATACTGTCTACATGTGAGGTTAAAAAAAAAGTGGGCACAGTCCTGAAGTACACACTTCAGAAATTACCCCCAACACCCCTCTTTTTTCATCTATCATTAACCCTAACAATAGCTCAACACTAGCAACAATCCAGTCATATCAACATTGTAAGTACTCAAGTTATTCCTTACAGTCTGTTCAGGAGCACATAAAGATAGAAGGAGCATGGCTAACAAGACAGTAGTTCCTTAACTGGTTCAAAAAGAATTCAGCATTCAATTCTTAGAAGACAGAGGCACAACCTCCTTCCTGCTGCTGCAATTTTATTGGTTTGATCCATAATCTTAATTTTCTCCTAAACTCTGACTTTTCTACACTCTTAAAAATTGCAGAGGTATCTCCTTAAAGATCCTCTTCTCTCAATACATATAATCCTAACATTATCCCTAAATTTAACCCTAATCTGAGTGCAGAAGGTCACCTGTGGAGTGTCTCCTTTGCCATGCTCCTGATGTGCTCCCCATGGGGATCCCCATGACGCTGAGAAAGCTGCACAACCAAAAGCAAGGCCGAGCCCACCAGTGTGGGATCTCAGCACCTCAGGACTGAGGTGCCGAGCCACCGAGACCACCCTTGGGGGGCTCGGGAGTCCTGGAATGTTGCCAGAAGTGTCTGGTGGCTGGACTTTGATCCTACACAGGAGACGACACCTGTATGAGGACAGGAGGACTTCACCGGGGTGAATGGTGAAGGGATTAGTTAATTAGAGGGTGAGACACAGAGTTTAGGATTTATGTACAGGGGGGTTTAGAGAAATAAGATGGAGGAATTGGGGCATGTCCTGTCCTTCTTCTTCTTCTTCTTCTCCTCCATCTTCTTTGGTGATGGTGGCGCTTTGGGATTGGTCATTACTGAAAGTGCACCGGACAATAAAAATAAAAAGGATTGGGGAAAAATGATAAATATTGTACACGTAACCATGGGTATAAAGATAGGTGACTGTCCGGAGGGCTACACAGTGTGCTCATGGCTGGCTGCTGAGCAGACCTCTGTCGGGCCGAAAGAAAATCTTTTAGATAAACATTTAATAAACATAAAAACCGAAAGAAGAACTGAAGCCTCTTCTCGTCCTTTGATACGCGGGCTGCCCCAAGGCCACTCCGGGCCTTTCCAGGCCCTTCAAACAGCCGAAAACCGGACACACCAGTGCTCATCGCACAAAGGTTTCTGCCCTGCTCTGCTCCACACACCCTCCCAGTGTCAGAAATCCACCTGGGTTGCAGGTCCTCTTCCTCCTCCCCTGCCTGCAGATCAGTTTTGTGCTGACCTAGATCTCACAAGCTCTTCCTGCTGCTGACAGAGTCTGCCTGAGGAGCAGAGCTCTGCCAGGCACTGCTGTGTCCCAGAGCAGCCGCTGTGCATGGCGGCAGCTGCCCACACACCTCCTTGCCTCCCCACCAGCCAGGAGACACAGCCCAAGCAGCTTTGCAGCTTCTCATAGGGCATAATGCAGCCTGCAGCCAACTTACAGGGGCTCCAAGATATTGTTAGAGAAACAGGGGTAGCTTTTCCCTACATGCAAAATGCTGTGTGTGCTGTGCTGTGTGAGGAGGGCCTGAGGCCTCCGCCCTGCAGTGTCCTCGTGCTGCCCCTGCCCAGCAGCAGCAGTGGCAGGCAGGCTTGGCCCAGGGGCAGGACACTGCAGCATCCATGGAATCACAAGTGCACCCTGCCTGCTGGGAGGCAGATGTCAGCCTGACAGCAAGTGCACGCGGGCAGGGCAGCTGCCAGTCCATCAGAGCACAGTGCTGACAATGCCAAGGTCGTGGGTTGGGTCCTTGCACAAGCCATCCACTTAAGAGCTGGACTCGATGGTTCTTGTGACCCCTTCCAACTCAGAATAATCTGTGACTGCATTTCAGAGGAAGTTTGGGCAACCCTTGATGTTCAAAAGCTTTTCTCACCTGCAGCTTCCAGCATATCCTCTCCTTGTCAGAACTTCCATCCCTGTAACTTGATTATCTTACACACACACTGGTTGTCAGATGCAATGTCCATTGCTTTGGGAGGATTCAACATGTTTAGTGCTCATTCTTTGTAGAGGAGGTTTCTCTAGAAAGGAGACTTCCTCTGCACAGCTGGCCAGTAGATGGGGGCCGGCACATACCCCACACACCACCACAGATGGTGAGACAGGTCAGGCCAGTCAGGGGTGCTCTGATGGTTCTTCCAGGGGCAGGAAAGAGTGAAGAGCATTTTTAAAAAGGATTTAGATGTTACACTTCAGCGCAAATCCTAAAATTCCTCCTATAACGTGATATTAGGGATCTGCATTTAAAGCCCGCTAATATTATTTAGAATCCACCATTAGAACCTTGCTGGTTTCTCATATCCCACCATCTCCTGGCCCTCCTGAGTCACGATGAAACCAGACAGCTGGCAGAGCTAGACTAGAGGCCTGAAGAAGGGGACTGTGAAATACAGGAGGTGCTGTGAAGATCCTCTTTGTCCATGGTGCCAAAGAAAAGCCCTGTAGAATAACTCCGCCTGATTTCAAGAGCTGTTGCTTCTGAACAGCAGAAAACGTCACCAGAGTAGGATATACTGCAGCTCTGCAAATGGAGAAGATGTTACATAAAGAGTGAGGGCCATTATGCCTCAGCTGTGGCTGTGAGAGGAGGAGGCAAAGATCCTTGCCAGATCCTGGTGATTAGGAAGGGGACAAAGCAGATGTCCTCAGTGTGAATCCAGTGACAAGTCTTCCTTGCTCTTCCCTCCTCCCTACATGGTCCTCCCTCACAGCTGCCCAGCCTGCCAGCCTTGACCACAGGGGGAGTTTTGCACTGCCCAGGACACATGGAGAGAAAAGTGAAACCTTGGGGCTGGAAAGGCCAAGACAGGGGCAGAGCGCAGCCAGGGTTGGACCTGTAAGTACAGTCCTGATTTTGAGGGTTGGTGTGGGAAGATGTACATACCTATGAAAATGCCTGGTATCCAGATAAGAATGATTCCCACAGGTTTTTCTCTTTCTGTGTGCTTATGCATTGTTCTAAATTGGCCATGAGGGCATGGTTACCTACTCCAAAAGGCCAGTGTGGGCTGAGGCATGCAGGACATCTGAGTAATTGCAATGTGTGCATATGAAAACATGCCACAATTTTTTCCTGCTGATCAGGTTCATATACAACTGTTTACGAGGTAATTTGGTTTCTTAGCAATGTTGTTTCTACTCCTCAACTACAAATGTTGGGCCAGAACCCTGCAGTGACCCTGAGGAAAGGGGCGCATCTGAAAACCAAACACCCAGTGTTTGACTTTAGCAAGAGCTATGGCCCAGTCATCTGGACTTCTCTCATTTCACCTGTGCACAGAAAGGCACCTAATTGTAAAATGAAAGCAGTGTAAATCTCAGGGAATGTGATCGCTGTGGACAAAAAATACCCCATTGTAAAAAAAATCTTATGGCAGACCACACAATCTCTGATCTGACAGTCTAAAAATTGTTTTAAGAAATGGCTTCTCACTGCTGTAGTAAGTGACCAGTAGTGTCAGACCGACTCCATCAACTTTGTATGCAAATCTGCTCAAGTACTGAAAGACTTTCTGCTAACTGAAGTCTTAATTTAAAAGAACAATTGTTCCTAGAACAATATTCCTGTGAAACTTTCAGTGAAGGAAATCTTCTTTCCCTGTCTTAATTTCATAATTGACTGTTTCGAATGAAACTTTCCAAGTGTCATCTTGAAGTAGCACCTGGTAGGCAACCATGAGAATGAGAGTCTGTCGGATCTCAAGATCTCAGTCCTGAGATCTGAGCCTCCGAGACCAGCTTGGGGGTCTCGGGAGTCCTGGAATGTTGCCAGAAGTGTCTGGTAGCTGGACTTTAACCCTACACAGGAGACGACAAGGATGAGGGCTTCACCGGGTGAGTGGTGAAGGGATTAGTTAATTAGAGGGTGAGACACAAGGTTTAGGATTTATGTACAGGGGGGTTTAGAGGAGCAAGATGGAGGAATTGGGGTGTGTCCTGCCCTCCTCCTTCTTCCTCCTCTCCTCCATCTTCTTTGGCCACGGTGGCACCTTTCTATTGGTTATTACTAAGAGTACACCGAGTTATAACAATAGATGGTATTGGGGAAAAATGATAAATATTGTATACGTAGCAAAGGGTATAAAGATACGTGGCTGCCCGGAGGGCAACAGAGTGTGCCCATGGCTGACTGCTGAGCGGATCTTTGTTAGGCTGAAAGAACATCTTTTAGATAAACAATTAATAAACATAAAACCAGAAAGAAGAACTGAAGCCTCTTCTTGTCCTTCGATACGCGGGCTGCGTCAAGGCCACCTCCGGGCCACCTCCGGGCCACCTCCGGGCCTCCCAGGCCCCTCAAACAGCCGAGATAAACAGGACACTTGGCGTCCCTGGACGGACAAGAAACCACCACAACCTTTCGGGGAGATAAACCGGACATTTGGCTTCCACTGGGTGAGCTCTGACCACCACAACCTTTCGGGGGGGGCACCACCACCACCTTCAAAGCCCTGAAGAAAAAGAGAGAGAAGAAGAAAACAAAAAGCTAACAGAGACTGCAAAAAAAAAAAAAAAAAACAAAAAAAAAAAAACAGCAGTCACTGAGAATTCCACCTCTCAGTTTCTGCCGAAGAGAATTCGTAGCAGAACAGCCCGGACTGGAACCAGAAGGCGCCCTGGGTCCACTTCTCGTAATCTGCTGGACAGACCGAGACGTCCAGACTGCTCTGAACGACAGATTTGGTAAGAAAGCCTGAAAAATAAGAACATGGGAGGCACACCTTCCCAGGAACAACGGGAAATTTTGTCCACCTTATAAGGTGTGACACAAACATACAAAAATTAATTAGCTCTGGCCTTAAAAGGCCGAGAGGAAAACCCCCGAGACGCACCAGATGTCCGGGGGGGGGCCCTCGGAAGAGGGGGGAGCAGGACTCCGGAAAAAATTAGCTCTGGCCTTAAAAGGCCAGGAAGAAATAACCCCGAGACGCAGCAGACGTCCGGGGGGGGACTCTCTGAAAGAGAGGGGGGAGCAAGGCTCCAGGAAAGAAAAAATTAGCTCTGGCCTTAAAAGGCCGAGTGGAAAATGCTCTTGGAAAAAAAAGAGCAAGAAATATTATTAAAACACCCGGTCCCAAAACCCAGAAACCCTGGGAAACTCCCAAAAAGCGTCCTGAAAGCCCAGAGAGCATGGAGGGCCAGGAGCAGGGGGGGGAAGAAAAAGGGATCAGGGGAGGCGCTTTCTCGCGGCGGCGGAGCAGGCGGGGAGCGCGGCTGAAGAAAAAACAAAAGACGCGTGTTCAGATACGGCTTTGCTAAGCTCAGGGCCGGGGGGTGCAGCGGCCCCGGGGGCCGGCAAGGTAGCAGAAACGCGCGCGGCGGGCAAAACTCGCAAGAACCCGGGAGGGCAGAATCACAAACCAACGCCAGGGCGTCTGACCCATGCAGCGAAATTAGGGAAATTGCGCAATCCCAGAAAGGCTGCCGAGACGCAAGAGGCGCGCGGTTGTGACGCAAAAAACCCGGAGCGAGTCGCGGCGGGCGCGGGTGCCGGCGGGGACGGCCGCACACACCGACATAGGGCCACACACACACACAGCGTCGGAGGAGGAGGAGACAGTCAGGGGCAGACCGAGGGGGGAAAATTCAGAGGCGGAATAAAAAGGGAGAGGAAAAAAATTACCTCGGGAGAGACAGAGGGCGGCTCGGAAAGCACGCATGCGCAGAGTAAAGAGCGCGGGCGGGGGCGGGCCAGACCCACGGTGACGTCTCAGGCGAGGAGGGGCCCTCTCCAGACTTGGTGCCTTTGGTAAAAACCCTCGGGGTCCCAAGCCTCTCCCCTCCCGGGGAGGCTTGTGTGTGTTCTAACCCTATTGTCAGTTGAATCAAAAACTAGGTAACCCCTGAGTGAGCTTGCAAACAACAACAATCGCGGAACAAAGAGGCAGTTGTATTCATGCAGTCGTCCCAGCCACGGAGGCCGGTGACAGCGCCACTCGTGGGGGAATGACCGAAGTGCACGACATGCCTTTTCCTCAACAAGATATAAGAAGAAACGAATACTCAGACAAAAGTCGAGACTCAGACTGCAAAGGACAACTCAGAAGAGAAACAAGAGGAACGGAAAGACTCTGGGGGGGTTTTCTCTTTGGGGTCTTGAATATTTCTGTATAAGAACGAAAGACTGGGAAGTTTTCTCCTTAAAGTCTTGAATTGCAATAGGCAATGGGATAAATTTACCTATTACAGGGGAAACTGACAAAGGATCATATATTGATCAGCTGGTAGATTTTTTTGACATTTCTCCCATTTGGAGAGGAATTTTAAAGGCAGATTTCTTTGACATTTCTCCCATTTGGAGAAGAATTTTAAGGGTAGGATTTTATGTTTTAATAGTTTAGGATTTTATATTGTAATAGCTTTTCTAGTCCTCATCCATGTCGTCCCAGATGCCATGAATCGGATTGTAAAAGAGGTTTTCTTGGGGCAAACAGAAGGGGGAGATGTCGGATCTCAAGATCTCAGTCCTGAGATCTGAGCCTCCGAGACCAGCTTGGGGGTCTCGGGAGTCCTGGAATGTTGCCAGAAGTGTCTGGTAGCTGGACTTTAACCCTACACAGGAGACGACAAGGATGAGGGCTTCACCGGGTGAGTGGTGAAGGGATTAGTTAATTAGAGGGTGAGACACAAGGTTTAGGATTTATGTACAGGGGGGTTTAGAGGAGCAAGATGGAGGAATTGGGGTGTGTCCTGCCCTCCTCCTTCTTCCTCCTCTCCTCCATCTTCTTTGGCCACGGTGGCACCTTTCTATTGGTTATTACTAAGAGTACACCGAGTTATAACAATAGATGGTATTGGGGAAAAATGATAAATATTGTATACGTAGCAAAGGGTATAAAGATACGTGGCTGCCCGGAGGGCAACAGAGTGTGCCCATGGTTGACTGCTGAGCGGATCTTTGTTAGGCTGAAAGAACATCTTTTAGATAAACAATTAATAAACATAAAACCAGAAAGAAGAACTGAAGCCTCTTCTTGTCCTTTGATACGCGGGCTGCGTCAAGGCCACCTCCGGGCCACCTCCGGGCCTCCCAGGCCCCTCAAACAGCCGAGATAAACCGGCAAGAGTCTAACACAGTTATAAGTAATTGGAAGCAGAGTCTTATAATGCAAAGTGCCAGGCAAGCTTAATAACAGCCTGTGTTCCTAACCCTCTATGAGAGAATGGAATATTTTTATTCACAATATTGGTTTTGCTGAAGTTGTGTAGGTGGCAGATTTTAGCATGTGCAGAATAAATATTTCCTGAGAAATATCACTGAAAAAGAAATTAATTTGAATTATTAATTAAGGTGTTAGGCTAGCCAAATTAAGTACAGATAATGTTCATATTAATTATTCTGGCATTTCACTGATCTCTTTTATACCTAGCTTTTTAATAGCACTGCAGATCTACCTCATCCTCTTCCTATCCTGATCTGACAGGAGAAATGGCATGCAAAAATGTGGCTTTTTGAAAGGCACCTTTCTGCCCTTCTGTAAATGTCAATAAATTTCCATGTAATGTATGAATTAGTTTTCACTTCAATTTAGTAGGGGGTTAAGGGGAGGATTTTACCTCTTCTGAAGTATTTAATAGAACCAATAGCAATATATATTTTTCAAGGGGATCTTTCTATGCTTATCCAGATTCTTTTGATACTAGTTGGAAACTAGTAACTGCTTTCAACAGGTTTGGAGTCAGTCCCTAAACTGTTATTGCAATTTATGAAAGTCTGAATTCCATGAATAATTGAGTCATTCTTCAGAAGCAATTGTAAATATTTTTAGACCAGCTTCTGAGAAGAAACTACACACACACACACATACACTAACAAAACCCAGTTAAAACTGTGGCAATGGTAATGCTCTGCTTTAATTCAGACACATGGCAAAATCTGCAGAGAAACCATGCTGCAAACCTGCTTTGCACTCATTTCTACATTTATCACTGACATAAGCTCACTACCTCTTTTCTTTTTTCTAAATAAAAAGTGCACAGATGATGTCTTACATTTATTGTGAGATTGGCTGCTTACCTGATAGCACAGGATTCCTCCTGCTATATTCACACTATCTTTACATGGAAATAAAAGCTTGTAGATGACCAATTTACCTTCATTATGGGCTGTCTAATCCAGCACAATTCAATACACCAGTTTACATTAACAGGTCTTGTTGGCCATATTTTCTCTTCATAATTTCATAGTCTTTTTAAACACCTTCCTATCTTGACTCTTATGTCACAACTCCAAATGTTTTCTTGCTGTGTAGGCAGCAGACCTATATTTGGCAAAAAAGAGTTGTGAATCCTGGATCCAAAACAGGATACAGAAAGGTCCATAAAAACATAGCTGACAGATCTGAAGCAAGTCTGCATTTTGAGGGAGAGGATGAATAGTTTTCAGCAGGAAGACAAAGTTCTGAAATCTGTTTTCAGTTGAGTACCTGCAAAGCAAGATGGCTAAAAATCTGTAATCATCATGCTTAATTAATGCCATGGATTAACCTCATAGATGAAGAAGCTGAATATGTACTTTTTATGAAGACTGAGAGAACTTTGTTATGGGGTTTTGGGGTGGCCCCACAGAGTGGCACTGTGCTCTTGCTGCTGCTGAGCCCTCTTTGCCTAGATGCTGCAGGTGGGTGACCAAGAGAGGAAGGTTTTCCAAAGGGAAGAGCCAGAGCAGCAGTACCAGGTTCAGAGAGCAGCAGGCTGAAGAGGCACAAGGCACCTCTGTAATCAGCAGCCTACAGGGTCAGGGCACCATTGGCACTTTGGTAGGGTTTGTGGAGTGCAAGAAGAAAGCATTGCAGCATCCTTCTGTGGAGGAGAGGTAAAGCTGTGGGAGATCTCAATCACATCTGGGGGAACAGAATGGGAAAATGCATGGGGCAGGATATGGATGACAATTCTGGAGGAGGAAGTCTTGACAGGATGCAGAGAGAGGGGGTCAGGGAAAGTAAGTATTGACATATTTGCTGACAGGATCATATGCTGAGAATGGGAAGGACAGTTTGTCCTACACTGTGGATATGTTTAAAAGAATTAATCAAAGATTGGGAACTGGCACTCTATCTGTCCCTAACAACACACTCTTCAGAATGCAACTAGAGCTCTAAGATGGAGCATGTAGATTTAGAAGCCTAAGTTCAGGTCACTTCAGAAATCATTTTTTCAGCTTCTGCTCCTTTGAAGTAACTTTTCCATTCTGTTCAAGGGTATACAATGAGGAATATGTTCAAGAGCTAAAATACCAGCAGAAACTGTACATGTATTTGCGTCCTGTTCTCTACCTCAACACAGAGCAATGTTCTGCTCTTGCACTGTCCTTGGGGAAAATGGCTGTAGTGCAGAAAGAGTTTCTTGTTGAGTAACCACATGGTGACATTGCAGTGATGAGGAATTAATTAGTCTATGCACTGCTGACCTGCCTGGTATTTTAATTACAATTTTTCATCTAATCATGGTATATGAAAGGAAAGCAACTTACATTTACATTTATAATTCTTCTAAATGTGGGTGCTACACCAGTCAGTCATGCTGAGGGATTGACAGCAACTACCTTCATGTGAAAATTTGGTGTAGTGAGTGTTGTCATCTTTGTTCCCTTTTTGAGTTGCTAGGCATTATCCTGTGAACTTCTTCATTTCTCCTATGGCTTGTTCAGGGCTAACACCAGTATGCCAATTATATGACAACAAAATCCCCAAACCTTCAGTTCATGCAATAGCAGCCCTTTTGTGGAAGTGCAACAATGTGTAATGGGACATACAGGAGGTCACTGGGGAGCAGTGAGGGGGAAGAGGAGAGACTGCCATGAAAAGATGTACAGAATTTATAGTGATTCTCACAGCTCTGCATAAGACTTATTTTAAAAACAAGATTTTTTTAAAAAACCAATAGGTTCATACAGGATGTTCCCTAACTCCTTTCTGCAGAGTTGCTTGGACACAAAGCGAAAAGCAGCCAAATGTTGTTGTCCATAGTGGGGAACCTGGGAGATGGTGGATTTGCTAATGATGGATCTTCCCCAGTGCTTCTTATTGTTAAGGCCATGCCCCTTTAAGTCATTAGATATATGTTGAATTTTCAAGTTGGCAGAACTCATATACAGTACCCTCATATCATAGCACAACAATTTCTTTCACACAGTTTGTGGGGGCTGAAAAAGGGAGTAGTATTTGTGACAAGATGGCAACGATAAGGCAGATGTGTCCTTGTACACAGTAGTAAGATTTTATTTCTCACCCAACAGGAATTCAACACAGCAGTGAACAAGAAGAGAGGCTGCCAGTACTCCTCTTGGCACTGTTTTAATCCTCCACATGGCCTTTCATGTAGACTCTTCTGGTGCTCCCCATGATCTCAGTTATTCCTGCAAGACCTGTAAAAATTTTACAAAAAAGAAAATTCCTTTTCTAAAAGCTTAGAAAAAGCTATTTAAAATGAGAATTAATGCAAATTAAAATGAATGTACTTGCTAAAAAATATATTTTATATATAGTATCTCAAAATATCTTGTTTTTAAATTAAAAAAAAAAAAACAATATAACAAACCAGCAACAAAAGCCTCCTCTCATACTAAAGATTTTATTAGACTACTTTTGTAATAATTCTTTTCCTCTTTTTGATAGTCTGGAACTATCTCATCACAGCTTTAATTAGGATAACCTTTTATCTGTTTATGTTCTACAGTGACATTTTAAGATTGGCCTTCACTGAGAGCTTTGGGTGATGTGTACACTGAGGCTTTGGAAACTTCTTCTGGACAAGCTGCCAGCAAACAATTACCCATCTAAATGTCAATAAGCCAGACATCAATTGTCAGTTTGCATCATTTCTAAAAGCCTGCTTTCTCTGTAGATTACATCAAAAGCGGAATGCACTCTTTAAAAAATAGAACTTGATTTTGATCATGTATTAAGCATTTTTATGCCTAGGGACTTGGGTAAATAGTATAATACTTCAGAGCATTTAACTTACTCTTGTGCTGTTCCAAAACCAAAATATTTACAGATAAATTTTTAGAATATTGAGCAGACGCCCTAAAGTGGTTTTTTTTTAATATAAAGTTGCATCAAAAAAGGATGTTTACTGGGAGGAAAAATACTCAATGGCAGTTTAAAGAAGTATCAGTACTAACATTTGTGTGTGTTATGGGAGCATGGATTGAAAAGTAATTGTGGCTGATGTTGAGTGCATCTCATTATGAGATCATGTGTTTTACAGATCAAAAATACTACCGTTGAAGAAAACACTATTTACTTTCACTGTCATGTAGCCATTTTTTTCCCATCTCATATTGGTGAGTTAACTTCTGTATCAGAACAAGAAAATCACTAATTATTACCAGCAAGGTAAGCTAATTTTATTAGCAGTAAGCTAATTTTAATTCTCTTGATGTTACACTGTTTCTCTCTTTTGGCACATCCAGATTTTTCTGGATTGGTAGGAGATGTACATTCCTTTCAGTAGGTTCCATGGCTAGGACAGCTTCTAACATAATCTTCCTCTTCATTGTAGTGATATACTTGAACAAGAAATTACAAAGTATTTCCATTTATAAAAATATGAAAATGAATGCTGTACTTGATAAATATATGTATTAATGAAAAATACTTTAAAATGTGAAGAAAATAGTCCACATAATGATTCTACCCTCCTTTCTTCCTACCTTTCCTGACTAAAGGACATGTATTTTTCAATTATTGACCATCCAAAACAATTTAAAACCTCCTACAGGGCCATAATCATGGAACCACAGAATGGTTTGAGTTGGAAGGGACCATTAGAGATCATGTATTCACAGCCCCCCTGCAGTGGGCAAGGACACCTTCCACTAGACCAGGTGGCACAAAGCCCCATCCAACACGATCTTGAACAACATCCTGGGATGGAACATTCACAATGAAGATATCAGACCCACTTCTCTGGATACTGACTGTAAAATCTCAGTTACCTGCTTAACCAGCTACAACACACATTTAAAAAAAGCTCCACTTGCTTTTGATGCTGCTACCCTTGCAGAAGCTCCATTGTCTGTGCTTAGACTCTGGGCTTGGCTTTGTCCTGTTAGCGTTTGATGGAAAAAGCAAAGCACAGTATGATAATCCTGTCGTTAGATCCTCCACCTACTTACACCTCTATGATGAACCGCTCCCTTTCCCATTCCCTCTTCGTCTCCTCCATGTGCTTTAATTGATATTCATTTCAGAGCTAAGAAAAGATTTGCCCCAGAGATAGATAAAGCATTTATGATTTATTTCAAAGATTTATACTTGAATCTATAAATCAATGACATAAGTCCCTCATATATCACCTCTTGATCACGGCACTTTACTTTGGCATGTGTTTGACAGACAAATTGATCAACTCTTCTATCCCAACCAAACCTCTAATATCCCTTCTTAAGTTCTCTTTTACTTTGGCCTTTATCACAACGGTAGAGTTGCAGGGAGACACGTTATGCTACCTCTACCTGGTAATAAAATAAGTAATGGGAGATGGAAAGATCCCTTTGATCTTGACTCCATCTGCAGAGCTTGGAAGTCATTCAGTGGTTAATTAGAGACATGCTATTGATGTAAAGTTACTAACTTGACTTATTACCAAAGTTCTCCCTGTCTACAGAGTTTTACCAAGTGTAATGATATACTTTACCAGTGAGATGTACTGACATAACTCTCAACACTACATATCATCAGAAATACTGTTAATATAATTGTTACCACTAAGAGCCAATCAATGGATGAGCTCAAGATCTTCCTCTTAGTAAGCAAAAAAATACATACTACAATATATTTGTTTTACTGTTGGTTGCTTTCCTAATACACACTTTTTCTCTCTGCCACATCAAATAATCTCTGTTAGTCTCTTTTAAGTTGAATAAACCAAAAAGAATATGAAAATTGCTCATCTGTGCCTTCGACTGTGTAGTGGTTTACCCCACCTGGCAACTCAGCCCCACACAGCTGCTTGCCGAATCCCCCCTGGTGGGAGAGAACTAAAAGGGCAAAGGTGAGAAAACTCATGGGTTGAGATAAAGTTTATTAAGTAAAGCAAAAACTGCATATAAGCAAAGCAAAACAATGTGTGCATTCACTGCTTCCCATGGGCTGGCAGGTGTTCAACCATCCCCAGAAAAGAAAGGTTCCACCCCATTTAATGGTGTTTTGGGAAGAAAAACAACAGTACTTTGCACATCCTCCCTTCCTTCTTCACCAGATTTATATGCTGAACCTGATGCCATATGATCTGGGATATCCCTCTGGTCAGATGGGGTCAGCTGTATCAGATGTGTTCCCTTCCAAATTCTTGTCCACCCCCAAACACCTTGCTGTGGGAGTGGGGTGAGAAGAAAAAATAGTCTTGACTCTGTGCAAGCACTGTTCAGCAATGACAAAAACATCCCTGAATTATCAATACAGTTTCCTGCACAAATCCAAACCACAGGCTCGTGTCAGCTATTATGAAGAAAACTGACATTATGCCAGCCAAGACCAGCACGTGCTGTGTGAAGAAATGAATGTTACAATGACATGGTTGGGATGCTGCTGCAATTGGATTTGTATTCTACAGAAATCATTCCTCTTTAGTAATCTAAAAGTTAGGCAGCAAGTCAAGGCTGTGATCGAGGCTTCACTATAGTCAGGGGATGGAGGGTGGTTCCTGCCACCTCTTTTAGCCATAAGCTCAGAATTAAATGAAGCACACTCTGGAGATGCATCCAGTCACACATTGCACTGGAAACAGAGATGTGCAAATAAAGTTAGATATCCAATGCAAACACATTGCTCATGGCTGTTTAACAGCCTGAATTAGCTTGTGTAAAAGTAAAACCTTACCATTGATGTCCACAGCACCAAACCCATTTTCAAACAGCAGAATAGTTATAATATTGTGTTACTGCCTTGTGCTAACAGTTGTGCTAATGATAGCGCTGATATGTGATCACTGAAATTACTCAAGACATAAAATTGGATGACAATTATTTCTGAGGATGGATTTCTTGTTCACACATAAATCTCTATTTCTTTGCCCTTCTTTCATTATCAGACAGCTCATGGCTCAGAAAGAAATGGCTTTTCCATTTTAGAGCTGGATTAGATCACCTCCATTGAGGAAGCATTATGAAACCAGCATAGTTACCTACTGAGTATTGACTGAAAGTTGTACTTGTAAGTGATTCATCTCTTCATGTGTTCCTAAGCACTTCTTAAAAAAAATATAGGCCTAAGACAGATCAAATAGAAAAGAATAGAAGGGATTCAGAGGGATCAAAGTGAGAAAAGGTTACTCCCAAAAGCCTTCTGAAATGGCAGTCCTCAGCACTGAACTGAAAGTACTCCACAGTTATTATCTATTTGCAAACAGAGCTTGGAGCATGCCAACAGGGAAATGGTCTTTCCTCTGTAGGGATCATTCTGTATTCCAAACAAAACCTTGTTTCTTAAATTACACTTGTCTTATGAATTAGGAACTTTCAGCTCTCTTTCTGCATTCCTTTTGCATTTGTATAACTTACCCTAAGTGTTGCTATGGCGCGCAGTGGGATGGCACAGCACTGATTGGAGCAATATTGCTCTAGCAGCTGAGCTTACTCAAAATGTTCTAACACTCAAGGTATTTCTGAGCATGCATAAAACTTCATTTAGACTTGACATATTGTTTATGATATCTCCTTGTATGTTGTGCATTCACTGTCTATCATTATGAATTATAAGCTCAGGATGACACAGTCTTTTGAAACAGCTTGGTTCAAAAACAGAGTTACTTTTTGTTGATAACCCCGTCCTAAAAATCCACATTTTTTTAGTTTCAGGATATATCCTTACTAATATGTTCTATATTCATTAAAGATTTTTGCAAGTCAGTAAGCATCACTTTACTTTACACACACCCTAAATGATATAATTTCTTCAGAATTCTCAACATCTCTTCTTTTGGCTTATTTTAATCTTCTGCTGTTCTTACCCATTCCTCATGTAGTTCAGACATCTTGTAATGCAGGATTTCATTTACTTTTTTTTCATTTGTATGTTGACTGAAATTCAGGCTGTCAAAATGTTGCTGCACATAACATCACCTTAGAGTCATGGCTTAAGTTGAAATTTGAGTTGAAACTTCCTCAAACAAGACATTCTCTATGAAAAATTTCATTAATGCTCAAACACATATATCTCCTAGTGATAATTTTAGCTACAATTGTATCACTTTCAGAGACAGCATTTGTGCCTCTGTTTTCCATAGCCCAAGAGAGCTGGCTGTGCTAAGGAGGATCATCTTCTTTTGTACCTATTCAACCTGCACTATTCTGTATAGAAAATTACTTATTACACCAGGGGCAGGACAGAAGATAGGGATAAAGGAGAGAAAGTGAGAGACACTATCTTATTAGTTAAGACCTCTTTTAGAGGGTGCAAGTATTGGTGGTGGGCTGCAATAAATAAACATAAGAGAAAATTCGCTTATCTGAGACTGTTACCTAGTTTAGTGTCTAAATATTTGGCTTACTGTACTTATCCAGGGTGTGATTTCAGGTCCATGATCTGAATCACACAGATCTGAGCACATTTGCCTAACCTTTGAAAACATTTCCTTGTGTGGGTCACTTTGCTAGATTAAGGCTCAGCAGACATTAGGATCTATGTTCTGTGGCACTTTGTTCTATTACCACTGCAGTGATGACAAATATTTTCAACTTTGGCCATAAGCCTTAGGGAATTTTAATATTAAAGATAGTCAGTAAACTATGAATCTGCACCTGATAGCTATGTCTGTCCTCAGTGTGTTTATTTTTCCCTTTTGCTTTCATTGAATAAAGCTTAGCACTTGAAAAGGGTACATTAGTTATGATATTTTAGGATCAAAGGCGTTACTCAGCCATCTCCAGTGAAACAAAATATTAATTGAAGTAGCCCTCTAGCAAAACAATTGTAATATACCTTTCAAATCTGAAGAGGGAGTGGCCACCTTTGGTATTCAGATTCAAAGGTTTCATAGGAATGTTGGCGTTTCCCTCTCTTCTCACATTCATGATCAAAGAGTCCATAAAATTTCAGCTTTGATTAGCCTCTGTCTTTCTAGGCAGTACCACATGCACTGGCAAACTCTGGCCTGGATTTGTAATATTTTTGAAGTGGAATAATTCACTGATTCATTAATGCTGGGGACTGCTCATAGCACACTAATAGAAGTGTGCTCCCCAGCTGCCAGGATTTTGACAAGATCCAAGGCAAATGTGAGACATCTCCATGTCTCCTACCCTGGAAAAGAGCTTAATTGCTTTCTCACCACTCTCTCCCAGTGGCAGCCTTTGGACATTTTGTCACTCTTGTAGCATGAATTGTGCTTTACAGCTACTACTGAATGTAGCTGGTGGCATTCAGTCTGCAGCCATTTGGGATGCTGCAGGCTTTCCAAGATATCTACATGAGGCTGGCAGAAATGGCACTGGAGCTGGTACAGCAGACCATTACCCTGCAGAAGACATAAAAGGCAGGAGAGATACCTGCGGCATCTCAAATGACAATACACACTTTTGCCTGGACAACCAAGTCATATCCAGTAAGCCAAGGCAGGAACACTGCAGGAATTCACAAATCTTCAAAGTGTTCTCACTCACTTATTTTCCATCCTGTTTTAAGAGTAGGTTCTGATCTAATAGCCTCCTTTCAGCATGTTTTAAATGATGTATAAAGTGATAAACCCAACTCACTAGAGGCATGGATATTTTTTCTATCATTATGCTGTTCAATGCAGTTAGTTTCCCTGCTTGTTGCAACAAACCACCAAGTCCCATGTCCTTCCCTGAAATTTCCAAAATAACTATTTTAAAGTATTTATGGGACATTTATCTTTAATTAGTCCACTCTTCATCTTTGCAGGGTCTTGACTGCCTTGATCTGGAAATCATCTATTTCCAGTAGCTGCAATATGTGTATAAGCATATTTGCCTACACAACTTCCCTTATTACAGATTTTGGTTAAAGATACAGTTAAGTGCAACTTATGTAAAGAGATGGGACTAGAAATACTCACAGTTCTTAAATTAAAATACTTGAAAGGTTTTTTTTTAGTTTTTTAGTTCATGTAAACAGTACAAAACGTCAATATCAGGAATTATTTGGGTAGATCTGGCAAGTATCACAGACAAGGTATAAGTGGAGTACAAAGATGGATTAAATATCTTTCCACAGTTTCTCTCAGGTCTGTTTTCTTCAGTTCAAATAAATGACATAAACCAATGTGGAAAGCTTCACATTAGTCAAATAATATCTTTGCTTTATAGTAATTGTAAAATTTTACAGTCTTTAGAGGAAAGAATAAGAGCATTGTTAATAACTACTGATCATCATTTAGGATCTTGAAAAATGTTTGGACTGAAACCTTGAATTAAAAGAGATCAAGATATCACCTCCAGTTCTTTCATGTTTACTTATGCACTTGGGCCTCAAGAGGAGTCAACTAATGCTTTAAATTATTTTAAAAATTCAGTCTGGTAGTACTTGAGTATATCTGGCCTGCTTCACATCCAAATTTAATTTTCCTCTTTTGTCTTTAGAAAGTTATTGTCATCTTTCTTTATCTTTTTTGGTTTGAAATGTGCATTAGTCATAGTACCTCTTTAACAAAAACAGGTCATCTGGCTTGATGATGAATGCATCTCATCTTCAATAAAAGCACAAAGAATACTAAAATCCTCATCAGACTAATTAGTAAGAATGCCCTTGAGTCAGCCACAAGTCTTAGTGATGATCTGTCATGAGTTCACAAAACTGCTATGTCTGATCTTTTTATTTACTTCTTTTCAATAATATCTGGTCATTCAGTAGAGATCACAGACACAGAAATCACTGGCTTGGGAGTGTCAGTATTTTTTCCCATATAGTTAATTTCAGGGCACTGAGTTGATCACAGTTTTCAATAATGAAAATTGCTCATATGCTGCTGATTATATGGCACAGAAACAAATACTGGCCAAACAAAATATAAAATACTTTACTTAACAAATTGATCAGAAAAGCAGCAAAGAACAGTTAATTATCTTCGAAATATCTGTATTTTGTCATATATGGAAAAATAAACAAAGGCATAGTGGTCAATTTATTTCTGGTTTTGCTTTAAGAAGGACTATATTTGTTTTAATTACTTTTCTGTAGTTTGAGTCAATACTTTCTTTTATTTTCTTTAGTTTTGCTGTCATTATCACTGAAGTGTGGTTTTTTCCTATTTCAAAATGACATAATTTACCAATGAGTCAGAATCATAGCTCCATATAGCCTTTCATTTTTAACATAGAATAAAACAATGAAACATTTGTTTGAAGACAGAGCAACCAATCCATATGTGCCAGTGTCAGGTTACTTCCACAGGTCACTTCAAGACTTGATTCACCACTTTTTAAGGCCGTATAAACATTTCAGGAAATGGTAAGGAGCACAAGTCTGCACTAAACAGTTCTAGATTTTGTTGTCATTAGCTGTCTGATTAAATTTCAATTTTATTGCCTAATTACAAATTTTTGCCCAGAACTGAGATACTGGCATTTCTGAGAAGTAGCTCAGGATTCATTTTTAAAAACATCAAACTTATTCTATGGTTGATTAACAACATTCCACAAAGAAAAATCCAGTGAGATTTCTTTTACTCTTCAATATTTATGGTGTTGTTGTTAAGCTTCAGGATCAGCACTAAGGCATGTCTTCTATCCTGGAACCTACACTCCTCAAATCCTAAAATCTGTATTTCCACACATCATCTTATTTGTAGCTGTGGAAATTATTCTGTGTGCCCAACATGCTTTATGATTTCCCAGTTGCATGCTGTGGGATGGAATCATAGAATAGTTTGGGTTGGAAGGCACTTTAAAGATCATCCAGTTCCAAACCCCCTACCATGGGCAGAGACACCTTCAGGTTGTTCAGAGCCCCATCCAACTTGGTCTTGAACACTTCCAGAGGTGAGGCATTCACAGCCTCTCTGGGCAACCTGTTCCTGTGCCTCATTACACTCACAGTAAAGAATTTCTTCTTAATATCCAATTTAACCTACCCTCATTCAGTTTAAAGTCATTACCTCTTGCTCCGTCACTATAAACTCTTGGAAAAAGTGCCTCTCCAGCTCTCTTGAGGTCCTATATAGGTAGGGCACTAGGTGCTCTAAGGGGAGGTGCTCTAAGATCTCCACTGTGTCTTCTCCAGGTTGAACAATGGGACCATTATTTTTACTGCAAATGAAACATTAACTATACCTGCCTTACTGTACTCAGAAAGCTGAAACCTTCTTCTTCCTTTCTCACTGTTAGGGCCCAGCCCACCCCTGGAATTTCAGGGCTGAAATTTCAATTCCTGATGTCTAGATAGGTAGATAGAATTTTATTAGAAGCTTTTTCCCTGAAACAAACTTCCTATATTCTCCCACATGAAATGCATAGTTTCTGCTTGTTGCTTGTGACTTGGCTGTTTCCAGTATCAGCAGAAATACTGACAGTAACCTGAGAGCTCCAAGACCTGTAAAACTCCAAGAAAATGGTTTTCCTGCCCTCCTTGCTGCTCTTCCCCTCACAGCTGTACGACTGAATAGCCCCTGCAGATTGTGCCAGGCATTCCTGGCACCCTCACAGAAATACCTTTTCTAGTTTTGCATTCAGTAGGCTTCCTACAAAAACTATGAAAAATGATTGTGGCAATGTCAGTGGGGTGACTTCACAGTAAAATTATTTTATCATTAGTTGACAATTCCGTACAGAAATGTATTGGAATAGGAAAGCAGGAATTACAGCTCCATCCTTTGACTTGCTGGGCAGCATATCCTTTAAGATGCTGCTTTGCTCTCAAAAGCAATGCTGCAAATAACAGCGTTGTGGGTTCTATTCTCTTTCAGGGATTTCCATAACAAACAGAAGGGACTTGTAAGTGACAAGATGTGTCATCTAATGCCTCCTTTCAGAAGGGAAACTCAAGTCATCCAGTGACATACATCCACCTGTTAAAAGTATTAATAAACCCTTCTGTTTTTGCAATAGATAAAAAACATATTTTGTGATTCACTAAAAAAAGAAAAACCCAAAACATTCCAGTTCATTTTCTTAAGAAGGTGTCAGCTCTGAAGCTTTTATACCAGGCAGAATGTAATGTGGCCATTACCACAACCCAACAAGGAACAGTATACATAAAAACCATTACACCTTAATAGGTTATATTTTCAAATAAAATTAACTATTCAAATAAATTAGACTGGAACATATGACCTTTTTAGAATTGTGGTTTTAAAAGATGAAAATAAGAGGTAATTGTTTCAGCATCACTGCCCTGAAATTTTTTGTTGTTTCTGTTTAAGAATCTACAACTTTCTGAGCAACTCCCTATGGAACTAAGTTTTGTGGTTGATTATCTTTGACTATGCACCTGTAATTATATTTTGATTCCATTGGAGAAGGGATTACAATTTTTCTACCTGGTCAACAGGTTCAAGGCTAAGATATGAAAATTTATTTTTTCAGGACCTAAATTTTACTGCTCCTTTCCAGAACTGTTTACTGATATTTCCAGCCTGTTACCCTGCCAATAAAGTTTCAATTATGTAAATATGCTTCTATGTGTCCAGATATGTTTATGGGGTGATTTTTCTCCTTCTAAAATTGTTGCTTTGGTGTTTTGGTTTTTTTTTTCAATTTTCATCCTCAATCACTAGTACATGATCCTTTGTAGAGGATGAGCATCACAAATCATTAACATTGTTTTATTATTTGTTATGCCAAAAGACATGCTGTAGCAGACAAATTAGGCAAACTATCCTTTCTAGTCATTTAATCCCAAACAAGACCCCCAATTTTACATGAGAACTACAAATTAGTGCTATATATTTTCCAATTTTTTTTTCTTAGTTGATGTTTGTTTCCTAATCACAAATATTTGCAGCATATTCAGAATATCATTAATCTCTTAAGAACAGTATTTGTTATATTTCCACAATGCAGTGTAGATAAAATGCCATTTATGGTAAAAAAAAATCCACAACCACCAAGTTATCTGAGAACCTTTTGTAACTTATTCTTTGCACAGAAGGAATCCAGTGCTTAGGATAAATTAAGGGGGCTGCTGATAACATTTAGGAAGTATGCATGGGGAGTTACAAACCCAGCTCTCCAGTCCACTGCCTAACAGATTTCTAATACTAAATGAATACTTTAATACTTAGTAACAATAAACTGAGCAAACAATATGCATCACCCATCTTCCTTGTTTTATGGAAAAGATACTGGCAGTCTCATTCTAATGCCAGTCACAGCTTCATTCTCTCCAAACATATAATTTTCATCTTCTGCATTTTAATTCTGAAGGTGTTTTACTTTATTCAACATTTTAATACTTTATTTTATTGCTTCAGGAGAAATCAGGAACTGGGATTTTACTTTGATTTTTGGACAAGGCTTTTTTTTTTTTTTTAATATTATTTGGTTTTAGGGACCAGAATTTCAAAAGTCAATGTCCATTTTATTGATAAGCAGTTGAAAGAAGAAAAATAGGCAATCCAAGGGTAATAATCAGTGTCGTTCCCACCTAATTTGAGCTGTGTTGATTTTCTGAGGGACTAATGTGTTAATTGCTATGTTTCTTACCTCATAGATGCTATCCTAGTCACCTGGAATCCAGCCAAAAATACGCAGATCCATTGGACTTACTGAGTTTCCCACATAAAGCAGACCTTGGTCCTACAAGGCTTCCTGATTTCTGGCACTCTTAGAAGTGCAGTCCATCAGCACCACACGAGCTAAGTAGGACTAAGAGCAACCAATGCTTGGCCTGATAATCCAGCTGTCCAATCTCCTCTTGTCTCCAACATTATTTTTTTGGAAGGGTGAAAAGATGAAGGCAAAGAATTAAAAAAATTCGCTAATAAGTGCTGAGACACATTTTCACAAATATTCCACTCATAGAACAGAAATTACATGGGAAGAAAACTTAATCTTTTTGCTTCATGATAAGAAAGAAGAAGCTTATGAGGGGATACGAACTTCTTTTCCTCTCCATTAAGTGAAGAGACAAAGTTTCCCCTTGCTCTTTCTCTACTGTGGAGTGGTTCTGCATACTTTCACTCCTTTAGATGAAGGATCAGAATTTTCTGCTGATAATTTCTCTGATAATGGTATGTAAAATTAAGAAGTTTTGTCTTGTTTCCTCCAGACTAGTGGAGAGAAATAGTCGAGAAGGTTTTAATTCACATTAATTCACACTTTTCTTTTTAAAAAAATCTGGCCTTAGATTCTGTACATTTTTCCATTAAAATAGTTAAACAGATAATCATTAAGTGCTCTCTGCATAAAACAATTGTACTTAAAAAAGTCTGTGAGAAAATGAATTTAGTCCTTTTGCCCATCTTGACCTTTGTTTTTGTTGCTTCATTAGGGTATTATTCCTTATGACAGGCAGAATTTTCCAGTTACTTATGATATTGTCTTCTAGTGGCTATTTGAACATTCAGTCATATTACCTGCAGTGGGGGCTATACAAATCCTGATGCATTCTTTAGGGTTTGGAACCATTATAGTCAAATCTTGATTAACATTTTCTGTCAACCATAATCCAATTAAAAAACCACAAAGAATAAGCTATGCCTAAAAAGGAAATTTGTGCTATTATCTGATATTGGAAAATTCCCCTAAATTTCCATTTCCTTGTTTTCAAATATATGGGGACTAATTCTACTCTTGTCACTAGATGATGCCATGGACCTGCACACAGGCAAAGGAGAACCTGGGAAGGGCTGGGAATTTCATAATTATCTGAATGCTAATCCTGACATTTCCATCTGGTAGAACAATGCTTATTTCTGAATACATGGATTTGCACTCCTCTCTGGTAATGCCATTCATAGATTATTTTTGTCTAATCTTTTCCAAGATTTATGCTTGACAGAGTATAATTGAGCATTTGTACACAGGAACAACAAGCTACCGCCATCACTTGCCTTTTTAACATTTGTAGCACATTATGGCATGATGACTGCTATATTCACCAAGTACGTAAGCAATCTGCGACAGAGCACTGTAGATGAGATTGATGACGATTAGGAAAGGAAGTTGTAATTTTTGTCTGTTCCAGACTTTGCATACCCATCTTAAATGTAGAATATATTGATTGAAAGATTCTGACATTTCATTTTCTATTATAGCAGCTGTCCCCTTTTTCCTAAATGACAGCCAATAAACATGACCAGTGCCCTCCAGATATTTGCAGACTTCTAATTTTCTAATGGTTCATTATGCATTCCCCCCATAGTGTGTTTGCTATGGGATGGCTAAGTAAGACATAGCATTACATCAGCCACTTAGAAAATCCTGTTATGAGTCCATGCCAGTAAGAACATTACTAATTCCCCAGTAAGTAATCACTATTTGTTCCCTGAGTTTCAGCACTCATCTCTCGAGGTGCTGTGTGCCTTCATCCTGGTTGAGTGGGAGATATGTAGCCCACTAGGGTAAAGTTTAGCTACATCGCTGGACGAAAGACAAGCCTTGTAAAGTTAGGTATGCACATTGAACTGACACCGTTCAGTGTAAGGTGTCCTAAACCCACAAATGTCAATCCTATTATTCCATCAATTTTACACAGGATCTCTTTAGCTGAAGTCTAAAAGCCTTTTACCAAATAGGTTTCTGTGTCCTACTTAAAAATTCCTAGATTTAAAACTCTAGGAAATATTTTCCATGTTTACCTAATGCAGATCTCCTTTTTTCTAAATGTATGCTGGTCACTTCTCACTTTACAATGGCAGAATCCAGAAGTATGATAAGAAATGGAGATACTGTATCATTGTGGATATTCAAAATGCAATTTACATGTTTTCCCCCACTGGTTCAAAGAAATTTTTCTAAAGAAATACTCAAGCTATGTATCTCTGTCATCCCAAAGCAGCAAGTATTGGGTGCTTATGAAGCCCCAGTTGATGGGATGCATAGCCCAGTGGCCACTGCACCTGGGGCTGACAATGCAGTACATTTGTCTCTGATCTTTAAACCATTTAGCACTTGCTTCCCTGGAGTGATTACTTCAGAACTGAAGATGATTCAGTGTTCCTTTTGATAAATGGTTCTTGAAAGCCCAAGACAGGCTCTGTCTGGAAGAATTCACAGCCATCTGCTGGGAAGTTAATATATTCATCTCACACATACAAATGGCTTGGTGGATGATGTTTCACTGCTTTGCACTAATATGACTTTATTGGCATTGAAATCAACCTATGCCACTGAAAAAATGGATTTATAATTTGACCCATGGATTCCATTTAATGATACAAACCCCTCAATTACAGCAGCAGTTAAACATGTGGAAAGAAGGAATTCCTGTAATCTCTTCTTTTCCTTCTAATTGCTCCTTTACTAAAATGTGCATTTGTCTCACATTGAAGAAGAAACCGAAAAGACTATGTTTCTCTTTTTTTGGCTTCTACCCCTCCTCTCCCCTCTCCTTCCCCCTGCCCCCAATTTAATTCAAATCCTTTGGTTATTCCTAAATTCATACATTATGTTGTAACTGAATGTGAATAATTTTTAAATGGGTTAGGAAATCCCTCCTATGTTTTCATCACTGTCATTGGGATAAATGTTTCTGAGGGATATGTATTATTTTTTATTTCCATGTTAGTGATGAATACAGTTTTCTTCATGCTACAGAGATTGTACTATTTCACCAGGGTGATCTGTCTTAGAGACTTCCCTTCCATGCTTAAGAAAATGTATGGAAAAAGCTGTGGCTCACACCTCTGAAGTGTCCCTGCAAGACATTCTGCTGGGTATTTTTCACCTGGAGAAAAATCTCATGTGATGGATTTCTTCCCTTACATTAACCTTCTTGAAGTCACAGGAAAGAGCCTATTGACCTCAAGGGTGCAACTTTGGATTTAAAACTGACTTGGAATTCAAATCTGTTGCTTCCAGTCTTTACTTAATAATAGTAACATGAATTGTAAAATCAACATTTTCAAAGCCAGTAATGTAGAAATTATGCACTCCCATTCTGATGCCTCATCATATCAAAGCCTTGGTTTGCAGTCACAGCAATTCCATTGAAGTCAGGGAACCCACCTTGGCTGGGGGATGATGCAGGTGTAATTGAAAATAAGTCTGAGACAATGCATTTAACAATTGTAAACCAGTTAACTTACAGCATAATCAGGGGCATATGCTGGGCTTGTGAATCCATAAACACCAATGGACATTTTTACTTCAATGGAATTAATTTAGACTCCGAGTCAATGGAGAATTTGGCCCCTCTCTTTGGAAATCTAATAACTATTCCATAATCTCTTTGCAGTTTAGATAAATACAGCTTAGTATCTAATTGATGTTGTTTACACATTTTTTGTGGGTCTCATAAATCATAGCACCATTTTAATCATCAGTATTTCCAGATAATTTTCCAATTTATTCAGTAAGCAGGACTGAAGAATTAATGAAATAGCCTTTAGCCAATCCCCAATTTCTTATTGCAATCAGGTGTTCCATAAAGAGCTAGGTTCTGTTTTCCATGTCCTTCTAACAGTTTTACTCAATATATATACTCAATATATCAATAAATGTGTTTTCAAGCATAATATTCTCTTGGCATAATCATCTGTTCATTCAGAATTACCATCTGTGCCTTGCTGGAGATTTCATTCTTTTATGAAACTGGCAGTGATGGCAAAGTTCATTTGAATTCCCAGGACATGCAACCATCAAACAGTTTGAAATTCTCTTTTCCAAGCCAGTTTTTCACACTGGTAGAACTTTTAAGAACAGAGAATTAATGATTTTTTGTTGTTGCTGTTGTTGTTCCATGTTTCACAAAACACTGTCCACCATCCTTCCCCTCCTCCTACCATCATTTTCTCTACCAAGTTCTTAACTTAGGCCTGATGGATGAGACTCCCTGTGAAGGCCATCAGCACTTGTATTTTAATCAGCAGTACAGATTGCAGTTGACTTAAATGAAGCATATTTCCCACCCAGGGACTAAGCATATTTCCTTCAAGCAGATAATATTTAAAAATAATCCTACAAAAAGATCCTATATCATATAGGGGATGAGAAAGACCCTATATTGTATAAGGCATGCACAAGCAAATATCTTTTGAATACAAAGGTACATATGTTTTCCTTATCATATTTATGAGAGGGAAAGGCTTCTTTTTTCTTCCTTCATATACTTTACAAGCACTGAATTCACTGGTAGAGTCCTGTAGCTTTTGAACTGAGCATCTAGAAGACCAAAAACACTCACCTTTTCTTGCTGTTGACTCTTTCCCCTAGATATTTTCAAAATTTTCACATTTCAGTCACAGAACTCTATAGCAGGTGACATAGTAATTTACTTTTCTGCTTATTTTAAGGATCTTTTTTACAAGGAAGATAAATGTATGTCCTTGGTTCTTGGTACTGTGCAGGTCTTTCAGCCACAAATGGAAGAATTAAAAACCCTGAAACCTCACTGGGAAATATAATGTATTGAAGATACCTAGTTCCTTGAGTTATGCCTGAATCACATCCCCCTTTTTCAGAGCTTTCAGTAACTAATTCTACAAGATTATCATATATGATTTTCTGCACATTCTGTTGGCAACCTAGCAACCTGACCTGGAACATGAACATTGAGATTTTGAAGTGCCCCAATGGTCCTTCTCAGTGTGGAACTCTTTAGGCCAGCAGAGATAGTTATACAGGAGCCTAGAATCTGGAACTGGCCTCAGTCTCCCTCTAAAGGAGTCCATATCTCTACAGTGATTATAATTCCTACTGTTTTGCTCAGAAAGACCTGAATTCCAGGTCACCACAATGGAGTGGAGCACTGTGACGTAGGTAACACAACTTGTAAAGGGTCTCTGGCCTGAAGAAATGGACAAAAAGGTGGGTCAAGTGCATACTGTGAAGCTGAACTAGAAGTTCTGTTTCAGTGTCTGTACTGGGCGCATGCCAGGGAGGTTTGCTGTTGTCATTCACTAGAAATTTCTTTCCATCCTGTTTCTCTTTGGTTGTGTGAGACATACTCAGAAAGCTATTTCTTGGTGATGTGGTTCTAATTCCAGAAAATCATCAACTGCATAAGCAGAGACATAAGCTGGACATTTTCCTTTGGCTCATTTATAGGATAGTTTTCCAGAAAGACCCAGAATAAAACTGAATGACAAGCTGGTGTGCAGTGTGCAATGCATAATGTCAGGGAGAGGTGAGCCACCCCCTGTTTCCCCGGTGCCACAAAGCAGAGTCCTGCGCAGTGGACATCGGTCTGCTGAAGTGGGATTATTAACTACTATCTCGAGGAATAGTCTTTTCATTACCTGAATTAGAAAATTTTTCCAGAATAAGATGTTTCAAATTGTTAATAATTAAATTATTAAAAATAATGTAAGTATAAATTAAACTGTACACTTTTCAGGATGTGCTCCAGAATGGTAACAGAGCTCCTGCCTTCCAGTAACTTCCATGGAGGCTTTCTGTAGCATTGTCGCCTTCTTCAGATCCAAGGATGCAGCCAGTACCACCAGGGTGCTGTGAGGGCTGGCTGCTGCTCCAGGTAAGCCAGGCGGGAGTGCAGAGAGGCAGCAGGGCTGGCAGGCACCCAGACCCCAGCCAGAAGGGACTGGGGAGCTGAGCAGCACGTTAGGGTTGGACTAGATCTGGAGACAGTGACCAGCCCAGCGAGTCTGCAGGGCTCAGACAGCACCAAGGCCAAGCCAGCAAGCCCCGGCAGTGGGGCTGGACCAGAGTAGGAACAAGAAGCTGCTCCAAGCTCCTGCTGCCAGCAAGGGAGCTGGCCTTGGGCTCAGGACCCACACCTTCACCCTCTAGCTGCATCCCTGGGAGGGCAACACACTCAGGGCGCTGGCAAGGTCTGGGGTAAATAGAAGCTGCAAGTGTTAAGTAAAAACTTTCACAATAACCAGCCAAAATAGCTGAAGTGTATTTAGAAAGAAATTTGTTAAGGAAGGCAGTACTACAAGTTTTTATTGATTCGCTCTCAGTTTCTAAATGCCAGTGATTAATTTACACCCTGAAGTGTGACTTTTACCACAGTCATTAGTGGGAACATGGAAGATGTTGAACTCTCAGCAAAGCCAGCAATATAACCTGTGCTGTTTGGCATTACGATGAGGGAAAAGAAAGTAGGAGTACTTGCCAAATGCCTAGTTTAATGACTTCTGTGATATCAGTAAAGGGTTCCATAGTTTTTCTAACATTAACAGGGTGCTTTTATTTTTTATCCCTAAAACCTCATCTCCCTGCTATGCTGTATGGATAAGTTTAGTCATATCCTAGCTATTAACACTCTTCCAGCTATGGGTTTAGGGGAATAATAAATATGCATTTCCAAGATCTACTAAAGCAAAGAGAGGGTTATTGTTCTGTATGCTAGATTTCTTGAACCAACAAAAACTGACACAAAGGCTCCCAGGCTTGATTAGGCCACTGGTTTATATAATACACTATCTTGTTCACAACTCAGAGAACTCAAATAACAGCATGTTTCTGAATTTTAAACCTATGCATCATAGTGTTCTGCAAATTCATTTTATATGACATATATAGTCCAAAGTGATCTCAATAGCTTGGAAAATCTGTTTCATCTTATGATTTGGTAGCTTATGATTGCATAGCTTTGACTATTTTCTGAGGCACTTGCCAATTGACATCATAAGATGCTGAAAAACACTTCAGAATTTTACTGCATTTTCCCCCTGTAGTTTTGTGCTAAAGCCACTGAAGTTTGGAACATTTCTGGATCCATGCCCACAGCTCACAATGGCTAGTCAAAGATTTTGTGAGGCCTTCTGACTTGACTCTACAAATACACAGCAAAAGCAGATAAAGATTTCTCAGTAATGTAGACAGAACTGCATTGTCATCTAAGGAAAACAGCTGGAGTCAAACTCTTGGTGTGAGGAGAGAAAGGGCAGCAGATAGAGCCAACGTTCTGCTCTGCTGGAAGGAATGCATGACTTGAACATCCCCGGTAAAGAACCTTTGTTCTGTAGATACACTAACTTTGGAAGTTAATATCTCACCATCTACCCTGAACAGAGGAAAATAAGCTCTAAGCTACAGAACCAGCAGAGGATTTTAAAATATTGTTTGAAAATGACCAGAAGTGGTTCTGGCTGAAAGGCTCCATGAGAAGCATTGTTTAAAAACACAGAGCTGGCAGTTCAAAGACAACTTCTCAAAAACATCCAAGGAAAGGATCAGGTAGAACAATCAATAACTTGTCTTTCTGCTTTCTTACAGATAAAATGAGGATTTGAAGATTTAGTGTATCCAGTGAAAGGCTCTTTAACTTCTGTTCTTTTTTTTGTTTTGTAGTAGTAGTAGTGAGGAAGCTTTGCAGATACTGAGCCCATGATGCCTTTACTAATACGATTGGTTTCTTTAGGTTCATACTTGATGCTGCTGTTAGGCTTGTCTCCAGATCTGTGGCATTATGGAGACTGAGATGAATTAGGTCTTCCATCACAGACTGCTCGCCTTCAAAGTAAGTTGCATCAGACTCTGCAAAAGCCAGAATTATTTGCTTTGCTCAGGAAAATTTGTGCGAACATTTGTCAAGTAAATAGACCTTACCAAAATAATTCACAGTATGTTGAACTAGTAGTATAGCTATCCCTTCTTTTAGTATAGGAATTATCTCAACCAAGACTGTCCATAGAAGACACTGTTTTGATACATAAAACTTCATGATGTTCTTAAAAAAAAGGGGAAAAAAGAAAAGTAGTAATAATATCTTTCTAGCAGATTCCTTGTGGTGTACAAGAATACACAGAGATTACAAAATCTGCAGTCACACAGGGACTGTGTTACCTTTCTCATTGCTGACAGTGGGTTTGAAGCTGGTGATGACAGACCCAACATATCAGCAAATTGATTGATATTTTATACCACATAGGTGTGGTGAAGGAAATACCCACAATGTCACCTTGACATGTCACTTTTGAAGTTTCATGAAAGCTGAAAAGAGGCAGGAACTTGCTTTTCATGTAGTGACCTAGTAACTTTAGAGGCCTTTTCTTTTTTAGAAATGTAGTACAAATCAGTTTGTTAAATACATTATTAAGTTAAATTGAATTTTTTTATTTATTTGTGCTTACAGAGGACACATCGTCCTGATTGTCATTGCTGTGCTCTGGGCACTAAACAGCCAAAAGCAAGCAGGCAGACAAAGTAGTCATATTAGAGAAAGAATGTCAGCATAACCAACTGCTTGTTTGTTTCTGCTTGCACCAATCTGCCAGCAATGTTGGAGCCAATGTAATGTACCAGATTATTCACACTTAATTCAATCCCTTTACTTCACAGATCTTTGTTCATAAAGTGTTGTTTTAATTTGAAAGCCGAGGGAATGCCTTACACTTCCTCATCCATGCAACAAGTTATATACTTTTATATGCATACTACGCACACACACACACACACACACACATATATATAAGCATAGAAACAAATGAAGAGCTTTGTTTTGGTTTTTTTTCTTTCTTCATCACTTTGAGCATCAGGAAAGGTGACATTGCCTAAATAACTTTTATTCAGAGCAAGTGATATAATTATGTGATGCCACAGTTATCAGCTACTAGGTGGATTGTGCATTGTTGATACCTGTGTATTCTTATGCATATTATTTTTGACAGCTTTTGACAAAGGAAAATTATATTTGAATTTTTTAAGGAAAAATGGTTCAGACAAAATCAGTAGCAAAGGGCAAATGTACTTAAAGAAGTGTGGGTTTACTTCTTTGTTGTAGAAATGGCTGATTTCCTTTTCTGCATAAAAATATTTTATGATAATCACTATGAATGGAAAATACATCTAGTCTGACTTCAAAGTTTCTTATCCCAGATGATAAAATGTTATTAATAACTTTGGTCAGGAAAATTACTGTGAGTACACAGGCAAAGACTGTGGCTTTACTTTTCATATGAATTGTCAGGGGTGTCGTATCAAAGATATGATTACTGGGTAAACTAATGCCGATGTTTGCACAAAAAAATATTTCTTGTGAGACATTTACCATCCATTCTAACATTGCCAATCATCTTCAGCAGCAATGAATGAATTCTAAGTTTTAAGTCAAAACCTAGTGATAGCAGAGAAGTTCTACTTACAACTTAGCAGGAATAGGCTTTGAGTGTACGTTGGGTGCACCAGGTCTGATAATAGCTCATTTCCCTTTCTGAGGAGATGATAAGAAGTCTCAATATATTGTTGCACCTGAAGCATGAAATTACCTATTTTTAAGACTCAAATTATAAACTTCCAAAACAAATAAAAGGAAAATTTTCCTGGAAGAATAGTTGTTATGACTGAAGGCCTGTACCAGCAAAGTAACTTGCACCCTGCACCAAAGACATCAATCAAATATAAATGTTTATTTTTCTCTTTCTAACCTGATGAACATGGTATAATTTCAGCAGGATCTTAAATTAATGAAATCCAATGGAGACAGCTGATTGGGAAGCATTCCATGCGCATGTTGAATAATATGCTCCTGTGTGTTTTCTCTATGTGTATATGCATTGCAAATCTGATTCCACATATTCAGATCCATATGTTACAACACTTCACAAAATAATATCATATTTTACATTGTGATTTTACAGGCTTTATTATTATTTAACCATCCTTAAGATTATAATTCCTCCAAATTATTTAACTGCAAGCACAAGATAATAGAGGATTTCTTTTACCAGGTTGCTGAACATCACCTTGCATTGCCATTGCTTCTAATCCAACCATATCTATGATTGGCATAATTTCTCTGTCCTTAGCTAACTGGATTTTTAATTCTCAAAGCAATTCTTTCACTGTGAGGATGGATACAGTAATTTTTAAAAAGGTGAAAAATCCTTTTTTAATATATACAAGGAATAACCCCCCCCCCCCCCACATTTAATTGTGATCTTTGCTTTACTCCCCAGCTGCCTGGGGAAAGAAGGACAAGACATTTGAGCAGATGAATGACAGAGCTCAGGGAGGGCAGGGGCATGGATGTGCTTCCTCTCTCCCTGCAGAGCTCCTCTCTCCTCTCTCCACCTGAGTTTCTGAGCCACATCTCAAAGACACAGAGTGCCCATTGACTACATGGAAATCAATACCATACAAGAGGACATTTGATTAGTTTCGAAATTAAGATGAATTAATGTTTTCTGTCTGTTTTGAGGGGCAATCCCAGCTGCCAAGGCACGGCTTGTGGTGAGCCTTGCTGGAGCAGCCTACAGGGTGGATCCTCAAGCTGCCATGGTTTAAATTTAAGTTTTCCCACTCCACCATTGTAACTCAAGCACAGAAGATCAGAAAATAAATAGTATATTAGTAACTGATAATTAACATTGAGGAGTATTCACAGGCTCAGTTAGTTACAGGTAGTTTAGAAGAAATTATGCCTAACATTGCTTGCAGGTGAGAATTTCTGCCTCTGAACCCATGTATAAGTTCAAACTCACCCAGGCAGAGTCTTTGATCTTGAATCATTTTTAGGGTTTTAAGACATTGGGAGGATGTCCCTTCCAGGGTTACAAGTGTGCGTGTCTACGAAATTAATTCAGGACTGGGTCTGTGGAAACCTAACTTTTTTTAATAAGAACTTAGGACATTTCACACATGACACCTTGGTACTAGTATGCCAGAAGTAATTAAAATTTACTATAATGCTTATATATTTTGTACTTTTTCAGATATTACTGATAATGCGCTCAGAGAGAATACACATATTAACTGCAATATTTAGACAGTGTAAATTTCTCTTTGCTCTCCTCTACAACTGAATTTTATTCTTATCAATATAGCCTTCAACTTTTTTTGCATGACACAGCATCTTTCTGAAGCTGCAGTTTAGAAAAAATCCTGTTTGAAATTTTGCTGGCATATGCAAACCTGCCATCTATGGAGAAATTGGAGGCATTTCAAGTGACTGATACACAATAACAGTGGCAGATTTGCAGTGATCTGAGCAAATTAACATTAAGTATGAGTCTTAAACAAACTATATCAGGAAAAAGAAGAAATCAGAGGGATCAGTTTCTAGGACTTAGACTCTTATGTATATTATCTGCTAAATCATAAAACCAGGAGGACTTTTTAGAATGGATTTTCCAAAAGGTCTTTTTCTTTGCATTCGGTATAAAGAGACACAAAATTTCATTATGGGTCCTACAGCACATTAGGGAAGTGCATTGATTACTCTGCATCATCCTGGACACCTGGCAGTATGAGAAACCAGGACTATCACAGATCAAGATTACAAAGTTTTCCCCAAATTCAGAGCTGCATCCCAGGTACTTGCCAAGTCAGCATAGGTAGCAGTAAAGGAGCTCAGCTAAAAATCAAATATTCTCATGTGACTGTAGAGGCAGTTTCCTAAATCTGCAGATGTGCATCACAAGTGAACACATTGTAAGAGCTCTGCCTGAGATTGTGTAGGTTTGCCATGACAAGTCAAAATTTGTCATTATGGTTATGCAAGCCTAATTATTTCTTGTTTGGTATGAGAAGGAGAATCTGACCTTGTAACAGCCCATAAAACTGCTGTGAGAACCAATGGGGGGAAAAAGTCAGTCACATGGGCAGTTCAGGCTACCACTGAATTCTTTGCAGTAGTCTACATACAGTGCAATGCACTCTGAAATATGGCATCAGCTAAAGCTGCACAACGTCTCTTGAGTATAACTTTTGTGGGTATGTAGTATCAGGTTCCTATTTTTTGTGTGGAAAGGTTCTGGTTGCTGGGGATTACAGGGTTGGCTTCTAAGAGAAGTTGCTAGAAGGTTCCCCCATGTCCAACAGATCCAAGACAGATATGCCAAGGCTAAGTCCATCATCAGTGGTGGTAGTGTCTCTGGAGCAATGTATTCAAAAAGGGGAAAATAACCACCTGTGCATCCAACTGCAATCAGAGAGGAGTGAGACTTTGTGAGAGAAACAGCTCTGCAGGCACTGAGGTCAGTGAGGAAGTAGGGGGAAGAGGTTCTCCAGGTGCTGGAGCCAACATTCCCTGTACCCAGTGGTGAGGCAGGCTGTCCCTGTGCCCATGCAGCCCATGGAGATCCATGGTGGAGAAGATGGATGCCCAAAGAAGTTGTCACCGCACCAGAAGTTCAAACTGCAGCCAGCTTCTGGTCAGGTCTGTGGAGCCCACACACTGGAGCAGGTTTTGCTGGAAGGACTTGTGATCCTGTGAGGGACCCACGCTGCAGCAGTAGCAGAACTGTAACCTGTGGGAAGGACTTGCACTGGAGAAGCTTATGGAGAACTGTCCCCTGTGAGAGGAACCCCACTCTGGAACAGTGTGAGAAGACCTCCCCCTGAAGGAAAATGTTGCTCCCATTGGCCTGCACAACTGAGGAGGAGAAGGTAGTAAAGAAAATCAGGAGTAAAATTAGGCTGAGGAAAAAGGCGGGGAAGGAGATAAGATGTTTTTAAGATTTGGACGTTTTCTTCATTCTCCTACCCTTTTTTTCCCACAAGCCTGTTTTGCCCATGATGATAACTGCTGAATGAACTCTTACTCTCCTTATCTCAACCCACAAGCTTCTTTGTATCTTTGTCTTCTGTCAAGTTGAGAAGTGATAGGGTGGCTTTGGTGGGCATCTGGCCTCCCTTCAGGGTCAACCAATTGCATGCAGCAAATTCTACTGAGGTAACTGCTGATAGAAATACTGATTATACACCAGCTGGTTTTATCCATTTTGTATTTGCATTTCTGTACATTATGTCCTCTTCACAGTTGTACAAATATTTATATGCTTAGTAGTGAAAAAACCCATCATAACTTTTCAAATAAGATGTTTGTCCTTAAAACTGGAGATGAAATGATGAAATACACAAGTCTGTGACTCATCATTGCTGTACATTGTTATTGTCACCTCCACAGCTAGACCAATACCTATTCAAAGCTGCTTATTTTTAAGGACTTACATAAGTGAAATGACCAAGGGCTTACAGCACACTATCACTCCTGGAACAATTTTTCTGTTCTAGCACTGTAAACTTGTGATCTCCCTTCTGTCTATCTTTTTTCTTCTGGCTATGCAGTGCAAGATGTGTATTATTTGATATTTCTTTTAGATTTCTGATATCTTAATTTACTGTCATGTCCATTTGATTTGGTTCTCTACTTACTTTCCTCTCTTTTCTAGAGGTAGTGAGAACAGAGATTCATTTTGCTTTTGACAAACTACCTCTTCAGTGACAGTATCAATGCAGGAGAAATTGTTAGGTTTGGGTTTTTAATTTTCTGCTAAAGGGACTGCTGTGCATAACAACTGTGAATGCACTCCAAATAGATCCTACTTCAATTTTGCTTCTACCCTAATAGGTATCAACTTTGTTACTGTGTAGGAGTTCAACATCAGTTTTGTAAGACTACATTTTCATTGGTTGCATTCCATTTCTTGAATATGTCTTAGTCCTCAGGCTGTATTAGATGCCACAGATCCTGGGTTCTCTCAATTATCTGATCTTTTAATTTGCTCAGGACCTTATTTTGACAGCCTCATTTAAAATGAGCATTCCTTTACTCCATTATTACTCACTCACATTGAAATCAATTGGCATCTTGTAGATCATCTTCAGGGCAAAGATAGCAAAAATTTGTTTTCCCATATCTGGGGAAAAGTAATCATTTCTACTGGTTTTTATGAAATGATGCATTTCAGGTTACCTATTTGCCTGTATTTTGCAGCCATTGGACTGTATCCATGCATTGTACCCATTGAATAGCTTTCCACTTCAGAGTCCCCTAATTCTCAAGAGCAATCACTAGTACCATTTTCCCTGAGACAGGTTTTTTACAAGGTGGTGATATCTGTTTGCTTTTCAAAAATTTATTTCTTTTCTCATTCTGTCTGTTTTTTCCTCATACTCATTTGCTTCTTGATTTCCCCCTTGTTTTAATTTAATTTATTCTTTACTGTATTCAGCTAGTTGTGCAAGTTAACTTGTGAGACTGAAACCCTGATTTATCTCACTGAATTTTTAAAATCTGAGGTTCCAAATTTAGGAATTTATGATAAATTAAGAAACACCTTCAGTGATTCAGGCTTTCTAAAATTTCAGTACTCCCTTGCACATGATTATTCCTCTGCACTTACTATAAATCTCCTGAAATAGGTACTTCAGTTATTGAGGTTGTAGGTGGAGTGAATCTAAATGCTATTTCAAGCTTTCATGCATCAGATGAATGACTGTGTTTCTGGAGAAGTTATGTCAATTGATAATCATGTTTCTAATTTGGGCTTGCTTGATTTTAACTTCCAGTAACTGCATCTTGTTGCTCCTTTGGTAAAACGGAATGGGATTGTTAAGTAAATTATCCAATCTCCAAATAAACTCCCAAATGTCTTGAAAACCTCTTTTATTTTCCTACTGTTCTTTCTGCAGTACTGACAGTTTAACAGAAAGCAGCCTTCCAGCAGTGCCACGTGCTGCAGGAATGCACAAAGGTCCCTCCATTCCTCAGCTCTTTCATCTTTGTGTGTCCAAGAGTCGCATTGGGTCTCTCAGGCACTGGGGACACAGCTCCTTCTGAGGTCCTGAATATTTTTCTTTTTCTCTCAAATACCACATCTTCTCATGCAAGATAATGCCCAGCTGCTGCTCATGAATGCTTGATTTGTGCTTGGCCGTTTCACCTGAGTGCTGTTGGCATGGGTACCCCTGGGCAATGGGGCCATAGAGCTCTGCAGAGCTGTTCCCCCTCTGCAGAATTCTCTCAAGTTACGACTCTTTACACTTCTGTTCCATTTTAAGAAGACAAAATATTTGAGTCCCAAGCTATACCTTGATTCTGTTCAGGCAAATTATTTCTACAGAAGTGAGCCTTAAGAAATAAACCCTCAATGGCAGTCAATGCCTCACCTTCCGAAAGTCATTCTCCAGAAATTCTAGGTGAGTTTAGTAGCAATGTAAGAACTGATACAAAGAACAGTGTACATTATGTGAGAAAAACATTCTGTAATTATAGTCATTCTAATATCAGAATCCCTTCCTGTGCACAATATTGTATTCCAGAACAAACTAATGTACGTATATTTCTGATTTCAGTATTGCTCCATATCCCTGTTTACAGGACCAGAAAATCTTTCTAATGCTCAAGTAATTTTTTTTTCTTTATAAATTATGCTGGTCCAAATGTTACTTTCTAGCTACAGGACTCTGATGCAGCTGGTGCTGTCTCACTCACATCAGTAAGTCTTTTTCCTGGACATTTCTGTCATTTGAAAACCATATGTACTTTTTAAACAATATATTTATACCCTCTAAGTGATTCATTGAACCAGCATACTTTTTCTCCCTGTTTTTCTGGTAAATTCAAATTAACTTGTGCTGCAGTGCAGAAATGAAAAACAAGTGCATCATGTAATCCACCGTCAATACATAGAATCAATACATCTAATAGAGATGTAAGCTCTTACTAGATGTGAACTTTCTGTCTACCTTGTTCACTATTACAGAATATTAGAACTGAAGACACCAGCTTCTCACAGGCTAACAGTTTTCATGGGATTCATACAACATTTTCATTTCTGCAGGTAGACATGGATCATATCATATTTATTGCAGTGGGTAGATTTTTAGATTTCTCTGCAGGTGAAGTATGGTAGATATAAAAAGGTACCCACCCAGTAACCTCCAGAAATCTTATCTCTATTGCACGGTGCACAGGTAAATTGTGTTAATAATTTTCAGCAGTGTAAGTTCCCTGAAGCTGTTATCTCACATCAGCACCAGAACACATGTGGGTACTGACCAAAGCCTGGCTGCTCCCTTTTGCAGCTGACAACCCAGGGTTCAGCTGTTCAGGAGTGAGACCCACTTTGGTGAAGCTCAGTTTGATAACTTTAAACTGGTGTTTCCGGAAAAAAAATATTCTTGAGCTGAAAGTGAATTCATAGGCTAAAAGCATGTGACAGAAAGAAATAAAAATACATAGGTGCTTATTGAGCAAGTATTAGTAAGCCATAAACTCAGGAAAAAGCAGAATGAAGGAAAGGTAAAAAATCATGAAGGCAAAAACAGCAGTGTTGGAGGTTTAGCTCAGGTTTTCAATATGAGCAATTTGCAATGAGTGATGGAAGCCAACACTTCCCTGCTGAGCTCTTCACCATCAGTCACCAACAATCATTCCTCAAATGCCTTTGTTTGGGTCTTGAAGACACTGATGTTTAGCCTTATATCATTTTAGTCTTGCCTCTCTGCTGTGTAAATAACTGCTATATACTCATAAATAGTTCATGAACTTGCTTTCAGAAGATCTGTATGTACCCAAACCAAAATTTTCAGGCATTATGCCTGTTTTAAAGGTAGGAAACAACATATCTCTGTTGTGTTGCATAGAGCCATATACAGACACTGGTCTTTGCAGATTATTTCTCATAAGTAATCCAGCAATTTAAATTATTTTACACTGGTATAAATAAGATGAGGTGATGAAAAGCAATGATCCAGATGTCATTTAGATGCACCAATTGCAAGAAATTAATTTCCTACCTGTTTTCTCTAACATCCTTGAATGGATTTCAATCATACCAGGTTCTGGGAAGATTAAAAAAAAAAGCTCATGTTAGAGAGAAAGGCTTGAACATAGCTTTCCCAGTGGGATATTTTGTTAGTTTCATTGATAAACTCCAAAGAATTGTTGTTGTCATATCTATTGCTAACAAATGTAGAATTTGTGTCTGTGTATCTGTGCGTGTGTGTATGTGTGTGCGCACATAGAAAGGTAAAGGTAGCTGTGCTAGAAATTTTCACACTTCTTCGGTCATTTGTCACCCACAGAATATATATTCCTATGCACACTGAAGCATATTCACTGAAGCATATTCGCCCTTTCCAGTGGGAAAAGGGAGTCTTTCAAATGAAGACTAACAGCCAAATGCTAGGATTATCACTTGTCTTCTCTTTGTAATTGTAATGTAATTGACATCCTATATTATATTTCCATTTCAAAGAAACAAGGAGCCCTATTCAGCCGCTGTGCAATCACTCTCCAATTACCACTCCGATTTAGTCTACACAGATACTCCTGCTGGCCTGGGTTTTAGATTTCACTTCTGTATTAGAATAAAACAGATTCATTTTAAAGGTCAGTAATCATGCAAGTGAAACACATTTTTAATGGCAGAAAAATACTCACTTTCATTCCTGAAATTATGATAGCCAGTGCAGTGCACACTGTCCTATCAACACAGGATTCTAAAAATAGAGCTACTGTTGTGATTAATTTTGCCTGAGATCTAATAGCAGTTTAATGCATGCAGTATCACTTACCAGCTTTCTTAATGTAGTTGTGGTCAACATATCTGTGAAAATAAAATATTCAGTAGCATTACTTTTTTATCCAAAGGAGTAGACCAAACTCTTCCACTTATACTGTATCTACTTCTTCAGATAATAATCAGGTTTCCCTCTGGAAATGGACAAATTAATTGTTTGTTATTCAAGCAGTTTTCCTACTAAAAATATGTGACCTGAAGGACATCATCGTAGGAATAGGTAGTCAAGTTCCTGACTGAATTATAATTGTGTAAATTTTAGTTTTGTATTAGATACAGTCTGAAGAGCGTGATTTTCATTGATTCAGAGAACAAATAATATAGTCTTGATTACTTAGAGAACTTAACAGAAATTATGACACCTGCAGTCTACAAAAGACTGTGAAGACCCCTGTGCAGCACATATAGCCCAGCTCTCAAGCACATCAAGTTTCCATTAATACTAGGACACGGCCTGTGTGGTCTAAACGAAAAAGACTAATAAAAATACAAAATATAGAATTATTGAGAGACAAAATTTAGATTAAGAGGATATGATATACTTAATAAAAGCCACTGCAGATCTGATTTTTCCTGAAGTAATCAAAAATACTTATTACTACCTCAGAGCTAAGATGCAAGGGGAAAAATCCCTTCTTTACAATTGTGAATGAAGAAAAAAGAAGGTGGCCCACTTGTTTTTTCATTCAAGTATTGTAGAAATGTTCGAACAAAATGCTTATTCTGTATATCCTTCATCTTAAACTCTTGCATTGCTTTTCTCCAGGCAGTTTTCTATGTAATATAACAGAGAATTTATTAATTATCTTTTAAAGGATAGGTTTCATATTTTACTTATTGGTGCAATGAGATTTATTTTGTCTCCTTCATTTGTGAAGACACTTTAATAGAAAGGCCCCATTTTCATTTGTCCTGCAATTCTAACAGAAAACTCTCTTTGAGAACTTGTGCTGGTAATCTAATGCAGTTTCAAAACCTGACAAAATGAAGTGAAAATATGTAGATCAGAAAGAAAAAGTAAATGCTGCTTGAAATGAAGTATCTCAGTAACAGAGGGGTAAGAGCTTAGATTTTCTCAAAAATATTATTATTTCATGTGGTATATAAATTGTATGTTCCATATCCCATTTAAGGAGTATAGGGAATTCTCTGAGAAATATCAGAGTATCAGCATCCATGCTGCTTTCAGAATTACTTTGCTAGGACAGTGGAAAAGTGCATATCTGGGTGTTTTGAAGACACTTTGAGACTTAAGTTGTATTTTTGAATCTCTGTATAAATAGTCTGTAATTTAGACCAATTTTCTATCATGTTTGCTAGCTGTGTACTCAACATGGTTGCCTCACTGAAGGATCACAGATTCCAGTTCTTAAATTAGCTGTCACATGGACTGCACGGTGAAGTTCATGAACTGAGCTTTCTGAGTATGGAAAATCACTTTAGGTTCTTATTTATATCTTAAGCCCACCAATAAAATTATGTATTTGTCTATTCACCAGACCTTTTCCTTTATAGATCCAGGATTCCACAGTTATGAAAACATTCATTTATTTATTTTACTTCCAAGTGAAGAAATCTGATTAGCATAAATTCTGATTAATAAGTTAGACATCTTTAAATGTGTCAGTCCTACATACAAGCTTTTTGTAATTGTTGATTTGGAGCTTCCAAGTGTTGTGGTTTAGCTCTGTCTCTGTACTAAGCCCCACACTTTTACTTGCTCGATTTCCCTTCTTGCCTTGGTGGAGAATAAGAGGAGCAAAAATGAAAAAAATCATGAGTTGACATAAGGACAATTTAACAGGTGAAGTAAAACAGTGGAATTCATTCACCATGCCCCATGGGCAGGCAGGTGCTCAGCCATCCTCAGGGAAGCAGGGCTCCTCCCTAAGGGTGCTTTGGGAAAACAGATGGCATTAGTGAGGATGTCCCTCCATCCTTCTTCCCCAGCTTTTTATGCTGAGCATGACACCATGGTGTGGGATATCCCTTTGGGCAGTTGGGATCAGCTGTCCCTAATGTGCTCCCTCTCAGCCCCCTCACTGGTAGGGAGGGATGAGAAGCAGGAAAGGCCCAGCAATAATGAAACATCCCTGAATTAACAAGACTGCTTTCAACACAATTTCAAAACATAACCAAATACCAGCTACTACGGAGAAAATTAACTCCACCCCAGACAAAACCAGCACATGCAGTTTCACTACTTTTTTCTCGTTTTGTAGCTAAAATAATTTAAATTACCTCAATACTATATTTCCCATAAAATATACTGGATACATGATGTGAATATATTTGTAAAACAACTATGGCTTGGTTTGCATAAAGTTAAAACATTTCTGCCCAGGCTGTTTTATCTGTATTTATTCTTTGAGTATGTTTCTCATGCCAGAGAAATAGTGATGAAAAGACTGCTGCCAAATACAATCATACTAAGAAAAACTGAAACACCATTAGCTTAATTCAATCCTGTAAAGACTTTGATTTTATTAATTTTGGACTGGTTGTAATTTCTTCTGGAGAGTCACAGTACTATTTCCTTCCTTGTACTGGAAAATTATGTTCCTAGATGAGTCAACTATAGGTTTGAAGCTTTGCTGCAGAGTTAACTCACATGATCCTAAGTTGGGTTAAAATAAATGGTTTTCTCATACACATGCCTCAAAAAAAAAAAAAAAGGACAGAAAGTAGTTGAGAGAAAAAAAAAGAACATGCGTGTAAACTGCTCATTTATGCTGCTAAACTGAACCTAGTCTTTGAATTTGCAAGCAGGAAGCAAATTTATAACACTTCTTTCCTTGTTTAGTCTCTGAATTCAGTTCCTGTCACAGAGAAGGACAAGCTGATCACTAAGATGCTGTCACCCACAGTCAGAAAAGGCCAATCAGTTCTGACTGTGGTTAAATCTTTCCTCTAGCAAACAAGGGTCACCAGCTAATCCACACACCTAATTGAAAGGGTTCTAGGAGGGTTTGAATTTGCATCTCAGTTTCTCAATCTCTGTACCAGGGTCACACAACCAAACTTTTTGAGTTATGCAGTGGTTCCCCACATTCATGTTGTCATTACGTATCAAAAAGCTGTGCTCAGAGGTCAGATCAAAACAAAGTAAGACTCTTTTTTCAAATTTTGATAGCTATAACAACAAACTAACTTGAAAGTTAGGAACAAGAAAATATTGATATATAAAGGGAATAAAAATATTCCCCCTTTGGTCAAAATTGCTTTGTCATCATGAATGGCATTCTTTGCCATTTGTGTAACACCATATAAATGTTGATGAGTGAGTAATCTTTTAAATTCTTAAGTGTGGTGAAGTTTTTCCATTTATTTGTACTAAAAATGTGTATATGTTGTGCAAGCTTTTTTTTTTTTTTTGTCTTCTATGTAATTAGTTCGTTTCAAAATTTATGGTAAAAATTAGCTCTACATATTATGATTTTCATGTAGAGAAGTACAGTTTAAGAGTCAAGATATAATATTTTCTTCTATATCATTCTTGTACCTGTTAATAGATTTTTCTTTTATAGTATCACCCTTTTTTAGCTTGAAATATCTGATACATTTTAATTAAAATTTTTATTTTGATCTCATTCAACTCTGAGTAACAAATTATTCTAGTGACAAATTTAATGAGCATAATCTTGGAAATTTGCCTATGCAATATTCTTTTCTTTCTTATTATCAATTTTGCATCCTCTGCCCGCAAAGGATCTGCAATGATGTGATCTTTTCACTCCAATGACGTCTAAAGCTAAGTACAATCAGGGGCATCTTAGGCTTCTTGGAAAATGTCTTCAGGAATCAAAGGAATTAACATGAAAATGTATCAAATTAAAATATCATCCATCTCAAATAATGAGTGGTAGGTGTTCAGAGAATGGAACCAATTTGCTCATCTTAAAGTAAAATTGCTGTCACCATGTGGTTTTTCTGACTGAATCATTCAACTTCTTTTATTACACATACTTTGGCTGATATAGTAATATTCCATTCTCACAATGTTCCACATTAGTAAGCCTCCCATTGTTTCACATAGTGGCATTTCTAAGATGAGCAAACTGCTCACTGAGAAAAGATGCCTTTCCTTTTATCAGACCATTAGGAATAAAATCTTGATCATTTGGATCAAAGTTGTTGCTGTCTGAAAAAGTTTATGTAGCATTGCAACCAAAGAAATTGTATTGCATAATTAAAATCAATAAAACAGGGACTTTTGTTCAGAAATCTTAGAGGTGGATTGAAAAAATAAAATAAAATATTCAAAAATAAGAAAAATTCTTCTCTTTTTTGCTGTTTCTTAATCCATCTTAATTGTCAGGTTGCTGAGAGAAACTCTGATATCCAGTCAGAATGTATAAGAGGGTGAGAATTTGGCTTATAATACAATTTGCTTTATCTTAGATGGTCAGACATGGCAGCAAAATTCTGATTTCACAGTAGTTCACTGGAAGACACTGACATTTCCATGAGTCATTGCAAGGGTGGATGACAAACCTCTTAAGTCGGAAAGGAGGCATAACCCAAACTTTCTGAGTTGTGCTAGTTCCACTGGGAAGCTCTGCCATCTTGTGTTCGATTAGAAGATAAATCTGGTTTCCCCAGAGGACAGAAACTGTGGGGCTTTGTGAGTTCTTACCTTTTCTAAAATAAGTGCAGGCATAAACTCACCAGCCTCTGACTACAGTGTAAGGGTAAATTCTTAGACTGACTTTTCTTTATGAGTGTGGGTGGTACATTTATTGTTCCACATGAGTTTGTGCTAGTTTATCAAACTCCAGATTGCCTAAACTGAGCAAGATTAATGCCTCAGTGATAGGTAACACAGCGAGCCACCTGAGCTTGTGCTCACATTTACAGGATTATGGCACCACTTAGAGAGTTCATTCCTGTCGATTCCCTCTCACAAGTCAGGAGAAAAAGTGCTTCTTTAACTACTGACATGTTAGCTATAAATTGAATCAGATGATCACTTGTTTGTGCTAAAAAAAATTGAATCATGTCAGTCATTAATGGATTAACTGATAATGCTATTAAGGTACAGACAAATATTGTGAATGACTTCTGCAGCCTGCAGAAAGAAAGCTTTAAAGTCCTGCTTCTGAAGAATCCCTCAGAAGTCTTACTAGAAAAGGAAATTACGGCAAAGCATAGGATGTTATGTGGCAAAAAACAAGGGACAATGCTGACTTGTGAGAGTTACAAGGCAGAAGTGTTGCTTTCCCAGAGGTGTATGACATGAGTCTGTGAATCATGAGTTTGCTGGCTTTGACAGTTTGCCTCCATTTAGCTTATTTGTTTTAGGAAAAATTTTGCTTTATATGAGAAGCTTGAGAGATGGAAAGTTGCCTGAAGAACAGCAGGATCACTGGAAGATGTATATTTTAGTGTAAATCCTAATTGCTGTATCATTGCTATACGTAGCCCTATATTTATTTGTGTGTCACAACTTGGCTTTTTAATATGCTTGGGATAATTATTGTTTTTGTGGCGGTACTTGGAAATCTTATAAATTTCTAGGTTGTCCTAGTACTTTTTGTTGATTACAGAATTCAGGAAACAGATGTTGCTCAAGTAAGCACAACCAAAGCGACAGCTTGACAGAGAGATCATAGCTACTGATTTTTTGGAGGGAACCAACTAAGTTTTCAGACCTTCACTACTTGGATTGTGTCTTAGCTGTACTCTTAGCAAATCAAACTTGCTAACTTGAAAATCACTGATAGTCTTCAATGACTACCGTGTATAAATACATATACTCCTTAGTACCTTGCAAGAGGAGTTCCAGGGATTGCATTCATGAAAGGAATATCTAACTTCTGTAGATATTGATTAGTTTCTCCTTGCAAAGAGATGATGCTCTTCTCTCTCTTCATGTGGATGCTTCTGCCCATGTAACTCTTCCAAGCAGGCAGGTCTTCACTGTGCCCAGAATATTGGACATGGCACACGTGGAAGTGCAGGGTGCTGTGCTGTGTGCACAAAAGTCCTGCCCTCTTTAAACTATAGTCATGCAGAGTGGAGTGATGGTGGTTTTAGTCTAATGCTGATCAACAAATAAAATAATTCTGTGGCTGATTTTACTCTCAGAAACACATGGGTAGCAATGAGCACCTCTGTTTTTTAAAGCTCAAGACAAACTACATAGCAAAAGCAAGCTAGATAGTTAATTTTCTGAGGATAGGCATTCACTTCTGTTGAACTATGTTGAATGGAAACCTGAAACTCAGTCTGTTGTTTAGATTTTACATTTATCAGAGAAACAAACGCTATTCATGTTTTTCTGCTGATGTAAACTAAAACAAAAATACCACAGGAAAACAATCATGAATGGAAAAAAATGAGATGCATAAAAATGTGACTGTAAAGGAACTTTGGCAACAAATGAAGGTGAAAATGCTTGGTGCTTGAATGTCTGTCTATGTTTCCAAGGACTAAGTGGAATACCAGCCTTTTACGGCATTTTTACAAACTGGTACATTAGTTGGCGGAACCTGGCCTTTCAGTGTCAAGGAAGTGCATAATAATTTTTTTCTGGTCTCATTTTGAAGCCTGAATTGAAAGACTGTGACTCATCTGTTTAACAAGCAAGAGATGGCTAATGTGATATTTGTAATACCACTCTCTCATGCATTTTTGGTGGTAAAACTAAAGCGCTTTGACCTCTCCAACCCTGTGAGCAATTTTGGCTTGAAGTGTAGATTAGTTTGTAGTCTCCAGTGTTTTCTGCCCTAATTATCTGCTCACACTGCTGCTTCCTAGAATGTCTGCATTGCAGGTACTGCAGTTCAAATTTAAGTTTTCCTGGATATAACGGTGATACTTGTCACTGTTCTCTTTGAGAGGATAAGTATGGAGTCACTGGGAGTTACTGGAGTTTTGCAGCTTTTTTTATAAATTACATTCTACTTTATGCTTTCAAGATGTTATATAATTTTGAAATCAGTCAATATTTTTTCAATGTTTAAGTCTTATCTAACAAGTTACACAAAATTCTCATCTTCCGAATCCAGCAGACTGTCACCATGAAACCAAAAATTCCTTTCTTTTGAAAATATTTCATCACTGGATTGCTGTCCTACCTGATGTAAATTATTCTCCCTATTTCTAAAATCCACTTGGGTTCTTGTGTTTCCATGCCAAGAATTGATATCTAGTAGTAATTTCAAATTAAAGGAAACAAGTAATTAGTTCCTGGCACTCATACTCACTCCATACATATATGCAAGCCAATATTTTGTAGAAGTGAAACAACAGAATAAGATAGGAAAAAGGCTGTTATCTGCATAATGACTGGAAGGGTTTAAAGTATCATTTGCATATCACTGAAAAACTGAAAAATAGAGGATGGTCCAATATTGAACCACTGAAACTGCAGAAATATTATTAGATTATGAATCTAACACAAAAGCATCATACCAGAAAACAAAGTACTCTCTTGTTTTCTTTACAGTGGCTGGAGAGGGCAGCAATATTTGCTGCTTTTCAAGCAGGTGTGAGAGCAAGTATGCTGCTTTAGAGAAGCATAAAAAAGGGATGGTATAGGTTAATCATTGCAATAAATGTGCATGGAAATATACTGACATATGATCAGAATTGAAAGGCCCATTTCATATGTTTTCTCTACCCAGAAGCTCCCATTGTGATATTTCTGGTCAGGCTAATTAAACAGTTCATTAGATAAGGTACTAGACTCTTCTGAAAACTTGGTTACTGTTTTCAAAAAAGTGTGGAGGCAGGCTTCTGAAAATATGAATCACATAATGAGATTCTTCTGCTCCTTTAATCTGAGTGTAATCCGAAACCAATAAAAGTCACTGATCTCAGTAATCTCTGGGTCAAAAATGTTCACTTTTAATTTCTAACTGGCTTGACATTATTCTGAAACATATGACCATATTAAAAAAGCAATAATGAAGACAGAAAAAGGGTCAGTACATTGGGCATTGGAAAGGTTATTAGAGGGATATGAATTCCAGAGAAGTGGCCAAGAGCAATTTTGCTCCTTTGCTGAAAATAAGGGGTTTTTTTGGCTCTAGAGCATGGGTTCAGCAAGACAACTGTGTTTCATGAAAACACATAGAGCAAAAAACATATAAGAAACAGGCTCTACTTATACCCTTGCGATTGTTTTTTCTATTGTATTTCATTCATCATATAGAGCTCTCATGCAAAGCCAATGAAAAAGTCACTTGTTTTTCTTGATTAATGCTAAATCCACAATAATGCACAGGAGAAATTACTGGATATATTTTAATGACATCACAAATTGAGTTGACCTAGTGCTACAAACGTACAGTACTCAGCTCCAAGAAACCATTTAGAGCATTTTCAGCCACAGACATCATCGTAAACATCTACTATCTGGCACACTGGGATGTTTTGTGGTTTATAGACTTTTAAGGTTGGAAAAGAGGCCTTCATCCTGACATTCTGCACAGATTCTAAAATTGGTGGAGCAAAAGGAACGATTTCTACAGAAAGTAACCTCAAAGAAATGTAGTTGGAATGATAAAATTTCTCAGGTATTTTTAAGGTTTTAGATTTTCTGTTTTATGGTACTAGGAAGTAGAGATTTGGCTAAAATTTTACATTTGGATTAATGCCATCATAAAATGTAACTTATTAACCTTTCCTCTTCTTTTATTTAAACTTCTGTATGTAGAGGATTTGAGTTTTGTCATGAGGAAAAAAAAGGCTCTCCTAAGCTGAAACAACTTTTGTGTATAAAGTAAACATGCAAACATTTCTTGGTAAGAAGTTTCTCAACTTGTCCATCAAGTAAAAAGCTCCAGACTAAGTACATACATCACCAAAGATACATTTCAGTTTTAAATTATTATATTTTTGGCTATTTCCCAGGGAAGTAACCAAACCTACCTAATTTTTGAATGCAAATGTATTTTGGAGAGTTTTTATCTTATTGTTTGCTAATGGGAAACCAAATTACATAAAACATACAATTGCTTCAGTGTACTGTTGACTGAAATAGATGAGAAGCCATTCTAGGCAGACTAAATTTAATCAGAAGTGTCTTACCAATCTACTGCTGTATCTATTACTCTAAGTGTTTCTAGAGGAGAGAATGTGATTTCTCACAGACGTCAGAGATTGCTGTTTAATTATTCATCCTGAAATTTAATTTCAAAGCTTGTAATCACTTAACTGTTTAAGATAGAATTTGTCACTGAAACAAACCAAGAGGAATTAGAGCATTATTTAACACTGACTCATTTCAGTTTCAGCATGTTTAATAACTGGCTCATTTCATGCAAAATCTGTGCAGGCCCCTGGAACAAGCCACATATGATATTGATTTTTATGGTTTGCATAGAGTAAGAGAATTTCTCCATTTATGAATGGAAATATTTTGTACCGGAGGAGAACTGTTGCTATTTTTCCATTTTATTATTTATATATCAGGATGTCTCCTGTTAGTGAGAAGAGGATAGGTCTTCCTTCTCTGCCACTAGTTCCAGCCTACCAGGGTAGCTTTGCAATACCTTTGCTCAGTGTGGCCTTGCTAATGCAAACCAAAAGGTTTGTGGCTCAAAACACAGGTTTCACAGTAAATGAAGTAATTTTTTTTTTTTTTTAATGCTCCCAGATAAACTTCAAAAATCAATACTTAGTATATTGCAGAAAGTTGTCTCTGTATGGTCAGGTCTTCTCCTCCAGCATAGTCAGAGAAGCTAAAGAGGAGCTTCTGCAGGAGGAGTCAGAGGAGCTAAAGCAGTATGAGCTGTCCCTGCCCTTAAAATACGTCAGTATGTAGGGTCAGCATAAACTAGTGGCAAATAGCTGTCCTTTAAATCATTTGTTGTGTCTCCTAAGGTGGCTTACTGTAGGCTGAAGCTCTTTTTACAGAGATTTGCTAGGAAGCACAAGAGGTCATGATGGGACAGATACTCTGATAAATGCCCCTATGAAATGCATTGAAACTTGGCTTCCAACAAGACTTGCATTAGCAGATGGCTTCTCCATCCTGCATCTGAGGCTGGCTGCAGCAAGTGCAGCTGCTCTGGTCATTGCCATTAGTGTTGTTGCTGACTGAGTTGGTGCAGTGCATCCCATGGCAGGGCAGCATGAGCCCAAAGCAGGCTTTGCTTTCCCCATTGTGTGCAGAGCATTAGTCCTGCAGAGGGCACAGACCCCAGGGCAAGCACCCCACAATGGGGCTTTCCACACATGCCCAGCCTGTGAGCAACTAAGGAAGCTGAACCACCTTGGACCTATGTCATGGTGTTGGGCACCTTTAGGGATCCCACCCTTCTCTGCAGCTCCCTGGCAAGTCCTTGTGAGATGGTCATTCCCTTCCCCCCACATATCTGCCACGTCCACATGGCTGCACAGCCCTGCAAGCCCCTCAGGGCTTTGGTACTAGAGGTTCATGCACAGGATTGTGACAGGCAAAATCTGAAAGCCAGGGAGCTCCCCAAAAGATGAGTGTCAAAGACATGAATCATGTATTCTTCCTCTGTCTTTGCTTCAGCGCCTCTTTGTGAGGGTTTCTTAAGCATACACCTGTAAGGATGCAGTGAATAGTCATCAGTTGTTCACAGATCAGAATTCCCCAGGATGCTGGAGCAGAACAACATTGCTGCAGCCTCTGCATGCATCATAATTAAGCCAATTTCACAAATTAAAGGTAACTCAAACTTATCCAAAATTTTGTTCAAAGTTAGCAGAAATTATCGCTGTAGAAAACTGGAAATACACCATAAATTACAAAGCATGTCATCAAAGGAATCCGTATGAAGCTCTCCTCCAAAACTGAAATATCAGGAAGTTTATATATGCCTTGACTTTTGAGTAATCACATTTCTATCTAGGGTAATCTTAAATGAGGAAATTAATTAAAAGCTAACATTTAGATCTTACCTCTTCCTTTGTATACTTCCTGCCAGACATGAACTTCCTGCCAATTCAAAGTTACAATTCAACTAAAATTGAATATAAAAGCCAGCCTTGTTGGGCCTGCTTAGTCTTCAGAAGAGAAGACTGAGAGGATTTATCATTAATGTGCATAAATACCTCCAAGATGGGTTCCAAGAGAACAGTGTCAGACTAATCTTTGTGCTCAGGGACAGGACACACAGCAATGGCTGTAAAGTAAAACACAAGAAGTTTCACATCGGCATGAAGGAGAAATTTGCATTGAGGGTGTCAGAGCACTGGAAGGAGCTGCCCAGGGTGTTGGTGGAGTCTCCCTTTCTGAAGACATTCCAAACCCACCTGGACACATTCCTGCATCACCTGCTCGAGGTGACCCACCTTGGCAGGGAGGTTGGACTGGATGACTGGGGGTCCCTTCCAACCCTGACTATTCTATGATTTTGTGCTATATATTATGATCCCTTTTGTGAACTCATTTGCGATATGTGAAAATATTTAATTTTGGGATAAAGGGTCCCTTACCTTCCAGGGTTTTTTTCCCTTGTGGCTAATTTCTTCATCTTCCCTTTCCTAAATAAAAATTGCAATAAGACATCTTTAATTAAATACTTGAAGAACATCATCCAGATCAGAAAGCTAGAGAGTTAAGTGTACTCTTTAATGCAGATATTATGACAATATAATTGAACTCTTCATTTTTTCTTTACAAAACTGGAAGGCCAGAGCTTGAATTAGGTATGTACAACTGTGCAGTGTTTCCTACACTGACTGTGGAAAGTAAAATAAAATGAGAAAACATAAAATATTAAATCTTTTTATGCATCAATTTTTATGCATCTGTTTGTGAAAGAAAGGATGTATCTTTCCATTTAGATAGAGAACATATTTGTTGAAGTAATCACATCCTGTAACATAAATGCTGTTTTCAGTTTCAGGATAAATAAACAGGAATAACTATTTTCATAGTATATGCTGAAGCTAAATTTTGCATAAACACTAAGACATTTTGCTTCGACACAAATATTTTAGAAAGGAATAAAATGCATCTTAAACTACTCACAATTTTTGTTCACCTTCTTTTAGTGGTTGATATTTGTTACTTTATTTCTAAGTTTCCTTGGCAAGCCATTAGTGTTTAACAGAAAACTCATCAGGAATAAGCACCAAGCAGAAAGAGAAAAACAACATTGTATTCCAGTTGTCCAACTGATTTGTAAACACCATTCTGTACCTCCTCTTGCTATTTTTATAGACAAGGTCATGAATATTCTGTATTTTCAGTGTCGATGTAAAGTTCACTGAGTCATAGATCAATTAGACCAAACGTATTCCTGTAGGGAGAAACCAGTGTATCCCAATTTAGAAGCTTATTTGAGGGAATTTGAGATAACAACCTGCCATCTCCTACTTTGAAATACAGTAGTTGGTATAGAAGGCAAAACAAATTAAAGATAAGCTGCAAAACTCTGACTAGTTCAGGAGATTGTTCAATTGCATTTGTGTATTTACTTTCTTCTGGATGCACACACATATTTCTTACAGAATTATTCTATTTGATTCAGTCCCAATTTATATCACATTGCTTAATCAATTATTTTCAGACTTATTTAATTATAGAAATAGGTGGAAAGTCCTTATTGGAGACAGAAATCCTTGCTCTGTTTTGGAAACAATTTGCTTTTATATTTTTGCAGTATCTATAATAGCTGAAAGAGTATCACATATAGGTAGTTACTAAACTAACATGAAAATCAGAAGTTTTTGCACTGTTTTGGCAACAGTCTGCTTTTATATTTTTGGTGGTTAGAACCACAGAATAACAGAATCATAGAAGGTCTTTGGCTGGAAGGGACCCTAAAGGTCATCTAGTTCCAACCCCTGGTCAGAGATGCTAACCACTAGACCATGTTGCTTAGAGCTCCATCCAGCCTGGCCTTGGACACTTTCTGGGATGGGGCATACACAATTTCTCTGTTCCACCAATATGTTCCAGTTCCTCACCACCCTCCCAATAAAAAATTTCTTCCTAATATCTAATATAAACCAACTCTCTTTCAGTTTGAAGCCACTCGCCTTTGTCCTCTTACTACAGGCCCTTGTAAAAGGTCTCTCTTCATCTTTATTGTGAGTTCCCCTCAGATCTGGAAGGCCTCAATAAGATCTGACAGAAATATAGCAAAGGAAATGTATGGAGTATGCACAGACAACACTGATCAATTAACAGATGTTGGGATCACCCATGAAGAATGTACATAAATAAGAGGAACCAGTGCAGCCTGCAAGTGCTTATAATAAAATTTTCATGATTCTAAATGCCAGTAATAAAAAATTCTAGAAAAATTATATAGAATGAATGGTCATAAGAGAATAAAATAAAAAAAAATTACCTTTCAATTAAAATAATAAAAAATATTTAACTTTCAATTTATCTTTGTTGCTTTTTTTTCCTAAATTCCAGTGCAGAATATTTTCATGCTGTATGTTGTGTTCTCACTACATAGAATCCTAGAATGTGTTGGAAGGAGCTCTTAAAGTAATTTAATCCAAACCCCTTGCAATGAGCAGGGACATCTTCAACTAGATGCAGGTTGGTCAGAGACCCAGCTCATCCAACCTGGAATATTCTCATATTCTACCACATCTCTGGGCAACCTGTGCCAGTGCTTTACCACCTTCATTGTGAAAAACTCCACACTTCTTCCTTACAGATAATATAAATCAATGTTTCTTCAGTTTAAACCATTATTCCTTGTCCTGTCACAGCAGATCCTGCTAAGTCTATATCCCCATCTTTCTTAGGCTCCCTTCAAGACTGAAAGGCCAAAATAAGGTTCCTCCAGACCCTTCCCTTCTCCAAGATGAACAACTCAAGTTCTCTCAGCCTTTCCTCACAGGTGAGGTGTTCCAGCCCTCTGATAATCTTCAGGCTCTCCTTTGGACCCACTCAAAAAGTGGGTTCCAGTCTGTGCTGGGGCTCCCAGACCTGGTTGCAGCAGTCTCAGTGGGCTCTCACCAGAGCAGAGCAGAGCAGAGGGGCAGAATCCCCTCCCTCCCCTGCTGCCCACACTGCTCTGGATGCAGCCTAGGACACATTCGGCTTCCTGGGCTGTGAGTGACGATTGCTGGGTCATGTCCAGCCTCTCACTCACCACCACCCTCAAATCCTTCTCAGCAGGGCTGCCCTCAATCTGTTTATCCAACAGTCTGTAACAATACCAGAGGTTTCCCCAACCCAGGTGAAGTGCACTGCACTTGGCTTAGTTGGACCTGAGGAGGTTACCATGGGCCCAATTCCAGAACTTTTCCAGGTCCCTCTGGATGGCATCCTGACCACAAGGCAGACTCCTGTGCCAGTATCAGTTGATATATCAGCTTATGGTGTCCAATGGGTTACCACCATCTTTCACTACCTTTGAAGGACATCTCAGAAAGCCAACATGCAGTAAATCATCCTGTATCAAACTCCAATTCCAGCTATTACTAGACATGAGTCATGTATTAGCACACATTAACCAGGTTTTGTTGGCAGAAGAAATTGCGAGAAAGGAGAATTGAAGATGAAAAGGAATGAGAAAATAAATAACTTCTGTCTTTCCTCTTTTTTCAGCTATACTTCTCTTTGAATGAAGGCTCTTCTAAACTGTCAGGTACTGCAAGCCTTCAGGTTTTCATTCTCTATGATGTCCTGAGGTATTTCTGCCCACATTGCTACAGCTGCTGAATTGAAGATGGCTGCATCTTCCATCATGTAAGTTCAATGCTTAGTCTGGTGAAAAACCATTTGATAGTTTGGTTGAATCTTCATATCTTAAGTGTTGAATCTTTATGATTCATATTTCATTTTGTAAAGACTCATTTTCTAATCTCTTTTGAGAAAAGCTGAATATTTCAGGCAACTGAGGCAACATTTCCTTCCTGTGCTTGGAAGAAAAGAAAGTTGAATTGCACAGTTCTTCTCCTATTTTTTTTTAATTTTTTCCAGAAATGGGCAACGTTGCTGTTAAAGACAATAACAGTTGCTAGAAGCAATTCTAATAACTTCACCCAGGGAGCTTTTTTCCAAGTATGATTTACAGTATGACCTACAAAATATAGCTTGTTATTGGAAAGGCATGGACATAGATTTTTCAAGGGCATTAATAGCACAGTCTATGTTAAACTTGCTGCTTCCCATTTGCTTTCATGTTTATAATCCAATAAGTGTTTTCATTGCTTCCAGTAGTTTAGTCTTTAATATAATTAGATGTAGTCATTAAGCTGTTTGATATTATATAATGCAGCTGTTTTTCCTTTGAGCAATACCTTTATGCAAGAAAGACAAATTCAGATTTTATTCAAACAAGCAGAATTCCCACAAGACAGTCCAAGTTATACTCAAATTAGAGATATGCTAGAGGCAAATTGATACTGTCCTTCATTAAAATCTTTTTTTGTGTTTTTGGATCCTTGGCTAAGAATTACTTGTAAGGTAAAATACATATCCTGAGGTGTTAGATACGTATGTCTGGATTGTCTCCATGTGAATTAGAGTCCACAGAGTTGAAAAAAAATTCTCCTGCTTCATGTTTTCCTACCCACTGGTGTGAAGATTTCTATTTGCTTTATTGGACAGCATTGTTATGATGGCAGTAGGAAGAAATAATGGTACATAAAGAGCTCCATAGGAGTATGATAATGAGGAATAACACTTCTGAAAACTAAACACATAGCACAGTGCATATTTTCAGTATATTTTTAGCAGTTGTCCTCACAATTTAGCTGAACTAACTTCAGCATTTTTTATTTAAAAAAATTTTTCAAGTGGTGTAAGAGCTAATACCTGGATTAAACAATTCTGGCTTTCAGTTCTGGTTTTGTTTGCTTTCCTTCAGATATTTTCTGCAGAAGTATCTAAAGAAGAAAGTGGAAAAGCCTCTCAGACTTCAGTTTACTGCTCTTCCATTATGAGACATACATCTATCCTAAAGTTCTTTTGCTGTTGATGTCATTTTCACACCTGCCTTCATTCTTTTTTGTGTGGTGGTTTTATTGTTGCACTGCTCCCAGCCAGCTGCAGCCAGAGGTTTCATTGAGCAGGGTTTTCCATTGCTTGGAGATCATTGCCACTGTTCTGGTTCTGACTGCTGTGATTTATGCCCTCTTTCAGGTGTTGGGAGGTGGATTTCATAGGCTCTGACAGAGCTGTTTGAACCATCCATCTCATCTGTTTGATGCCTAATTGCATGAGTGGTGTTATGGTTTTAGATTGTTTTATTCTAAGATTTTTAGTTTCAAGGCAGCAATACTTACAAATAGGATTTATAAGACAGAACTACTAAGTCTCCAAGTTGGACATTTCCCATTGAGAGGTACCAAATCAATTTATCTTTAAAACTTCGTGATTTGAGGCTTGTGAAGGCTGAGTGCTTGGCAGGTGTTTCAGTTATTCCTCCCTCAGCAAGACAACAAGAGTAAGGGTTTTGGTTTCACTGCTCTTTCAGTAGCTCTCAAAATTGGGAGAAATGATTACTGTGACTCCAGCTGCACTCACTGCTCTGCTTTGCTGGAGCTCTGCTCTTACTGAAATGTGAACTGCAAAAGAAAGACTATGAAAATTACTTAAGAAAAGGAAGTTTCTGCAACAAATTTATGTCTGTTGTCTTGAGACAATGTCCATTCTCCAACAGCTGAAGTAATGTAATATAGAAGCAGAGTAGATATGCAAGTTCATTTTCTTGCAATTCCAAAGTAAGGAAGTATTCAGGTCAGTGTAACAGCAGCAAGAATTCACACTTTTCCTGCCATCAGAGTCAAATGTCATAAAATATTGATACATCATCATGGCAGGAAATCTTGTTAATGTGTTCCTACCACAGGGTTGGGTTTTTTTGCTGCCACTACCAAGAGTTTAAATATAATCCATAGGAAGTCTTACAGATGATAAATTTGTAAGGAACTGTAGCTGCTTATACCTAGAGCTACACAAGATATGAAAGAGTACTGACATGATTTTTTTTCTACAACATGAAAGCCATGATCTGTGAAAGTCACAAAGATGCCTGGGGGTCTGCTTATGAAATATGGAAGAAGATACATTTAATTATTAAAATCAAAACCTTCCCACACTTTAAAATATTCCTTACTTTCTTCAAAAACATTCTTTTGAGAAAAAAAAAATTGGAAACAGTTATTTTTACTAGCAGCTATAGCTTGGTTTTTACTAGTGCTTTTAGTTGTGTTTTTACTTAAAATCCTGGGTTCATGCAGAGAAAAGTTCTTGCTGTTTACATTGTGAATGCTGCAAAACCAGAATACCAGTTACAGAGTTTTCACATTTCCTTTGAAGTTTTTTTTTTTCCAATATTGATTTTTTATATTTCTTTCAGTCCAGTCTTCTGCAGCAAGCATAAATTATTCTATAGCCCTTAAATACATTATCTATGCTTTGAACCAAAGTTAGTATTTTCTCTTACTTTTTTTAAAAATCTTGTGAGAAAAGTTCTAAAAAACTTTAATGATTCCATTTGGTAGTTCGCCTCTGAACTTCTGCTTCATATAGTTCAGCTAATGAGGGAATTGAGTGAGAAAGCTCAAACTAAGGAAATAAATGTGCACAGCTGTCCTTAAGAAGAACATCTTATTGAGGTAGAAAAAGAGACAGAAATTTCTTTTCTACTTCCTGAAGATCCACTTGAACACTCCTGCTGTTTTATTCATTCCTCCTCAGGATGCAATTCTGGCCTTGAACCCATGAGAAAGGAACATGTTTTGAGCACATCAGTGCTGGACCTCAGAGTGTACCTTTAGTATAGATGTAGAACAAATTTGTGCACCAAAGGAACCCCTGAAGTTCACCAAGTAACTCATATGGACCTACTGTGTGTGACTCACAGCAGCCATGACCTGGTTTAATGGGAAGGGAAAGGTTCCTTTGGGTAGTTATGCACCTTTTTGCCTGCTTTTCTCCTTGCAAACACACCCTTGACCCACATACAGCCATTTTCTCCCTCTAGTAACTTGGGTCATTTCATAGATTGCATTCGTCTGTGGCAATTTTGATTTACCAGTTCACCCAATAGAAGTGTGTGTTTCATATCAAGAGGTTCCAGTGCTGAAATTTATAAATAAATTGCTTAGGATACCATTATTCAGGAAGAAGCAATATGGAGTTAGAATTAAAAACTTTGCGATTTACCAAGGGTAGGAACCATAGATTTAATGTCAATTTACATTTACTGTTTCACTTAGGTCTGCCCATGAATTCAGTTCTACTGATTTAATAATGCATACTTTTAGAAAGGAAAAATGCCATTGACTTAAAGAACCTTTGACTCATTCCCTGTGTGAGAAATATTCTGAAAATTTGCTGTTATCTCAGCTGAGATGTGTTACATTCCATGAGCTAATGTGGTGTCAATTCACAGGGGAGAGTGGGCCTTCAGTCAGACCAGGTTTCTTGGAAAGTTCTTGTTCCTTAAACCTGCATATAAGACTTTCACTGCACTAAGGTCAAACCATCTGGTTTTTTAATATTTTACCACCCCTAAAGCAATTTTCAGATAATAAAAGTTTGCTTTGATTGTCCTTGTGGAATTACTTCTGAACTGCATACCTTACCACTGTTCTCTGATTTCTCTTCCCATCTTGTTTCAGAAATATTTCTTGCAATGATCCCTGACTTTTCAGGGACTCAGTTCAGAAGAACTTCTTAGACCCTGCAACAGATACAGAGCAGCAAATTCAAGTACAATAAAGCAAACCAAGAAAGTGAGAATTAACCTGAGTAATACTGCAGTGGTTACCCGAAGCAGCATAGGCAATGCTTGCCCTGCATCTCTCATTGCAGCCTAAATTCTGGGTCAGTCCACGAGACCTGGAAAATGGAAGAAGTTCCTGCCAAGACCTATAGGAAGACCTCAGAGATAGGACCAGGATTTTGCAGGTAATGGTGCAGTAGACATAATCACTGTTACACTGTAAATACTAAACTCAGACAAATAATAGCAAGACTATTACATTTCTTGTGACATACTAGTGTCAACAGGACCAGACTAGGTCACAGCTGTGTTACAAACCATACAATTTTCACAGAAACAGCAAGAAATCATTCGTGTTCTTGAGTGCTTGCAATTAGAATGGGTGTAAGGAGAAGGGCTGGGGAAAGGCAGTACTGTCAGCCACGCTGTTTCAGATGAAGAATCCATTACAGAGACAATAACTAACACTAGAGTTCAGCTCCAGTCTCCTGTGTTGCAGGTTGATGTGTTAAATGTAATATTGTCCTTCTGTATTCCTGTGCTTTTAAAAATTAAACAGCAATATCAACCACCTTATATCTATTGTTTAACATTTCTGAAGAGTATTAAACTTCAATATCTTAAGCAAATTTCATCTAAATCATTGCATTAATACAATGCCAGGGCACTGCAGATTTTTTACCAAAAAACCAGCTGTGTGTCCTATTTAATGGAAACAGCAGTAGTCTCAACAGGAGCTATATTTCCCAAGCTTGTGTAGTATTTAATATTACAGTTATTTCTGAGAATTTGCTATTGCTTATCATAATGTCCTAGAAAAAGAGCAAGATGATTAAGCAATTTTTTTATTTCCTCACTTGCTATTAGATGCAAAATGCAAATCTCATGAATAAGTGACAGAAAATTGGACACAAAAAATAAAGCCTAGGAAAAACCACTCCATCTATTTCTTGAAATTGTGGATGGACAGTGTTATATACATCTCAGCATGTTTAAAGGATACTGCCATTCACAGTCAAATACTAAGAAGTGCAGAAATGACAGAAAAAACCCAGCTAAAACTTGGTACAGCCTACTCATTTCTGCTTTGTGATATGGGCATGCCCACCACCACAAAAAAACCCCACAAATGTTTCTAGGGCCTTAGTCGAAGTAATTACCAAAAGAAAATTTTTTGTCTCTCCGGTAGCTTGTACAACACATGAAAAAGGAACACTGCAGACTGGACAAGCAGTCTTTTCTTTAGAGGCCATGATAATGGCAGCCAAAGTTAAGCTGTGAAGATGAAGATTTTCTCAATTTGAGAACTTGAACCCACACTTCCACCCCTCAACCCTATCATATTGTGAGTTCCAGAAACTGATGAGCCGAAAGTAAGAGATTGTAGCCTTCATCTGGGAGGGAAATAATCTCACTTTCCCTGGGTAGCTCAGTCCATAAACTTGTAGCTCTTTGTCATGGCTTGACACTGGCACAATGCCTGTCCCCCCATGAGAATACACTGTACTTGGTGTCTGCTGTGAGATGTGACCTGGAATAAGCAAAGCAGGCTCCTAGTTAGAAATAAAGAAAACTTTCTTAACTAAACTACAAGCAAAGAAGAAAACACACACGGAAAATGAAAACCTTACAAAAGCATTTTCCTCCTCCCCCCACCAAATTCCAATACAATACATCTCCCAAATCACCAACTCTTGGTCTGGCACCACCCTTTAGAATACTCAATCCTCAGTTCATCAGGAGGAGAGGAGTCCTTCTTTGTGCCATGGGCTTCTTGTCACACATAGCACCGCCTGGAGATCATTGCCATCGTGACATCTTCCTTCCATGCCCAGTGCTCTCACCACTGTGCATGGACCAGGGCTGCTTCTAGGGTTCCTTTTGAGGATGCCTTGTCTCCTTCCAAAAAGGCACAGTCTCAACTTTGGGACATCTGTCCCCCCATGTTTTTTGCACGCCCTGGGGCCGAGGGGTACCCACACTGAACCCTCCTGGTTCTGAGGCATTGCCCCCGCTGGAAGCTGTCTCTGTATCACAAGGAAACAGTCCATGGCTATACAAAAAAAAGAGTCCAGCAAAAACCTCCATCTTTTCCATTCTTCCAATATCTCTCTCTCTCTCTGCCCAGACCTTCATCACTCTTCTAGGAAGGGTTAATGTATTGTAAAGTTTTCCTTGTCCACAAAGGGGTTAAAAGCTCCCACAAGAGGCTGGACTCATCGCTGCCTCTTCTGCCTCCTCCCCCCCCCCCCTCCCCCCGCCCCTTTCCTCTTGCTCAGCCGTGGTGCCTGCTGCTGCACATGTTTATCAAGTTTCAAGGTAACTCCCAGGCACGGCTCTATCTCTGTCTCCCAGAAGGTGGGGGGAATACCTCTCAGTATTTCTTCGATGCTTCCACCCTTGGGCCCCTCAGGGTCAGGCCCACCTCTCCCGGGCCGTGTGGCTTTCCCCTCCGTCCTCCCAGCCATCAGCTGGGACAGGAGAGGAATCGAACTCTCTCCCGACGGAAATCCAAAGGGAACCTTCTAGGGGGGAGCCCTGCTTTTAACCCTGTGTTCTCAGAGGTGGATCCAAATGTCCCAATGGCCACATCAGGTGCCAATATTGAAATCTGAGCACCCATTGGTTTGACTACAGCATCCCAGAAACCCCATTTCCGGTCAAACTACTACGCTCTTGTTTAGGGTTACTTTGCTTGATCTTATGAATCTGCTTGTTGGGAAGTGTCCAAATGCTTTTTCTCACTACCCCCAGGTTGTGAACACTACCCCCAGGTTGGTGAACAGTGTGGGTTCCTGCAGCGTGTACACTAAAGCCTTCCACTTGGCACTGTCAACACCCCAAGGTTTCTCATTTCCCATGGACAAATTCTCTGTTCTTGGGGATGCTGCACTAAGGATAGGTCTCATTGGTTACTGTTGAATGGATCGTCTCCATTCCTCACTACAGCTATTCACACTGGACCTTGCAAGTGCTCCACCTACAATGGGATTGCTGTAAAGTTCTGGATGAGAAATGTGTATGAGAGTAATGCCTAAAATGTTTAGATCTCAAGAAAGTAAGGCAGTTCTAGTTCACAGGCTTCTTTACTGGGCAACCAAGGTAACATAATCCTGGATTCTAACACACAGTGTTAAAGATATTGCAAGGAAATTAAATTGAAATTCCACCTAATTTCTTCTCTCATATTAACATATTTTAGTTAATTTTAACATTGTATTTATTCTCATTACTATATATGTCTTTCATTTATGCATGTTGGGGGTGGGAATGGGGAGAGTATTGTTTCTATATGTGTTGTATGCTCTCTGGCCAGAGAAAGCAAGAGATGTGACTATGCAACGTACAAAGCATGCATTATCTCCACATCACCTACATTTTTCTGTGTTTCATTGAAATCTTATCTTGGAAATAAGATCCTCTGAATCACTCTTGGAGCATACTACTTCAATTTGAAGGCTTTTACAGAAAGTCAGAATATTACAGGCCAGTATGACTCAGTTGCCAAGCTTCTAGTTCCAGCAAGATTAATTTACTCTTGACAGTGTGTAAGTTCCTGGGGATATTTTTAATCTTATACAAATATCCTGCAATAAAAAGTTTCTGCTAACTTTATTACCAAAGGACAAAGTAATTAAAGAGAAGGTCAATGGGAAAGATCTGCAAATCTTTGATGTTAAAATATGTATCACCATTCCTCTGGATTGTGTTTTCTATAGTCTAATTACATAAATCTAATTATAAAACTTTATTTCTAAAAAGAATTGAACTTACTTTTCTAGAGTAGATGAGCATATTCAGAACATAGTTATTTAGGTAAAAGAACCGTATATGCTATGTTTTTAGTTTAAGGAACACAGTATGAAGGATTGTGTATAAAACAGAGCATATGCTTTATCCTTGCCAAAATAAAGTTCTTCTGCACTTCCAGGGCTTTCAGTCATCACCTCCAGAGTTACTACAATTCCCTGACAGAGACTAGGGGTAGGAAGAGAACAAGTTGGGGTTTGTTTACCATTTCACTGTGGTTAGCTACAAACCTCATCACTGGCCTGAGCCCATGCCTCATGTCTTTCCTTCAGTGATTTAAGGCACCCAGTGGGGCCCACATTTGTAGTGTGAGTGAAAAGGAAACTGGAATGACAGGGATTTGTCCAAGCCCAAGAAATGCATCTGCTGCAGCAGCTGGAATTAGAAGTCAGAAAAAAACCCAGTAACTGTACTGTCCTATAAAGAGATAAGAAGAAAAAGAAGAGGAGAGGAGAGGAGAGGAGAGGAGAGGAGAGGAGAGGAGAGGAGAGGAGAGGAGAGGAGAGGAGAGGAGAGGAGAGGAGAGGAGAGGAGAGGAGAGGAGAGGAGAGGAGAGGAGAGGAGAGGAGAGGAGAGGAGAGGAGAGGAGAGGAGAGGAGAGAAAAGAAAAGAAAAGAAAAGAAAAGAAAAGAAAAGAAAAGAAAAGAAAAGAAAAGAAAAGAAAAGAAAAGAAAAGAAAAGAAAAGAAAAGAAGAAAAGAAAAGAGAAAAGAAAAGAACAACAAACCAACTGAAGCTATTTTATGATTGAACAAGGATTATTGTACATATAATTTATAAGTTTAAACTATTTCTAGACTTCCAGACACCATGCCATGCAGGAAAACCACTGCAAATATCTCAGGTAAATTTCTTGGTAAGTTGCCTCTTGTAAAATAGCTCTTTCTTCTGGGGAAAGAAAACCCCCAACAGAATAAAAAAGATAGCTTGTTAATAGTATGGGATGTGACTATGAGATGAAGGTATTTTCACATAGATGTGGCTGCTCAAATTACATCTGCTCTGCCATTGGCATTTGAGCAACAAATCTGAATGATGTTATATCTGAAGCTTGTGATCTTATGTATCTTTTTTTGAGTTTACTATGAGACATATTTTTCCAATATCTTATGAATATAATTCTAGTTAAACGTAAGGAACAGTATTCATATACAACTAGTATCCCACTGAAAAGTGGAAAACAAGACATAAGAATAAGAAATATGGTCATGCTGGGAAGCAGGGATATGCTCATGTTACTGGAAGATAAGAGAATCCCTAAAGATCTTGTTGGTTTTGTGTGAGAAAGGAATAAAAGATAAACTTGATAACTCCCAGAAATATGAAAAAGTAAATTCTAGTTTTTGGATTAAAACATTTGGCAAAAATGAAAACAAATAAAAAAGTATCATAAATAAAATTGAGGCTGTGGAATGCAGCCTGACTGCTATTGTATTCATGAGGAGAATGTACTAGGTATGGAGTATATTGTAATAACAGTGTGTTGTGTTAGTTTGGGTTTTAACTCTGTAGAATTTCATGCCACGAAATAAAAGACTTCCCTGCACATAACAAGGTAGTCATTCTTTATTGATCTTTTTGAAACATGAAATACCCAACACATGGAAGTAAGGAAAATCTGATGTTTTCAAAATATAAGTACAGCGAGCACAGGTTAGCAGAGTCATTAGATCAAGTCCCCTGCTATTTCAAACAGCTGTCTCATAGATACCTCTCCGTAAACTTAATTAGATTAAATTTAAATGGGTGACACTGGTAGCTCCCCACTGCTGTTTCTATGGAAAGTTGTGTTCAAGAGTGTAAGTGGTTAAGGCGCCTCCCTTATATATTTAGCCTGAATTACTTTATTCATTGTATGCCAAGATGATGTCTTAGTTAACACAGCCCAGGAGACTTGAACTCACTAAACAAATCAATATTCTCTAGCACCCTCCTTATGCTGAAACCCTGTGTTTCATTTGTCCTATTTGATTTGTCCTTTTTTTAAAAAGGGATATATCTTTTTCTACACATCATTGCATGGCTTTGATCTTTGGTTAGAAAAGAATCCTTTTATTCCTGTGCAGAGAATCAGGTTGTACTGACTAGTCAATAATCTTAAAAACACAGCTAAGTTTTTTAAAGCATAGTTTTTTCATCAATGTTTAAAAATCTGGTTAGTTTTGCATTAATTCTAGTAGCAATATTTACTGCAGCATTGGTAAAGCACTGAAACAAATGCTAAGGGTGAACAGATTCTTAATTAACATGTGCCTGTTATTGCATTGGCAATAGTTAAGGCAGCCACAGGCAATCTCAGCTCTTGTTTTCCATGTGATCCTGCAGATTTGGGTTTGGTTTGTATAGGCTCAAGCAGGAAGATCAGCAAAAGATGACTAAAACCACATATAGAGTTGAACAAATCTATTTGCAAAGAAATATATTGAGAAGACCAATATTTTCAGTCACTTCAGTGAAAGGATAAACTGGACATTGTATATCCTCAATGAGCCCTGAAGATCTGTGTTTTCTGTCAATCTAAAGTAACAAGGAATTAAACATTTACTATCTTTGCCACCAGATAGATCATTGAAACGTGAAGAGAATAGTACTAATATTTTTTTTTTTTCAGAGCAGAAATACATATTTGATGTTTAATGCAGGGCTACTCTCAACTGGGAAATGTCTGTTCATTGAGTAAAAATAACATTTTTTTGCCAGCAGGCTTTTTAAACCTATGGTTTTGCTATCTGTCTGAGGCTGTTTTATATTAAAGCAACAGGACTACACATTTAATGGGGATATCTTAGTAGAAGAAACTGAAACAAGGTAAACCCCTTTTTTAAGAGTATAATCGGCTGAGCATTCCATAATTTTTAGGTTAGGATTCATGGCAACTAATTTTAGCTATCCAAAAATTGAGTCGCTAATTAATAAAGAAAATCAACAGAGAGAACTAAATCCAAGGGCATTTATTTTAATTTTAAAATAGGTGAAATTACTGTCTGGCTTTTCACAGAATTTCTGCAGAATGTCTCACCTTTGATAGTGGAGGGATCCTGAATGCCCACCTTGGACTGGAAGCTTAACTGTTAGATTGCTAAACCTGGCTGAGAATAACATTTTAGCCTTTAATAACACTTTTTACATTAAAATTTCTGACCAATAAATTAATTATTAATGACCACTGAATTAATTAAGGCCTTTATGTGCTATAACCATAAAGACTAGTTGTTCAATTTCTTTATTAACAACATATCTGCTTTTATTGAAAATGCTGAAAGATAAAACTTACCACAGTGAGATTCAGGTCAATGAAAGCTTGAATTGCTCATGGTCAGAGATGTATAAAACATACATATATGATTCTCTCAGCTGGAAATATTTGGAAAAGGAAAGGGAAAATCACATATTCATAGTTCCATCCTTGCAGTACCCATGTGCAGCACAGATCTGTGGCACCCAGCACATTGTGTTATGTAATAGAACTAAACTAGGAACAAGATTCCTACAGATTTTTTTCTGGGAAAGAATACTTCAAATACTATGCAGCTTTGAAGCTGTTGGTTGCTCAAGTCACGACTCAGTGGTGCCTGAGCATCTGCAAGAAGTCACATAGATCTATAGTGGCTGACTCATTTCCAGTTTTGTGCAGAGATATGTGCGTCACATCTTTGATTAATGGCACTGGTGGTGAGAAAGACAGCATCTGGGAGAAACTGAGGAGGTCACTGCAGTCACACTCATTTGTCAGGCAGAGTCTGGTGATGAACGTAATTGTTGTAATTGCTTTACAATTTCCTGACTTGAAATATCATCCTTGCGAAGAAAATTGTACAGAGTTCTCAAATGCAAAGGGAAGAATATGAGGTTTCAGCCTAAGTTGAGGATTTTTCGGTATTTGATAAAGCTTATGCTCTCCCAGGTCTGTCTAAATGCTAAGCACAAGATTTCTTAACACAGGAATGTGGTGTCAAAGATCAGCTCAGCAAGTGAGCTTCTCTCTGCCCAAAGTAAAATCTTTGCAGATGTTCTTATACAAGCAGCAAGATTGTGCTTAACAGAAAAGATATTCTGCATGGCTCTTTCTATTTTGGAGAAATAGAATAGTTTTTCCAGTATTTTTCTCAGCTCAACTAATTTTCCACTGTCTAGCATCACCAGGGTTTTCCTTCTGGATATTTGTACAATACTGAATACCAGTTTGAAATCTTCCATTCAGCAGCTGTTAGCTAGGAGATACAAAAAAGGCTTCTCAATCTTCCCCCTGCTCTGGAGTGAGAGGGATGGGCAGAGGCATCTTGGCAGTAGGACCACACGTGGATTTTCAGGCATTATGAAGGTGAGTCCATGGCCAAGTTCCAGAAGATTCCTGCTGTTTGAAATATGACAGAGCCTCTTTCAGCAATGCTCCCGAGTCTGCCAATGTCAGGTGCAAAATCAGTGACAGATGGAAAACATTGAATTGGCTTCTCTGTCTCTTCTTTAATCAAGTCTGGGGACTTATACACTAAACAACATTACTTAGATTTTTTTTTCTTTAATTCTGTTATTTAAAAATAACAAATTATCAAATTATCAAATTATCTCATGGCAGAATATATTTTTCAAAACAAACATTAAAACAGAAATTAAGCCTAGTAAATTATATTAGTCTCTTATTCAAAAGTATAGTCATGGAAATAAAATAAAAATGTGTCAGAACATCTTACAGACTTTTCTGGTGTCTACTAAGTTTAAAACAAATTTGTATACAGTTAGAGTTCAACACCTGAACTCTCTTGTAATTGCACAAATTTCAATAGTAAATTATTGTTTTCAATCACTTTTATGTGATTTGATCCTACAATCTGAAGTTTTAGATGCGAAAATTGACTAATACCCTCAAAAAAGTTGGTGGTAGTAAATATAGAGAAATTAATCTGTAAAAGTTTTTATATTCAGCGCTGGCCACATAATTCGAGAGGAATCACAGCTAAAAAAAAATCACATGTAGTATTTGCTCTGGGGATGTTTTTAAACAACACTTTAATACCAAATGGACCACATCATCTGTGCTGGCTCATCGCCTTAAAAGTTATTGCTGCTTCTCATGTGCAATGGAGCAGGAAATCAGACAGTAAACACTGCAAGAATTATCAACAATTTTAGGCAGTACCTAATGTTAACTGAATAAATATGGGTTTTGTGAGTATAATTTGTACTCAGGGAAAATGAGGGGAGCAGCCTGAAGGAATGAAAACAATGGTACATGCTGGATTTGCTGCAATAAACAGTCTTGTTCATTTGCAAATGAGGAATGAATGAAAGCAATGGTTTTTCAAGAAATATCATTACAAGGTTTTGCGTGAACCCAAAATTTTGGTAATTTTCAAGAAGATTTCAGATTGACACATACACACACACATACACACACACACACAAACCTTAAAAAAAATTACTTACTTTTAATTCTGCTCTTGATCTAAGGATAATTCTTCAACATTTTAATCTATCACGTCTAAAGGCTGGTGCCTTTTCTCTCCTCCTGTGCAGGAGTGCATGAGGAGAATGCCAAAAATAACATCTGAATGTTATTGCAGGTATTTTATTTTAATGACATTCTGAATACTAATTTATATTCATGCAAATAATTAATAAAAAAGTTTTCAGTAGAGAGAAATCCCTCCCCTGCTACTTCCTCATTTTTCTGTGCAGAACCAAAGCCTATTTTAAGTTCAATCTGTTTCCCTACATTTTTAGAATAAATATATTTAGTACTTAGGATGAAGTCATCTCATCTACATTTATAAGAAGGAAATTTTCAATGTATCCTTAATGAATATATATTAAAAGATGCATCTTATTGAACATGTCAACATAAAACTAGCTTGACATAATCTACATTAGTTTGTAGAGTAAAAACTCAGAAAAACTACAGACTTTTTGAAAAAGCAAAACAATTTCAAATAGGTACTTTGGAGGTGTGTGGTTAAACTACTCTCCATATTCTTTCCTTCCCCAAGACGAAGATGTTCTCAGAGATTGCATAACTTGAAAAATCACATTCTTGAGTCACCAATGCTGAAATGTAATAAAATAATGAGGTCCCTAGTGCACTTAAATTTTATGAAGCCCAGACATGGCCAGGGAGCTCATATATCAAAAAGGAAAGGTCAGCAATATTCTCTTTTTTAAGAAAGTTAAGTAGCCACTAAATTGCCTCAAAATTGGAAGAATATTACTTATTCAACATAATCCTCCAGTAATCTATAGGCGTTTTTAAATTTTTTCTTCCAGTGGAGAGGCCACTTTTGGGCATCCTCTGTAGAGGGGAGCAGGGCAGAGCCACTCTGAGCGGACTGTGCGAGGTCCTGGCTGTGCTCTGGGCTGGTGCTGGTGCCTGGCAAAGGGCATTCAAGCCCCACAGCACACTCTGCTGCTCCTGCACAGTCTGCCCTTGCCCAGCCCTCTGCATCTGAGGCACTGTCTCCTCTGGAGGTGCTCTATACACACCAGTTTTTACTGTTAGCAGTGCCTCCCAGCAGCAGATCATGTGTGATTACTGGGCACATGCAGGCTGGGCAAGGCACGCTGCTTCCCAACACTTATTTCTTCTTCAGCTCTTACCTGCACCACATGTGAGGCAGCTATCCTGTTACATGAGATAGAAACACGTGTAGGGAAAATCCCTAAAGAGTCCAATGTAAACCCTAAGTACCTCTTAGACTATTTAGAGTTATTATTTATCCAGATGTACAGCTGCACATGCCATGACTCTGTGTGGTAAGCAGTCAGCATTCTAAGGGAAATCACTCTTACACATCAGACTTTGTCAGAACAAACTTGGTTCATTTTTTTTTTCAGTATCCTTCATAATCTTGTTGTTTCATTTGTCTTTCTCTGTTTGTGGCTCTTCTGACCACACTTCTAAACAATGTGCAAAGAAGGACAAGGTACTAATTACTTCATATTACTTCATCAACTCTATTACTGTTGTTCTCCTTAAAAGGTGTCTTTAATATAGTTCTTCTTTGAGAATACTGATTTTCAAGATTATAATGTAAATATGCTTTCTCAGGATTTGAGAAAAGCAATCATGAATCTCAAAATCATAACTCATGATTAAATCATAACTCATGACTTAAAATCCGTAACTCATGCAATGACTTTACAGGTTTTATATTTGCTTAAGAAAATAAGTTGCTACAAACAGACGAAATCCTAAAAGTGTATTGAAGATGACAGTTGGGCAGCTTTGCTATTATATATTGAATGCATCAAAAGATTTGTGAGATGTACGAGATGACCACCCTAATAGGCGAATAATGACATATTATGAGAAGGCATAAAATTTCAAGCGTATTTGAACTAATAAATAGCAGTCATAATACTTGGAACGAAGACCAGTCTGGAAGGAATACATTAAGAGTGAAACGGGATTTTTTCTGCGAGTATGGCTGACTTAAATAGTTAAATATCACCTAAAATAACAAGCCCGAACCTAAAGGAGCTACTTCTATTGTCAAGGAAGACACAGAAGCATGTTTAAAGCTCAGATTCTAGTGTTCTGTATGTACCCCCTGGAGAACTTGGTTTTTTGGGATTTTTTTCCAGGTATTAAAATTCAACTTCTGCTAAAGCATGATAACTGTGTCTTTGGTTTTCTAGGTTTTCCCCTTAAAATTAATAGACTTTCAAATACAGTAGGCTCAGTGACAAAAATGAAATTTCCTAATGTAAAAAAGAACCCTCAAAAGTGTTTCAGATTTGCTAGTGTATTGTGAACAAGAAGAAGCTGATTGTTTTTATTTTTCAAGTCAGGCTTAAAAAGACATCTATCATTATTCTCGGTGGGAGTAAATTCTGACTGGGAGCTGCAAGCTGGCTAAAGGCAGTCAGAGGAGTGACTCTTTCACCAGATTTTGGTAAATGTGGGGTTTTTCCTACTTTCAAAACACAGGTTTGTATTTGTTGTGGGTATCAAAGGTGATGTTATTCAATAAAAAAGGACAGCTTGTGAGAATAAAATAAAAAAGACAGCTATGGTGGTGGTAGAAGATATAAAATTGTAGGAGAGGATCAATGACTCTTGTAAGGAAGGTTGTACCCCAGCTGGAGTGGTTGTGAAAAATGGCAATGGAAGAAAGAGAAAAGTTACTTCAAATATCAGATAGAGATGACATTTCTTTCAATAGATAGTTCTGCTGATTGTAATCAACTGGTTAACTCAGATTAGTGGGTTGAGGTGATTTACTCAAGCTGAGACACTATCTCCCAGTTTCCTTCTGGAAGGCAAAGATAAGCATATGTAATAGTAACAGCAATGTCATTCAGTGTTTCTCACAATGATTAGGCCTTTATTAGAGAAGGTAGAAAACAGACTGTACTGCTGAAACACGGGATTTGCACAATTTGCACTTATTTGAACATTTTAAACGGTCAGTCTTCCATAAAAATAAAACTACAAGGTTTTGAGATAAACCTAGGTAATAAAATTGCCAAAAGCAGAACACCTGTGATTATGTTGACATCAATATATGACATTTTTGTGTGTAAGTCTTCAGTGAGAGGACAGACTTGATACTGGAATTCCAGAGCCTGCAATTAGACACAACAATAATCCTGAGGATTATTGTAAACCCTCTACAAGAAGCCTGTCAACAACTTCTCTAAAAGCTACCCAAGATAATTGTCATACTTGGAGTGGGGTTCATTTTCAATGAGAAAGAGCATGAAGTTACCTAAAATGTAGTCCTTAACAACTTTCAGAGGATTGAAAAGTAGAGTAATATAAATAAACGGAAATAGAAAGTGCAATCAGTGACAGAAGGAAAGAGAAGGGGCTTACCTTTCTCATTCAAAGCAAAATCCAAATTCATTAAGTAGAGTGCACTCTACTGACATTAGAATGAAAGGATGAGGAAAAATAAGGCTAAACAAAAAGCCCTCAAAATCTTTACCTTTGTGTCCATGAATGCTATAGAATTTTAAAGTTGAGTTTGTTAAAAAAATGAGGAATTTAAAGAATACTGCTAAGGTAGACAAAATGATAAAATAAAATAGTAGTTAAAGCTAAGTAACTGAATTGGAACATAGGAATGGGGTGTAAGAGGTAGCTGAATCCAGTATTCCTGATCCTAGTCTCTAGCCCCTTGTACACCCCTCTTCCATTTTGCTTTGCCTAGTCCATCTTGATCCCTTCTTTCCCCTGCCATTGAGACATCCCTTGAAGATCCCATAGTAAGTTTTGTACCATCTCCAAATTTTCTCTTTTCCAACAAAATATTTAACATACAATGGATCCCATAGTGAATCCTGTATTTTTGCACAAAAGTTCCTCTTAGTCTGCATAGCACTCTGGGTTGATGGTTTCATCTCTGACCTGGTTTTACATATTTTATATATATATATATACACACATATATATATATATACACACACATATATATATACACACATATATATACTTGAAACATAGAACCCTGGCCTGTTCCTTCTGTTTTGGTGATGATTTGATGTCCTACATGATCAGTTTACTTGAGTGTCTTGGTCTGTCACTGTTCCTCTGCTCATCACCAATCTCTGTGGTTCATTTAACATGATAACCTAAGGCATAGGACTGGAAAAATATCCCCAAGGACACAAGTCTACTCTTCTTCTCTCACTAGCAACATCCTCAAAAATCTTCTCCATAAACTCTTTAGTTTCCATCTTAAAAGTAAGTCTTTTTCAGTTATTGCAGTGATTGAAAAGTTGTTTCAAGCTCCTGATGCTTTGAGTTTAGAAATTTTCTTCTGATTACCTTCTTAGCTATAAAATACATTTGTTATTCTGCCAACATTGTCTATTACATTAAATTACTCTCTTTCCCTATCTGCACTTCCTATATAGAAACAGTGATGATATCTCATTGTAATACCAATTTAAGAATTGAAATATTTCAATTTTGATTAGTCTTTCTTCATATGAAGCACTTCCCATTCTCCTGATCAGATTTTAGGGTCTTACATTTAAACAAGAGGAATAGAAATTACAATGATTCCCCCAAACACACAATTAGGCAGAAAGAACCTAATGATAGTGTCTCCAGTCTATGAAATAATAACATAAAACTTCAGCATTTTGATTGCATAAGATACTAAGGTTAATGATGTAGATATTTAATAGAGTTATAAATGTATTTTTATGATGTAATTTAACTTGACAACTTAAATGAAAAGGGAGATGATGGGTTCATAGCACTCTTTGTTAAGCAGCTTTCATATAATTAACACAGAAATGAATAAATTTTGAGCATTACCTTATGGTTCAGTTGCATCTTAATACAATGATATAATTAATAGCAATGAAAATAATTTTGCTAGATACTTTCTAACTAGTTAGCTAAATCAATATGGTGTTGGAGCCTGACTCACTTGGGATCTTCACAAATAAGTCTTGACCAGTAAGAATATATACTACGTTTTAGTTACCATTTTAATATCAATTTGAAAAACTACAGTTAAAGGTAAAACTTTACTGAAAATGTGAAATTAAGCAAGCATGAATTAATTTAGAAAGTGGAAGAAAACATCCAGTAGACAGAATCAGAGGCAAGAATAACCTTTCAATATGAGACATCAGGCAAAAGCCCAGGCGGTTTGGCCTAAACATCAGGCAAAGCTGGTTTGACACCTTATTCCTCCCCAGCTATGGTATGTTGGCATGTGACACCAGGGGACTTGTCAGCTGCACTCCAGGTCTCAAAGGACACAGCCAGCTGTCAGCCAGCTGTGTGACAGACCAGCTGCCACGGGCCCTGCTGCTAGGGAGGGCATGCTACAAGTGTACATGGCAACAAAGGCTGGGGTGTGAGCAGTGTCTGTCTCCTCCTGGATGTCACAGGGTATGACACCTTCTCATTCAAGAGCACGTGTTCTGGAATGGTGTGAACACAGAACTAACCTGCCAAATAACTGACACATTGGCCCCCTTGTGCTTCAGATCCCTGTGGCTGGACGGACCCAAGGGTAGTCCCTTCAGCTCCTGTTTGAACTATTACATCAAGTAAAAAGAAATTGTTACAGTTCTGGTGCAACTTGTTGGCTGGCCAAAGTGAAACCTACAGGGGGATACAGTGGACAGAAATGGAGTTTATCCACAGAGTAGGCAAAGATGGAGAGCATCACACTTCTACAGGCCTCTGGGGAGACATCTGCCTTGGGTACAGGAGCAGAAATGGCAGATGCAGCCAAGATTAGGGCCGGCCCAAACTTTAATCCTCCAGTAGGTTTTACCACATGGTCAGTGGAGCGGAAATATGGAAAGGCAGTTTAAAATGGTATCTGGACCAATGTCAACAACATGGCAGTCCAATGAATGAAAAGTTACTGAGTTTTGTGTCTGACTCTGCTGTTTAACCCCACTGGTCAACTCAGCCCCACAGAGCTGTTTGGTCACTTTTCTCTAGTGGGATGGGAAGAGAGTTGGAAGAGAAAACCCATGGACTGAGATAAAGATTGTTTAATAGGCAAAGCAAAAGCCACACAGGCAAGCAAAACAAAGAAATAAATTCACTCACCGCTCCCCATGGACAGGCAGGTTCAAACACCCCCAGGAAAAGACAACCCTGTCATACATAAGGGTGACATGAGAAGACAAGAAACATCACCCTGAATGTCCCCCCTTCCTGCTTTGCCCAGCTTTATAGGCTGAGCATAATGCTATATGGTATGGGATATCCCTTGGATCAGCTGTTGTCAGCTGTCCTGGCTGTGTCTCCTCCCAAATTCTCGTGCACCCCACCCTGATAACTCGTGGGATGAAGTGAGAAGCAGGAAAGCCTTGACTCTATTTTAATGCTGCTCAGCAGTAACAAAAGCATCCCTCTGTTATAAACACTATTTTCAAGACAAATCCAAAACACCTCCGTCATTATGAAGAACCCTAACGCTATCCCAGGCAAAACAATATCCTGCATGATCAACATTTCACAAATGCTGCTGGAGTTAAAAGACTCCACTGATGAGCACATGATGTGTGGGGAAGTCTGGAGGCTCAGAGACCCAGAACCAGTGTGACTGTGATATCAGTAAGGAAACTGGAGACCTCTAGCAGCAGTGATATTGAACTTGCAGAACTGGCCTTGTACCTAACAGATGAGCTGTGCTATTTTCTCATTGGCAGGGTCTTGCTGCAAACATCAACATACTGCAGGGCTGGAGAGACGAAATGGCAGGACAAAATCTCTGCTTATGTGACTTAAATGAACACACATTCACTGAGGAGTTTTAACTACTCTCAGGCTAACACATTTTTTAGAATGATCTCGTGCACTATGTAGACATTGCAGGAAAAGCCTCTGCCCTGTGTGTCTGCCCTGCAGCAGCTGTATGTATGCTGCCTGCTGAACTGGATTTTACAGTCTCATGTGTGAAGTGCTGCATCCTGATTATCTGATACTACTGGAAGCCTTCCAGGTTGATTTCCTAATCCCTCTTATAGTATCGATGTTACATCAGTTTTATCACTGACAGACTTTATTCCTGCACAAAGCTAGGACTCCAATATGTAAATAGGATAGAGAGGAAATACTGGAAAGAATTAGAATGCCCTTTTTTTCTGTCAATGCTCTTTAAGTATCTACTCCAGATTCAAGTAGAAAATTAATCCCAGTCTGTAGATTTTCCTCATTCCTACCTCCTTCAAGGCATTTGTATCAGAGAAAAGATTAAAGGAATGTTTAAGCAAGTGTGAAGTTTTATAGATTTCATGGGCTCCATGTCTTGTTCACAGCTGGGAAACATCCCTGTAGACTTTCAAATTTATTCAAAATTTACTAATTACTAAGTATCATTTTGGGATGCAGATAGCGAAATATTTAAAATGCATGCAACCATATTTGCATTTAAAATAGGTGGCATACATGCCAAAGACCTTTTCTAAGATCAGTTGACACTTTTTAGGACCTAGAAGCTGACTTTAGAAGATAAGTGATCTTACGATCTGTTTTTATTCTCACTTTCAAACAATTCATTACACAGAAAGGCTCATTTTATCAGTAAATTAAATATTCATGACTCCCACTTTCCCTGAGGCTATGGGATTTGGTAGTCATAAATAACCTCTGTTGGTGGGAATAATTTCTCAACTACTGTTGTGTGAATGCAATTCTGATTTGAGAGGTGGCTAAAAAGGTAAAATTCTGTACAGATGGGGAGGTAAAAAACCATAAGTGATAACAGTCAGCATAGACTGAATAGCTGAATAATGAATAGGAAGTTCTAACTTCTCTAGCAGAAATGAGGAGGGGATAAAAAAGCTGAATCATCAGACACTTAGAGAAAATTTTGAATCAAGCTTCTGGGACTGGGATAGTAGTCCAAATTTTGTTATTCTGAATGGTTAAATATACATTTAGATTTTGTAATATTTTATTCTCTGTATCTCTGGTGTGTATAAGATGACCAATTTTTCTTGATTTTTAGCATTTAGCCATTTGCTCATTTATCATGGATGAAACCCAGTAGATTACATGAATGTTCCCTCCAATGTTCTTTACCCAAAAAAAAATATACTAAAATCTAATCACAATAACTATCAGTTTTGCATGCCAGTGAGATCACTTTCAGCGCAGCTGACCTTTGCTCTGAACCAGGGATAACTCTGCAGATAACTTTGTTGAAAGAGTTGTCCTATTGAGATGGTCTGTTCTTCCTACATGGAGAAGTGGAAAATGCCACAGAGAGTGTCTTCCATTAGATATTTTTGCATTTTCTTAGGTAGTTGTAAACCAGAACAAAATGGATTCTGAAGATTCAATATTGTTGCAATTGTTTAGCTTCCATTTCTCTCAAACATAATAAAACCCAAACTCAATTGAAGTAGCCAAGATGCTTGAATAATCTTGTTCATGGATTTTACTCTTTAGTTTTTAAAAGCTGTTTTCCCAAGTGATATTTTTGGTAATTTATTTGTGCTTTTATTGAAATCTGTTGAATAATTCAGAGACCATCTTGGATAAAGATTTCCTAGCTATAAAACTTTATGATTTATGTTTAGCAGTCTATCAGATATTAACTGGTCTATCATATACTAACTGTTGCCACTTATTAATAGCACAGAAAGCAGTAGATCCTAGTTTGGTAAAACAATCCATGCCCTGCATCCAAATAGGACAACAACTAATTCCAAGTATCGTCCTTTCAGTTGTACTGAGACCTCTTATACTGTAGAATAGCTTTGATTTATTTGCTATGGGGAGCCTGGGTGAAACTCACTCTGGCTTTTACAGTACCATAACTCATGTTCTGTACTCTTCTAAAGGGAGGGCCTTGGTGAGGTTGTAACAGAAGTTCTTGCTGCTTGCCATGGTCTTTTCTCTATCGTAATTTCTATGACTTTTTAAGTAGTCATGAGCAAATCTGAGCGTAGTGCTCATCTGGAAGAGCTTCTTGTGTTCAACCTTCTGTGAATAACACCTGTGCAGGAAAGCAAGGACAAAGACAAGAAATTCTGCTATTGTCTGCAGTCTACATAGAAGAAAGAAATAAAGATCTACAGAAGACAGTGAATTTTAAACTGAATCATAAGGGAAAACGGCTTTGCACATCATACACAGAGTCAAAGTTAATGTACAAGTACATAAATCCATTCAGATCAGTAGATCCACAGAAATTTCTGTAACTGTAATATTTTGAGTCAGCTCATCTCTAGGTCACCAGAAACCTTATGCTCAAGGCTGAGAAAATGGCTTCAGAAGAATTCACCTTTCTATCAGTGCCTACCTGGACCCTCTCAGGGATATACAGTGGAGTAATGAAATAATATGCTTTATAACCTTCATGTTTTCCATGGAGAATATTGTTTCCATTTAAGTGGACACTTACAGAAAAAGTAAAAATAATCATAAGAGATTGAAGGTATAATTATTATTGATGGACAACAAATACAATTCAGGTCAGGCAAGACCCATTGCTTACGTATGTAAGACCAACATATTGAGCATGGGGCACCTTCCATTGCATAGTCACAATGGTGATGAAGACCAGGTTTCCTCATCTTTATCAGCTACTAAATTGAGTGGGAATAGTACCCCATCCTTCTCAAGACCTTCTGGAAAAGTCAGAACAAATGCTGTGAAGTCATCCTTGTGGCGACATTGTAAATACATCTACCACTGCTGTGCTTGAGGCAAATATTCTGTGAGACAAAACACATAGAACTGACAGATGAGGTCATTTCTTTCCTTTCGGACAGCAAGTTGCCTAAAATTGAAAAGGTCTTTCACATAATGTGCATTAAAGAATGAGAAACATGTCTTAGCCATCTTTCCAGATCCATGATTCAAAGACATCTGCCAAGAAAACAAACTCTTACAGTTAATTCTGACAGCCACAAGTCAAGAACGATTAATTAAAACAAGCATAATTTTGGCCACAAATATGAGGAGACAAATGAAGGAGAATGTAAGAAAAGAGCTAGTATTTTGTTAAGATTTGAATCAAGAATTGCTGCTGCTCTTCAGGAAAGTTATCATAATCTCACTTTCTTGTCAAAGAATATGATGGTGTACCACAAAATCTGTACATATTTATGTGTCTAAAAGAACGTCACTCAATCTGTTTGGACAGGGTACTGACAGGAAAGTTAGGCCTGCCTTCTCTTCAATATGATGAACGTATACATCAAAAGGATATTTCACAGAAACTTATGTGTTGCTACAAAGAGAGGAAAAGGAGGAATTACAGTGGAACTGCATGTTCTTCTTTCAGTCTCCTCTACCTATCATGCCTTCCTTTTAAAAATCTTAAGTGCAAGTGCAGCCTTGCCGCAACAAACCCTTCATTACATATGAAGCCTGGTTTGTGTGTTCTGAGTAGACAGTGAGCCCTAGTGTGCATGTCTTGCCTTCTTTGTATAACAGAAAATGAAATTTTAAGAAGAGCTATTGTGAAATAAAGTGAAAATTTTCCCACTGTATGACAGCTCTGCGCAAGTACTATGAAGCCAGTATCTACCTGTATATATTTATAGATTACTAGAAGAGGACCTAATATTTTAAAGTCTTCTGATACTGCCTGAAGAAGAGAAATTAGTTACCTCTCAGATTAATGTTCTTATAAAGGTTCTTCCTTTCAGACTTCTCTTTATCAGTGTGTCTACCTTTTCACGGGATAAGTTTTTTGACCTCCTAAATACCTTCTCTGCCTCTGGTTGCTTTGAAAAATAGGACAGGCTAAGAAGGTACTGTGAATTTGGGGAAAAGATTATTAAAGTTCAGACTGAATTATACAGGTGTTTGTGCTCTGTTTTACCAGAGATTTTGATTCTTTTCAGCTTGTAGAATGACCAATAATATGTAGTTGTACCTCAAATGCTATCACTTTTGCACACTGGTAAATATCCAAGAACAAGCAATACAGAAAAAAGTTATGTATACTCCAAGCACAAATGCCATGCTGAAAGCCACTTTAGAAAAAGTTGTTTATATGTTAAATACGTTTCTACATTTCAATACAACAAATGTGGTAAAATATATCACTCACTATATGCACACTCACTCAGGCAAACTGACCTCTCAGCTTCTGTACGTGCGCACACATGGGATATTAGATGGAGATGAAATTTCTTCTATATATATAGTTAAATTTGTGAAAAGAAGGATTCTTTACCTGCTCTATAAAAGTAGATGTCTCTAGGGCTCATTTATGTAGACAAGAGAAGGCATGAAGGTTATAAATGTTGCTTTATACATTTTTAAGGGTACAGAGACTAAACTGACTTAGCTACACCGTTTAGTGGTTTTTTTCCTCAGCTGTCACAATGAATATGAATGTCACTATCAAGTATACATAGACTCAAGTTTCTGAATGAAAAAGCCAAGGTAAGTGGCATCCAGAGATTGATGGGAGACTCAGAAAATTTGAAAATGTTTCTTTCTGGGAAAAGAACACAATAACAAACCAATCATTTTCACATTGAAAGCAGAGCTACAGTCTCCTTGATGCAAGTACTGAAGGGAATTAAGCAGTACTCCCCCATGTCTAAGCTAGCTATAAATATTTACCATCTTATTTAAAGCATGTTGAATCATAATATCTAAGGGGTTTTGCTGCAGAGCTTTGGGTTTGTGCATTTTTTTTGTTTTGTTTTGTTTTGTTTTGGAGTTTTTATTAGTTTCTCTTTTTTATAACTAGAAAGTAGAAGTGAAGAAATTATGCAGCTGCAAGAAAGCAAAGTACTGACAGTGCCAGATGGGGGGGGGGGGGTGAGATAGAATGAAAGATTCAAAGCTTAAAAATAAGTATGCCAGGATAAATAGCTCTTATTTAACCTTGGCATTACTTTCTCTTTATATTTCCAAGTTATATAAACTCTGGAAAACCAGACTCTGAAGTGGAAGCCAACTAATTCTTAAAAGCTAGCAGCATCACTGCTACAGGACTGAGCATAAAGACAACACTGTAATTATTTTATTGGTGCATTTCCATATGGAAAATTCAGGTATAAAAGATTGGCTCAGCTCCTGAAAGAAGTAACTGAATAATTCCAGGCAACATTCACTTGTACTTAGTTCTGTCTGTGATAAAAACATGAGTAACAATAATGGATTTCTTTTTCCAGGTTTATGTTGTTTCTTCCATTGGTTGCTCTCAATATGTAACTTGCCTCCTTCATGACAGAACTGTTGCCAGTTTCTGATCCTCTTCTATCTCCAGATCCTTCCCCATTACGCTAAAGGCTAACCATTTAGTCTCCATTTTGTATTTACTAACATTCTTTCCCTTCTTTAAATGTAGAGCTTGTCTTTTGCCTCTCTCTCTCCCTGCCTCTCCCTCCTTCTCTCTCCCTCTCCCTTCCTCCTCCCTGTCTAACCTCCTCCCCATTCCAGTGCATCAAGATAATTTTGAATTCTGATCCCATCCCACATACCACCTGCCATCCATCCTGCCTTGGAGCTGTCAGCAAATTTCATAAGCATACGTTCCCTTCCATCATCCAGGTGGCTAATGGAAATATCAAATAGAACCAGCTCTGGACACATTCTCCTGGGAGTCCACTCAAGACACCTTTTTGACAGCAAACCTCTGAGAGCAGCTTTCCAACTGACTATGTGTCCCAGCTGGCTGTGCTTCTACCCAGATAACAGCACCCTGCCTTAGGAACGATTGCCAAGCAGGATGGGGAAGAATGTTTTGTTCAGGTTGCATTCTGCTCCCCGCCTTGTCCCTCAGAGCAGCCCTTGGCACATAAAGAAATATTTTGATTTAAGCATTACTTTTTCTTGATCACTTTTAGGACTTTTAAAACAGATTTTGTAATATCTTATTGTATAACTAAGAGGCAGCTCTTGTGTCTAGTAGATGTCCAGTTTGTCCTGAATTTTAGCATTTATCCCTTTGCTCATTTATCATGGACAACACCCAGCAGATTACATAAATGTTCCCCCCAGTTTTCTTTACCCTATAAAATGCTAAAATCTTGTCACAGTACCTACCAGTTTAGCATGCCAGTGAGATCTGTTTCAGCACAGATCAGATCTGTTCAAACCTTTACTGTGAGTCAGTACTCTTCTTTTTTACATGTAAATCAATACATGCTGACATGGTTCATGAGTGAAATACAGAGAAAGATTACGAGTAAAATCAAAATCAGAATCAAACATTATCAATATTTTTAGAGCTTGAATATGACTCACCTCAAAAATTGGACTTTTCTTGGAATTCAATCTTTTCAATTAAGCTTTTATCAAAAAAAATCTCAGCTGCAGGATGAAGTTTATATTCAGAACAAAAATGAGAATGAAGGAAAAGTCTGTTTCACCTCTGAGATTTAAAAATCAGTTTGATTTTCAGTAGAGAATATTGCTCCTTTTTTATTTCCATACAGAAAAAATATTCATCATTTTTTTTCACTTAGTTGGAAATTTAGACTGCTGGGCAACTGCTGTTGCCATAATACCATCCTGGCCCTGACAATGTATAAAAGCCATAATAAACTGGAAATAAGAAGAGCTATGAGAAATAATTATTTTCCAAGTTATCTGCACTTTTTGTTTAGCTCAAGATAAAATCATGTTAACTAAAAAACCCTATCCATATCTATCCACCTGAAGCAGAACCAAGCAGCAGTAAAATCTGGTGCATTCCATATGCAGAAAATTAATAAATCTCTGTACTATCTGCCAGTTTTGGAGCTAAATTGTAAAATGGCCTAAACAGAGCACATAAGACAAACACTGTCAAGCATGTTTCTTTCTTGTTGAAGAGAGCAGAAAGCTGCAACCACATCTTCTCTGAAGTTTGCATTTTGATTGAGTTTGTGCTTTAATTAGTACCATGATGGGACATTCAGTGGAGATCTGGCTGCAGGTGTTTGCTGGTTTTTTACTTCTCTGTGCTGTCTCACCCTTCTGCTGGTAAAACATGAAATGTCTTCCACCTCCCTGTCCGTGCCCGGTTAGGCAGCATCCCTTAACACACCAGTAAAGAAACATCACAGGGGGATTCTGGGTTTGTGTTTGGAAACAGTCAGACTTCAAAAAAGCCAATAAAACTATTTTCTGTCTTTTAAAAAACAGATGCTTGAGTGTCTACAATGGCACCTGCTGGTGAGTTGGGAACTGTAGAATCTGCTACATTTCACCTGTTGATGACCTGTTGATGATTTAGAGGCTTATAAATGTTTCCAGAAGTTATTTCCTCTTCCAAGTACTGCATTAGCAGATCCAACTGCAGAAATGTAGACTCTCTTCAGAGGCTCCATCTTGCTGAGGACAAATGATGCCATTCCTCCCTTAGCTTTCTCTCTGCAAGGAAGAACATTGAGCAGGCACCATTGCTCATAAGGGGAGCAGAGCCTTCTGGATCCCTGAGCACTGAATATGAGCAAGAACTCTTTCAATTTCCTGAGTCTTTCTGCCCCTTGGAGAATCACTTGCTTTATCCAGAGGTGAGCTGCTTGGAAAAAGAAAGAAACCAAAGTTCTTAGTAGGAATATTCCTTTGAAAAATTGGGGAAAATAGCCTTCACAGTAGTAAGTCTCTTTTGTGATTTAGTGAGAAGGCCACAGGCTCTGTTTTAATCCATTTCCAATAGAATAGAGTTTTTATGATACTTCACGTTTTCAAGCAATGCAGCTTGCTGTCTGCTTACTGCTGAGCCCTTATGACAGGATGCTGCTTACTGCAGACTGATAAATCTTTTAGCTTGGGGCCTTAAATAAAGTAATAAAATTTTAGAACTACTTTGAAACTGCAGTAAAAGCACTGGTTGCACCTACTTTTAACTGTCAGTCTCCTTGTAAAGGGTTTTTTTAAGGATTTAGGATATCCAACAACCCTGTAATTGGGAAATGTTTTGCAAAAAATCTGATCTCAGCATTACAGATTTTGAAAACAGGTTTGGGGGCACAAAGCTTTTCTGGTCAGAGCCAGGAGCCAGAACTAGCTTCCTGAAAGGAACAAGGCGCTCAATTAGATTATACTATTCAAGACACTTCTTTAGTATACTGATGTGTAAATCCAGGTTGGAAAGTGAAACTTTAATTTGCCTAGAAGAAGCCAATCCATAGTGCCTTACACCTGTTCTCCATCAAAGCATTGCTCCAACCAAAGAAGCATGGCTTTGGGGTAAAAAATGCATGGTACTGCAGCTGGTGGAAGCTCCTCATCACAAACAGGCATTCACCTATGGAGTAAGATAATGAGAAAATAGTATGAAAAAATAGTAGATTATGAGAAAATAGTCAGTGGGAAGAGACATCCAGTATTTGTTACAACTCTTCAGACTACCAGCTATGAAAAAACCCCTTCTTCCCTTGCTAGCATAGGTGGGCTTGAGGCTATTTAGTTTAATGGGTTACAGAGGAATGGAGATACTATATCAGACCATATGCAATCCAATATCCTTTCTCTGGCAAGAAAGAGATAGGGATTAAACTGTACTAGGGCATGAGGACTTCTCAACCTCCATATTAAGGATGTCACACTGATGAACAATGACCTGCTTTCCTTCATGTTTTATTAGCCTTTACTGCAGACACTAGAGTGTGATAAGTCAGGTCATAAACCAACCCTTTTTCAACCTTCATGATGAGCATTTCACTGCCTGTCCCTTCCAATTCCTGCATTTGGAACCACATACATGCAAGACAGATGAGAAGAACTTGTTAGGTGAAAGGTGCCCTGCCCAATCCAGAAACAAGTGGGCATAAATTACACATTAGATATTCTCATCTCAGAACAAAAAATATGCAATGAGCATCTCTCAGTTCATCTCAGTTGTGGGACTGATTCAGAGCTTTGCCACATGCAGAACTTCTTTCCATATGCAAGATACAGGTCCAGATTAAATCACAGAATTAACTGACCAGCAGAAAATTGAGTTTCACAGAACCACCCTGCACAGTGAATTCCCCCCAGGACATTGCTCTGCCTCCAGTGACATTGGCACTTGGAAATAATGCTTTGCTTAGAAGATTACTAGAGGGAAACCTGGATCACATTGACACTACAGCTTATTTTAACTAAAATTTACATGCAAATTATATTATTCTGCGATGACATGGATCATAAAAGACACAACAAAGTTAATGTGGATGTGTATTGTTGTTTAAATCTAGAACAACGGTTTGACAGAGAGAATATAAAATGTAGTGTTACACTCTATTAGAAAAATACCAATGTCCAGGATGCAAGAGGAAATTGGGAAGGCCATAAAGACCACAGAACTGTCAAAGGTATGCAACACAGATTGTGAAGAATGGTTGTGAGTAAAGATAGATGAAAGAGAATTATCAACACACAGAGGAATTAAGAGATTCACCATAACCTCAGAGTCTCTCAGAGCAGTGCAGCTTTCCCTTCCCAAGCTATTTTTATCTTTCATCCTTTCCAGGCTATTTTTCTTCTGGTTCTATTGGTTTACATCCCCTCCCTCCATCTCCTCCAAATAAGATTTCATATTATACATCAACTAGCATGAGCTTCAATCATGGTGTTGAGAACTGTTATGCCTAGAGGCCAGTCTAAGCTGATTGTCTCTGTCAGCCTGCCTCCAAGGTTCTGTCTTCAAAGACAACCAGGCCAAGGACTATATGCAGAGGTAAACTTTCTTCTGTTTTGAAGTGGTGCCTTTTCAAAGCCAATTCAAGATTTTTTTTTTTTTTTTGGTGGGGTTTTGTACTGTATGATATTTACATTACTCAGTCCTGTCAGGGATAGTTTTGAGAAGCTGCCTTCCAGGTTCTTCTTTTACAGGAAAGCATGCATCTTTGTGTACTTTGTTAGTCCTTGTCAACTCCACTCTTTTAGATTAATAAACTTGATTGTAATTTATGATAAATCAGTCCAAATTCCATAGATTTCCATACATACATTTTCTTTATGGCATTTCCGTCAGTTCGTTCATGAACTTGATAAATACATAATCCTGTTTTCCATGGGCTGTTTTTTCCCCTGTCAAGAGGAAAGTGAAAGATGGAATTTGCACTGGAAATTACAGTCTCACTCTATGCACCAGCCCTGCCTCATAACTACGGCCCTTAATTTAGGACCAGTGTACCAGGAAGAAAAAAGCCACCACCACCAGAAAACCTCAACAACAAAACCTATCAAATGAGCATGTTAATAAATGTAACATGAAACACAGAGATTAACAGAACAACTTTTAATTAAGACAAACTACATTTCAATTGCTGTCAGAGGTATTTTAATATCTTATTTTAAAAAGCTTGGGAACTATTATCTAATACAGTGAGATGGATTTTCCTGTAAGTTCATGCCATAGAGAATTATAATTTTCTCTTTCAGACTTTAACTCTATACCACCTCACATACAGCAAACAATGAATTTTTAATTTCTCTTTTTTTCATAATAATGAAAAATGTATTGTGATTTTGCCAGTTGAATATTACAAAGTGCTATCTAGCTACTGAATTTTACAACAAAGCCCTTTCAGTGTTTTACTACTGAAGTATTAAATCCTTCCAGAAAATGAAGACCATCATCAGTATTTCAGTTTTGTGAAACATGGCATTAGAAGCCAAAACCTTCATATTTATAGGGTGGTAGTTGTACTTCTCACAGGAATTATCTGCTTTGGTACAGTTATCAGAATATACTCTTTAGCAGGAAGAGGTTTCTTGGGCCAGATAAACTGAGTGAAAATTTGCTGGTCTCACTGTGATGATCCTTATTAATAACATACTGTATTCTTTGTAGGGCTGGATGTAAATAAAAAAACGCTTGTGCCTTGTTTCAATCTGTAACAACTGTGCCAAATTTAAATATCTTGAGGACAATTTAAATGGACTTAAGGGAAAATCAGCTGCACCACAGCTGCACCATATCCCTGTTGAAGCTCCTTGAAGATTCCACTGTATACCTGCTTGTTTGGAGTGACCTCTGGCCTTTTTGGTACATACCTAGGACTGCACATTTCATTTCTCTAGCACTGTTACAGCACCTGCATGAAGGCAGATTTCAATTTATATAGATTTAACTTAGTTAACTTATTTTAAAAGATTTTGTGCTTGAAATTGCTTGTTTAAATTTTGTGCCCTGATGAACACGGCATAATCTCAGTTGGTCCAGAAATATGGCTTCTTAGCATGATTATAATCTTTACTGCATCTTACCTTCTTCTCAGATTTACATCCATTTTTCTAAAATATTGCTCCTTTGACAAATCTGACTTCAAAGGGTCAAGAATTACATGGAAATGAAAGATGAAAACCAAGCACTGAAATATTCTGGAGATATGATGTCATTTGTCATTTGAGTCTAAAATTTTTATTAATTCTATTTAGGCCTATGGTACCTTAGGCACAAAATATATCTTGGACTTGGGAACTTATCCAATTCCCTTGCCATCCTAAAGGTTCACAAAATTTATAGTGGTAAAACCTATTGCACTATCAGGCTCTAGATGGTTGAAGGTACATTCTGACAGAGAACATTAAAAGTAATACTGATACTTGCCTGCATTTAGACAAATACATTAAATTTATGAGTCAAAATAATACAAGATTGTAAAAAGTTTTAACTCTAATTCTTGACTGCCTGTGATTAATTATATATATAAAAAGACAAATCACCAAATTCTAAAGAATAATGAAATTATTCAACATAAAAATTCCATTAAATTGATTTTCTTCAGGACTTTAATTTATCTTGTGCTCTGTTCTTTTTGTTGGTCTCTACATAGTGTAGGACATGTGAACCTTGACATCTCTGAGAGGAATAGTGTCAGCTTTGTACAAGGCAAGCTGTAGGCTGAGAGAAGTGGTCCAGGAGCGCAGTGACCTCTCTGAGAATCCCCTATGCACCACAGATGTCCTGTCAAAACCCTTAACTGAACTCATCTCATAATCTGAATTTTTGGGATCTGTTCTGCCTTCAGAGGACTTTGTAAAAATATTCACAACAAAGAGTTGCAGTGCACTGCACAACAGGAAGGAGTTTGCAAGGTGCTCTATGTATGCAACTGCGTCTTGGTCTCCTAAAATATGAAATATTTAAGAATAGCCTGGAAATTGTGTCAGTTTTGTGGCCATGGTGAATGAATTATTTACAGAATAAGTAAGACACCCTGCCCTCACAGTCATATTCTTTACCAAATTCAGGTCCAGCAGCATCAGATATGAGTGGTGTCTTTATAGAACAGTCTCTGGGATATCTTTCTGTAAGTATATTTCATGTTGGCATGTATGTCATCAGCCTGCTATTAAGATTTTAGTTGTGACCAAAACAATCCATACAGGAAGGAGCTGAGCTATGATACAGCCTGATGAAGTGTATTTCATAAGCCAGTATTATTGCAGACTCCCATGGCCATTAATCTCTTCAAATGGGTCTTGCTGTAGGCTGACATTTGCAGACAAATAAGTTGTGTCAGAAACAGGGTTGGTGATGTCAGGTTTCTTTGCCAGCAATATATAATCTTAAAGCACAATATGTTCCTTAATAGCTCTGCAAAGTGTCCTGGCAAGAAAATAGCTGAATGCAGAAGATGTCCATGTTACTTTTGTTGACACAGATTCACAAATTGAGCACAGCCACATAAAGCAGCATAGTGCTATGCCAACATATTAATGGTAGTGTTGAATATGCTATCAGAAGTTAGTGTGACTGAAATGAATGTTATTCAAACATAGATAATTAGTGTTGCTTACAAAAAAGGTTATTAACTTTGGTAATGTGCTGTGGTAATAAGGCTACCCCACCACAATTTGGAAGGATCTGGGGCTGCATTGCCTTTTGCAGAGTACCCCAGAATGTTGTATTCTCTAGATGAGTGCAACCTCATGAAAAAAGCAAAACTACAAAAGATTTGCTTCATAACAACTAGATCAAATTCAAAATGCATCCTAAACCAAAGATAAATGTAAGCTATCTTTATGTTCATTGAACATACACAAGTAGATATATACTTTACAAAGTTTCAAATGCCAAAACATATCTGAAGCTCTGCAAACTATTGAAAACTGTTTGCAAGAACAGCTCTGTGTGACCTTTTACAGACCTACTCTGTCTGAATGTGTAATATCAAAGTGTAATCAATTTAAGAGATTACTGCCTTCAGAAAAGCAAAATTAGCACACTGAGCTGAACCCTATCTAAAATAAATTCTCTTCCTAAACCCTGAAAATTGTGCCCTAATGTCGGGTTTTCGGCTGTTTGAAGGGCCTGGAAAGGCCCGGAGTGGCCTTGGGGCAGCCCACGTATCGAAGGACGAGAAGAGGCTTCAGTTCTTCTTTTGGTTTTTATGTTTATTAATTGTTTATCTAAAAGATGTTCTTTCAGCCCGACAGAGGTCTGCTCAGCAGTCAGCCATGAGCACACTGTGCTGCTCTCCGTAAAGCCACCTATCTTTATACCCATTGTTACGTGTACAATATTTATCATTTTTCCCCAATACCATTTATTCTTATTACTCGGTGCACTTTCAGTAATAACCAATCCAAAAGTGCCACCATCACCAAAGAAGATGGAGGAGAAGAAGAAGAAGAAGAAGGACAGGACACACCCCAATTCCTCCATCTTATTTCTCTAAACCCCCCTGTACATAAATCCTAAACTCTGTGTCTCACCCTCTAATTAACTAATCTTTTCGCCATTCACCCCGGTGAAGTCCTCTTATCTTCATACAGGTGTCGTCTCCCGTGTAGGGTCAAAGTCCTGCCACCAGACACTTCTGGCAACATTCCAGGACTCCCGGGCCCCCCAAGGGTGGTCTCGGTGGCTTGGCATCTCAGGACTCAGATCCTGAGATCCCACACCCTAAGGTATTGATTGAAGGTTTCCCAAGGCCAGTAGATTGGGAGTGCACAAGATGTTGGGAGGGGACATACATTTGGCAGGTATTGCTACTTAAGCTCTGGAATGACAACATCAAGATACTGAAAACATGTGATCATCATGATGGCAGAAGTGCAGTCTGGACTATTGTCAAAGATGTCATCAATATATCACTAATGCAGACCCCTAAAGGGTTACAAAACTTGATAACATGACATGTGCACTTACAGGGCTAGAAATAAATCCATGAAGAAGGTGATTAAACATATATTGAATGGATTTGCAGTGAACACAAACTACTCAGAGTCCTTGGGCTGCAGAGGAATCATGAAAGATGTGCCTTTAACGTCAGTGGCTCCCAGCCACGCTCAGTGGGAAAATTCAGGTTCAAGATAGATGGGACTGCCACACAAAGGGATTGTTGATGTTTTGTTGACAGCACAGTAATCTACTGTCATCTGCCAGTCACCATTTGATTTCTGAATAGGCCAAAAGGGCATTCAAACAGGAGCTGGTGGTGACAATAATCCCTCTTGCCTAAGGGCTCTTGAGGAGAGAAGTTGCTGCCTTGGTGGACATGAGATTTATGTGGTGCTGTTCTGTGTGCTCCAATGGACTGGGTGACAAAGGTGGTGCAGTTTGAAGGAGTTACACCAAAGCATTTAGAGTGACTGGGTTCCACTGGTCTCACTGGCCTCCTACAGCATGGGTTTGGAGCAGATCCACATCTGAATAATTGACAGATATGAGCACTACACCCATGGATGTCAGCTGAAGGCTTGTCCTCCATGAGAAGCCTGGACACAGGAGATTTCTTCCAACATCAGCTTGATTGAGTAAACTGAACATGTCTAAGTGCTCCAATGTAGTTTCATATTGCTCAGCACTATGCTTGTTTAGGCCAGGACAAAGTTTTCTTCATAGTAGCTAGTATGGGGCTAGGCTTTGGATTTGTTCTGAAAACAGTGTTGACAAATCAGGGATATTTTACTAAAGCAGTCAGGCACTTTGAGTGCCCAAGGCCGGTAAGGTAGGAGCTATTGCCTTTGGGCTGTGACTATGCCAAGGTGAGGAAGTATGGCCAGCAGTTTCCTCCTTAATCATAGGGTACAATGAGAGTGGAGGTCAAGATGGAGAGTCTGTTGGGCAAAGGTGTCCAACATGTACTCCAGCATTGATGCTTATGAGGCCAGGCAGTTGGGTTGCTGTGCTCCTTTTGGCTTCTTGCCTATCTTCTCCCACCCATCCAAGCATGTCATGCTGCCCAGCAGTTTTGACTCAGGTTGTGTCTAGAGCAGCTCAGCAGGCTGATGAAGGCACCTTGTGCTCTTACCCTGCTTGCAATGGCTGGTCTTATGCTGCTATTCAAATTAATCTCTGATGGCTTGCAGTTGATCTGGTTATCTTGGACACAATCTGCTGCCCACTGGAGCCAGCTCTAACCTTGCTCCTTTCTATGGCTTCCAGCAAGTATTGGAAAGGCTCCATCCTGTCCTTGATGCCAATTAATGCTGTCTGAACAGCAATGGATCTGTCAATGTTATAAATTAAACTTTGCAATGGCAGTAAGACACATGAACAGCAACAGGCCCACATGGCTTCTTATCCTGTCACAGAGAATAAATAAGGGTTCATATGGGATGCCATGGCTCTCATAGACTGGTAGGGACACCTGCTTGAGTCATCTGACGGCAGGAGCACAAATGCCTTTCGAATGCAGGAGTTAAAATACCTCTTGGCTCCACCAAGAGTAGTGTGATCTGGGAGAACCACATTTTAAATGGCAGCAGTGGGCCATCTCTAATGCTGTAGGCAGCATCCAGCCAATGCACCAATATTGGTCAAGGGGCACAACCACCTCATCTGAATTTTAATGAACAACCAGACAGTGTATGGCCCATAGCCTACTGGTATATTTAATACTTCCCTTTATCTACATGTGCTGAAAGACATAACAGCTGTTTCAACTTAACGGGAGCATTTAATGAAAAGTTGAGAGGCGGATAGGAGAAGCAGATGCTCCAATCCCTTTTCTTTATTACAAACTATCTTGGCCTGCTTTTTACACAGTGACTGACATGGAATTTAGATGCACTTCACAGCATGGTGACCCCAGCAGAGCAGTTATGAATTCAGTCTCTTTGCCGAACAGAGGCAATGTGACACTTTTGCCTTTTTTGAACCAAAAGCCAAGAGACATAAACTTTAACAGCCCTAACAACCCAACCTGTTTGTGCTGTTAAAGTTTATGTCACTCTTGGCTTTTGGTTCCCTCAAACACTTAAATAATAAAGACAATTCTTACCATAAGAATGAAAGAAGTGCCCCCAATATGTTCCTTTCGTTTGTATTTGAGGTTCCTATTCTTCTGTATATTGTAATTAAATATGCTGCCAGAACTCCTCTGCCATGATGAGTCTGGGATAGATGGGACAACGATGGTTCCTTGCTTAAGGCACAAGCTCATTTCTCCACGTGACATTACTACCTGTCCTGATCCTTCGGACAGTGTCACAACTGCTGTCCTGTGCCACCTGCCAGTGTGAAGAGGCTCTGGGCAAGAGACTGACACAGAGGGCAGGAATTGGCCAGCTTCAGCATTTCCCTGGATGTTAAAGACCAATCACAGCATCTGCCACATATTATTTGGCTAGGTTAATGTCTTCCTGTTTAATACAAATATTTTCTATTGGAGTAAATTCATACTTGGGATTTTTTTTCTTTTACTGCATTCCAAGAATAGTAAGGTGGTCTCAAAACTACACATATGGAACTAGTAAAAACAGTGGTTTAGGTTTTATTATCTTTCTGAAGACCAATTGGTCATTCTATAAAAATGACAGGAGCAAGTGACTCCATTATCCCTTCTGATCCTTAACAAAAAAGTAAATAAAAAAGCTATATCCTTTCCTCATAGCAGTAGTATTGCTTTATTGTAGGGTCCACAATGAAGAGCTTTAATCTAGATGAGATTTGGCTAGAAAGGAATCTTTTGTTATAAACTGAAAGGTTGAATTTTATATTTAAAATTGCTATTAGGCTTCCTCTTGTTGATGTTTTAGATACTGACAGTGGTCTATTGTACTCTACTGTCCTCCACTAAGATATTTTTATGAAGGCTTTGTTCAGGCAATTAAGGTCCATCTATACTTGTCAAAAAAAATGTCAACTTTGCAATGTTATATATGCAGCTTCTCTGACTTTCCTGACTCCATCTCTCTGCTACTTTTTCTTTGCCATCTTTCCAGCCTCAATGCAAGGTTCAACCAAAGGATAGCAGCACCATCTTGTGGGTATCTGAAAAAGTTACAGCAACAAAATTACCAGTAAAACTTCTAGCGGGCAGGTTCCCCATTCTGAGCAGGGGCTGGCACAGCCTGCTCAGGGCAGGGCTCCCATAGCAGAGCTCAGCAGAGTACAGCTGCCTGCTGAAGTGAGCTTTGTCAGATGGACCCCACAAAGTATCCAAAGCTGAATTTAGCAACTAAAAAGTCCAGAGATTAGACTTGGTTTAACATCGGCCATAAAAATACTGTTCAGCCTTATGGATGAGCATCTGGATGCTACAGTCAGGAATAAAAAAAGATTCTTGAGGGTTAAAAATGCAAATTTTAAATTACGGGGTTTACTTCAGGGCACATGAACACAAAAAAAAAAAAAAATCCTGTGTTGTTCATCAAATAATTTTTCTCCTTGCTATTGCCATCTTGCTATTACACTGTAATTGTAGCAGCCAAACCAAGTGGCTTGATGTCAAGCCTGCATTCAGGAGTGAGCTTTGGGAGGTTTTCCCAAGAACCTGGGGGGAAAAAAGCCTGAATCCCTGTAATGTTTTAGCACTGGTTTGCTGCATGCAGTTAGCACCTTGCATGACACAGACACAGCCATGCCCAAATGTATTTGGTCCATAATTCATGGTGACCGTGATCCATGGAGTTATAGCTGGAAATATTTATCCTGTGTGTGTCCTTTGCTAGGCAGCCTGAGCTCATTTGCACCAAGGCAATGGGAACTAGGGAGGGTTTGTGTGCTGAAGGGGCAGCGAGAGGATGAGGGCATCTTGTCTGAACTAGAGGTGGGGAGGCCAGGAAGTGCAGCATGGCCTTCACCCCACTTCTGCCAGTGAGGCAAACACAGCCATTGCCTAATGGATGCTGAACCAGTTTCTGTCCTGAGCGTTGTGATAGGACTGCATTTCCAGCACTTCTTCATGAAAGCTTGTTTTCCCTTCCATCCTCACTGAAAAGATCATTTTCACATGGCTGGGTTTTTTTTATTTTTGTAAAATTAAGTTAATTTAATTACAATTAAGATTATAATGAAGTAATGTATCTCTTAATTTTGTTGCTGACAACATTATTTTCACCATTTTATTGTTTTAATAAATTACTACTTATTTAAATGGTATTCTCAATACAATATATAGTAAGAAAGCAAATATTTAAACATAGATGTAAGTTAAACCACATCTCCTTCACCAAACAACACAGGAATAATTGCAATAAATTAATGGCAGTATTGAAAATACCCTAGTAAAGCACCTCCCCAGTAATGCATGTCTGCCTGCTATGCATTTTTACCTAGAAAGGGAAGAAATAAATTTTGTGAGGTTGCTATAAATCTATACACAACTTGAGAGAAACCTTAAAAAAACCCCTTTCATCTACAACTTTTCTAAAAATTATTTTATGCTTCACTTGGAGCATGTCATCATGGTAACTTACACAGGAGAGGAAGGAATAAAGCCCGTTGTTGTGGCTGGGATTTGTTCAATATAGCTCTTTCTTTTTCCTTTTTTTCCATCACATTTTGTAGCGGAGGCTGAAGTTTCAGCATGCTGTGGTGAACGGCTGCCCTCCTGTGGCTGCAGTTTCTCTTCATCTGAAGCTGAGACTTGCCAGGAACACGCGGCCTGTTACAGAACCAACAGGGGGGTCACCCATGTACAGGCACTTTACAAACTCAAAAAGAACACATTAATTAAGTACTAAGCAACATCCACAGCCCCTTTAAAGGACGTGCAGAAGAGAAGGCTCCAGGAACATCTTACAGCAGCATTCCAGTGCCTAGAAGAAAGCTGGAGAGAGACAATTTGCAAGGGCCTGTATTGGTAAGACAAGGGGTAAAGAGCTCAAACTGAAAGAGTGTAGGTTTAGATTAGATATTAGGAGGAAATTCTTTGCTGTGAGGATGCTGAGGCACTGGCACAGGATGCCCAGAGGTGTGGTGGATGCCACATCTTTGCAAGTGTTCAAGGCCAGGTTGGATGGGCTCTGAGCAGCCTGGTCTAGTGGAACGTGTCCTTGCCCACAGCAAGGGATTGTAATGAGATGATCTTTAATGTCCCTTTGGCTGTCACACCTTCTCACCCAAAGCATTCCACAATCCCACGATTCTGTGATTCTATGCTAAGGTGTTTCCTTGACCAGATGATTTGACATGCATCACCTGAGAGTAGGAGATATGTTCAAAAACCCTTTCATTGAAAACTGGAACTGTGCTTTTATAAAGTAATAGATTATCAGTCATATGACTCCAGGCCAGCTGTGTCATCTCAGAATCATTAAATAATTTAAAATAATATCACTTTTTGATTCCTTCATCAGGTGCTTTATCAGGTCTGCAACATCTCCACATCACTATAAAGATAAGTCACACTGGTTTCAGCATTCTTCAACACCAAAAGCATCATGACATCCCTTTCTCCATTCACCACTGATAGCTTTGCAAATGGGGTATTGTTTGAGTTGTTGTACTCCAACTCCAGGCAGAGCATCCTGCTACAGTGGTGTTCAGAAACTCCCAACAGCAGCAACCAGGTCTGGGATCTTTAAATAATGAATGACAATGATGGGGACCTGGCTGCATAAATCAATCACCAAAGGTGTGACAATATGGATTATTTCATATTGCAGCACACACAAGAAATTCAAATACAAACAGCTCTACCTTGGCTTCAAGCCCTTCTGGGCATATATTTATTTGGTAAATCCTTCTTGGTGGAGTTCTCCCAACTTCTATAACTGGAGCATTTACATCTTTCCTCTATGAGCCAAATCTGAACTCAGCTTGGCAGACCTTCACCAGTGATGAATGGATTTTGAACTGGCAGGATTTTGAACTGCTAGCCCTGATCCCAAAGCCATCCTTTTTCAGAGCCATCCATATTCATGGGAGAACACTCAACAAGAGAGGTTCCTGAGTTCCTGCCCAGCATAGCAAGTGTTATGGGTGCCCTGCATTGGCATTAACCTCACTGCCAATAAACCTTCTGTTCATTTTCTACAGGAAGTTGCATTTCAGTGAAATGTGATTTAAAAATCAGGGGTTTTTTTTAATTTTCAAGATGGAAAAATTCAAGTAAAAATTTAGAGTTGTCCACCCACCTTATCAACATAATTAATTTCATTATATAAAAATTAGCAAAATGTTAAAGAGAGGGAGTAGGATAAAGAAAATGTCCCTATTTTTTTAACCAAGAAGATTTCACATTTTCTTTGAAAGTAAATTATTTTCATAACTGCATCAGATTAGTAGAAAAGATTTTTTTACAAGAAAAAGTACTTTTAAATGTGCATGACATAGTCTAGCTTTAATTTTTGTCATTAAAAATCTGAAAAATCTTTGCAGAAATTTTATTTCTTTCATCAACCTTTCCCTCTCAAAGTGAAACATAACTGTTGGACAATACTTTGTCTGGTTGTTGTAACAGTAGTCTCAAATTCAGGAAATAGGAACATGCACAAAAGACAACAGAATATTTCTATTCGTGGTCTGCTTTTCAAATGCAAATGGAAGGAAATTTTTCTATTATAGTTTTCATCAGAAAAGTGGATAGAAACAGGTCTAGCAAGAGTCTTAAGCTGCAAACGCAGCTGAGAATACTGGTTATGCACAATACAAGGTACAAAATTCCTTCAAAAACTTTATTCTCTGCTCACTGTGCCTCTCCAGCTCTTGCTAATGTAACCCTGGAGAACCTACCTTAGGAATAAACAAATGGTGCCAGAGCCAGAACCTACCTTAGGAATAAACAAATGATGCCAGAGCTGAGCACAACTGTTCACCTGCACAAACACAGGGTGAAATCATTGGTTTGACAGTAGTTCATAAAAGGGTCAGGCTGTACAGTGCCCCAAAATGTAGCTCAACAGAGCCTTACTGTTATAGAAAAGGCAACCTATAAGCTTTGCATGTACAAACAGGAGGATGGGATACAAGGTGCATAGGGTGAACCTTTTCAATCCTCCCAATACCAATACAAACCTCAGGTGCTTTACTCTGGATAATTTGGTGCAGGCCTTTAAAAAAGGCTAGAGGAAATGGGGAGAATCCAAGTGAAAGGAAAAGGGACTATCAAAAATGTTAAAATGCTTGTTTCATCAAACATCGAATCATCAAGTTTACTTAGCTTTAAAAGAGAAGAATGACAGGAACAGGTTAACAAGTACACAGAAGTTACTTTAGTATGGAAGGTAGTAAATTTTTCCTATATGTCCATAGCAAATAGGATGGAAAGAAAATGGCATGGATTGCACCAAGAACTGACAAATATTAAGAAAACCTTTCTAATGTTGAAGACACTGGACTAGATTGGCAATAGATGTTACAGTGTTTTGAGCACTGATATCCTGAAAGATCTCTCAGACAAGTTTCTCTTAGGTATAGGATGGAAAGTGGATCTATTCTGGGACAGCAAGAATGGATGAGACAAGCTCCAGTGAGGCCACCTATCCCCACAATGCTGCACTTGGATGGAAAACTTGCTGCTGAGGCAGGAGCCCTCTCCCATTCTGTCTGAGGCTGCACCTCCCACATACACCACAGATCATCCCTCTCCAGGCAGCCTGCTGGGAACCTCACAACATGCTGAATCTGGAGGTAAAAAAAAGGAACAGTTCTGTTCAAAATCAGTGCTTCAAATCAAAAATAACCCACGGAATTCTGTCATCTTTCTCCTAGAATAACCAAAGCCAAATTTATGAAGTCAGGTTAGAAAGCAACATCAAAGGGCATTGGTAACTTTGACGAAACCTGCCAAAGTACACACGTGCAATTTCCATACCACGTGTATGCCTTTGAAACTTGAAGGAAGAGAATCAGGAAATCAATAAGTCCAAACTAGAAAAGAGCTATATTGGCACAGCCTCTTTTAACCCTAATATGGGGCTTGAAACAGAGAATTAAAATCAGGCAATAAGTTTTTTCTGTTCAGAAAACTACTCACAACTTCTCACATAGAGGTTATCTGTAAAGCTCCAGTAAGATATAGTAGTGCTATGATATAGTGTTTGAATTTTGGCAGGATTTGTCAGACATTTAGTCAACCCACAAGCTCATACAGTTCTGTGAAGACAGCCTATGTAGGGTTCATGGCAATAGTCACCCAGCTCTTCTGCCTGCACCTCCACCATGTCCAGTTCCCAGCTCCAAAGTCATTTATAACATTTGCATAAGCAGAAAATATTTCTTCCTTAAAGAGTAAAAAAGTAAATCACATAAAATCTCATTAAATGGTCTAGCTAACACTTTTCCACTTACAAAATACTTCCACCTTTGCTATACATAACTGAAGAAAAAAAAAATAAAAACAACCCACATTTTTCTAAGGATGTACAAGCCCAGACCTGAATCCGCTACTGTCAAGATGAAAACAAGAAAAAGATAAATAAGAAGTGAAAAAAAATTGTGGTGCTCACACAGATCATTCTCTAACCAGTCTTGCTCCAGGTCAACAGATCTTTCCTAGTACCAAGTACTCTTTAATATTCTTGCATTTGCCAAGTCAGTTAGGCACACTAAGTGATTACAAAACACATCTAATAAGATAATACAAATACTAGCCCATGAAGACCCTCTTCTGCCTTGCATTTTGCCCTTAATGTAGACCTCTTCAGTTTCCTGAAAAACATTCACAGCTTTATTTCCTGGGTTTTCAACTCATGTTCAACTGACACAAGTGCCACTGAAAACCGGGAAATAAATTCTCCAAAAATTTGCTGTGCTAGAAAGTCAGCATTACTTTAGTAGTGGTGTGGGTGCATGGGAATTTCTCCCCCAAACATGCCTGAGAAGCAACCTAACAGGCCAGGTTATGTTCATGAAATTAAAACATACCATCCCATTTCTATTAATTAAATGTCCTGAATACATGGAATTTATTCCATTCCGTGGATATGAGTAGGGGATTTTTTGAGGGTCATGGCTGATCATTTGGTGGTCAAAATTCCCGATTATGCTTGCAGATCTTCTGATTTATCTTCTTTTTTTTTGAGAGTATTTCAAATATGTGGTCAGGCTATGATGCTCTCAACATTCTTTACTCTGACACTCTATCTTTGCTCTCAAAACTAAGAACTAGTACATATTAATCACAAATGTAAGTAAACAAGGAAGTATTAGTTGGCACTAGACTTCTGTTAACAGAAGGTCACCTTAATCTCTGCATTTGTACTAAGATCTGAATGGTACAAAGCTAAGCATTAACCTCAAACACAGGGATCATGCTCTGTTGTACTAAAGTTAAAAGAATTTTATGACATCTTCCCCCACTGCTGCATAGACTCTTTAAAGAAATACAACTTGTTTGGTAACACAAGTTTGAGGACCATTATCAACGTCTTTGATTTTTCTGAGCATGCCTGTGAGAAGTGATTAAAATGGTCCAGACAGAACGTGCATTTCTCAGAATGGCAAATGTTCACCATGCTGTCTAGGAGAGCTTTGGGAACTTAGTTTGTTTTAAGTGAAGTGGGTTAGGGAGCACTTAGGACAGTCATATCCACCAGCAGGTGTGAAAGGAGCATAACTTCAATCCTATGGCTGACAATGAGCTCTCAGCAGAGCCAGGCTGGTGACGAGTTCCATCAGCTTAATACAGAAGATATATTTTTGAGCCTGAAATATTAGATAAATTAATTTTTTTTTTTTAAGATTCATCTAGAATTTAGAGAAAACATAAACTTCTCCTACAGAGAATGGTAATCCAATAAACTAGTAAATGAGTCTGACAGTGGATCATTATACTTCTATTATGCTTCCTTCTCCATAACATGTAAATGGAGAAGAGATATTAACATTAAGTTTCTTGATGAGCTTCTCTAGACTGTGAACTCCAGCTTTGTTTCTTCCTTATGTACTTGTATTGAACTAAATAACTTTTCAAGCAGTCAGTAAAGAAATGGAAACATAGATAGAATGTAGTAATACATGATTATTACTATTCCTGAGAAAGAACAGGAAGAATCTTGGACAAAACCAATTTGTCATGGGATCCCTATACTATAAAAGTTTAACATTCTTAGGTGTAATTATGACAGTGAACATGCTGCACAAATGACGTAAGTTGTCTTCATTCTCCTTAAACTACTTTGCAACAGTGTTTGTTGATGAGCTGTCTCTAGTAAATGGGCTAGTAAATGGATTTCTTGGCTAGAAATAGCAAGTTACTACGCTATGGACCTTGAGATCCTTCCCACTAGGTCTGATTATGCCTCATCCTATTTCCTAGCTTAGGTCAAAATTATTTCTCAGTGAGAAAGCCCCACTGTGAAATACTCCTTTAGTTCCTCTCTCAGACACTGTATTTCCTTAAGCATAAATTGTACACATGCAGGAAAAAAATCCACGGTCATTTCCTTGCTTTCTGGTTTTAAACAATTAATTGAATTTACATTCAAATAACTACAAAGCCTCAAAAGTACATGCACAGAAGGCAGAACAGGCAAAGTTAATATCCTGAAGGGAGGACTTAACAAGAGCAGAAACTGTAGAAGTTTGGTTTGTACACTCAAGTATTTCAATACTCTAAATGGAGAGAAATTCATTCTGCATTCAGTGACAATTTGACAAGAGGAGAAGTGAAAAATAAGAGGGAAAACAGTGTGCCTGTGAATGCCTTTTATAAAAGTATGGTATGGTCTGTTCAACACAATTGTTTCAAAATCCACACTGCACTACAAACATGTGTCAAATTCTCCTCTATCTGGGGTCTAATTGTGATTCCCAATAATATTTTTGTATTTTCTAGCTTTGCTATCTGTAGCAACTCCATAATTTTATTTCTGTGTATATTAAAACAATGCAAGGAGGTTATTAATTTCAGGTTTATTATGCATTTTTGCTGTTATTCTTTTACTTTCCCAGGGTACATGTAGAAGCAAAGGAAGATGTCTAGATAGGTGGCTAAGGTGTTTTAAAAGGATGCCAATCAGAGTGTGATTCAGAAGGATGAGGCATTTTTTTAATATAAGGCAACAATATCAGCATGCACTTTTCCTGGTAGGTTTTTATTCTATTCACAGTGTGGCATCTGTTCAAAACCCCTTTCTCATGGGTTTACAGCTTGTATTGAAAACAGACTTTTTTTCCCCAAATGCTGGTAAAAAGTTTCCCAGCATCACAGCACGTAAACTTAAAAGGGGCCTATTGATAATATCCTCTCAACAGAAGCAGGCAGGTGAATATGGTGCACTGTAATCCAAACAGTTGTATCAATTCAATTTTTCCAAGTCTTAGTCCTTTTGCTGAAGCCATATTACAGTAAAGCTCTGAGGCATGTGCTTAGCTTAAGCATATGGCCAGTGATTATTTTTTCTGGACTCACTTAAGTACTGTCCAACCTATATTTTATTCCTGAGGGGTGGAAGATGCTTGAAATTTGCCCTGATTAGACAGAGCTGTTGTAAAAATGTGCAGCTCTCACAGTGCTCATCCTGGCAGTCCAAGAGGACTGGGAATTTTGTGCTGACCCTCAGTCTTTTCCACACAGGGGAAAACATTGCTTTTCCCTGGTTGCAGTGCTGGGGATTTCATGTCAAGAAGAGCCCTGCAGGTTATGTGTGTATTAGCAGACCTGAGATGGTTTCCCAATTCCCAAGACTGTTCTCACAGACTGTGTGTATCCACATGCCCACTGTATCTCCCAGGTGAGAGCTAAGGCTTATCCCAAGCAGAAATCAGGGGGTACTAGACAAGATCTGAAAAGGTAAATTTACATGCAGCAGATTTCTTCTCCATTGGCATTTTACAGTTTTTTCCTCAAACACTGATGACTGTGCACACTTGTTCTGTAGAGATACTAAACCTACATGGGTGGCATTTAAAGGAAATCTCCCAAACCTTACAAACCATGTATCCTGTTTCTGTAGTTCCCAATGGAAAACCTGTTCTTGAAGATAGTTGGTTTTTTCCACCTTTATAGCTATTCCATGTTAAGGAATAATGTAATCATTAGCAGAAAGGAATGAGAAAAAGAAAAGAGAAAAAATGGCAACAGCAGCCTAGACTGGATCATCAGATTTTCATACATGTACCTTTTATGTCCAATGAGATCCATATTTTGTTGTCCTGTCACTGATCTCTGCGTTTCCCTGCACTTTCGGGCAGTGGGTCAGGTCAGCACATCAGCCCACAGTGGGTGAGAGCCCCTCACCTGGGCACTCCGGGGTGTCTGCAGCAGCCAGGCAGGACCCCGAGCTCATTCCTGAACTCTGGAATCACACAGAAGCACAGGGTTTGCTGCCAGCAGGCTGCAAGGCCAGCAATAGTCAGATTTTTCATTTAAATTTTGGCACCATCTGAAGCAATTTCTGTTACTTCCAAGGACTGTTGCCATTGTATTAAAAAGAGTAAATTTGCTGCTGAGTTACTTACTGCCCAGAAAATCCAGCTGAAACCTGCTACTGCCAAATCTGAGGATTCGATATTGGGCCAGGGACTTTAAATAGCTTCTGCTGCTGAGGATTTTCTGCTGTCTATGCTGTATAAAAAAAAAATCCTTTAAAAAAAAAGGATTGATAAAACCTCAGTTTGAGGGATTGGACATGGACTGTTAGAAACTGAAAATTGCCACTTCTGCTGTGGTTACTACCTATCCAGGTTTTTTGACTGAATCATCTAGGTTTTTTTTCAGTCTAGGTTTGGTTGCACAGGGTCCAGGATAAAGAGCACAAACCCAAACAAAACCCCTAATACTAATTTCTTAAATGAAGAGGAGGAAAAGCCCTATTTAGGCAGGTTGGCTGCCTTTGTATACACCACAACTACTGAGGGTGCTCATCACTGCTGTTCTTACTCTGCTCCTGCATCTAAGTGTCACATTTAATTGCATTATGAAGTCTTTTAACTACAGGATCCAATTCTGGCATGCTACCTTTCCTATAGGGCAGCTCAAGTTGCCAAGAGAAAACCTGTCACTATCCCCCTCTCCCTTATCTTCCTCCCATGTTTGTCCCATACACCTATGTAAAGAGATAGTGCACGAGGTACCCAAGGTGAAAGGCAGCCTTTATTTTTCCAGGGTTTTTTCTTTTTTTTCTTTTTTTAATCTCATCTGCCATGTAGATAGGCGCAGTGACTGCAACAGTGCACAGGAATCTGTGAGCCAGCCAGGAAACCACTGGCTGTGATCAGGCTCAAACACTGAGGAGGCACTGGCAGATACTCAATGTGAATTCTCCTGCATGCTACAGTCTGTGAATTTATGATGCACTCTGCTGTGTAGCTATAACCTTAGCAACAGCAACCACTGTACAATGAGCAGGAGTTAGTTGCTGCTGACAGTTTGAAGGAGCCCTCCCTTATGGGCAATTTGTGCAGAAAATGACAGGAATTGTAATGATTTCATCTGAAACCATAGCAAAGGCTGCAGTATTTTCTCATCAAACTCAGTAATTCTAGCAATGCAATGAACTGGCAAATCAAGTGCTACCAGCTTTATAATCACATGCTGCTTGGAAATCCCCTTCCCTTCCCTTCCCTTCCCTTCCCTTCCCTTCCCTTCCCTTCCCTTCCCTTCCCTTCCCTTCCCTTCCCTTCCCTTCCCTTCCCTTCCCTTCCCTTCCCTTCCCTTCCCTTCCCTTCCCTTCCCTTCCCTTCCCTTCCCTTCCCTTCCCTTCCCTTCCCTTCCCTTCCCTTCCCTTCCCTTCCCTTCCCTTCCCTTCCCTTCCCTTCCCTTCCCTTCCTGAACCTTCCCTTCCCTTCCCTTCCTGAACCTTCCCTTCCTGAACCTTCTCTCTCCTCTTCCTCATCCTGTTTACTTTTTCTCCCAGAAGAACTTTCTTTGATTACACCTTTCTCAATCTGTGTAATCTCTTTCACATGACAATTTATTTCCCCATATTCTTGGGGTAACTTAGGAAAAAAAATATTGGAGGTTGTTTATGAAAAGGAGTAAATTAATGAACACATTGAAATAGGTTTTATGAGATTTCTTCCTTCATGATGTTGAGCACCTTTTTTTATAAATCCAATACTAACATCTGTGTTAGAAAACATTTGATTTGCAAAGAGGTTCAAGGCAAGTGTTGTGCATATTCATGCAATACATAATTGCATATGCAGTCATGCTGGGAATTTCCTCAAATTTATCACTTGCTATAGTATCTGACATTCAAAAATCATTCAACCTGTAAGGGGCTCAGTAGATTTTTATTTTTTAATACTTTGTGTGCTGAAAAAGTAAATTCTAAAAATAGTAAAATCTAAAAGGAATATTTATATACTTGATGCAGTATAACATGTTGATAAAAACTAACAAATGATAAAAAATGATAAATAGGCTTCATGACTTGCTATGTAGGAAGATATGGCTGTCAGTGTAGAAGCAAAGGAAGTTATCCTGGCCCCACTGATTCTCCAAGTTAAATTATATCATGAAAATACATTGAGGATATTTGTAGCAATTAATTTTAGATTTTATTGGCTACTGATCTGATCAATTTTACTTTAATAAACAACTACCATAAAAATAAATAACAATGTTAAATAATTTAAAAATTTAATCTCATTTTTTCTGTAAGGTTTTTCTTGCTATCTGTAATGGCCAAAAAAATCCTTTTATCTGCTGTTTCTAGATGTTATTGAGTTGTTTTTTAAACTGTATTCACCAACAGCATTCTGTGTCCCAATGGCATTACTTAAAAACAATGCAAACTTTGCATTTTAATTACTATGTGCATCCTATTGACCTCCTATCTACTTTATGCCAGCTTCATTAATAACTGATGCGCAAGGTGCTCATCAAATTCAGCAATGAGCTATTTTACTCTCTGAAAGGAAATTAGGGGTTTTTTTCTATGTTTGTGGTGCAAAAGCTATTTCAAATGCATGAGAGACAGGAAATTGGAAGAATCTGTCTTCATGAAGAAGAAATTTACTTGTCAGGGTGTGACTATGTGTAAATTGGGCCACTATAGTCTATATTTATCATGTAAACTTTGATCTACCCACATTGACTTTTACATTTTGTAGGATGTGTCACCAGAAGAGAAATTTCAACCTGGAGACTAAGTCTTATGCTTGGCTAGTGCCAGAGCCCAGAATCTTTATTGCTGCATTTGTAGCAGTCAAACTGGTCTCAGTTTCTCCTCTGGAAAGCTGTCATGAAGTTGAAGAAGTCTTTTCTACAACCCCATGTGCTGGATTTCAGATGAATATCTATGAGATTGCTCCTGGAGTCACCTGAACCTGCCCCAGAAGCTGGACACACTTTGTAGCCATCCTGTGTTTGGTGCCAGCCCAGGCTGCTGGCACAGCTCCCTTGTGCCCTGTGGCACAAAATCCGAGGGCTCCAGGGAAGTGACCTCCTTTGCTTTGTCTGCTTGCTGTTACTTTTGAAAGGGATCCTGGGAAACCTGAGGGCCAAGATGATCCTGAGACCTGAGGGAGAGCCTGGAGCCAAGGAAATTTACCTTTGGTGAACAAAGATCAGGTCAGGGAACATTAAAACAAGTCCATGTGACCTAATGGGATGCACCCATGGCTGCTGAGGGAGATGGCTGGTGCATTGCGATTCCACTCTTGAAGTTCTGTGAAAGTTTACGGGGACTCGAGGAAGTTCCTGAGGGCAAGAGAAAGCAAATGTCACTGCCATCTTAAAGAGCAAGACGAGGATCGAGTAAACTATAGGCTGGTCAGATTCACCTTGTTTCCTGGAAGGTGATGTAGCAAGTAATCCTAAGAACTATTTTCAAACATATGAAGGATGTGAATACTGAATGTGAACTTACAAAGGGGAAATCATGCCTGAACAATCTAAAAGCCTTTTGTAATGAGACAACTGCCTCAGTGGATAAGAGGAGAGGAAAAGGTACTTTTTATCTTGACCTTAGCAAGGCTTTCAACACTGTCTCCCTTAATATCCTTGTAGATGTATTGATGGAGCAGGAGCTAGATAAATGGACAGGGAGATGGGCTGAACATTGGCCAAACTGCTGGGCTGCAAGGGCCCAGCAGCAGCATGGGATCCAGCTCCAGGCCAGTCACTAGCATTGTCCTCAGTACGGGAACAAATGCTATTCATTACCTTCATCAGTGAGCTGGATTCTGGCACATCATGCACCTTCCACAAGTTTGCAGATGACAGAAACTGAGAGGAATGGTTGATCAGCAGATAACTGCACTGCCATTCCGAGGAATCTGGACAGGCTGGAGGAATGGACAAAGATGACCCTCATGAAGTCCAAGGAAGAGAAACACAAAGTCCTTTTCATGGGAAGAAAAAAAACCCCGGTGCATGCAGCAATCCATGCTGGAGTCTGACCATCTGGAAATCAGCTTGGCAGAGAAGGACCTGAATGTCCTGATGGACAAATTGACAGCTGTGAACCTTGCAGCCAAGAAGAGTGATCCTTCCCTGCTGCTCCGACCTGGGGAGACACATCTGGATTCTGGATGTTGTGTTGGGCTCCCCAGTACAAGAGAGAACATGGATATACTGGAGTGACTTCAGCAGAGGGCCACAAGGATGATTAAGGGACTGGACTGTACAAGTGTTGTGGTTTGAGAGCTTGGGCTGTTCAAAGAAAGCTCAGACACAGATTTATCAACATTTAAACCCAGCTGATGAGGAGAGTAAAGGAGTCAGAACCTCACTCTACTCATGGGCACCCAGTGACATGACCAGAAGTAATGGGCACAAAGTGAAGCACAGAAAATTCCATCCAAACACACAAACCCACTTTTACACTGGGAGGGTGATGGACCACTGCAGCAGTTTGCCCAGAGAGGCAGTGGAGTCTCCATCCTTAGAGATAATAAAAAAACCCACTGGACGTGGCCCTGAGCAACCTGCTCTGCCCTGTTTGAGCAGGGGTTGGACTGGACAAACTCCAGAGGTGCTCACCAGCCTCAGCCATGCTGGGATTCCATGATACTGCAGGGAAAGTACAGTCCTGCTGGTGCACTGACGTGAAGAAAGCACCGAGATTTCCCCTTTAAAATAATGCTGAATTACTCCAAACTCCATTATGCAAATGAAGTCTAAGGGCTTCAGCAAGTCGGCTTGCCTGAGAGGTTACTGTTTTTGACAAGAATGTGAGGAAAAGGGTAGGAGCATGGTATAAAATAAAGTCTGACAACTTACAGAAATTATTTACATATTTTATGAACTTTTAAACACTCAGTATATATGTGTGTATATATGTATATGTATATGTATATGTATATGTATATGTATATGTATATGTATATGTATATGTGTATGCTAGAGTGTTAATTTTAGTTGTGTTAATAACTATGTAATATTTTCTCTTTTCTCTTTAATTTCTAATTCAGTGTAGACACATAATTTTTCATAAGTCTGGTCAGCTAGTGAAAAAAAAACAAAAACCACCCTGTTTACAAACCACTGAACTACTAAAACAAGAGGTATTGACATTATTAAGAAGGCAGGAGAAAAATATATGAACTGACGGTACCTGGAGTGAAGAAATAATCCCCCACATACTTACATGGTTATACTCTAGAAAAAAAACCACAGATACAAAGAGTTTGATGTTATTAAATATATATGCATAAAAATATTATAGAAATAGTTCTTAACAGTCTTTAAAATTACAGTCATTAGAAATAAATAAAGTAAAAATGCATCTGGAACAATTCAAAATATCAATAGTGTATGATAAATATTTTTTTAGAGATTTAAAATACATTTAATCTTTTCAGTTTATAACCTCAACTATCCAAGTTTCTGCTTTGGTGATGTGTTAATGCTTAGTTGCACTGTAAATGTTCAAGCTTTTCAATTCAGTTCTGAACTCAGCCTTGACAGAACAATTTATCAGTACAATAAATATGGATATTATGGATATAATGGACATGTTTTTTTAATACTTTTTAAGATGTTCTATGAACTTAAACCTTTATTTGCCTTTTTGTAACATTTTATTGAGTTATTTTTCAATCTAAACAATTCTTTGATAACTTAGTTTCCTTTAAATTAAAAGTTAGGAATGACTAATGGGAAGAAGAGTTTTATCCTCTTATGTAATTCTGCTACAAATAAGGTACAAAGTGCTAGAAAGTTGATTTTCCTTTAGCTTAAATCCATGTAACTCTCAGAGCTGATCAAAATACATAAAAACACAAATGGTATCATTTTATTGTGATTGTTCTGGTGATGTCAGGTGTTTTCATCCTTATTAAGCCAAATAATTTAAATGTATCAAAATCTTTCATCAGGAAATCTATAGGTGTAATACTTAGAGGTGAAATGGATAAAAAATATCAGCAAACAGGTTTTAGTTTTTATTGTATTTTTGAGGCATTTAGATTCCCTTGATGATAATAATTCCTAGGAAGATAAAAATGTTTTCCATTGGCAAAAGAGAAGTCACTATTGACTACAGTCTCTACTTTGCTTTCCAGATCCTATCAGATGTACTGTACTTACAGTAATCATGTGGAAGATATTGTGGCAGTTGTAATAGGTTAGGTGTGATTCCAGTTACAATGCCTGCACAGGATAAAAATTTTTAAAGCTTCAATTTGAGACAGCAAGAGACTGACATGAAAACTGAAGACATGAAGATGATGATCGATAGAGATGATACCACTTAAAATGACAAGAGCAGAAAAACTCATAAAGCAACAAGAAAGGAATGGATGACCTTGTAAAAAGGCACAGATAATAATCTATAATCTATAATGCCGGCTGCAACTGGGAGTGTGGGTCTGCAATGTGTAAGAATAAGTATCATATATTTTCTGTGTAGAGGTGTAAGAAAGTGATTTGAACTGTAATTTCAAATTTCACACACAGGGAGTGAGTTATTGTAAATAATTTTAGGGCCCAATTCTTCAACGAACTTGAGAAAGAGGTTAAAATAGTTTTGAGCGGTGACAAATAAAACAGTCCTAAGCATAACTGAGGATATTTACACTGAGAGCTTTGGCAGCATCCTGCTAGCTAGAAAAACATAAAAGAGATGTGCAAATTACTTGACGATCCAGAGAGAAAAAAATCTGATCTAGTTTACATTTTTGATCTCTTCAATCAGTGTAACAGGAGACCAGCCAGAATACTGTGGTTCAACTGCTGCTGAGCTTTGACCAGAATATAATATTGTCCAAAATCCATGAGAAGATTCTTACATTGAATCCATGAGAAGTATCTCACATTTCTCCTTTGAACTTCCTTTGTGCGCTTCTGCGTTAGGCAACTTAGGAAGTTCCTCTTTCACTTCAACGTTTGTTGTCCTTTCCCACATGTTCCAAAAGATGTATTTGAGTCTCTCACACCGTCAAAAGTATTGTTCAAATTTCTGAAGCTAAAGTAATTCTATGTGTTTAATAACCAAGTTAAGTGGAGGTAGTTAACATCTACTTTAGAAGCCAGCTAACATCTCTCAACACTTCTAAGAATGGCTTGATTTTTTAATGACAGAACTAGTTGGGAAAAATTAGTTGCTTGTAATAATGTTATGAATACCAATGCCTGACTGTGTTAGCATACCACTCACTATTCTCTTGAGCTGGTCAATAGCAACACTGTCAGGAAATACATCCCAAAGAGGAAGAAGTATTTGCAATCTTTCCTTTGCTGCTTGCTGGCCTGGCATGCCAGATTTTTTCCAAGAGTACCTGAATGAGATGAAGCAAGGAGAAGTTTGGATGACAAGAGAACAGTCTGATGTAATCCACAGGATGGGCTTGACTGGGGTTAGGAAGATCCAAAGGGAAAACACAATTGCATAAGGTCTAGTTTAAAATTTTTCAGTTATTAAGCTGACTTCTTCAGGTTAGAGGTGCGCATTGGCCACACATCTTCATTGATGGACAAAATCCTTTCCTAGGTTAAACACAGAAATTTCCAACTAAATCTAGTCTTTTTTCCTCTAAAGGGCATTGCATGATGGAAATAAAACAGTCCATAAACTGAGGAGGAGGAGGTATCAGGGTGGCAGGGAAGTATCAGGGACCTCAGCAGGGAACACAAAGGCACATTTAATGCCGAATCAGACCTAAAGTCTATTGGCTTTTAAACAGATTGGGTTTGAGATATCAAAATGCTTCTTTTCAACATGTTTGAAATTCAAATGCATATTTGAGTTGGAGAGGTTCAGGACAAACTTGGCTTGCTAGCAGAGTAAGAGGTACAGATCTGCTATAAAAATATGCCATAATTCTGGAGTTTTATACAAATAATAAATAGTACATAATAACGACGGTTAGCTACAAGGGTTCTCTCCAATGGCAAAATTCACATATTTTCTTTTGAACTGTATGATTTTTTTACAGAATGCTTTATTTTCCACAAGTGACCTTGCAACACATTGCCATGCCAGCCTTTAATAATTTAGCTCAACTGCTGAACCATAGCAGCAAAGGTTTCAAAGTGTATTGGTGCATTGTTTATGTTTGGTTACAAAAAACAAACAGGATCCAGCTGCACTCTGCCAACACATGGCTTGGCCACCTGAATATTGGCTATGCCTGATTAACAGGCACACGTGGACACTGGGAGTCATAAAAGAGAGCAGCAAATACAAGGGGAGAACATTTGCTGCATAAACCCATCAAAATCTGCCTTTGTAAAAGACCAAATGCAAACTGCTGTTATCCTGTTGAAATCTCCCCAAAACCCAGCAGTTAAAGTACCTACAAAACTGAAGATGTTTTAGCTCTGCTTTTAGCTAGTTGTAAAAAATAAGGATTTTTGCTTCCATCTGTCGGGAAGTTCATATTGATCAGATTGAAGCACTTATGCAACATAAAGTCCTTGTGGGACATCCCAGTGCAGCCTTTTGCAAGCACTTCCACAGCAGATTGCAAATCACACAATGGGTAAATTCTCACAATGTATTGGTTGTCTAATTTGGATCTAATCCTAAAGAAATATGCCCGAATTCACAGAAATACTGTGCACCTGTTTATCCACCCTGAGCATCCCTGCTACTGCTTGCAGATCCCACAAGCCTTGCCTTGCTTTCCTGTATTGCATCAGTAAATTAGTGACAGGGTTGTCCACAGATAGCAAAACACAGGCTAAACCCTGCCAGGCTCCTAATGGAAAGACACTCAGTTCTACTTTGGCCATAAATGTAAATCACAGAGAATAATTCATTAAAAAAAAAAAAAAGTAACTGCCAAACAACCTTGGAAGCTACTCAATGGCCCTTGCTTTTACAGCAAACATGATCCCAAATATCATTTATATATAACTCTCAAACTCCATCCTAATGTAGCATTCATCTCACTTTTGGGAGGGATACACAGCATTTAATTTCAAATCATGTGAGACTTACTGAGAGAGCTTTGGAATGTCTGAATAGTAACAACTTTTTTTGCAGCCCTCTTTGGATATACTGCAGTTGTGCATGGCAGGCTCGCTGGCACATCTGGTTTTATTGCGATCAGAACTGATTCCCGCAACCAGAGCCTCCAAGGCCAGCAGCACTCCTCCTGCAGCCAAAAACAGAGCAGCCGCTGTTTTCACATGTTCATGCTGCAAATTACTCTTACTTGCCATCACAAAATCTGCAGCTTTTCATAGTTTTCCTCCAAAGAGATCCACTTATCTAAGTTATCTAAAATATTGTCAGTACTATACAAAGGGAAAAGAAAAGGAATTCTCTCTACATAACCCATATGAAAATAGCAGAAAACTTCTATCTACTCCGTAGATATAAACTGATATGTCTTAGCCTATTTTAAAACTTTACAGATTTTCATTTATATATATGCTTAAGAATATGAGCCCAGTTCTTGCTTTCCCATGGCAACAAAAATGGAATAATGAAATCCAGACCTAATGGCACTATAGATTTTCACTCCAGTAAACCTGAAGCTGCATGATTTGTCACTCATGCATTTATCTATATATGGTAAAGTGAGTAAACACTGCATAAAATATATTTTGTGCTTCCTCGGTCTTGGACAGATTAGCACAAATTAAATTTCACACTAATCTGCCCATGGTCAGGAGTGCTACATTAGGAGTGAGGGGGATTCAGCTAATTGTGAAGAATATTTTTCTCTAATAAAATGATCTGTGAATATAGCAAATATGTTCCGGAGGGCTGCCTTTACCAATATGCTCTATCAATACCGGATCAATAAATGATGAAGAAGAACATCTATATGCAGAAATATGTCATGTTTGTCAGTATAACTTTAATTTGTTCACCAAATTTGAAATAAGTTTTCTTCTCACTTTGTATTTTCAGATGGAGTGTTCAATATTCATCATTTAGGTTACACTGCTCAGTTATGTTTGACCACCCGAGTCACGTGGCATTTGAATCACATAAGTCTGAAGAATACACTGAACTGCCAGAAGAGGGAAGTCCAGGACCAGAAGTTTGTTTCTCTGAGCAAATGTGTAACCTGACATCAGAATATGAAAACCCTACATAGTACTACCCCCTTTTTAAGCAAAATTTCTGAAACAGGATCATGACAGGAATTGAGGAGATAGTAGCATGAATACTTATGAGTTAACTTCTACAGCTCCAATGTTATATTGATTGATTAAAAAATCTGGGTAATTGTCTAAAGAAAATGTTATCATTCTTAAAAATAACCAACCAGCTCTGGTCAGCCCTGGCTTTGGCTGAAGGACAAATAAAAGTCCATTAGCACTGCATTAGCACTGGCCATGCAGGAGGCAGTGCTCTTTCTTTAGAGTGAGTAAAGATCCATGGGAGGCAATGCTGTAAATGCCAGGTGAATGTGAATGTTAATGCTCAGTTACCTGACTCTGATAAAGGTCTGTGGGTACATCAAGGGTGGTAGCAGATAGACGTCTTGTCACTGGAAGCAATAGAGAAAGGTATCCTGAATTTCACCACAGGGATGAAGGTCTGACTGATGTAAAAAATCAGTATGTAAAACATGTCAAATACACTTGAGACAAAATACTTGGAAATATTTGCGCTACATAGTAGGGAAACTGAGATAATATTATACTTCTCTTTGTAGACCGAACTTTGCCACAACAAAACTTCATGTTCATTTTTAAGTCAGGTTTCTTTTCTGGCTTTCTTTTCTGTCCCGGGTCCCGGGACAGCGCTGGGCCCCGCCGGGAGCGCTGCGAGCCGCGGGGGCCGCGCCCGGCAGAGGCCCGGGCAGAGGGGATGGATGCTCCGCACAAATGTGTTGGACAAGACCTCCACCGAGGCACGAGGGACAGACATGTACCCCTCGCTCCGCTTTTCCCGCTTTTCCCGCTTTTCCCGCTTTTCCCCGCTTTCTGTCCGAGAGGAGTCCGGGCGCCGCTGGCTCCAGCCGTCGCCCCAGACTTTGTCAATGGTTTATCTGTAAAGGAATGTAGAGGTGTAATTGAATCTTTATCCAGCCGTGTTCCACAGAATAAAGGATGACGAGCCAAACATATACATATTGATATAAAATATAAATATTTTACATGTTTATATAAAATGTATGTCTTATATATATTTATATCTTTTTTATATTTGCAGAAAAATATATTTATGCATATTTATATAAAAATTAAGGATTTACTATGAAATGAAAATGATTGGACCAAAAGAACTTAGTCAGAGGATTTATTACACTGTATATGTAAGTAGAACTACTAGTGTAGTATAGTGCACAATTTCTGAGGCAATATTGGAGCAAGTATATGAAAAATAGCAAAAACAAATAGAGAATGCTGTTACTCATCCCATACCCATGTGTGGGCAAATCTCTTTTTCTCTGCCTTATGAAGTAGCCTTTAGGGGCATCCCCACTTAAGACAGATGTCTCCAAACACATTCCAAGGTATATGTTTGAAGTTAGAACCTGGGACTGAGATAGACACTGTCATTAATACATCTCCAAGCCAGCTGTGTGAGATAAGGATCTTTAAATAATTTACCATTAGTATCATTTATTGGTTCCTTTATCAGGAACACTGATCTTCCCCAGAATGATTAATTTTGCAATTGATGAGTCAGGCAGGTTCCAGCATTCTTCAACACCAAAAGAGAATGAACCCCCTTCTCTATTCACCACTGGTAGCTTGGCAAAGAGGATACTGTTTGAGTTGTGTTACCCCTGATGCAGGCAGAGCATCCTGCTGCAGATTCTCAGACAAATCTCAGCTAGAAATCATTCACAGGTCTTTTTTATGACCTGCATTGGTGATTGTTCTGCATTGCATAGTGGCTTGTCTTGCAGAGGATGACTGGAAGTGAACTGTGGGGAAACATCACACTGGGAAACACTGCTCCTCACCTTCAGGAACAGCTACTTCTTGAGAAAACTATTGCCATCCACTTCAGTTTGGTGCTTAAGTCCTTCTCTATGATTTCCCCAGCTCCAAATTTTGTTCAGAAATATGGGGTCTCACCAATGAAAACAGTGAGACACTGTTTTTGATCCTTCCTTTGCATCCAAGAAAGACAGAACAATAATTCAACATAGGGTGTATTCACACTGGTTTTCCTTTTCATGCAGGGACGCTGCTCCTTCCAGCACTTCAGTAAGCATTCCAGCTCTGTTCCAGGAAATAAAACACAGGTCTAAAATAGCAGTCACTCAGCTTAAGTGATTATCAGAACATTTGCAGGAATCTGATTGCCTTCCAGTTGAATGGATCATATCATAAACCTCCCTGGGGAATGTTCCCTTTCAACCAGCAATAAAACCATGTTATTGCTCATCTTTTGGTCCACAGAGGAACCACCAGGATACATTCACTTAAGTTTTCTCTCTCCCTCTTCATGAATGCACACCATTGCTTGCCAATGTTTAGTACTTATCCTTTAAAAGTTCGTCCCTTCCCTTTTAAGGACAATACAGTATTATACTGATGTGTTAGACAAAGAGACTGGCTGAGTTGGTCACATTTTTCAGCAGCAAGTCCTGCTGAATTCACTAGATCATGACAAGATGTAGCCTGGAATGCACATTAAGGTATTAATGGAGTGTGTATGCTTGATATCAAGTTTTCATGCTGAGCTGCACTGGTGTTAATCTAGTTTGATTACAAAGCCTAATGTAAATTCTTAGACAGATATTCTATTTTAGCTGAGAAACGAATGCTGACAGTTTACTGCAAGATGACAAATGAATGCTGACATTTTATTCTTACATGTTTATAAATCAGTTTAAAGGTTAAGAGTCATTAATGCGGACAATCTGAAGAATCTATATACATAAACAAAATATTCATTTTTTGATAACTATGTATGTCCAATGTCATTCACAAAATATATAAGTCAGATTAAAGAATGAAGGGAAAATTGCAAATTTATCAGTGTTAGTTTATCTTTTAACTGGAAACTAAATTACCTGATTGATAGGCCTTCTGATCAAACCACAATGTACAATATGGGTTGGGGTTTTTTGTCATTTAGTTTAAAAATAAAATATCTACATGACAATTTGTAAAGAATAAAGAATTAACCCCTCCTTTCCCATATGACCCACAGAGATTAGAAGCATGCCAGTAACTGTACCAATCTTCCAGCCACTCTGGAAAACAGATAATTAGTATGGTTTGTGCTAAGACACATCATAAGAATAATTTACATTCTTATTTTTATTGCACATTTTCCTGATATTACCAGAACTAAGAAATAGTCATGGATTCCTGATCTATTTCCAAGAAAAGCTCTAAATAGTGCTCTGAGAGAAGCACAAATTCCAGTGGTAGTTTTTAATGGCTGACAAGGGTTGCTATGGGATGAGAAAGGGAGCATGGCAAGTAAAAATTATTTATGGAATTTCTAAAACTCTGATGGAGACAGACAGTCTAGATGAGCATGCCCCATGCTCCATGTTATACATATGTACTATGGAGGATATGAGCACCTTCTTCATCATATTCTGACATTTTAAAAGTAATATAAAGAGGTTTCTCTGCAAAGGGGAATTCAGGTCAATACCAACTATTAAAAATGTGAAATGAAATTGGCTTTGTAAAATACAATCCTGGAACAACTTCTGGATGTGAAAGCACAACAATCTTCAAAGCATTCATGGTTGTTTTTCATGGATAAATGACTTGCATAGCACACTTTGTCACATACAGTCCAGATCCCAATTGTTTTCCCCATATTTGTGAGATTTGCCTGATAAAAATATGGTATTTTGTATGTTTGTTATCCATTAGCTAATGAGTCAGTCTTTCAGAGCTAAAATATATGTTTAGAACATTTTAACTTAACATATGCACATATATATATATATATATATATATATATATATATAAAAATATATACATATATATATTTATATCTATTTGTATTGTGTATAAGTATATATATATATGAAGCATTGCACAGAGTACTCATAAAATAGCTATGGTCAAGGAAAGCTGAGAGCTGAGAGCAGAACTTTGAGACTTCTTTGACTGATTCTTTCAAACAATTTGCTTTAATTTCTCAACATTCTTGAATGCCTGAATCAAAATTGCTCAGAATTGGTTTTCTGAACACTTTCTGCTTGTTTGTTTTATAAATAACCAACTAAGGAAATGAATACCATTCAAATTCAGAAATCTATTTTATATTAAATAGGAGACGGGCTGCTTGGCGTTTGTCAGAAAGGTCTTTCCTGAGCTTACTAGTGCAGGACCTGCTTCCCTTCCTCAGAGGAAAGTCAGAAAATGGAACCTGCAGATCAGGTCTAGGAAATGTTCAGATAGAACATCACTGTTACATGAAAACTTCCACTGTAAAACATTCAAAGGTCTAAAAACAACAAAAAAAAAAAAATCCAGAGCATTGCTAAATGAAATTCACTTTCAAATTCAAGACACTTCTCACTGCCTTCTTCACAGCCCTTTTATACTTCTCAAGATGCCAGCTGGCATTCAGGCTGTTGTTAGGAAAAGTTTAGGGGATGAGCTATTGACAGGCAGTCAGTCTTGGTAAGTAAGGCTTTTCATTTTACCTCTACAAGGATGTACTGTTTTTTCTCAGGCGATTGCAAGAAAGTAATTCAAATGTAAGCCTTTTTCTGAACCCCAGCAATAAAAAATATATTCTACTCTATGCTGAGCTTCACTTTGTCTGACCACTGCATAAGCACCTGCCAAACATAATAAACATTTGCAGTGCAGGTATATCATTACATTTGTCTGCCACAATGGCTTGATCAAATTGACCTCTTGTTATTCAAAAGGCTGAACAGACATCTGGAACTGCATGGAGGTATGGCAGAATTGTGCTTTTTGTATTGAAAATATTTCAACCTTCTGAAAATTGTGACATAGAAGATAGAACTGTCATCTGGATATGTTTGAAGTTTGTGTCTTGGTTTTTAATGATTATATTTAAATACTCTCCACTGAAATAAAACCAAAATATCATTCATCAAAGATAAATAACTTTTAAGCTTAATGTTTAAACTAGATTATTTGTTCAGGGAGAAAACATTCACCACCACTAAATTTGGAAAATAGCATAATCTGCATTCACATAATACTTTATGTCTAAGGAATAATCTTATTTTAAACATGTCCACTGCTCAGGATATGAACTGCTCATGGCTGAACCCGTGAGATTTCATTTGTGTGTCAGTGATTATATCCCCTAAAGCAAAGCTTCTCTATTTTCTATGTCCTGTATCTACCTGCACAGCAAATCACATCATATAGGTAGACTGTCCTACTGAATCTGAACCTGAATTTCCCAAATGAACTGCAATTGAGGGGCATTGAGTGGGTCTTAGAAATCTTTGATAGTTTCAGAGTAGTGCAGGAAGAAAACATATTTCTTGTGAGTTCCCACAATTTACATGGACATCATCTAGAAGTTTTCAAATTGTGCAGTATTTCTCAGGTCTTCTTCTAAACAGAGACCAGGATAAGCATCTCATCTCACTTTTGTTTCTTGAGAAGCATCACTGATTCTTCTGAAAATAAGTTTTAAAAAATACTTTATATAGCTCTGAGGAAAGAAAATGTTTCCAATGATGCCTCAAGAGAACTGGAGACCAGCAGATAACTAAAATTGTACCTGAGTGTTCATACACTCAGTAAACTAAAAAGCAGTTCCATACTTTCTTAAAGCACAGTTTTTGCTGAGAAGAACACAGCTATGGATGGATAAAAAATGATTCTGCCACCCTTCAGATTGGGAAGGCAATGGTCCTGGAACTCTGCAAAGCCTTTACTGTCTTAGGAGCTGGATTTTGAAGTTGTTGTCAGAGAGGACGTGAAGGGGCACATCTTACACGGTCTCATGGGGATTTAAACTGTTGGAATCATGGGCTGTGTTGAAGCCATGATGTCTGCTTTCTTCTTATCTGGGAGTCCTTTAGATGGACAGGACTTCACCAGCTGGGGAATCAGGCCCGAGCAGGCTCTGAGATAAGTTTCTGTAGATGCACCTTGCTTTAAGAAGTGAATTCTTAAGCTGCACCATTAAGAGCGCTATCATGTTTGTGATTACCAGTGTCAAGTCCCACAGGCACACAACCTCTCCTTGTTGTAAATAACCCTACAGTAGTCCAGGGCAAAATTAAATTTTATGTAGTTCAAACACTGGTTATGCTCTTTTTACACTCAACAAAATCATCCTCTTGTCAGAAATCATGAACTGTTGTCTAGATGGGATTTCAGCTGTCATACATATTTCAGAGGAGAAAGGAGTCAAAGAATGATGTGACTCCTTTAATGGTAGCAATTGTCTAAGTAATTGGCCTTTCAACATGTTGAAGTTATTTATTCCAAAACTAGGTTGTTATACAATGGTAGCTGAGCTTGACCCAAAATGCCTGTAAAAGCAAGCTCTTTCATTGTTTTAAAATTATTTTAATGAATGAGTGCTTATGAAGATGGTAATATGAGGTATAGATTAGGCAAGCTAACAGCAGTTTCTAGAACATATTCTCTCTGTGATATCAGAAAAACGTGGAGTAACTCCAGCTGCAATTTCAAATAAATTACTTACTTTGTTCTGGTGAAACTGAAAGGAGAATCTAGTCTGATTAATGCTAAATGAAAAACAGCATGACTACTTACTGCATCTATTTTCAGTGAAAAATTACTAGATCTATACTCATTCATTTGTAATATAAATGTGGATGGACAGATCTTCAGTGTGTTCCTAGTGATTCATGTAGTGCTCAGCTGGTTTTGTTTTCACTGCATTCCTATTAGGTGAGCACAACTCTGGAACAATTGTTCCAGGCTAAATTTATATATGTTAAAAATCAATTTCCTCTCTGATGAAAAAGTGATACAAAAATCAAATCAAACTAATTAATTGATTAGCGTCTGAATGAAAATAAACAAACCCAACTCTTGGAAAAAAATCACTTCATCTTTACTGGGCCAAAACTGCCTTTCTCCCCAGAAGAACTTCTATATTTTGCCTGATGGGACTTAGGATATGGTGGCAAAGATAGGCTGAGATCCTAGCCTGAATTTAAATTAAAACTTTTCCAAGTTGAACAGTGTAAAGATCTGAAAGGTTTTCTCACCTCACTGCAAATTATTTCGTATTTTTCCTTATGTACACTTTTTTTTTGGCCAAGCTGAAACTGGAACTGGGGGGAAAGAGGGAAAGGAAAAATGTGAAGAAAAAGATGGTGTTACCAAGAATATTGGAGGAGGAAAAGTGAAAATGAACTTGAACAGCTTAGTGGGAGACATGGTACTATAGACCTTTCAGGTGACTATAGACTTTGGCTCTGGAACACACTATTTTCAAACAAAATTATTTTGAAGGCTCTGGAACAATTACTATACATGCAGCCTGTAGGCCTGATGCTGCTTTCAGTTATGCTACTGATAGCCCAGAAAGTCTTGCTGGTCCCTGATAGACCTCTTCTGGGCTTCCATCATTGCAACTAACAACACACCTGTGGTTGAAAAAGTACAGACAGAAGGTCTGAAGATGCATGAAGATGCCCAAGAGAATGAAGACCTGCCAAATAAAGATGAAATGTAGGCAATCTCATAAGATTATGGACAAGATCCAGCTGAAGTGCACATAAGCATAAAATGGTTTGGGTTGGAAGGGACCTTAAAGATCGTCTAGTTCTAATCCTCTTGGCATGGGCAGAGGCACCTCCCACTAGACCAGATGGCTTAAAGTACAATCCAACCTATCCTTGAACACTTCCAGGGATTGAGCATCCACTGTGAGGATGTGCCAGCACCTCACATACTTCACAGAAAAGAATTTCTTCCTAATATCTAATCTAAACCAACTTTCATTCAGTTTACCCCTTTTCCTGTCACTGAAGGTCTTGGTATAAAAAGTCTGTCTTTCCTTTAACTCTTTTTAAGTATTGGAAGGCCACAACAAGGTCTCCCTGGAGCCTTCTCCCATCTGAACAGCCCCAACTCTCTCAGACTGTCTTTGGAGGAGAGGTGCTCCATCCCTCTGATCATCTTGGTGGCAGGTGGGGTCTCAGCAGAGCAGAGCAGAGCAGAGCAGAGCAGAGAGACAAAATCCCCTCCCTTGCCCTGCTGGCCACGCTGCTTTTGATGCAGCCCAGAATACAACTGGCTTTCAGGGCTGTGAGTGCACATTGTCAGACCATTGTGTTGAACATAGTGAGGGCTGTGAAAGGCAACAAGCAGAGCTTCTGCAGGTCTATCAGCACCAAAGACTAGGAAAAGGAAGTGTGCCAGCTGCTGAACAGGCAAGGGCATAATGAACTTGGTGGTGTGAATGGAGCAGAGGTACTCAATTCCTTTTTTGCCTCCATCTTCTCTAGAAAGCCATAAATCACAGGACTCTGAAGCAAGAAATAATTAGTTCTGGTGGGCAAGGATCAGGAGAGGGAACATTGAAATAAACTGAATGCATTTAAGTCCGTGTGACCTACAGGGAGGCACCCCCGAGTGCAGAGGGAACTGCTGGTATCTCTGTGAGTCCATTCTTGATTAAGGGCATATGAAGGGTTGTAGTGACCAGGGGAGAATTCTGAGTACTGAGAGAAAGCAGATGTCATTAGCATCTTCAAAAAGGCATGAAGGAAGGTTCAGCAAAACTACAGGTCAGAGCTCCACCTTGATCTTTGGGAAGGTCATAAGCAAATAATCCTGAGAACCATTTCCAGGCAAATAAAAGACTATAAAGTTACTGGGAGTAGTCAGTGTAGATTTATGAAGATGAAATCACGCCTGACCTGAGAGGCTTCTACAATGGAGTGAATAGGGGAAAGCGATGAATTCTATTTATTTGACTTCAGGAAAGCTTTTGACAGTCTCTCTTAACAACCTGGTAGATGTTCTGATGGAATATGGGCTAGCTAAATGGACAGGGAAGTTGATCCAAAACTGGCTGAATTGCTGGGCTGATAAGGCTGTGACCAGGAGCATGAAGTTCAGCTGCTGATCAGTCACTAGTGGTGCTCTAAAGGGGTAAATACTGCTGATTGTCTTCATCAATGACCTGGATGCTGGCACATCATGCACCTACCACAAATTTGCAGATGATACAAAACTGGGAAGAAAGAGGGTTTGACAGACTAGGTGCCATTCAGAAGGGTCTGGAAAGGCTGGAGAAATGGACCAAGAGCATCTCATAGATTTGAGCAAAGGAAAATGCGGAGTCCGACTCCTGGAGGAGACCAACTCAGGCGCAGGAATAAGTTGCCCAGAAAGGCTGTATGTCTTTGTCCTGGGAGATATTCAGAAACCTAACTGGCCACATCCTTGAGCAAGCTGTCATGGCCGACCCTGCTTGGGCAGGGGTGGTGTTGGACTGGGCAGTTCCCAGAGGAGCCTGCCAGCCTCAGCATCCTGGGACACTGGGTTTACTGGGACAGAGCTCTACCCCTCTAAAATTTTGAGGAGGTAGTGGCTCCTACTCCACAGCCAGTGGTAGCACATACAAAATAAGCAGTTTGTATAATATATAAATGCAGCAGAACCTGTATAAAGGTCACAAAGACATATTCTCTTTTATCTACTTGTATGCACTGCAACTGGAGTGAGCGATTCCATAATTCATTTCAATGAGAGTTTTGTAAGCATTAGATGTAGGTTCCAAATGCCTGACCTGCATTTTTATGGCTGATTTGTTAGCAGCAGTGGGCAATCCTGTGGAGAGAAGAGGTTTTGATACTCAGCTGAGTACTAACTTTAACTCATCTCCATTTCTAAGGGACATTCAGATAGCAGAGTAGTTCATGTTTTCAAAATGCTGCTTTTTGATTCAAACTATTTACTGTAATGAAACAAGTAATTTGTTTTTATCTGAGCCTGCATCACATGTCTCACTTCATTGCTGGTTCTGAACATCAGTAGAAGGTTCTTGAACTGCGCTTGTCTACACCAGTGATGCATCCACAGTGTGATCTTTCACAGCTCAGAGTAATGGTTCATAAGTGTCACTGGACGAAGTTGTACAACATTTCATTTATTCGTTTTAATCTTATCTGGTGATAAGTAAGTTTTGGAATTTGTTGTTTGGGAAAGAAAACTGGCATTTTTATCACCTAAGAATGAATCCTACTTTCACCTTGCTGGTTATTGGTATTAATTATGTTTGTCATGAACTTATAGCAAATGCACAAAGTAATATTTTCACTTAACTTTAATACATGGTTGACAAGTATACACAGCAGTTTTGTGTCAGGAAGGTCTAACAGTTATCTTCAAGCGGAATACTTTATATAAATATTATTTTTGTATTGTGAATGTCATTATAAAATCTAACATAACAGGCATAAACTATGATACATTTTGATGTTACAAGAATAAGGAACACAGTAAGTTATTGACAAGGAAAGTTCTTGCAGAGCAGTTTTTCCTTGAAGTGGCTATCACAAAGTGACACTGAATCCCTCTAGCACAGTAAAGCTCAAGTAAATGAAATCATGTCAACATTTTTTATATAATTATTACTTTTAGCTCCACAAATTGCATGAAAACTTTGAATGTATTTTAGTGATATTACAGATTTCAGTATCTTAAAAACTTCTGCAAACTGTGCAACTTCTCTTTTCTGAATATAAAAATTACCTACCCAAAACTACACTTCTCATAAAAGGAAAGTGATTTCTGATATAATTTTTAAAAAGCACACTGCATGTCAAGTTTTCTAACACTGAATATAAGCCTTGGTTGCTGATAGGCCATTTTCCCTTTGTCTGCCTAATGTAAAAAGACAAGAAACCACCTCGAGGCCAGAAGTCACAAATCCCTTCCCCACACTACAGGCCTTAAAGTCCTTCTTGTCCCTTTCTCTCTGTTCCAGTGGCTTTCTCTCTGTTTTGCAGAATAACTCTCATGGGAGGAGAAAGTCAGTAAATGTTGACTTCCCTCTGTCTCTGTAGGTGCCTTTGCGTAAGGCTTGGGATTCTCCTGACATCTCGAAGAAATGACTAGACCTTGACAACTGAGGACCACAGCCCCCATTTGGGGATGAATTTTAGGTTATTATATGAACAGTGAGTATTGAAATTATCAATGGTGCCACTCAAAGTGCATGTCAAACACATTCTTCCATGGAGATTTCCTGCAGGGAAAGAATTCTAATTCAAAGCAGACAACTGACTGAGTCTCTGGGTATGCTGCTTAGCACTTAGAGAGGAGTGAGTTTCAAGATGTGATGATGGATATAAAAGTCCTAACAGGGGATCTTGTAGGAGATGAAAACAGCTGAGTGCACATAAACATCCTTTAAAGGAGTTCTCAAGTGACTCCATGTCTCCTGGGATGGAGATTACCACATTCTCCAACACACCAGCTCAGGTGAATCCTTCACCCTGCCTCCACAGTGAATCATTCAAGGTGGGAAAAGAGTGAAAAAAGCTCCCACCTTTGAAAACAAAACAAGACATTTACAAAACCAACTAAGTCTCAGGAGGAAAAAAATGAGTGTGCGGGCCATTGAGTAGGTAGGTAGGAACAAATTCCTTGGTTTGGGAGCTGCATAAAGAAGCTGAGAGCAGAAAGGGAAAAGAGCAATTTTGCCAGGACATTTAAATTTAGATACGAATGAGTGTATCATCATCCTCCATGCACCAAAAGGTGCCAGTTTTCTTATGCAATGAAGCTTGAAGGGTCTGCTATTGCTTCTGCAACAAAAGATTTTTCTAATCACCTTATAGAAGTGCTTGATCTAATCTCTTAATCTAGTTTAGGTTGTCTCCCTGTTTTGGACATTCTCATCTCTCTGTGCATGTTTGATACACATGTGTGTGTTTATAGTAAAAAAACTCCATGTATTTGAAAGTTGAAATTGTCAGAATCACAATTTTCTTTTCACCCCAGCATAAAAGCCTTGTGTCACCCTTGCAGTCACAATTCATTCATCTCATGCCGCTGTATCATGCAGAAGCTTTAATTGTGTGACTGCAGATTTCCTGCCCACCTCCCTTCCCCATGCTCTCTTTCACTCCATACATAAGTGCCACCTCCATTTTAGTTCATTTTGCTGTGTCTCTGCATGAACTGGATTTGGAGCACTGTCAGTGACCTCAGTGGAGGGACCAGGTGGGCTCCCAGGCTAACACACCTGAAGCCTGGGTATTTCACTTGACTCTAATTTACAGTAGGGTCACACATGCCTGCCCTGTGGATGTCTGTTCTGCACAGGTCGTGGCAGCACAACATGCCAGCTGTGAAGGTGACCTGGAAGGTCAAAAGTCTTGTGACTTGTGGTTCTCTTCCCCATAGTCAGCCTTGGGGAAAAGGTGACCACAGAAGCCAGAACCTTGCATTGGCAATATTTAGAATTTGGGAGCGAACTTTCAAGGATTTTGTCTCATCAGGATTTTAGCTTCTCTCAACAGGCCTCCAGGGACATGTAGCATTTTTATATTGCTGATGCCTTACACTGCTGCCTTCTGCAGCCATCAGTTTATCCATACTACACTCTTGGGATTAACAAAGTGCTGCTTCCCTTTTTCCTTATCTTCTTTGCCCCTCAATAAGTTTAGCCCACACCACTCTTTATCCATTATACTCACCATGGAATTTTCTTTAAGTCAGATTTTCCAGGCTGCTCAGGGTGCCATCTCAGTTCCACTGTTTTAGAGTGGCTTCTGGTTCATAGCTTATGTATGTACATTCAGTGAAGTGAATTAACCCACCTACATGTCTTCTTGATAGTGGTGCTGGAATTGATTTAATTTCTTAATTTCCACATTGGGGTTTTTATTTGTTGTTTCTTTCCTTCTTCATTTGCCAGTGGTGCAGTGTTTATTGTACAAGGGAGAAATCATCTTATTCATACTCTCTATTATGTTTAGGATATGACTTCTACATTCCTGCAGTGTAGACAATGAACACTGTCAATAGTTATCTAGTGGAAATGAGAGACTGAGAAATTTAGGAGTGTGGATCCACAATAATATCTATGATGTAGTTTTAGGATTATTTGCAATAGTGAGAACATGTCACCAGAATCCTAACATTATTACAAGTACTTCAAGACAAGCAGACATCAACTTGTAGCAATACACTTTACTGTTTCTCTTCTACAAAGGAGAAGAACACCATTGTTCTGTGAAAACTGGGAAGATTGTGGTATATGAATGAGGTCTCACAACTGCCCTTCAGAGTCTGAATTCTGGGATAAAAAAAAATAAATTAGGCAGACAGGGATATGGCCAAATTAGTTCTAAGCAGGGCCTGTGGATGGGATGTTTTTTGAATAAGGAAATCTTCCTTAAAAAACCCAAAAGTTGAACGTAAAACCTGCCAGGCAATCAGTACACAGGGATTTAGGCAGGAACCAGCTCTTTTAAATATTAAGTCTTCATGTGGAGCAATTTTATTTTTTTTAACATAAACCCAGGAAATATTTGAATGCCTTTTGCTGAGCTGTTCACCCCATAGCCCCAAAGATTTATTTACTGACACCAGCTGACAGGTCTTAAGGGATCCAAACCATTTAACTGAGGTGCTCTGTTTCCTCTGAATTCCAGGTGTCAAAAACTGAGGATGGAGTCCTTTTGCATAGGTGATTTGATAAAAAAAATTAATAACCCTACAAAAACCTAAAATAAGAACTTGGGAAGAGATGCTTTTAGCAATAGGCAGTTTATCACCTTGGACAAACATGTAGATATAATCTGAAGAGAACACAAATAACCCCTTGGTCAGAAAATAGATTTAAGAAGTTTATTTCGGTAAACAATACTTATGACTTAAATGTAGATGTGTTTTAAGCCTCAAGCTGGGATTAGGCCAGTATTGTGCAAGTGGTTTAAGAGACAGGAGAGAAATTTCTGGCCAGTCAAAATATTTAGGTTCTTATTTCACATGAGCAAATTAAAAAATGAGTGCAATAAAAAAAGTGAAACAATTGAAAACAGTCTATAAAGTTATGGGAAAACACAGTTCCTGAACCCAGCAATGTGAGCAGCTTTTTATAAAATGCTTTCTTTTTAAAAAAAAAAATGTATAAAAAGTTAAAATATTAGTACCTGCTACCCAGCTAGCTTGTGTACAGTTTTACTTTCATAGAGTGTGATGTTATAACTTAGGGGCTTAGCCCATGTCAGAGCTGCCAGTTGTTCCTGTGAAGTGACTAAAATATATAAAATGTGTTTACAATTGAGTAACTCTGCCCCCACAAATGAACAGGTTGTGCTTATTTTGAACTTGTAAAAATGGAAGCGGTCGACCAAATAGGTGATTTATAAAGAGAAAACGCTAGCAGAATTATTCTGTTGTGTGAAAGAAATTGGACTTGCCAGTGGGAAGAATATAATGCAGCATGGCAGGCTTTAATTTACCTCTGGAATATATCAGGAACCCTCAGCATTTCTGGATCAGAAACTGTTTGTGATAAGGCTTTCCTCTTTCAGCATCACTTCTCAACTAGGTATTTGCTTCAACCCTGATATTTTCCTTTACTTTCTCACTGTCTAAACATACCCCTAGAGCTCTGCAAGTGTAAATTACACAACCTATGGCCTTCTTACCAGCTTCCCCTAAAAAGTTTTCATCTATGCATTGGATTTTCAGAATTAGGTTATTTCAATCCAGATGTAATCACCTAGATCTTTCACCCATTACTGCCTGATGGATAATCTTCAAAATAATGGTTAGCCACCAAAAAGTCTAAAATGTACTATTTAAAATATTGTGAAGTTTAGATATCCTGGTCTATTTTCTAATGAATGCTTAACTGATAATCATGAACATTTTGCTCATTTTATTCTCCCTGTGATCATAATGCTTTTTCTCCTTCACAGCTGTTATTATCTGAAGTGTTTGCTATAGGACCAACTTCGGGCCTACTGAAATGAATGTATACTTTCAATGAAATGAATGTATACTGAAATGAATGTATACATTGTTGCAAGTGAGAATTTGTACAATTTTAAGCACTCTTGACATGTATTTAAAGCCTGGCTAACCAGCAGAATTGCTAACTATAGTTTTGAAGTGTTTATTATTTTTGCTACTGGATTACATGTAGCTACACATACAAATAATAAAAAGAAGACAGTTTCAGTCAAAAACTACACAGAAATGGGGTTCCTGAAAGCCAGTGGCATTGTATGCTCTTATACTAGACTATGAGTGGCTGCTCTGCTGAAATACCAACCTTTTACGTAGCTTGTTCTGAGTTGTTTCTTTGGATGACACAAGAACTAAAATACAACAGTTTGTGTAACTATTTGGATCACGGTTTTGCTTTCAAATTTGTAGGATGAAAGTGCATCAATAGATAATTTTTATAATCTTAATTTTTTTAATGAAAACGGTGAAAAGGAGACCAAACATTTGCAAGTGAATGGTACTAATTGTGCATTAGTTCAGATTTTAATATAAGTTGACATTATTGACTAATATTTCTATACTGAATTAGTGGAGCAAATTGCTGTTCTCTTAAATGAATCATCTTGTTTTTCATATAAGAACATTGAACACATGAAGAATCATACCAGAGGTATTAGGAAGGAGATTGCACTGAATTTGACATACGAGATACTGTGAAGGAAGTATGTCTTCCTTGGCACCAGTGAAGAGAACAGCCTTCCTGGTTTCAGAGCCTCACATTTTAAGTTTTAGCTCACTAGGCAGTCCTAGACCCAGTTGCACCAGTGAGCTGGCAGCAGGGACTCCCTGGAAGTGGAGGCATCCTTTGTACTCATTGTCTCTTTGAATACTTTGCTTCCACTGAAGAGAAGGCTATGTTACCTTGTTCCTAAGAGCTTTTTCACAGTTTGTGAACTCTAAATCAACCTTGAAAAACAAAATTTTTAAAAAATTAAAGAAATTACAGCCAAACTTCTCCAATTATCTGGAATTTTATTCCATCCATATACATGCATAGTAACAACATTTGTTGAGAAATTATTTCTATCAGAAGTAGAACATTATCTTTGTGATCACCAGTTGCAGTATTGCTACTCTTATATTTAAATATATCTTATATATGAATTAGATTCATAATTGCAGCATTGAGTTTAGGGTTTTGTTTTAGACTGTGCCTTTCAAAAGATAAAACTGATTGATATGACCTCATTTCTTACAATACTGCTTCCAGTAATTTTGTTCATTCTTTATAAAGTATTGCATTTAACAGCAAAGGTTTAAAAATTGAGACAGAGATGCATCAGCGAAAGAAAATACAAGTACTATACAAGAAAGAAAATGCCATCTTCATTTAACGTACGTTTCAGATTAAGAAAGTGGACAGAAACATACTGCTACATACAAATGCAAAGCCTAATGACTAAGGTACTGTATGTGCTAAAATATAAAGTGCAAACTGAGCCCAATTGTTCAAAAAAATTGAAATTTTAAGGCGAACTTTACAGCATAGTTGAAACTTCTTTGCAAGTTATATTTTAGCATATACATATATCTGCAACAGCATATAAGAAAAAAAATCAGGATACACAAGTGCTTTTGAAGCTATTTCTAAAATGCTTTTCTGTATTGTTTGCGACTATTTTCTTTAAAATCTACTATACAGTGCAAACCATATGTGCTACACAATAACTATACAATAACATTACAAATGACTTTAATATAAAGTTTTTAAATAAAAAATAACATAACTACAGCTATGAATACTGCTGGTAAAATAAATTAATATTTTTGAAAATGGCACCAATAATACACTTTACTAATGGACTGTAATGAAATTACACCTTTAAGTCTTCAACTCAGCAATAGTGAAATCTCCTGATTGTCCAGATGTAATTCAAACAGCTTTCTTTAAACTGCATGGAACAATATGCTAAACACATGTACCAAAGGTGACCGATTGTTTCATTTGACATGTTCTGCTGCATGTGAAGAGCAATAAAACTTCTTGTGAGTTATAAAGTTTGAGAGATTGTTGAACTGGATGTCACACAGTCGGCAATACTTTCCACTGGTTGGAGCCTGGGTAGAGCCATTCACACCTTTAGCTATACTAGACAACTGTTCCTCTGCTGTAGGAATTGCTGGAGAGACATTTTCATTTGTAGCTAAGGGATTCTCAGAGATCCAGGAAGGAGACTTGTGCCCATCTTCATGAGGAGGATTCTGGGAAATGTTCTCTTGCTGTGGATTAGCAGCAGGCCTTTCCTCCTGTTTTAGTCCCCCATTAACTATTACCATGCCTCGGTTTTTCGGCAGTAGTGGAAGAGATTCTTTCTTCGGCACAGCACATCCATTTGAAGGCGCCTGGCCTTTAGGAGATTCACTTTCTGTATTTGTGCTTTGATCTAAATCAGTATTATGAATGACGAGAGAACCAGAAATGTAATCGCTTGGCTTTATTCCATAATATGGAGAAAGCTGATCTGCTCCTTTAGCTTTCTTTATTGCTCCAGGGTAAAGGCATTGTGGAAGAAACAAATGTTTGTTTTCTTCTTTTGTAGCAATAAGCTGGGCTGCTTCACTAAAGACTTTCAGTCCTTGAAGTGTTGCTAAGTGTGTGGAAAATAAGTTTCCATTAGGAGAGGACTGTTTTGAGTTTCCATTTTTTTCACATTTGATTATGCTTCTCTCATAACTGACATCTGGGCTGTTTCTTTCACTTTCTGGGTTTTGAAACACCTTACTGTCGAGTTGTCCCAAGTCACCACGCTGATGAGCAGTGACAGGACAAAAATTCTGCTTGTGAGCCAGGTAGTTCTCGACCTTGTTAAAACTGATCTTGCATACGGTGCACTCATGGTAGTCCAGCAGCCTTTTGGGAGAAGTGGACGTCCTCTCTGACGGGGGTAAGCATTTTTTACTGAGATCTATTGGCACATCCATCTCCAAGCAAGACACGGTGGAGTGGGCAGTATCACACTTTGAAACTGGAACACACTTGTTAATAGACAGTGATGTTTCCAGATGCTTCGAGACTATTCCTGGAAAGATATCACATCGTGGGTGGTAACATTCCCCAAGACCCTCTGTTGGCTCTTGAGTAGATGTACATGGATTGCCAAGATTAGCAACTTCTAGAAATCGCTGTTGAACTAGAGGTGGCCTCTGCTCTTGCTCTGGTAAGCACATCTCGTACATCTTCCTTCGCTTACGAGTACGCATTGTTCTCTGCATGGCAGGCACTTTGTTGGAAGCCGACCTCTTCAGCGGGGGATCGTGGCGAGTGGCGCAGTAATACTGCTTGTGGACCATGTAGGTCTCATGTCTGCTGAAAGTAATATTGCAAGCTTCACACGTGGTCTTGTTAGGGTCACTCTCCCCTTCTACTAAGGGAGCATTGGGATTCTTCACATCAGAAGGTTTTCCATTGATCTTCTCATCACCATTGCTTGCAGTTGACAACTTCTTAGGCTGTGCAGTAAAGTCTTTTTCATGACTTTTATTGTTTGGCCCAATCAAATCTAAAACATTGGAAGAGTTTAAGCAAGATGTCTGGAGAAGCTGATTTTCTGGATCAGATGTGTGAGGAGCTGGATTCAGGATGCTTATAGAGCTTTGACCATTACTGGGACTTACAGCTTCAGGCATTTTTTCTGGAACACTGGAAAAATCTGGTGACTTTGCCATCTGCTGCCATCGGCTGCTGCAGTAATGCTTTTTGTGTACCAAATAGTTGTCCAAATTATTAAATGTTATGTTGCATTCAAAACATGTAGCCCCTTTAGGCATCAAAGGACTGTAAATTACAGGGGGATAATTGCTACTTCCATGCCTCAGCCTCCGATGGACCAGTTCCGACATTTTGGCTAATATCTCTGAAGCCTGAGGAACCACAGTGATGTCTTGGGGAAAAGCAAACTGGGAAAGAAAAGGTCCCATTGGGAAAGAAGGACCAATATTAGGCTGAACTGGAGATGAGGCAAGTCTTGGACTGGATGGTTCAGATTTTATTTTGGTATATGAAAAACTCTGCTTATTCGTGGCAGGCTGGGTTTCTGGCCTCTGGTTTGGAAGGAAAAGTGGAGCCTTTTTTTCACATTTATCAAGCTCTGTATCAGAACTTGCATCTTTAGTCTGCATGGTCTTTTGGCTCTGGGGAACATCATTTCTGCTCAACAGGTCCGTTGCTGGCTGTAAACCCTCTTCATTTCCACTTGGAGAGTGTTCAATGTCACTTTCTCTCTGAATTTTGTTGCCAGAGACATGTAACTCTTGGTGCTGCAGTAGCTCCCTCTGAGTTTGGAAGCCAAAATGGCAGTGATTGCATCTAAAGGCAGCTTGAGTAAGATGCGAGAACAGGTGCTGATGAAAGTTAATCACTGAATCTGCAGTGTAAGTACAAACTGTGCATTTCAGACTAGCACCGGGTGGGAGAAATTCTTCCATTTTCACTCCTACAGAAAAGACAAGCAAAATACAAAATGAAGTGACCATTTTGCCCCTCATGAAGAATACTGGGAAATCAGCTGCACAGAAGGTACAAATGCAGTGAGAATGACTAATTTTCTTCTTATGAGATAGTATTAGTCACCCTGAAAATACTTGAATTGTTTTTTCCTCAAACTGCTAGGTTATTCCCAGACTTTTACTCTGCTTTGAAGAGCCCTAGTATTTGCATACATTCATCAGAGCTGCAGGGAGAGAAAGAACAAGGGAAAGGATAAAAATGTGCTGGACTTATTTTAAATGAAGTGTCTCAGAAATTACAGTTGCAGCTAAAGGGAAACATTATGCTCCCCATACACAGTCGTTGGAAATTTTGAATGCACAGAAAGCACACCAAGGTCAAGAGGTTCAAGATTATGATGTAGCTTGAGGTACAGACCTCAGTGTGCCTGAAAGTCACAGACAAAGCAGAAGTAGCATTTTGAGTATTACAGATGCTCAGCTCTTTGCTTGCATGGGTTGGCTGTAGTATGGGAAGAGGTTACGGATCTACCCTCACCAGAAAGGAGCGATGACTGTGTTCCTTGTGAAGGGAGGAGGAGCTGTAAGACATGGCTTCACCGACATTTTATCTTTCACATATAATGCCCATTGGCAACGACTGCTATAACATAACACCTTTTCCTCCTGAAATCACTACCACTTTATCCAGAACAGTACATTCAAAGACATCTTACAATCACCGATTAAACTAAAAACTCCATGTTTCATGGCATTTTGAAATTGAAAATGCTTTAAAAAGAGATAAGACCAGATTTCTCTACTGCAACAACACAGATTCTAGTTACATTTTAGACAATAGAAACTGAAAAAAATATTGATAGGGATGATATTCAGAATTCAAAATGAGTATTTGTTCTGCCTACACATAGGCACATATACCACACCTCAGTCAGGTGTAGTAGGTGTGTAGTAGTTGGACAATACAAAACTGTAAGAATATTGTATCTCACTCTGTGGGTAGTCACAGAGTGAGATTGTTGTACCTGGAGGTCCTCGCTTCTTCCCAAGCATCAGTGACCCCCCAAGTTGTGAATGACATCTTAAATTTGACCTGCTCTTGGCCTCAGAGGCCAGAACGGAATCAAGGAGATACACAGCACTTTAGTCAGCACTTTGTTTCCCATCAGGCACTCCTTCCCCAGGAGGCCACATGAAGCTTGAGCTCCTCCACTGACATGAGATGGCGCTTCACATGCTTCCCCATCATGTGGTACAGTGACAGCAGTCTCTATGGGACATTGCATTTCAGTCAGGGTTCTGCATTCCTGTGGTGTAGGTCTGCTAGAGCCTCCAGTGGGAGCAGCAGTAGCAGTTGAAGCAAATACAGTGCTTCCAAAGATTACAAGACATTTGGAAAAAGAATGTTTCATCCCTACTGCAGAAGGTGTTGTAACTTGTGATAATCTCTATGGAAAAATAAAGACTGACAGTAAAGGAAAGAGTGCAAAGAATGATTGAATAGACTGGTTTGTGACTAAAAGGAAAGGGAAAGTCCTGAGGTTTAGCCTTTCTTCTAGGAAATAACTAAAGATTCTTACTGGAAATTCCCCACAATCTCAGATCTATAGATTGGGGAACATAGATCTCTAGATTACATGCAGACGTGGTCACTCACAGCTCATGGCTCAAAATCCTCAACACCTAAGCCAGTTGCTATGTCAATAAATGCAAATAGTTGAAGCAAATATTTTGCACAATGGCTAACATTTCAGTTTTCCTCTGCATGGGGAGAAATTCATCTGTTATCCTCCCAGAGTATCTGGTTATAATTACCAGGCTACAATACACACTGGGTTGCATGCACCAGATCCTATTGAACCTGTTGTTACCTATGATTCTGTTGGCTTACTGCACAGTGATATATTAGCTAGGCAACAAGAAAAGTGCAATAGCCTGATAGTATCTTGAAGCACAGAAAGATCTGAGCTCTAAATTACACAGAATGACTAGGTTGGAAGACACCTTCAAGATCATGGAGTCCATCCCAATCCTAACACCTCAACCATGGCACTGAGTTCCACATCCATTCTTTTTTTAAACACATTCAGGGATGGTGACTCCACCACCTCCCCAGCCAGAAAATTCCAGTACATTATCACTCTTTCCATAACAAACTTTTTCCTAATATCCAACCTATATTTACTTTGGCACAGCTTAAGACTCTGTCCTCTTGTTCTGTCAGTTTCTGGCTGGAGAAGGAGACCAACCCCCACCTGACTACAGCCACCTTTCAGGGAGTTGTAGAGAGTGATAAGGTCACCTCTGAGTCTCCTTTTCTCCAGAATAAACACCCTCAGCTCCCTCAGTCGTTCCCCACAGGGTTTGTGTTCCAAGCCCCTCACCAGCCTCGCTGCCTCCCCTGGACGCGCTCAAGCGTCTCATGGTCCTTCCCAAACTGAGGGCCCAGAGCTGGACACAGCACTCAAGGTGTGGCCTCACCAGTGCCGAGTACAGGGGAAGAATGACCTACCTGGGCCTGCTGGTCACACTGTTCCTGATGCAGGCCAGGATGCCATTGGCCTTCCTGGCCACCAGGGCTCACTGCTGGCTCATGTTCAGTCTGTTGCCAACCAGCACCCTCAGGTCCCTTTCTGCCTGTCCAGCTACACCATCCCCAGCCTATAAAGCTGCTGGGGATTATTGTGGCCAAAATGCAGGACTTGGCACTTGGACTTATTAAACTTCATCCTACTGGACTCTGCCCATCCATCCACCCGATCCAGGTCTCTCTGTAGAGCCCTTCTACCTTCCAACAGATAGACACATGCTCCCAGCTTAGTGTCATCTGCAAATTTCCTAATGAAGGACTCGATGCCCTCATCCATGTCATCAATAAAAATATTGAACAGAGCTGGCCCCAGCACAGACCCCTGAGGGACACCACTGGTGGCTGGCCCCAGCTGGATGCAGCACCATTCACCACCACTCTCTGGGCCCGGCCATCCAGCCAGTTCCTAACCTAGCACAGAGTGCTCGTGTCCAAGCCGTGAGCTGCCAGCTTTCCCAGGAGTGTGCTGTGGGAGACAGCATCAAAAGCCTTGCTGAAGTCCAAATAGACAACAACCACGGCCTTTCCTACATCCACCAGGCAGATCACTTGGTCATTAAAGGAGACCAGGTTAGTCAAACATGACTGACCCCTCCTAAACCCATGCTGGCTGGGTCTGATCCCCTGGCCATCCTGTAAGTGCTGCATGATGACACTCAATATGAACTTTTCCATAGCCTGACCAGGTACTGAGGTCAGGCTAACTGGCCTGTAAGGACCAGGATCCTCCTTCCCACCCTTTTTGTGAATGGGTGTCACAGTGGCCAGCTTCGAGTCATCCAGAACCTCATCAGTGAGCCAGGACAGCTGGTAAATGATGGAGAGTGGCCTCACAAGCTCATCTGTCAGCTCCCTCATCACCCTGGATGGATCCCATCTGGGCGCATAGATTTATAAACATCCAAGCAGCTCAGCAGTTCTCTGAATGCCTCCTCTTGGATAACAGGGGGCCATTGATGATGAATGACTAAGGGTTTTCTGTGTTGTCTACATAAAGAAGTTTTCACTCAGCACTATTCTAGTCCTTTTCTGGGAGGTACCAAACTCCTTCAAGACAGCATGTTGTCTTTTAAAATTCCAATTGCTACCCAAGTACCAGAGGAACATTTTTTGCTTCACCAAATCCATAGAGTAGACTATGCATGCCCCAGGGGTTTTTACACTGCAGCCAAAGAAGGCTTTCTTCTGTGATTAAATCACCCATTAATGTCCTTTAGACTCCATTCATTTAACAGGAGGATCAGGAACTCCTGTAGAGCCCTTGCTTCTTTCCAGAAGCAGCTCTGTACACCAAACATCAAACACACAACACACTGGCCCTGCAGGCTTTCTTAATTGTGGGTGTTCTCTGCCACTGAAAACTCCAATGCAAAATGTCCTGCAAACTGTTGTATTTCCAGCCCTAATTCAATTCAAAATTGGTCATCTACACCATGTGATGTGGGACATGGTTTGGTGGTGGACCTGATGATCTCAAAGATCTTTTCTAACCTAGACAAACCTATGATTCCCTGTTTTTGAGATTCTAAAACACTATCCCCATTTTATACTTATAAGAAGGGAAAAGAATATTTCTATCAAACAGTAAGTTTTTTTATGCAACAAGTGTCCTGGTACAAGCAGAGAGTTGTGGACCATCATCCTTAGAGCCTTCTGCCTATGAAGCCTCCTCTAGGGCTATGAAGGAAGATATTACTTCAGAAGGACATGTTCTCTGGTTGTGTGTATGCAGCTAGAATCCTGCAGAAATTGATTGTGTCCGGACTCCTGATCATACCTTCACCAGAAAGGTAAAGAAATGCTGCCTGTATGTGTGTATACAGACATTAAGAAAGAAACAACAATAAATGAGGATTAGTAGATGAGATAAATGACACTGGTTGCTTGGGAGAGGTACTTGGTGTAGAACACTGGTCAGAAACTGTTGGCATTTTGGTATTATCCACATGCAATGCTTGCATATATTTGGAGAGACTTTGACCTACTGAATATTATAGTGAATAATTCTTCAAAAAGCTAAATCTAGAAGATGACACACAAAAATACATGATACTTACCACTGTGAGAATTTAGGTGCATTTCCAGAGCTCTTGCATTTGAAAAGCTTTTGGTGCACTGTGGAAAGGGGCAGACACTGGATATCTGCTGAGCACTGTCCTCACTCTCCTCTGACAGCTGTGGCCCCTCTCTCTGCCTCCCACTGCAGTAATACATGAGATGGGCCTGCAGGTTCCGCTCACTTCGGTACCAAATGCCACAGGATTTGCAAGGGAATATGTCCTCTACAAGCAAGTACAAGCAGATGCAGGTTAGTCACAGTTCACTTGGTCCCAACCAATTAACACAGCTAGATTAATTCCCCTCCCTTCCCCATTAAAAAAATACTTATTTAACAAAACATTGAAAGCAGAGAAATGGGTTTATTAAAATGTCACTTGCAGATGAGAAACTAACATGGGAGACAGTTGATTCTTTCAAAAGGATATTTTTTTTTTAAAGTTGCATAAAGAAAACTGCTAGAAGCTTTTGGCACATAATTACTTTTAAAAATTAAATTAAATTAAATGTCTGTTAGGAACATGCAATACTAATTAAGGAACTATGCTGTATTTCCAATACATCACTACTCATTAGATGACATCTTTCAATTTTGTATCTGTGTGCACAAGACTTCCAGCTCTGGGCCTTGGAATTTTTGAGTACTAACAGGAGATCATTCTGAAAAATGTGTATTTTCAGTATGCTTACCCATTTATTACTGTAAAATCCTTTTGTTCTGATATCCAGGAGGCAAGACTAGACTACTTTTCCTTAAGATTCTATCGTATTGAATGTGATATTATTCTAAGCAGCATGTCTATTTCCTTGGTTCCTATTCTTATTAATTATAGAAATTGAAATTTCTTATGTATTTTTTGTCCTCTTATTTTCAGTAAATTGCTGGTTTTCCACTTTTCATAATACATAGAGAATATTTACTAAAAATAAGGCAATTTTTCATTGTCTCCTATTCCAAAGTGTCAGCTCCTCTCTGAGTAGAGATCATGCAGAAGTTCCAGAGAGTGTTTTCAACAGCAGAAGTTGGGATTTTGATCATGCATTAGAGGCTACATACTTCACTAATGTGAAGAGTAATAATGGATATGGTATTTTTACACAAAGTGGACAGATATTTGTGTGTTAATACCCTGTCAAAGGACACAGAACCTGTTGTGTATACATCTCAGAAAGACAAAAGATCTGTTTAATCTTTCTAAAGGTGAACCTTCCATCCTATCAGTAAGAACAGGAGAAATCCCTGCTCTTTTGGGGCACATCTACACTAGTAAATTAAACTGTGACAGAATCTACACTTGAACACTGAAACTCGTCTATATTGCTAAATCCTGACAACAGTCCCTTCTATACCGTTGGCTTAAGTCAATGAACACTATTCCCATTCATGCACAAATTTCAGGAATTATCATAGGCATAGACCCATTCTCTGCATGTGGTGTGGACACCTGTCAACTGTTTTTGAGACTGAGAGGATAAAATTGTGAGTAACTCCAGACTGAGACAGCTGACCTCAGGATCAAGCAGTTGCAGTCAACATCAAAACACATTGTGATCAATATGAAAACTCCCCTGATGCAGAATGCAAAGAGCTGCTAGAGACTGTAATTAACTTAGTTTTGAAGAATGGCTGGCTGCTCTGAAAACATGGCATGTGTAGCTGATGATGTCATTCATTACCATTCATGACAATTTATGTCTAATTTCAAATATTGATGTCTATAGGACAACCGCTCTGTTTCAATTCCTTTGGGTGAACAAAGTTGAAGACTCCTACCCATTGACATGGATGAGTCTTTTATTTGCTAAATATTTACAAATGCAGCCAAAATTTACATTGCTTAGTTTGCTTCTCTGATTGCAATGCTAATGCTTGTCTATTTTTCTGCTCATGAATTTGCAAAAAATATTTATACCACCACCAATTTCTATTTTTCCATTTGCCACTGAATAATTGTGCATGGATTTCAGACACAAATACTTAATGGAGCAGTTAGTATTCCAACGTACACCACTATTAAAACATTAGTGATACAGCTTGCATAATTTGAAATGTCCACCTCGCTTTAAAGGTGGCATTTCAACATTTAGTTTTGGCCTCAAATGGTTTAAAAAAGTTGAACTGTTGGTGTTTCCACAGAAAAGAAAGTACAAAAGTATTAATAGGAAATTCTGATATGGGCAACTTGTCCTATTTGAATTCATTTGACTGCATTCCATCACAGAATTGAACTTTCTGATTATCTTAATGAATTTGACTTCCAGCCATCTTTATTTCCTATGGGTTAGATGGCCTGGACAGTCTGTAGCTGCAGTTATGCACAGTGAATATGTGACTCCCATTACATGCCAAGCAGAGGAAATGCATGAGGAGTTTTGCATGGTGAGAGGATGGAATAGAGAATATTGCATGGAGAGAAATATACAGGGATGAGATCTGAACTACTTATTACTACTCTAAAGCAATGCAAAACAGATAAAGGCTACTTGAAACTAATGTTTTAATTACTTAAAAGCAAAATATTGGAATTTATTTCAATGAATACATTCATATAATGAAACATCCAGCCTCAAGCTGAATGAACCATAGGTGATATTCTAATTTTGTTTTGAGCAAATATTAGGAAACATAAAAAATCCCCCAAACAAGCTACAAAACCAATTTTTTTCAGAGATTCAGAAAAGGAATGTTTAAGAGATGGCTCGCTACAAATTTAGAGATTCATTCAGCTTGTTGCTCAACTTCTAGTTCAATACTTTAATGAAGAAACTGAATTTTACCAACTCAACAATGAAACATTAAAATAGCTCCTTATGATCAGAGGCAGAGTTGGGACTGATGTGGAAAGTTATGAGCAGTAAGACTTGCTATTTTCACATTTTCCTTGAGTCAAGAACACAGAAGTTACTCTGAGTTGCTGCTAAACTTGTACAGCCAGAGCTGATGCACCATACACTTAAAGACTCCTCTCAGCCATGTTCAGCGTCCAGGGCTCTGCAAAAGTCAGTGCTGGCAGAAAAGATGTTTCCAGAAGTGTGATGTTATAGAAATCTGACTACTTTGCCAAAGCCCAGAGTTGGCCTCGTAGATTTACACAAGAATATAATCTCAGCTGAAACAATCTGTGCCCTTTAGGTAAGGTAGCAGCTCCCTTTCTGCTTTTCAGCTTTCCTTCCTTTCCCTGTTGGCTATAAACAGGCCTCCCCTAACAGTGGTAACTTCAGTTAGTGGCATGTTAAGTGCTTCTGACCCCTTATTTTGGAAAGATCCTGTGCAATCCTAATTGCTGATTCTGTGAGCAGGTATATCATCTCACAGCTGCCCCACTGGTGGGGTAGAAGTGAATGTGCTTAGCTAAAGGGCATGAGGCTGCTCCAACTCACTCTTGGAAGGGAAGACTTGGATGATAAAGGCATTTGAAGGTTTATCTTTAAAAATAAGCTAACATTAAATATGTAGCTATCAAAATTGTTTACTAGAAAATAAGCAATTAAAAAGGAAAAATAAACTGAAAGGAAAACATGGAATGAAAAGTGTTACCAGGGATATTTTAACTAGTGCTGTGTGAAGAGCTTGAGGATGTTGTAACTGTTCAAGGCTCAATATTATTAGGTGTGAGTCTGAGTGGCAGATCATGTGCTCACATGTGCATGTGCACCTGAAATACCATGTTCAGTATTCATTATAACTAAGTAGAATACTTAGAAACCATGGGAAGCATGAGGAAGTGCTCCAGCATGGGGCCTAAATGGACAGACTTGCAAAGTGCTGACAGCTAAGAATGCACAATCTAAGTGATGGCTGGTGAGGATCATGGTAATGGCCAATATATTTGAAAAGTATTTAGAAAGAAGGATGAGGAACTAGGGCTGCATAAAGGTAAACAGCAGGTAAACTTTTGCATAAGTAAGAGTTAAAAATGTAAACTTTGTCCCAGTACAGGAACACTCATGTCCCTCCTCTCTAAGGACAGCACTTGAACTCATGCTGCATTTTATCCATGACAGAGCCCATTGATGACCAGAAGATCTAAAAACATTCTTAGTTAACCACATTGTGGTTATCAGTGGAAATGCTACAATAAATCAGGGCTGCTCTAAGGCATGATTTCTGCTGCATTTTGAAACAATCACTGAAAGGATGTGTTTCTTTTCTTTTGCTGAGTATCATGAATTATTACCAGAAACTGCAGTAGTAAGCAACAAGCTTACTTGAGCAGCAGAGGCTGGACTTTGAGATCTAGCCGACTTATCTCATCTACTTTTTTAACAGTTTCTAATCCTATTGCCTCTGGGAACAGATCACAGAACCTCCACACGAGGGCAGGTACTCTGGGTGAGGCTCTTGCCAGACTGCTCTTCCTGCTCTTTTTATCTGAGATGCTGGGGGAACAAAAGCAGGCTTTGAGCTGTGGTGTGGCTTCTGCGGTCATGAATTCACCATCGCTGCATTAGCTTTTCACGTGTGCCTTAGAGTGCTGTTGTTTCAAAAATCCGCCAGGGAATAGAGTTCCTCACTTACTGTTCACAATAGCTGTAGGCAAAATAGATGCCATGGCAGCCTGCTGCGGGAGCAGCTGTATGGAGTCCAGCAGGCGGGCGGGGTACATGCCTTCTGCCAGAGTCATCTGACTGGCAGCTTGCAGCCTAGAGTCAAAATCCACAACAAAGGCGACCAGCTCCTCACCCTCTGAGATGGCCTTGGTCGTGGTACACCAAAGCTGCCCTCCTGCAGGAAGCAAAAAACAGAAAGATTTAATTGACAATATCAAATTCCAGAACTTACAACATGAGTGCTACCTTCGCAGTTCTCATTTTTTAAAAATTTTGATGGTTTATTTAAGGTAAAGAGGCATACAGTTTTTACTTTTCCTGTCTTCCTTCTACCAACATAGGAATTTTCATGTATAAGAAAAACAAATTTGGGATAGTTTTCCTAACTATTTGCAGCATGAAAAATTATTTTAATTTTTCATTTTGTCTCCTAAAAAGCCAGCATTATGAAAATCAAGATATAGGTGAAAATAACTTATGCAGCACTTCTCTCATTATAATTTTCACCAAAGTTCCTGTAAATTTTTTCTCAACTCCAAGCTTGTTTTATTTTGAATAGCAAATCACAGCTCAGTAAAACCAAACAGCTGCAAGAAAGAAATCAGATTTCCTCTTAAGGGCGTTCTTCCCCTCCCTTATGTTTGTCACCCTCTTTCTCTAAAAAATCTTCCCTTATGTAATATTCTTCGTAACATGACTGCTTTATCTCTGCTTACACTGACTGAACTTCCTGAAAAGAAGATATGCCAAAGATCTGTTTCATAAAGGCTTATTCAAATAAAGGTTTGTTTAAAAGGGGGGGAGAAGGAGGGGAAGTGGAAGAACTTTCATCAAACAGTAAGATACACTATAGCTCTGTGCTGCAAATGTCACGTGTAGTGCATTAAAAAGAAAATTAACTATGCGAGTACATCTACTAATGTATTTGAATGAGATAGTGAATGCTCATTTATTTAACATGTTTAGACAGGCAAAGCACTTATATTGTGTTATCTACACTCTCAGGCCTAGATACATATCCAATACAGTTATGCCTGAAATAATGTTGCATACTTTATATGTTATAAAGCTTTTTTTTTTCCTCAGGTTTTGTATATATAGAGAAAGCTATATGTTGCATTCATTAGGCAAGCAAAAACTGTACTCGTTTTGATAAGTAATATTGCTGTGTTTATCTTTCGGCATAACTGCCTTTTCAACTGCACTTCATTTTTTCCCTTCAACGAGATTATAGTTTTAAAACAACTTGTTGCAAAAATCTGGTAGAGGAGATAACAACAGTGTATGATATGCCACAGCTAAATGGAAGAATTAGGACATTGTTTTAGAGAAATCTTGGACAATTAATTAAACCAGTCTATTAGCTTTCAAAGATGAGCAAACAAAAAAGCATCAGTGACAGTGTATTTCAGTGGCAAAATACACTAAGCTTCCAGAGCTCAAAGTGGTGTAGAAGTTTCAAAGCAGAAAAGTGTCTTTGTATTCACCCTTCGGTAATACAGCAGTTGAAGGTGCTACAAAGTTTAGAAACAATTTACTGTGATGGGACCAAAGCACACCAAGATCTACTGGTCTCCAAGATGACAACATTAAATGGTGCAAATCGGAGTAATTTCTTCTAGAGAATAAGAAGATGAAAAATAAGGATAGCACCAAACATTTCTACAAATGGAGAATCCCAATACCTGATCAGGAATTAAAAAAAAATTGAAGAGCACAATCTGATATATTGCCTTATATAACTAGTAAATATACAAAAGCCTTCAGAGCTAAACTGGGAGAAAACCTCTTGCAGAAAGAAACAAGTTAAATTCTTAAAGTGTACTTAACTAGTCTTGTAGATGAAAAAACATGGAACACACACTGCAATTTGAGAACCTGAAATTGGGTACTTTTGCAGCAAACATCACACAGTTAATTTCCATTATTAACATGCACATCTATCTTAGTTATATACAGAAAGTGTAATAATCAACCAACACATTTTAGTATATTTTAATACAGAATAAGAGCTCTTTCTAGACTTTACAAGAGCTCTTTCTAGACTTTATTATTCACTGGATCTCTTAATAAAAATGAGTCACTGCAGAATAAACAACTGAGACTTCCTCTATCCCAGCAAACATCTTGACATGCTGTGTGTACCCTTGGGGGGGAAGACAAGTGATTACTGGGTCTCCAGCTGCACTCAGTCTGGATCAGCTAAAAGGCTGAGTCAGGCTCCTGGTGTTGGAGCTCCTCAGGGCGTTGACTCGTGTCCAGCAGCAGATTAAACTCCGGCAGCTGAAGGGAGCAGTGACCCGGGCTGCCTGCTCCACCCAGCTCCTGCAAACTGTCACACCTACGGCAGGCACAGCCTGGTGGGATGTGTGACAGCTTTGGAAGCACAACCGTTTCTAGTCTGGCTTAATAAAGAAAATCAGAATCAGGGAAGTTAAATTCATTTCTGATTATTAATACAAACCTTCAGCTCAGTAGGATTCAGATCCAAGAAGGATATTGCTATTTTGTTTTCAGTCATCTCCGTCAATAGAAAACAAGGCATTTAAGTAATCATGACATACACATCCACATTTTCATCAGAATATGAAATTGTGTTAAGTTAAATCCACAGATGAACTCCCAAAAGATGCCTTCCAGCTACTGGAAATGCAGCTCAGCACCTTTGCAGCAACAGTCACTCATTGGGACATGACACAGTGCAGTCCCCACTTGTCCCCTTCTATGCTTGCCTGCACAGAGTAAGGCAAGAGCTGCTGTTTTGAAAGATGCAAACGATTTTATTCCCCTTAATGCAGTGAATGCAAACATGCTGACCTTCATGCACAGCAGGAAGATTGTGGAAGAGAAGTCTTCTTGAGCCTTCTACTGCACAGTCAAGCAAAGAGCACAAGTCAGTCAAGAGTGACAGAAAAAGTCCTGTCAAATGCAGAGAACCCGACAGAGGCTTCCAAATTTAATAGGAAGTTCCAGTCGTGACTACCATATGAATTGCTATGCTGTCTAGACACCTCTGGCAGGGATAAGGGCTTCCTTACAGGTGGCAGCTAAAATCAGGAGAATTTTTTTTTCCCACAAACATTTCAACAGGCTAAGACACAACTGAAATATAGACAGCAGTCTCTCAGGAGCACCACAGCTTTTCATTAAGCACAGGGCAGAGTTCACAACAGGCTTTCAAAGGGATGGTACAGAAGCCATAGCCAAGTACCAGTAGCGATTAGAAGGAGATAGGAAGATGTTTGCATGAAATAAATGCAAAGGCATGAAGATTTCATAAAGAAATGTGAAGGACTATTATTTCTATGAGATGAAGTTCTGATTAAGCTGGCTAGATTTTTTTTAACCAACTGTTCCTCTTCTCAGAAATAACTTACAGGAGTGAAATTGTTCTACAAAGCTTTACCAGGCAAAGTTTCTCAGTCCTAAGACAACACAGGAATCCGAGGAAGAGAAAGGATGAACACATGTTTTAACAGGGATGGGTGACTGACAGTACCTCTGAAATTGTCATGGTTATATAATTTGGTCTGAAATCAATGGTAGATTTTGGGCCTCTTCTTGTCCATAATGAATACATTGGCCACCCATTCTGCCATAGCAGAGAGAAGATACTTAGTCAGGCACAAGAAGTATGACATTGATTATGAGGATGACAACGATTATATTTATTGCTCACACACAATCTAAATATTGTCAATGCAGTATATAATACAAGCAAGTCTAAAGGATTATAATATAAACAGGTTCAGCTAGAAACACACAGGCTTACAGTCTTTGGCATTACCAAATGCAAAGCAAAAAAAGCACCCTTTTGCTACTATGGGATTTTATCTCTGTATGTGGCCGGCTTTTACTCACCCATTCTGGACGGAGTGCTCCCTATCTTCGGGCTGGACGTACCCGGCAGGAGTTCCTGACAGGGGCGGGGGAAGGAGGCCAGGAACCCGCACGGAACTGCCTGCAGCCTTGGGAGAGCAGTTTGCCCAGGTGGCCCAGTCCCCAGCAGCACTTTAAACCCTTCTCAGGCCGATGTGTACTAAAGTCAATCGCACCCATCACAGCTCCCGCATCTCTGGAACGCATTCATTATGCGAGCAGTCCACACAGTTCCTCCTGCAATTCCCACCCGGTGCTCTTATCTCAGGGCAATTCCCACCTGGTGTTGTTATCTTTGGACAAATCATATTGCCCGTCAGAGACAATAGCAAGGAAAAGCGTGTGTGCCTCGTGCAGAGGATGCACGGGAAGTTTCGGGCATCCGCTGACTCTATTTCGTCACCATCACAACCACGAATACTGAAAGGGGTCTTGCAGGTTTTACCTGGTAGAGTAGTAATAAAAGTCTTACTCTTGTGCCAGTGCAGAAAGGAAGGTTTCAGATCAGCAACAGGCTTTGTAACATTGTGAGGCTGTTTTCTTGAAAAGGGTAATTATGGTTCTGTGAAATGGAAGATAAGTGTCTTGAGCTTGTAATGTATTGTTTAATATCGATGGTTAAATCAAACAAATGTATGTGATATATAACACACACATGTCAAGCAGAAGAAAAGAATAAAAATGTCTGTAAACACTGTGTATTTATTTTACCTCTTCTAGTTGTTCAGAATTCAAGGAATTAAAAGTGCTCACTTGTTTAATCATCAGAAGACAGGAAAGCTAAAGAATATCATATTGTGCAAACTAGAGCAAAAAAATTACACTCCATTTGTATTGGCATGAGTTCTTTACCAAAAGACATCAGGCACTGAAGCAATTATCTGATACCTTCAGAACATCCACCAAATGGGAAGGTTATTTCAGGATTCTGTTCTTTGTCTGCATCTTTCACTGCAAATATTTCTGCTGCTTTAAAAAAACACCAACACCCTTAATTACAAACAAAAAAACCCAACCCAAACCAGAAACTTTCTATGAAAATGAAAGAGTAAGGTCCTGATGTCCCTGAAAAACTGTGGACTTACTGTTCTTTGTAATGTTTATGATCAAGATTCTTGTACAAACAGATCTGGTTCCTAACAGGAAGCTTATAAATCATACTCATAATTGCTGTCAAAACTGCAGTGGAGTGTACTGCAAGTTTTGATAATAAAGAATAGAGTCACAGTTCAAACTTGATTACATTTTGGAAATTCATGGTGCTCTTACAAGAATCAGTGGTCTTAAATATCTTCTTCTCCTGCCAAATTTTTCACTTGCACTTTTTATTATTTATGAAATCAGTGTCTGCACAATGTCATGCAGACCTCTGCTGATAAACTCTAATTAAGATTAAGACAAGCCTTTTGGAAGGGATCCCATCATTAGCAAACATGATAAACACAAAAATACTCCCTACTTGTCAACCAGGAGCAATTCAGTAACCTAACAGTATTATCTGTTGCTAGGCTACAGGGCTGACAAAGCTTCAATTATATTGTATGGCCATACCTATAGAAAACTGTATAGGAAAATGTATCTAATATAAAAGCATTTAACTTCATCCATGCTATCTGTAATTCACGGCTTCCCTCAATGGCAAAAAATCAGGTTAATAATTATATGGCATGCTGAAAAAATCTTAGCAATGTGTCATGTTTGCACAGTTTTTTCTAATTTATCTCTATGATTGATAGACATTTGCTTTGTAAAAATAATAAAATGCAAGCAATGGGATGCTGTAAACCAGAAGCATAACTGCATCTGGACTCATCAAGATATGGAATCACACATAGTATAAAAAATATATAGTAAATTGAACCAATTAAATCATACTTAGATGCAGTAATACACTATCTTCTGTATTCAGAATAAGGAGTAAAATGGTGATAGATACGCATGTTAATTCAAACCTTTATTTTATGTAGGACAGACACCTAAAATAGAGAAAAAATTTCAACAGCCCTTCCTTTTTTTCTTCTACATTTGAAATATTTTTTAAACAAAGGGACCTCTACTATCCCATTTGAAACCAGGAATTTGTCCTGAAAATTGAACTAAATGACCCTTCACTCATTTTGATCCTTAGAACTCCAGAACCCTATGCCACTTTCAGGGAAAAAACAGAATCCTGTACAGTGAGTGTTGTGATGGTGGGCTGCTGCTTTTTTGGATTTTTTCCCCCCACTTATGTTTTGCAGGCCTTAAGGAATGATAATCTGTGGATCACAGTCTGATATATATAAGGTCAGACTCACCTAACTCCACTGGGAAAAAGAGCTTCAAAATGGATGAAACCATTAAGCTCTTGATTCACATTGTTGCTTTCAGGAAAAGTACCTTAAGAGAGCAAGTAGCTAAAACCAGCATTTCCACCCAGTACAAGGAATTTCATGGATTGAGAAGCATAAGTAAATATAAACATACATTCAAAAGCAAATTCCAGTTTCCCTGTCTTTAGTATTAGTTGATTTTCCTTGCTCAACTATCTGAGTCTTGTTTTTTTGACCCAGAAATGTCACACACCTTTCACAGAAGTTTAGGAAATCAATCGCAATTTCTATTAAAAGCAGCTTTCAGTGCCAGTTAATTCCAAAGTATTACTTTTGTGTAGTAAAATTTGAGCTTACTGGACTTGATTGCGTTGCTGCAACAACATAATAGCCCATTTCCTGTACACACATCTTTTTGCAAGAAGGGTCAAAAGACTATCAGAATTTATTTAAACAACAGACTGTTGCTCTTAGCAACTTCCAGGCACCATCAGCTGAATTAAACCTTCCTCTCCCAATAAAACATTCCAACTTGCAAAAAATTGTGCTTTTTAGTAATGGTAATGTGGGTGAGAGTTAATTTATTTTCTTTCCTCCTTTGTTCCACAGGTTAAGCATTTATGGAAAATTTGCACATCACAATAGGATGGGATCTTCATATTTGGGTTCCTTCTGCTTCTCACCCATGAGGTTGTGACGACTCAGCTTATTAAATGCCATTTCAGTACAGCACAAGTTATTGGGCAGATCTCTAATTTTTGACATGAACAAAGTACATATATCTATATGTGGACACATTGTTTAATAAAAAAATTATAATTCATTCAAATCCAATACTGTTGAAATTTTTGACAGTGGAGTGGTACAAGGAACAGAACTTATAAATTATGTGTGCCCCTTCTTTGAAAAATGCTTTGGAGGTTTCTTTGTGCATTGGCAAATACAGTAGGAATATGAGTTATTGTGTGAATCCTCCTGCACAGCACCTGATAAAAGAATAAAGAGCTGTGACATATTCTTAAAACAATAGAGGAATTAAAGAGAAACAATGGGCCAGCTGCTTCATTAATACAATCAAAAGACAGCCCAGCACAGAGGAGTCCAGATAATTAAGCACTACTCTTTTAGACCTTTTTTCTATAATAAAATTGCTAAAAATTTATTAACTACTTCATAGTTGCTAGATAGATCTATGTACTTGTTTATTTGGGTTGATTAATGCCTTTTCAGTATTCTACAACATGCCAACTCATGGTTCATACAAGTTTTTGAATAAAATAATGTAGGAATATGTGATACGGATCTGTGGTATATGCAGCAATAAATCAAAGGCATTTTGTGAACAGTCTTTCCAGTTGCTAAATAATTCTTAGTGTTTTTCACATGTGTACACAAAATATGTACTCTGCACAGCATTTTTGCTATTAATGCACTTTAATGTTGGGGATCCAACTGTTTCTCTGTGAAGTGTCCTAAAAATCACCCCTGCAAATTCAGACTACTCAAACTCTCACCAAAACCAGCTTTAGTGTTACATTATTGAGATGATTTCCTAGCTTCTTCTATAATTTTTCCTTGTTTACTGATCAAAGGAGACTGCCAAAAGATATTTGACCTTTAATTTTAACTACCCACTGCATATGATAAGCCTGCAATAAATGGAAAACCTATTTTCCTGTATAAAAATTAGACCAATATAGGGGACAAACCAGCTCTGTTACCACTTTTACTATTACCTTTGTGTTCAGCTTAGAATATGGAGCCTTCTCAGTTTTTAGCTCACTGAAAAAAAGGCAAAGTGAAGAAACTGCAGTGATATTTTCCGGAAGGAATGCAATAGAAAAATACTCATCTTAATGGCTCTAGCCAAATTAAACCCCTGCATTTAGAGATATAAGCTCTCTGACCAGAAACAGGGAAGAAAATACTCCTTAGGAATATAGCTCTTGCTCCTTCATGTGAGTCAACCTGCCTGAGCTTCGGGTCTGACTTCAGCTTAGTCATATGCTGACAGCTGACAGTGTATTCATCTGAATAGATGATTTTATGGTTAAAACTGTCAGGCATTATATAGCTGATAAAGAGGAAAAGAAAAATGTGAAAGGAACTCGCCAGTCCTAGGGGAGAGAACTCCTAAACTTGGCATCTCAGTGTGAGTGTCAGGAGTTGGTCTTTCCCTTGCTACAGTACAACTATTACTAACATCACCGTCTTATGGCAGCAGCTCTCAAATTCACACTGCAAAACCCTTCTCAGCTGAACCCCAAATAAAGCACAATGTTTCTGAAGTGTAAGGAGTGCAATGAACAGATTTTGACCTCTTGTTTTTAACAGTGTTGTATGCTTGCATTTTGCTAGTTTGAGGATATTTATGTGTTTCCTCCAATTAAATGTCTACACGTAACACTCAACAGAGTTCTAATAGGTAAAGAGGCAAAATAGATTAGTGCTCCGAAAATATTCACAGGAAAATAATGTGGTAATTTTATTTGCCATTTTCCCCCCTGATAGAGCTGTCACAGCTTATTTACCACAGGGGGAGACAGTTAAACCCATATCCTTAGAAGTTCTATGCATTTAAGAGGCTTATATATCTCTTCTGGGACCCTCGTTCAAATCCTGGGCTAATCAGAATGAATACATATCTTTCTATTAGATGGCTCTAAAAAGTCTTAGGTGATATCAGCTCCTGGTGGACGACAGTCCACAGCGTAAAACTATTAAATGTTTGGCACAAATGGCAATACTTACGAAATGAAGCTGAAAACTGTAATATCCTCCCACATCACAAGAAGTTAAGTCTGCTGCTCAGAGGTTGAAATTAAAGCCTGCCACAAATGCTAAACCTGTTCTATTTCCTTAATTCAGCATAAACTCAAACAAGGAAGTCGAAGGAGTTGTTTCCCAAGTTTAGTGATTTCTTCCCTTTTCCCCCCTCCTCTTTTCTTTGTAAATTCTACTGTTTTGAATTGAGTGCTACACCTTTTTTACATTTGAATTAGGTCTCAGTGGAGTGTTATTTTAGAATTTACGAAGCTTTCAGAGAGAAAATGATAAACAGCTTGAAAAAACCAGATAAACCCTTGCCGACATTGCCCACGTTGCATTCCCACCACCACTGCAAAGGAACTAAAACTTACTGTCAGAGCACACTCATCTCCCTTTTTATTTTTTACAGGACCACTGAATGGGCACTCTCCATAGAGCTTCCCAGGAGACGTTCCCAGGTGACGCCCACTGCTCTCCCCAGCTTTTGTGGATGCACCAGGTTTCACAGAAAGAGAAAATGCACCACTGAAACCAACTACTCTGAAGCAGGGCTTTGGATACACACATTCCTACAATCCCTGCTTCCATAACAGCACAGCTGTAAGGTGACCTTTTGTAGCCTTACAAACACAATCATGCCTGTGGATTGTCTTTTCAGAGTTATTTTGTGAGGCTGGAGTGTATGAAAAAAGGAGGTGATTAAATGAGACAATAGATATGCTTTAATGGCACCTCTTTCTTGCAGGAAAAGCAGAGTACACTTCATCTTATCAATGGATTTTCTACTGTCTTGCACCTGCTACTGTAGGGCTCATTTCTTGCCCCTGGGCAAATGCAGAGTGAATGGCAAAGGCACCTGAGCAGGAGGAAGGATTAGATAGAAGGAGCTGTAGTGATAGGCTGAATTTGTAAAGGAAAGCTACACAAGAAATATAACAAGAAATAGGGAAGTTTTAGAACAGTAAAATCAAAGTAAGAAACATTGGTTGTGAGACCTGCCTGCTTATCCAATACAGGGGCCAAGCTCCAGAAAAGGCTCACGGCTTTGTGAGAAACAAAAGCCAGCTTTTATAATGAACAGAAGCCGGAGCATTTCATTATCTGCACTGTAACCCAGAGAAAACAGATGCTATTATTGTGAGTTATCTCGGGCCTTTACTCGTGTTAACGTTCAGCTCACAGGCTGAAGTTCAGGAACTTAAGTTCACCTCAGCTGTAACGACCATGGAAGGAAAGTGGCACTTCCTGATTCCAAAAAGTCTTGCTCCCACTGAAGCCATTAGAATGTTCTACACTGGCTGCAGTGGAAACAAGGCTCTGTGACAAATCTGTGTCTCTCTTACTAAACAAGAAACTAAATAAAAGTAGATTTGCATGTTTAGTATGTTTTAAAAGGTAAACACCTTAGAAGCTATAATAAGCATTATAAAAAATTCCTCATTAAAAAAACCCACCACCACCCACACACAAAACCCCATACCAATATCCCAGATTTCCTCGAAAGGAGTTAAATCCCAGTTCTGCTTTTTTAAATTAGAAGTAAATTGACTGAAAATTTTCAGTGATCAAAAGCATTTCCACCTTCCAAGCTACACATGGTGTCCAAGGTAAACCAGAATTGTAAGCCACCATCAGTCTCCCAGTTATTTCATCTAGTATGAGACTGTTAACAGCAGAAAGGAAAGACTGAGTTACTTCTGGTTACAATGGAACTTGAAAAACAAAAAATGAATGAGCAAATTGTGAAGATTCTGGCTGTACACGCTAACACAAATTAACAACTGAGAAGGATTCTGCACTTAATGACTTCTTCCAAAACAGGCTTAATAGAAAATGCCAGTTTACTGAGCATCATACAGGTGCATAGGAGCTACCATTGTGCCTGCTTGGTCAGCATGATTTCTAAATGGCCAGGAAAAAAGTGACTGTATACCCAAAGGCAAGCTGTCAAAATTCAGTTTGCAGCTGATAAACTGATTACAAAGCTGCTTAAGACTTTGCTTGTAAACAAAAGCATTTATCAACTAATAATTTGCAATAAACTGATGTAACTCCCAGCTGAGCCCCAAACTGTAATTGTCTTTACCATCTGCCTATTAAAATACCATTCTTCATCACCAAGCAGGAGCAGAAGGGAGAGAATCTCCAACAACTACATAACTTGCATGCTTATAAATAATCTGTGAGCATTTCACACATTCATTATGATTGCCAGGTTTTGTATACTTCATTTTCTCTTTTTAAGAAGCAAAGAGGTGCAGTAAAGTGGCAGAAAAGAAATTAATAAATATCGCCTGGTGCAAGAAAAAATTATGTAAATTCATCATAGTCTGCAGTTTCCTAATTTTTTTCTCTTTTTGCTACTCCATAGGAATATCATGATGTAAGCCCCCTCAAGCACAACTTTACAGATTAAACTCTCAATTTCTTTTCAACTTGTCAGTTTTCATTACCTTTCTTTCTTATGTATTCAGTTCTTACAGCTGCTTCAATGGGAAGCCAGTTAAAGCATACTGGCTTCCTAGGGGGAGTCTGCCAGGGTCTGAGGCATTCTGCAGGCTCCCTGGACTTCTACAGGTCACCCTTAAGAGCATTTTGCCTATCTTGTTGAGAGGATGTCTGAAAATTAAGTGAATTTACATGCTTTTATTTTCTAACTACTGACAGCCTTAGTCCTGAGAATGGAGGTAGTGTTTAGACAAAGTTCAAAATTAACAAATACAGATGCTCTAAAGCTGATACATCCCAAGGGAAGAATCACTTTGTTAAATGTCTAAAATATTCAAGTATGAGGGGAGAAAACAGAACTGATGCTGCACAGAGAATGGCAGCCCCTCAAGATGTGTCTGCATGAAAAATTGAATTTAACAGAGAATTGCACTATGATTTAGTGCAATGCACTTGACCAAATATTTCTGCAATCTGCATTCTCAGCCACTCACTGGTCTGAATGCAAGGCTGTGACCAGAGACTGGTGATCAGCTTACCTCTTCAGAAATAACTGTACAAAATGCACAGATGCTTTAAATGCAACTTGGTTCCTCACTGACTCTCCAGATTCAGAACAAAATGATCTACTTAGCTGAAGGAAGGCTTTTTATGGGTAAGAAAAACATGTCATCACTGGCACAAAGCTGGGCATATAAAAGCAAAAAGAGGAAGGTTCCTCCTTCTAATTGCATTGAAATGCAAGAAATTAGACATGGTCCTGTCCCCCATGTTCACAGAAGAAGTCTCATTTCCCTTACTGATAATCTTTGCATACCTTGTAACACCTTTGTCTGATCCAGTGTTACCACTAGTGTTGCCTTCATCACCCCACTCCCTAGAACTGCAAAAAGAAATCAAACCACCTTTGGGTTTGATTGGGACGTACGGCTTTGTTGTTAAGATACATTCCACTCAAGACAATTATGCTTGTAAACTAAGGTAATTTTACATGTATATAAATACATGAACTTGTGAATATGCTGACTGAACCAGGACATCATACCTCAGTTTCTACCCACAGTACTGGGACAGAACCCAAATGAGGTGGAACAGAGGGAAAAAGTGAAAAACAGTGTGTATACGAAATTTCTTTAATTTTGCAAAGAAAATTTTTTGTTGAACACTAAAACATAGTGATGAAAACCACCTTTCAAACCTCTGTTGTTCGAACTCATCATATAAACTATTTAATCATAGAATGGCTTGGGTTGGAAGGGACCTTAAAGATCATCTAATTCCAATCCCCCTGCCATAGACAAGAACGCTCAGAGTCCCATCCAGCCTGGCCTTGAGTGTTTCCAGGGATGGGGCACCCACAAAGTGTCTGGGCAGCATGTGCCAATGCCTCACTGCCTCACAGCGAAGAATTACACACATTAAGTAACTCGGTCAGCTGAGATCCTTAGCATGATAATGCTGCGCTAAGCTATAAAGTTCGAAGAGTCACCGTTTCAAAAAGACTTGTGTGGCACTTACTTTTTTAAAAAAGTTAGGAAGAAAAAGAGAAAATAGTGGAAAACACTGAGCTGGAGTTGAAAATTTCTTTTGGTCACGGCGCCAAGAGCCGCAGTCGTGCGGATTCTCAGGAGCGGCCGGCGGTGTTGGCGGCGCTCGGCGCGGCCCGCAGGGGTCGCTGTGGCGCCGCGGGCGGGCCCGGCGTTGATTTGATTTTCCGCCAGGCCGCGCAGGCCCCGCGCTGATAACGGCGGCGCTGATTGAGCCCGCTGCCGACACCGCGCCGGGTGCGCCTGTCACGACAGAGAGCGCGGCTGCCGCTCCCGCGGCAGAGATGGGTCCGCTCACGGGCGGGCAGTACCGCAGGTGATATTTTCAATAAACTGCAGGATTGACGCGCAAAGAGAACAATATCGATTACAATGCTGTCAGCTCACTTCAGGAGCTGTTTAGGGAATACTTCCCCTCTCCCGGGCACCATCCCTCCCTGCTCCGGCAATACCCAGCGGGGCACTGCCCTGCGCCCCCACCCCGCGGCTGGGCTCCCTGTGCCCCGCCGCTGCCACCAAAACTTTGGGACAAGGAGCCCAGGCTGTGATGGCACATCCGCACGAAGGCGGCTGTTGCCACCTCCGCAGCCGGGCAGGCTGCTGTGGATGCCGAAGCCCTCGGGAGGGTCAGATTTTGAGCACACCGAAGCTGTGACACAGCTGTGTCGGACTGTGTCACCCCCTCCTCTGGCCTGGCACCCCGGATCTGCAGCCAGAGGGCAAAGGCAGCACAGGGCGATGTCTCTCTGCCCCTGCCTGTGAGGTGTTCATGGAAATCACCTGTGCTCACCTACAACCACACAGGTCCTTACTTCTACCTAAATCATTTCCCTGCAAAACTGGAGAGTGAAAAGATGCAGCCGGGGCTGGAAACTATCCAACATCAGACGCTTCATAATATTTCTGTTGCTGAGCAAAACCAGCATTCCAGGGTGCATGACTCCCATGGAAACACGTGGGAATCCTGATGTTAAAAGTTTGTGGAAACCTTTGAACACTTATCTCTGTCTCATGAGAGTAATGAAGAAATTTGATGTCAAGCATGCAGTGATCCCTGAAGAACTATCTGGCTTTTGGAGGAGAAGGGATTACACACCGAGGTGAAATTCTGCTAGCCCTGTAGTGCTGGCATGAACCCCTGTGTCCTGGCTGGCCCCTTAGAACTGCACAAAATCTTAAGAGGAATGGTATGAGGCTACTCTTAAGTAAAGGGGTCGCAGAGATTAAAGAAAAGTTCTATTAAATGTTTGGGATGCTCCCGGGAATAGAAATTTTTACAAAGCAGAATGAAAGAACTGGCAGCAATTACCTATCAAGCCTCCGCGTCTGCTTGGAAATCTACCCTGCTGATAAGGCTGTTCTCATGGCCACCCCTCCCCACTCCCCCATGAACCCATTGCTGCACTCCTCTGGCCAGTCCTATTGGACACTAAATGTTATCTACTACCTCTCTTCCTTTCTAACCAGGACAAAGTATAATGAACAACTTGGAATCTCTCTGGGGTATGGGAACGGAATGCAATCTGGCACCATGGAAAAATGCAGTTCATCATTGCCTAACCTGCGTATGACAGACCCAAACACAGTCTCTTGAACGCCAGCCAGTTTACAAGCAGTGAACCTCACAATATCCACAACCTGCTGGAGATGCTTCACTGTCTCATATCTTTTTGTTTTGCTAAAAGTTAGCACTCACATGGACAGCCATCTGCATCTATAACTCAGAATCACTAAAATGCTCCATTACTCTCTCCCTTAATGTGTTTCTTCTTGGTTCTGAGCAGATGATCCTATACTATCCTATCTCAAAAAATGTGTCCTCATACTTCTTTATTAAGACACCGGAAAAATCAATGCTCTCTATGCCCTGGAAGTGGAAACAGGATTTAGTGTCTATCTTCATAATGGAAAATATTGCCCATGTGTAGGAGAGACAGTTTAGACCCATTTCCCCAGTCCATGGAAATACTGCTTGATATAACAATATAAAATGCCTTTCAGTGCAGCTTCTTATTCTGTACTTAGGTCTTTTTTAGTTAGGGGTTTCTCAGTTGGTAACTTCTTCCTATTTAGTTCTCTTTTCTCATTTTCTTTCCCATCTACTTGCAGCCCTGTACTCCACCCCACATTCTCAGTTTTCATTAAATACAAACTGATAAAGTAGTAACTGATAATTGCCAATCTATAAGCCAGTCAGGTAACATATACACTGTAGCACATATGCACATGTGCAACTATCTGACTTGCTGGCCATTACAAGAATTCTCTCAAGCCCTTACCGTGATCAGTCTGCTGGGATGATATTCCCCTAAACAGATAGTTATTTTTAAAGTTAGAGAGTTTGTTATAAGGATACACTGCAGCTGGTCCAAGCACATGACTTAATGGCACTACCAGAGATGTGCAAACTGTGTCTGAGATACTGTGCCTTGCATCCTTCAGTTATCAGTTCAGGATAGTTCTACACAAGTCATCTCTCTGAATCTGAATTAACATTTTCTCTCGCTGCTCATTTACCTGTTCATGGTACTATTAGCTGAATTAACCGCACAGACAGGTGAAGAGTGGATAATGCTGGAGAAATGGAAATAGCTGTAGCTGTAACTATTTTCTTTTTAAAGCTTCATCTGGCTGGTTTTGACAGGTCATTCAAGACTATTCAGTTTCTTGGTCTGAAGTCCCCTGTGTATAACTGCATGTCTTTTAAATATTACTCAGATATCTAATCTATATCTAATAAATAGATCCAGCTGCCTGGAAATGGAAGTGATATATAAGACAATTAAGATAATATATTTGAGTGCAAATTTAAAGAAAAGAGTTGACAGTACCACAAAGAAGCTGCAGCATGAACAACCTATTGCCTAAGTCTTTGCAGAAGAAAAAGATATAAAAGGAAAAAACACCAACTTCTTGGGGAAAGCAAACACAGCATTTTGAGGGGAAGACAAAAGAGACTAGAAAAGAAAAGTATGGAAGATTTAACAGGTAAGAAAGAGAGGCTCAAATATACTATATGATAATAAAATGATCAACTGAGGATTTAAAAGGGCATAGCTGGGCATATTTTAAGTGAGCTAAATTATCTCTCAATAGACTTTTGCAGATGCTAAAAAGGAGAATATGAGAAGAATTCCAGGCAGCCTTCACTGGGCAAAAATTAAGAAATCTACTCCTGATCTTGCTCTGACTTCTCATGTCCAATCACTCACCTATCTGGGAGAGTTTCAGATGTGTCCACTGATGGGCATATGTGCACCTGCAGAGCAGCTCTCAGCTGTCCTGCTACAGGCAATGGCAAAGAGCTGCTCTGAGAGGGCTCTCAAAGCACATTTCTAAAAGCTAATTAATATAAAGAATATGAAAGCTATTACCTGAAAAAAACACCAAGCCCCTTTCTGTATTCTTTCATTATTAATTATTATTAATAATTAAATAGCCTTGGTTTACATATTCAAGGCACCTCCACACAGGTTCCTGCCCCAAGGAGTTTGCCATGGAAAGGTCAGATTTCAAGAACCTTTATTTATAATAAGTACTTAATCTGCAAGTGGCCATCAACTATTTACATAAATAACACCGTTTTGTGTCAGTCTTGTGTGTAGACTTTGGCCTCCAAACTGACAGGAGATGACAAAGAAAAAACAGGAGACACATTACAGAAATGACCTGGGAAATGGCAATGAAAATGGATAAACAGCTATGTGTGGGGTAGATTAAGCAATATGCCTGCTAGTGGGTGCAGATCCCATTAATTCCTTTGTGAGTACATGTACAATCCTTAGCTACAGCACATTTAATTTTTAGTGGATTGATCTGTGTATCTGAAAGAGCAATGTCCAGAAATAGGCTGGGGTAGTGGATAATTCCTGGAGGCCAGCTGAAAGGTACGAGGTTTGATGAGGGATTTGAAGGAGGAGCTGCAAATACTCTCATCCGCATAATTGTCTACTTTTTCCCCAATGTAAATCATTATATTTCTTGCCCCAATTTTTTATCGAAATCACTTCCAACTTATTTCAGTCTGTCACAATAATATTTTCATATGAGGAGTGTTGTAACCTAATTCCTTCATTTGAATAATACATTCATTTTTAATTACTGCAACTTGATCTCAGATTATTCAAATAACTGTTTCATTTTTTATGCTTACCCTGACCCCAGTGTATTTATAGGCTTTTATCCTTACCTGATACCAGTGTAATGTAATTATAGATTGTATTTTAATCATCTACTATATCCTAGTGAGTTTGTTTAAATCACTCCAATCCAGAGTCTTTTATTTCTATGCCTTTTAAAATTCTACAATGGCATTCTCATTGCATAAAAGCAATATTTTTGTAGTTTACTACAATGAATGAACATTTTGCATGCATTGCTGGCCATGTTTCTAATTTAAATTTTAAAAAGTTGCTATAGAGAACTCTATGTAAAATGAAATCCTGACTTGTAAACAGGCATGGGACAGCTCATCACTTGAAATCTTTGTTCATAGCTCCTATTTGGTCTCTAACATAAGTTTACAAGAAATGCAGCACAAAAAGAAATCAAATTTTTATTCTATCGAAAACAAAAGTATACCTTGAACTAAGAATTGACAAAATATTTATATTTTCTGCTCACAGGCACCAAATGTTTCCAAGATATTTTACCTGTATTATAAAGAATTCCACATTGTATCCAGAAGTTAAATAGTTCATGTGGGCCGCGTCATCAGTAGTCCTGGCCACATTTTGATTCCTAGGGCTACCAGTTCTCTTTAAGAAAGTTTTAACTCTTGGAAGCTTTTTGTATTCTGAGATTATTCAGTTTTGCTTAGTAATAAATTAAAAAGCAATAATTATTATGTTTCTTTCCCACTCCTTAGTGCTGATTGATGAGTTCCCCTTTCCCTATCTTTTGTGTTGCTTCAAGATTCCGGTGTGGAACAGGGTCAGAAATCAGATAGGTGAAGCTACTCACGTTTGCACATCTGCCTAAGAACCAGTACCTTTCTGGCTGTCAAATCGATTTCTACTGAGATAATTGCCACTACTCTAGTCAAACTATGCCCTTTTTTTGAGCAGCCTTTTTTCCTGTGATGACATCTAGCAGCAGACCTTAGAGTGTCCTTACAACATGCTCAGTTGCAGTGTATGCATTTTTTCACAGAGTGATGTAAGGCCCAAAGATAATTCTGAACTAAACATTCATCCCAGCAGTGTGGTGCAACCATCAGTACTGTTCCCAAAGTTGAGTCTGTGTCTAAAGTAGATTGCATAGGTGGAAAAACAGTCAAAAGAACAAAAAAACCCCATGAAAGCTATTATTAAATCCCATGTTTTGTGGCCTCTTACTGCCATGTCATGTTAGGGAAAGGGGACAAAAATGTGTGCTGCTAAAACTACTGCAATTTGTGTTTTCCACATCCTTCTTTCTCAAATGTGTAACTAATTTTTGACTTCAAGTACTTTTATCTTCTGTTTCTTTCTATTCTCCATGTGTGTCCATCCCCTGCTGTTTCCTTTATGAAATGTCACTTTTAAATCTGATCCCTCCTAGTTTCTAGGAAATAAGGGTCTAAAAGGCATTGAAACATGATCCAGACTGATGTCTGTTGAAAGCACAGGTAAGAAATGAGCATTAGCTACTTAAAAGTATAAATAAAGTGTCATTTTTAACTCCTACTTCCTTTAACATATTATTTCTTCTCCGTAACACTTAAGAACTGTCCAATGCGTCACTTGTGACAAAAGAATTGTGACTAGTACCTTGAATCTAATGAACAGAAACACTGTCCCATAATAGTAAAAAAAAAAAAAAAAAAAAAAGTAAATAAGAACAGGGAATATGGGTTTATTGAATATAATCAGTGAGTAAAATGAATTACTCTGCTTTTCCAAGATCCAGACAGAGAAGCATGTTTCCCTCTGGGATTTCTACTACCCTTTGGTCTAATATTCATTTTGCCTATAATAATACAAGCTTCATTAAAGTAGTAAAACAGCAATTGTCTCCTTGAGATCAAAGGACATCTGTTAAATAAAAGCAGACGGATCTCTAGAATGAAATAGTAGGAAAAGTTTGAACTAAATTTTATGGTGAATCAAAATGTAAATTGTAATTTCACAAGGAAGAGACAGAGCACAAAATTAACTTTGTAAAGACATGGAAAGTGGATATGTTGATCTTAGAAATGCCACTGATAGATAAGTATTTAGTATCTGTTCACATTTTTTACTATAATACTTCATGATGAGAAATTATGCTCGACTAAGCACACTGGTCTTAAAGAATTACCATTAAACAAGAAACATTGCTTATCAGATAAATTATCTGACTGACCTAGCTTCTACTTAACTGCTCTTTTATTTAAAAAAAAAAAAAAAGAAAAAAATCCATCTGTCATCAACATCCATCCTGCAAATTTTGTGACAAAATATTCCCTTTTAAAAAATTAATCAAATAATAATAATATTTCTAAAGCTATAATTCACTGTTTAAGATATGATACTGGAAAAATGGAATTGAATCTCTTGTCTAGTTTCAGCATTGGTTTCTCTGGATGCCTCAATGAAATTAGTGCACCTCCATTTAACCATGGTGTGTTAGAGAGCTTGTCAGTGAAGAAAATACTTAAGAGAGACAGACATGCTAAAAATCAAGGCTTTTTTGAAAAAAAACCAACCAAACAACCCAAGAATGCCTCCAAAAATATGGGTACTGGTCACAGCAAGAGAGAATTAGGGAAGAAACCTTTCCAGTGAGATATTCCCATAGGACACTGGGCAATCCTGAAAGCAGGCAGTGCCAGCTGTGGGCAGTGAATGAGCCCTTTATGCTGTGTTCTAACATCCCCCTCACATTCCTTAGAGAAAAATGGTGGCAAAAGCAGCAGTGGGAATGTATACCCTTGCAGGTTTTATCTCCTTCTGCAAAAGGCACGTGGTAGAGTCATGAAGTTCAATTTCAATTTGCCACTGCAAAAGTAACCCAATCTCCTAACTTATTTCAATCCTCTTATTGAGCTGTGTCCTTATAATAATAACAAAAAAATAGAAATTATTCTGAGGAAGAAAAACTCAAAAAAAAAATCCCCCTGAACATAACTTACTTCTAGTCTTTTGACAGGCATGTGCTTATAATAATTAGGAAAATATTTTTGGACTACTTTTGCTCAACATTTTTTACACAATTTGCAAATGACACATCTTAAATCTGTTCAGCTGTCACAGGTCATGGGTCTGCAATACTAGCTTAAAAAGGACAGTAATGGTTGGGTTACCTGGTGGCTCTGCACACCTGCCAGGGAGTGAGAACTTAGGGGAACAATCTGCTAACCTCGATCAGCATAACACATAGACTCCACAACTGTAATTTATAGCTTAATGCATCCACAAAGCATTGTGAAGTGCATTGATGACTTTGAATCAGAAAGGTTAAATCATAATTACTACTGCCTCATCAAAAAACCTGCATTTGATTGCCCACTAGACCAGTCAAATAAATGTCTGTTATTGCTATACCATGATAAACCAATAAACCAAAATGGACAGACATCTGTAGGCAAGATTACATGTTTTGATTTCAAATGGAAAATTAATGACAAAGTCCCATTTTGAAACTCTGTGAATTCTACCTAGTTGGAACCTTTGATACCCTTTCTTCTGTATTTAAAATGCAAAACACAAGCAAAAAAAGTGAAGAAATATGAAAGAAATCAATGTTGATGTCTTAGCAGCAATTTGGTAAAAAATAAATGTCAAAGAAAAAAAATTAAAAATAAATCTCTAATTAAAAAGGAAATAAAATATCACTAAATATAAGCAGATATATTTAAAAGAAATTCTAGTTTAAAAATTTGACATTCAAGGACTTTGTTTATGCATCACAGATTTTATTTCTTTTGATTTTCCTCAAAGGGAAAACATATGAATATTAGATGCCTTTTTGGACACTCATGGTTCATATTTTCCTCTAGCACAATTAAGAGTGGGTACCTTGGTAGAACAATCTTTTCACAGCATACTAATTTTGGTTTAAACCAGTTAAAATATTTCTGCTGTCATTACAGTGTCTGCTATTTTAAAATGAGGTATTTGGTATGAAATGTGTGGCAGTTTTGCACTGTGGTGAAGGACAGGTACAGGGTAACATACCCTGTGACAACAGGAGTCTCTGTTGGGAGACGGGCAATTCAGATTTCATAAGCCCGTGCTTGGTGTTCCAACTGTCTATGATTCAGCTCTCCTTTCAGCAGATTTTTGCACTGTCTGTGGTGCAGTGAGATCTATGCAGGCCAGCTAAAATGCCATTTGAAAAAGAACAACTATTTACTAGGAGATACACCCGAAACACTAAATTGTGCCATTGGGTAGGCAGTAGAAGTTAATGATTTGCTTTGTGATTGAATCTTACTAGAGTGGAATGAGTGATCCAGAAGCAATGGCCTTAACTTCCATTTCACCAAGACCTTAAATTACATAGTCCTCAACTCCCCACTTTGTAGTTAACACATCCCTTGACTTTAGTGAAACAGCATTTGTTTCAACCCATACCAATAGGTTCAGACGATTGGTGCAGAATGCCACTCAAATGTTCTTGGATAGGAATTTCATGCCTAATAATCAAACTTGATACACATACTGGTTCTTTGGCATGTCTATCATCATTGCCATCTGTTAGGTGGAATTGTGCCTGCTAAAAAGGAGATATGCCAGTTTTAACATGATATAGGTGCCATCAAAATGCAAGTGATGAAGGAAAGACTCGAAAATATGGCAGTGATCAATCTTCTGCAGAAAGATGCTCTGGGTAGCAACCCAACTGTTAGGAATATTGCATTGATATATATGATAATTAAAACCTTTGGTTGGCTTTTTGATCTCTAGGCACCCTGTCTGAGTTCCTGTATTCACTGCAGCATTATTGTTTGGTGTTTTGCACTTGCTGAAGGAAACATGCATTTTTCTCATTTACTATCACAGCCTAATCACCATTAACAGCCTAATTTGAAGGTCAAATGACAGATGAGAATTGTCTTTTTACAACATTTTCTTTTAAAATTTGAAGTGATTTTTAAGAATTAGTACTTACAAAAATTAAACGCAATCCTGCTTATTATCGTTCCTCACAAATATTTCTGAAGGGTCTCCTTTACTAATGGTTCTAGTAAAACAGAACTCAGAGGCACTCCTGCTGTCTGATACTCTTCATAGGAAAATGACTTCTCTTTATAGTCTTTGTGCTACTCTTTAGAAAGATAAAAAATACCCTGGTGCAACAGTGGGGGGGTCTGTTTAGCTCAGACTTTCTCTAGAGTGGCAGCAGGCAATGTTATTTAGTAAAAATATGAGAACTTGGCCTCCTTCTGCAGTTCATTCCCCCAGGAGTTCCCAAGCATGTACATGAATTAGGAACATTAGTGGATACATCCTCTTAGTACCATTTACAGATCTGTTGTCCATGAATTTCCCCAATCTCTCTCTGAACCTGCTGATACTGTCTGCTTTCACAGGCTCCTGTGGTACCAAGTTCACACAGTTAACTCACTGCCATGATAATCTGTTTTAAATTGTTCTTCTCCCAGTTTCCTGTAGCACTGCAGGATTTGAGGAATAACAGTTCTTCATTCACTTTATCCACCAGCTTCAAGATTTTGTAAGCCTGTATCAAATTTCCCCCTCAGCTTTCTCTTCACCAGATGGAGAAGTCTCAGGCTTTTTTGTCTATTGTCATAAGATAGCTGCTCCCTTGATCACTCCAGCTGCCCTTCCTCAGCTGTGATCAGAGTTGCTTGCACTACTCAAGATCTGGGCGCACTGAGCTTTCCTATATGGCAAACTGACAGCCTCTGTCTTGTTCTAAAAACTGTATATGCTTTTGTGATCTCTAGCAAAAGATCTTTAGATGTGTTTAAATTAGAAGTCTAGTCTCACACAATTGAATGGTTGCCTTTGGGGCTCAGATAAAGCTGTGTAGTGTCACTGAAATAGAGCTGTTTGGTACTTCCAGCTTTCATAGAGTACAAAGGGACATAGCATGTCACACCTGGAATAACATAACTATGCATTACGCCATATAATCATAATCATGGTAAAAGGCTTCACAAAGTGAGCATACAGGTAATTTATAACATTAGACAGTTATGATATATATAGCATCAGACACACTTAGAACTTTTCAGTTAACCATATACCCAATGCACATTTTCAGTACTTGAGAAGCTACTTGAAAATGCTCAGCTAATTTCTAGGTGGTCATAGAAGAATGGAGAATGACCATTTAATATTGTTTTGCTCACCAAAGTTTTCTACAAGAAATTCTCCACACAATTTCCATTTGAACAACTTGCTAGTCTACTATCAGAATTCCTGTGCAAATCAAAATAAATCTCTGAGAATGCTTTCGACTGCATTAAGTGTTATCCCTTCTACAGGCCTGAACCTGTAGCCAAGAGAGTCATAAGAAACCTCTGGTCCTAATTTGTTTCTTAATCAGGTGCCAGCTCCTGCTGATACATCTGCTCGTTCTTTTTCAGCTCCCTAAGTTACTGGATAGAGGATCTCTTTCAACAGGTGAGCCCCGTTCAGCAGTGTAGCAGCTGGGGCACGTGCGTGTGGATTAATGGCACCTGAAACATGCCACTCTCAATATCACAGATGATTGTTCTTCTCCCAGCTTGGCTTTCCAAGATGATATCACCGTGCCAGTGCTCAGAGGAGGAGACCTGCTGTCTCTTCTGTTTTGCTTGGCTACAACTTTGGAGAAGGCAAGAATATATTACCAAAAAAATTATGTCCTCTTTTGTGCATGACACTATCCTTGGGAAGGCATTTGAGTTTCAAGGTTAATAGCTTGTTGCCAAATGCAGGCTTAGTGTATCAGATAAACCTGAAGCAAGTACAGGTGTTTGTATTAGACATTTTGGAGATCAATCTTTCAGCATGGTTTTCACCACTACTCTGGATTGGTAAAAACAACAAGTGTCTGGCATACTCCCTAAAACTTGTTTCATAGAAACAATCAATCAAAGTATAAAAATTGTACGATACATTTTCAATATCTTCACCTGTGGCCAATATGCAAATGCAGAGTATAGCGTGAACATATTTACTCTTCCTTTTCATACCTGTAAAATTCTAACTGTATGTACCATATTTAGTGCAGGATGAAAAATAGAAACTCCTTTTCTGACTAAATGCATCTATCTGAGACCGTGAATTTGCAAGGAAAGACAGTATTTATTGGTGCCCAAACATTTTGCAATTATTCAAATTCCTAGGGAGAAAAAAAAGACACATACTCCCTGTAGGCATGGGAAAAGCAACAAATTCATGTTGTCAAAAAGCACATTAAAAATGGGAAAATGCACTTTTTTATTTAAAAACATACATATCAACATATAGAGTTTTCTTTGTCAAATTACCATTATTCAAGAATTATTGTTGAAACTTTAGTTGTGGTCTATGTAACCATAACAAAGGCTTACATTTGCACAGCTTAAGAAAGAAAAATCACATGAAAAAGTCTTCTCTCACCTATGTGTGAATATCATGGCATCAAGTCAAAATGACTGTCCACTGGAACTAACACACCATAGAAATGAGTGTGAAAGATACCTGGATAGACTGTCAGAGGCCTGAAGGAAAGGCATTTGTGTTCATAATGGTGATTTTCTGTGTTTACTGTGTCCAAACTAAGTTCAGATTTTACCCTAAAAATCAAATGACATCAGCATTAAGAGATATTTATCTTTAAGTGTGAAAAATATATCAAGCTGAGCAGCAGGAGACAGCAGGAAAAGAAGAGTAAGGTGGATTTTTATTTTTCGGTTCTGATTCCGGGTTTGTCTTGCTGAATGCCGTATTATAGGCTGTTAAAGGTAGACCCATTACTCAGAACTGATGAAAATCAAGTCTGTAAAATAGACCATAACTGCTCTTTCATTGTAAAAAAATATAGAATATATAAAATATCCATTAATTTTGCTCAAAAAATAGAAAATGTTAAACTGCACAATAAAAGATTTGACCACTACATTACATTTTCAGTCATAAATACAACTTTGATAGCCTTCGTTTTTTATAGGATGGGATTCCTGTTTTTATTAGAGTTGGCAACAGAGTAAACTTGGAAAATGTAATGGAAGAGTGTGTGATTAATTTTGAATATATTAAAAATCCATATAGTTGTATTTAAATTTATATTTGTGGGTGCATACATTTTTAATTTATATACATACATGTACACACACAAGCATACACAGCTCCCAAAACTCAGGAAAGCCAGAAAAGGAAATAAAAGTGTTAGTAACATTTAACAGAAAGGGTATAACCCTAAGCTACCAATCATTCTACTCTGAACTATCAGCATGAAATAGAACACAATAAGCTGCCAAGTGCATTAACTATGGACTTTAGATTGGAATTTGGAGAGGGGGAGAGCAGAAAGCTCACTGTGGTATAATTAATAAAAAGAATGAAATAGATTATAAACTCAGTTTCCAAATAACAAGGGCCATTCAATGTTTATTTATGTGTCTGTAGTGGATCTCTACTTTATATTCATATAAACAAGTAATAATATAATTTTCTTGTTGGAGGTCTGCTACACTGTCTGAGTATCAGATGGACTCATTTCAGACTTGAAAATACAATCTTGCTTCATACACTTGGTGCTTACTTGGTTTGATGTTGCTAGCTTTGTTTAAATATCAATTGCACAAGTTGCAATGTAACAAAATACATATAGCTAGAGCCAGGTCTTCATAGCAGCTCCCATTGTTCTGCATGAAAAATGCATTGACTATAGTATTGCGAGAGTAAATGTGCTGTATGCTGAAAAATTCTGTCACTTTCTATTAGCTGTAAATTATCGACTAGTATAAACCCTAATTTCATTTGTCACATTCTGTTGCATTGCTGCTCTTCCTTGTTCCCATTCTGTCATTCTGGCAGGCCCACTCTGCCCCAGGTATCACGGCATCGCCATCTGCACCCGACATCTGTCTCTCTATTGATCACACGGGTTTAGCACTTGATCAAACAGAGCACGACAGAATACATCTCTTTTTGCAGTACTGCCAATGCCAACTGCTGCATGAAATCTATTACAAAAGCATTCTTCTACCTAGTTTCTGAAACTGCAAAAAAACTGTTTCTCTTCTTTTAGAAGATTCTTAGGTTGATTTTTTTTCTTTAACTTTCTGTCATTTTTTATGGAGAAAGGAAAAAGCATAGGCTCCCAAAACCAAGAAATGAAGCATTTTTAACCCTGAGTAGGCAAACTATTGTAGAGAAAGGAAAAAGCAGTAGGCTCCCAAAAACAAGCAATGAAGCATTTTTATCCCAGAGTATGTAAATTAAGAAACTTAAATTATTAATGATGAAATAAATTATTACATTGATTCCCATTTTCTTGTTAAACATAAATTTTAATTTTGCTGTAAAATGATGGTATAAAATAGACTAAACAAGCACCTCAAAGACTCAAACATGGTGTCTGGAGAGCCTTAGATATTTCCAATTTAGATGGCTGACTCTAGCAAGTGACTTGGGGACCTAAGAAATGTACATAACAACCCATTGCTCAATCAGTGAGAAAAAAAATAGTGCATCTGAGGACTGATCTGGCATGCTCACCTGGAGAAGAGATAACAGAAAATTCTTGGCACCAAAGTATGTCTGAAATCACATTTTCTAACATAAATGAAATACCTATAACCATGTCTGGACACCAGATGCCTCCATTCTTTTGTGAGCAAAAGCAAGGGACACTTTTCTCAGTGCAACCACTTAAATAAGCAGCATTGGTGCTTTAGAACACTGAGAAGGTGCACACTATGTTTTGCACAGGTATTCTGTTAGAGTGATATGGGAACACAGGGTAGTTCAAGAGGGTCACCTTGGAGGCTTCAATACAGCCACACTTAGAGAAGCTGAACATTTCACTTCTTTCAGGGAATGAAGAGCAAAAACCCTCTGCAGTAGCAAGATCACAATACTCTTCCCTAAAACCATCTGTGACCAATTCTGACACCAAAGTGAAATAAAATTGCCTTGAGCTTCATAAAATTAAGCTTTTTTAACAGTAAAATAATCAACATTGGCATAGGTGATGCTATGAATTGATTATCTTGGGACAAAGCTCTGTCCAGGTATTGTGCAGTTGATGAGCTGCAATGCAATCCTTACATCCTTATAGAATAATTAGAAAATATTTCTAAGAAAAGCAGTGAAATTCTAAAGCTGTATCTACTTCCCAAGGCCTTAGACATGCTTTTGGCACACAAGGTTTAATGATTTCAACTATGACATACCCACTGATTTTAGGAGAAGTTATTTTATAAGTTCTCAAATTCTGAAGTCGAGAGAAGTGCTTCTAGCCATAACAAATGGGACATATAAGGCGAAGAAATTAATATATGGACTAGCAGCAGTCATAAGGACAATATATTTACTTCTCAAATGCAGCATAAGGGATTAACAGAACCCAGGAATTTTATGATCAAGTCTTCATGCTTTCCACAGGTGGATACCATATTCCTGTCAATCATAATGTATTTTAAATTCACTGGATAAATAAAAAAGATATGCACTTTTTGGAAACAAATGGTGCCTTTATATTTGTGAACTATTCAATAACCCAACAGCCCGTGGTGTTTTCCTTATTTATGCTACCTTGTCAAATTATGCTGAACAAAATTTGTTGTTAAAAGCAATCAGACTAAATGTACCCCAACCAAAATCATGAACGTTAAAAGACTATTTTCCTTGTTTCAACTGACAGTATTAGTTACAACACAGGAATTAGACTGGGATCTAGCAATGTATTATTCATTAGATTTTTTTGTAGCCAAATACATTAGAGTATATAGTTATACCAACAAATTAATATTTTAGAGCTAATTGAAATTGTTCTTCCTATAAAGATTAAGCTTCTTCCCACCCTACACACTTCAGTCATTAAAATAACACTTTTAATGCCTTGTCTAAATGATGTCTCACATTAATGCAAAGCTATATTAAAGCACTCAAATGACCAGTTCTTTTGTAATGCATTCTATATGATCAGACACTGGGTCAAATCTGGGCAGTGTGTATGAAGTGGTATCAAGTGGAAGCTAATTAAAATATATTCTCTATAGAACTTTACAGAAAAAAGAGAACAGTAATCATCAGAAGGTAGAGTCAGAAAATGGCATTTCTGAAAGGCTTGCAATGTGATTTATTCTATTTGCATGAGGATACTTTTTGGAATAAAGGCTTAAGAATATGGCAAGAATACTTCAATTACAAGGTACCTTATTTTATTCCTAACAATCTCAGTGATAACCTGTTTCTTATTTCCCTCTTTTCTTACCCAAATCCATGAAATACAGTATATTAATTTTTTTAACTAATTTTTTTAATCCAAGGTTTACAACATGAAAGTTGATTCTTCTTAAAATAACTTAACTGGTATTTTCCCTATTGTACTTTTACTGCTTCAGAGAAGGGGGAAATTAATATGGCAAAGATTGTCTTCATATCTCCACATTACCCAAGAGGAAAGACTTTCATGAGACGCTGCCATTTTGTGCTTAAATGTAGGTAGATGTGTGGGAAGTGGGGGAGAGGCTATAGCCAGGCTTGCAGAGTTAGCAAGGAGCAATTAGACTGCATGTGTTCAAGCTTTGGTCATTTTGTCAGATAAGGCATCAATCCCCCTTATCCACTGACTTATCTCTTAAAAAAAAATATGAATTTCAGGGATGTGGGTGTTAAGAAGATGGATGAAGCATTTTCTAGGGATAAGATGTGGATCTTTTGTCTGATCTACTGCAGTAATTCTAACAGAATAATAATAATAATACTAAAAAACCCAGAATTAACTTCTTAGTTCCCTCCAGTATGCTGAATTTGCTATCTCTATATAAAATACAATGATGCAAGCATAAATATTGATTTTTATTTTTCTTCAAAATTTTTTTTATTGTACTAACTGCTTATCTGTAGAATAACCTTTGCTTTCTTATAAGTCTGGTTGTGACACACCTCTCTGTTCACAGTACATAATGCAGTAATGGTAAGTGTGCATTTTTTAGAAGGCCTGTGGGATGCTTTCTTTTCCCACTTAGCTCTTCTCTTATTATTCGGGTGATTATTTGGATGCGAGCCAAATTACATTTCTTGTAAAAATGGGACTTTTCATTTGTGCTAACACTCCTATGCTACAACTCTGATGTATTATGCAGAAGATGTGCCTGCATTGCAGCAAACCACCCTAACTGAGGCAAAAACCCCCATGTTCCTTCTAATTTTTTTGTCAGGGTTTTTTTTCTTTTTGACTATTGTAATGGAGAAAGTGGCATCTGTGTATTAGTGGGAGCCCTGGCAGGCTGAGCAGCCAGAACTGGAACAGATCAGGGTTTCACCTTTCTGTTCCTACATATACACCAGCTTCAGTGACTGTGCTGTAGACTTATGTCAAGAATGAAAACATAAAACTTGGTGTTTCTGAATTTCCATTTAGTTGGAAAAAAAATTACTGAGAAAATGCCATTTGGCCATATTAAAAATTGATAATAGATAAATGCAGTTGTTGTAGTTCATAACTCCCACCTTTTAGCCTCTAAACTCTCAGGGGAGGCTTCCTCCTCCCTTTCTCAGCAGCACTAACCAGACCCTTACACACTGGCATAACATTCTTGCGACTGGCTACTCCACCACTGAGGGCATAAATCATATCTTGGCCTTTGCTGGCTCCAAGAAGGGTCCTATTGGCTTAGAATAGAATATGATCCTAACATCTATGTGGGGAAAAATAAAATAAGTAAAATAAAACTGAAACAAAATCACCAAACCTCAAGGCAGAAATTCATCCATCTCCTTTAGCAGATAAACAGCTCAGAGAATGTCTGAAGCAAGTATCTTTGATAACCTGGCAAACTACTCCCTTCTCTTAGGAATCTCATATGCCATTGGAGCATAAGGTTCAAATATTGGGAATCAGGTGAGGATGCAAGGAAGAGTTTTATGCTATCTCTGCCTACAGTGCAATCATGCTTTATCATCTCCCATGAGAATCCCACTCTGTTTTTAATATGTCAGTAAGTGATTCCTTTTCACCCGAGGTCTAAGACATGGCAAGAAGTACTTAAAACATCAGGGCAAATAACAGGAGAAGTGAGAAGAGAGTAACAAAATAATAGAAGGGCATTTGCTTTGGTTTTGACATCTGAAGGAAGTGTTTTGGTTACCAAGTCTGGCATCCTGCCTATGGCATATCTTAGCATTTGCCCAGTAATTCTGGAAATGGCTTGTGCTTCACAAGTTGTGGTCACATTTTTCTTTTCTGAAAGTCTGTGGACTCCATTAAAAGAAACAAAGCAACAGACAATATATCACAATTAACTGTTCCAAGGACTAATTAATCTCAGTGTCTAAAAAGTGCATTTATTTCCAATTTGAGCTCTTTTTGTTGTCCAACCTTTGGATACTGTTCTGTCTTTTCTGGTAGGTTAGAGAGCCATTAGAAAAAGAGAAAATAGCAGTAGATACAGGGATAAAACCAAATGCTATTTTGAAAATGCTAATATAAACTGGTAATCTTTGAAATTCAGATAAAAGGCTAGACTTTTTTAATGTACTCCAGTAAAAATATTTAAGTGTATTGTTTTCATTTCAAAATGATCCAGTACAGCCCTCAGGAAGATCCTGTTTATATTGCAAGAACAACTTTAATCCTGTAAGAAAACTTCAGATTGGCAGAAGCATCAGAGACACACCTAGGCTGTCTTTCTCTGACCAAGTGATGGCTGAAAATTTCACATGGAGCCAGGACTGCAAAGATGCATTTGTTTCTTGCTGTTCTGTCAAGTACCTTTGTGAATTGCATGTTAGCTGTCATTTCCCCCTGAACTTCCAAGTGAAAAAAACATTTTACAATAGTTACCTAAATTCATCAGTGAAACCTTTTAATTTAGACAGATGTTCAATATACTACAAAGTTCAAAAGGTAGATGACCTTGTGAGATTCTGAATATATATATAAAAAAAAAAAGGATCACATATGCTAAAAATGTTTATAGTAAACTTTTGTGAAAATACATGTTAACATAAACATGTATATAGACCCAGCAAGAATCACTCATGCACTTTCTACGCACACACCTTTGCTGTCATTCAGACACTGCTGCAGTCCTTCCAAATATCAGAATTAATGAGTGAAAGGAAAGGAGACTGTCAATAACAGCACACAATTCAAAATTGAAAACTATATGGAAAATGCTGGGATTTGAGCTACTAATCTTCAGATTAACCCCTCTGGCTCACTTGGGAGATGGTTGTATGAAATACAAACAGCTATTACATCAGCTTTTACAAGTGCAGATGAAGCTCATGGTGGTCAAACTAAAATCAGCACACTTCAGAAACATGTAGGATTTTTTTTTTTTTCTGAGGATGCAGGACAGCAGATAAAATATCAGTGTTCTGTGGACAGCTTTAAAGATTAACAAATCTTGAGGTTTTCACATATATCTTCAGATCATGGCATACAAGACAAGCTCTTTATTTTTTTTGAGCACATCCTTCACTAAAAGAAATACCTATCTCTTTAGATTGCAATTATACATAAAAAATGAAAATTACTGTACTAAATATGAGTAATATGTATAACCTATACAAAGTGTTATGATCACTCTAATTACTAGCGGTAATAATTTATTAATATTTATTAAAATACTAACTGACCATTGCTTAAAAAGGTTCTACAAAAAACACAGGCTAGTTAGTCTTGAGATTTACAATTCTTGTATAAAAAGAAATTATATAGTGCAATTTTTCTTCCTTTAAAATCCACTGTATTTTAATTCCAAAAATTCAAGGTAGACTAGGTAATAAACAAATTTGCCAATTATTAATAAATTAAAAGTATTCTATCAATTTTAACGCATACATTTTACAGTCATGGGCTTTTATTATGGAATTTATATAATATGAAACATTTTTAAATGCAATTACTTGTAGCTTCATTTGTGGATTAGATCATCACTAGAAAGATAAAATTACAGACTAAAATCTATTTTCAAATGCTTTGGAATAAATTTGAAGTAACTGAATAGCTTGAGTATATCTGAGCATAGAAAATCAAAGTAGTATATTAGTTCTACATATATGCAAAATGAAGGCTATAACTATTCTGATCCCACAAAGCAGTACCTTGCAGAAACAGTGACAAATGCAGATACTCTCATTGTTTATCAGGCTGTTTCCCACCCCTTACATAAAGGTACTATGTGTTGGCACACTCACTCCAAAGTGGTGTTGTTTGTGACCCTATCATCATGGCCACAAAGAAGATACCAAAAGTAGTTGCAGAAATGGGAATATGCAGAGATTACTTCTCTAAAGCATGAGAAGAAAAGTGAGTGGAATATGTAGGAGTAAAATTTATATCCAAGAACAGAAAACATGATCTGTCTGTGTCATTTAGAACAAGAGAAAGATGAGATGGAAAATATCTTAAGTGATCTTAAGGGAATACAGCTGGGACAGATTATATTTTTGGCAAGACAAAAAATTATTTTCCTCTAGTTCTTAAATCTGGATGTAGTCTGGATAACTTTAGTAACATAATTAGTAATTTGATAAAAAAATCTATATTGTGGAAACTGGCATTTTCTTAGTTAACGTGCAGCAATGTAATTATTATTTAGCATTAAGAACAGGGATTCCCAAAAACATTAACTCAGAATAATTTATTAGAAATGTGGAGTATAAAAGAGAATTCTAGGGAACAAGATTTCAATATTTGATATTAGATTGAAAAAAAAATCCAATTTCTTGAAAACAATGCTTATTTAGGAATTTGAGAAGAAGTTTTGGAAATCAGATGATGAACATCTTACTTTCTGAAGTCAGAGCTCCTTGGCCTTCAGCCCATTACTATGAACTTAATCCCATTATTTATGAGGAGAGAGATTTAAGCAAATATACTTTTGAGCAAATATACTTTTGAATGGCACAGGGTCCACAGCCTCAGTACCCAGCCCTGGTTGCTGAGGTGAGTGGCTCTGGTGCCAACTTGTTCTGCAGCAGAGCACCCCAGTGTGGTACCCAGAGGCTTCCCAAACTGGGACAACTTCATGTGGAACACAAAGAGATGCCAGGAGCCCTCAGCTCACATCAGCTGCCAGGACCTGGCAGGGCCTGAAGCAATGGTGGCCAGGCCCCACACATGTAAAAGGAGTCCCTGGGGAGTGCTGGTCACCAGGAGCATTGCCAGCAGGATGGACAGAGAGGCTGGGGCAGTCAGCAGGACATGGTGTGGCAGTCTGGGAAGCAGCTGGCACAGAAGGGGTGCATGAAGGGCACTGAAATCCAGGCAGCTCCACCAGGGAGCAGCTGTGTCCCCCAGGCAGAAGCACTGAGAGAGAGAGCTCCAGTGGGGACACGCTGCCACCCTGGTGCCAGCTGGAGCTGTGCCCAGCTCTGATGCCAGAATGGATGGCAAGAGTGAGCAGCCTGGTGGTGGTGCACCCACACACAGGAGCTCCTCTACCCTCTGCCAGAGGCTGAGGAGTATCAGGGGGTGTGAGAGACAGACTGCTGGAATTGAACCTTATCTTCCCTGGGAGGGGCCTGACAGACTGACAGCTGGCACGATGTGGAGCATTCCCTGTCCCCTCACTGCATGGCTGAACACATGAGTTAAGGGGTTGGGTGACAATGCTGCCTGATGCCTCAGGTGCATCTCCTCTGAGGCTGCTCCACTTCAAAAAGGGGCCCATAATAGGTAGGAGGCTCTGCAAGTGGAACTGGGCAATGATGAGGACGATGGTTCCTGCAGTGTGGAGATGTCCCAGAGGTTGTTACCTTATGACCCATGTCAAAACTACTTCCATAAAGAAAGAATCATCATTCTTTCTTTATGTCACTGTCATAGCAGGCTCTGCCAAGGGGAACAGAAGAAACAGTCTGGACCTACTTCTCAGAGAACTTTGTGCCTCCCTGGTGTGTGTGTTAAAGATGAGAAAGGAAAACTTCCTATCCTGGAATGGCCCTCAGGTTATCAGCCATCATGGATTTTTCAAATGGGCAGGGATGAAGCGGCAACAAGAATGCCAAGGACAATCAAGAGAGCCTTCAGGTCTTTGGGACAACTAGTTAAGGCATCAGGACCACAGCTGCAGGGAATGATGAAGGAAGAAATGGATAGAGCCAGGAGAATAATATCTGGCTTGCTATTTAGTGTTATTGGCAGAACTTTGATCACATGACACCAAACCTTTCCCTGTCTCAAAGGGAGTGGACACAGGAGTTAGGAGTGCTCATGGAGAGAGCTTTAACCTAAATTTTAAGGAGGAAGGGGTTAAAACAAGGATCACTGGAGATAAGCCTGGGGGTGGCATTCCAGTGTTTGAGGGATGGTGCACTAGTGAGGTCCTTCTGTCTGGTTTCTTGATAGATCTAGGAAATGGAGGTCTGTAAGACCACAAGGATGAAAGGCTTATTGATGTGCTAGAAACCATAGAAGTGCGTGAGAACAGTCATGCAGGAATTTGAGCTTCTTCTCCTGAAAAAGGTAGAGGGCTCAATAACCCAACTGAAATGCCTTTACACCAGTTCACACAGCACGGGCAACAAACAGGAGAAACTGGGAGCACTTGTGCAGCAGAAAAATTAAGACAGTTGTCATCATCCCACCATTGTGGGATGAGTCACACAACTGGAATGCTGCAATGAATGGCTATAAATTCCTCAGGAGGGATGGGCAAGGAAGGGGCAGTGCTGGGGTAGCCTTCTACGTTGGGAGTGCTTCGGTTCTCTAGAGCTTAATGATGGTGAGGATAGGGTTGAGTGTTTCTGGGTAAGAATCGGGGGAAGGCCAACAAGGCAATTATCATGGTGGGAGTCTGTTACAAGCCTCCCAACCAAGGTGAAAAGGCAGATGAAATATTCTATAGGCAGCTGCAAGAAGTCTCACAATCACTTTCATATGTTCTCTTGAGGGTATTAACTAGATCAAGGTCACTGGCCTGTGGCCAACACTGTGAGGTTCAGCAAGGCAAAGTGCTGGGTCTTGCACTTGAACCACAAAACCCCCTGCAATGCTATGGGCTTGGGGAAGAGTGTCTGGAAAGTTGCCTGGCTGGAAAGGACCTGGAAGTGTTGGTCAACAGCCAGCTGAACATGGGCTGGCCGTGTGCCCAGTGACATCCTGGCTGGTGTCAGAAATGCTGTGGCCAGCAGGATTGAGGCAGTGATTGTCCTGTACTCAGCACTGGTGAGGCCACACCTTGAGTCTGGGGTTTAGTTTTGGGCCTCTCACTATGTGAGGGACACTGGAGCATGTCCTGAGAAGGGCCACAAAGCTAATGAAGGGTCTAGAGAGTAAATCAGATGAGCAGTAGCTGGGGATGCTAGGGCTGTTTATCCTGGAGAAAAAGAGGCTCAGGGAGACCTTATGGCTCTACATGAAAGGAGGGTGTAGTGAGGTGGGGGTTGGTTTCTTCTTCCACGTAACATGTGACAGGACAAGAGGAAATGGCCTCAAATTACACCAGGGGAGATCTAGGTTGTACATTTGAAAAATTTTCTTTATGCATAGAGCTGTCAAGCATTAGAACAGGCTGCTCAAGGAAATGCTAGTCACCATGCCTAGAGGTATTTAAAAGGTGTGTCAATGTGGCACTTAGGGATGTGATTTAGTGGTGGACTTTGCAGTGGCAGGTTAGTTGTTGGACCCAATGATCTTAAAAGTCTTTCCAATTTAACATTTCTATGATTCTACGATTCTAATGTGAGACTGACTGACTTGTTAAAATGGAAATTAAGGCTTATTCCATGCAGTCTTGCACAGTGGTCTTTGTTTGCTTTTCTAATGAATACCTATGAGGTCAGAACATGCCATTTTTGGCTGACCTTGCCCTGTTGGGTTACACAGGTGTGTAAAAGATAGCCACTAGCACACCCAGGATTAGGGATGCTTACTGAAACTCCCGATTACTTGCTTGACTCACATGGAAAAGCAGTCTGTATTTTTTCTGATTAAAGCATCAGAAAATTCCACTTCAGTGGTGTGTAAAATTTTTATAAACTCTATTCTGAAACAACATTATCATTATGGTAGTCAGACTGTAAAAGATTGGCTAAATGTGCTCAGCTGTATTTCTCTTTTTTTTTCCTTCTAAATATCTTCATATAATTGTCTTTCTTATTCTATATTTTTATCTAACTTTTTGCATTACAAATATGCATTTGTATGCATGTGTAAACATGCCCCAACACCTCCAGAATCCTTTCTGTGCACACGAAGTACAGATTATTAATTAATATGCCCACTAGGATGAATATCACCGCATTTAAAATTGTTTCTTAAATTTTACTATTAAGGTTAACATTACATCATTTAATGAAGGAGCAAAGCTATTATGCTTTTCAGACCAAGTTTAAAAAATATTCATATACAGCATGTTTACAAGAGAACAGAAAAAGGCAGCCTGGCTTTGGAATATGAATGTAATCTCTACAAAGACCCAACTGTTTCTTGTTTATGACAAAGGAGTAAATAATCCATTGATCTGGCAGCAGGGCACCTGCCTCACCAACCGACTCTGTATCAGTGGTCCCTGAACCCTCATTATTTTTCCTCAATTAAAGTTCATGGTCTCCTAAAGTCTGTGCTGAGCAGATGTACAACTGTTCTTGACTGCTGAACACAGAAGAATCACAAATTTAGAAAACTACTGCCATTTCATAGACGCTAGAAGTGCATCATTTGTTGTGGTGCAGAAACATTATAAACAATATGTCTCTTTTATAGTCTGCTAAGCCCTCACACTACAGAAAATAATATTAAAGTTCAAAAACTGTCACATAAGCAGCACATTATGAATACTGTAATGTATTTTTTTATGATTCAAATAATGCTTACTGAAATGAAAAAATAAAGTCCTCTGAGGGGTATAATGTAAAAAATGTGACTTATATTTACTTAGAATTAGAGAAAATTGATGTATGAGCAAAATCAAACTGGAATCAATGATCTGAAGAGAAATTCAAAATATAATAACTGATAAATCACCAAAAGCAGAATTAAAGTTATGTTTGCTGTATTATCACTTTAGTTCTTTGTAATTGCTTCTTTTGCAGAAATAGGGAAGTCCAGAGAAATAAGCAGAAGGGCAATACTACTTGCAATTATAATGCAGCAAGACTCTACCTGCTAAATTCAACTGAAGGACACACATTTCACAAGAAACAGCCTTTTAACTCAAGGCCTAAGTACTGTAGCATATGAAAAGACACCACATTACATACACACTCCCTATAGTGTGTAGTGTTATACATTAGACAGAAAACCAGTTCTCAATAAGGCATGGGGAGATGCTCATTTCCAGCACCAATCAACTTAAGAAGCAAATGAAACCCACATTTGGGGGGGACAGTTAAAGTTCATACATAGCATTTGTCAGTCTGTCTCCAGCATGATTCCAGAACAGCTCTGTAGCCACAGTATGTGCTGGATTGAGTGCAGCAGATTGTGAGTCTATAGGTCAGAGTATGTGCTTGAAGCATCAATAGCTACACCTGTCATTTTAATTTTTCTGGAAAGAATATGTTATTGTTAACACTGCAACAAGCTTTAGCCACAATCTGACTCTGGGGCTGGGCACTGAATTTTGAAAGAGTCAGTCATGATGAGGTGGGGGGTGTTTTCTGTAATGCCTGATGGACATACTGCCACTAAGGTGATGTATATAAGCCTGTGTGTAGTTGGAGCTTGGCTTACTGACTTAGGTTCTTCTGTGAGACCATAAACCAGTGTTTGTAAAATAAAAAATGCAGAAAAATAACTTGAGAAAGGAGGGAATTATTAAGAAACTAATTGTTCAGCCAAAACTACAGAAAATATTACTGGCTGCACTCTTATTAGTGGAGGTCATTTTCTCCTTTCAGCTTTCACAACTGTTAACTTCTCCTGGCTTATTTTCACAAACATTTTGCAGAAAGATACTTAATCTAATGAAATTGCCACCCGGTAGCTTGCTTAAAACTACTCATGCTGAACTGATGATTCTATCATTATGGTGTTTGTGGAGGATGTAGGCACCTTTGGACAAAAGGTAATGTTGGTATTTTGGGTGACTCAGAAATTAACAAAGGTAAGTACTGCTGTGCACTGGGGGATCAGTTAGTTGTGAAAAGGGTGTTTCTTGAATTTGCATGCAAAGCTTTGCATCTTTTATTTCACTGAAAAAATGGCAGAATTGCCAGGCAGTTCCAGACTTGCACTAGAAAGAATATAGGTAAGCATGCAATATGAATTTTATATTTGTATGGTACAGGATGTGTTTCTGCATGCCAGGATATGGGACATTTAGTGGGTGACAGTCTAACTTGCAAACAAATATGTATTATTAATTACTTGTTAAACCTAAAAGACCATGCTAATACAGAAGTATTTTCTTGCCTCAAATAGATTTGTGTACACACATGGTATACCCATGAACTATCCAGAAAGAAACGGAGGTAGAACACAGACCATTTCACTTCAGCAGTACAGGTGCAGTTATGAGGATTATGAGACAATCTTTATTGGACAACAGAAGCTGAGGGCTTTCTTGATGCATTGATATCAGGTATGATTCTAATGGGAAATAGGATCAAACACCAGCAAAATCATTGAGCTCTGACAGCAGTGCAGTTACAGTGCCTGTGAAGTAATTCTCATGACTTACCCTGCCTGTCAGAGAGCTGCTGTGTCCCAGTGGATTTCTCCATCCTCACCCATCTCCTGGAGGAGGGATGATGATACCAAAACAGCCTCTCAGCTGGCAGCAGGCCATGTTTCCCCTGCCTCTGCAGACCTGATGGCAGCAGCTTCCCAGCGGTGCCAGAGCAGACAGGGCTGATGGCTCCCGGGAGGCAGCAGGGACCAGAAGCAGCAGTGCTGGAATTGGACCTCTACCACCAGTTTGGGGAAAAGAACCAGGGGTTTCAGTCCCACAAGCTCTGCTTTGCCATGGAGCATTTCTTTACCAGATGGTGAAATCCACAGGGACAGGCTTCAGCTTTCCACCAAAATTGGATAAGCTCAAAAGCAATGAACTTGTCAGAGGAAAAATAAATTCAGTGCACTCCTTTCAAAAAGCCCCACCTTTCACTGATGTCCTGTCTGAAAACATTACTGATATCACTTGCTGAGGTACTTAGACAATTTTGGAGGCACAGAACTGGCTGAGGATCAAAAGTTGGACACATCCATGCAGCTCTTGTGCTCTGCAGGAGTGGGTGCTGCCACACCTGCTGTTCTGCTGAATTATTCATCTCTCTGTGCTAGCAGAAAGGCACAAGTCAACACCTCCTGAACTTAGGGAATAGACACAATAAATGAAAAATAAATTTTATAGCTTTTATGCATACTGGTCTACCTTTCCCCAGGAAGTGTACAAAAGAATCAATTGTTTTACAAGTCAGTGCTTACACTTGCAGATGTGGAAAGAGGCACCTAGTGGTTCCTGGAAAGCATGAAGCCTTAACAATGTGCTCCAAAAAGCTCACAGACACTTAAGTATTAATACAGACTTTCTCTCTACTGTTTCTATGCTCAAGGCATAAACTATATTTGATGGGCCAGTCCTTTGTGGAACTGGCCTAAGATCTCCATGCTAATAGAGCCCTTTGAATATTTTGTATTATTAATACATGAAATTCTACACCCATTCTTTACAGAGCAAAGCCTCTAGAAACCCAGCTTGTTTCAGACCTTCCTGTCACCTGCAGTATCCTTTTCTTTAAAATGTACTTCAGCATCTCGGGGCTGGAAACATGTTTTTTAAACTATCCCCAAATATCACCGTAGTGATCAAAAATACCTTCTCTTGAAGCATCACTTTTTCACAAACCCTTGGGCTGACTTTTCTCTGTATGTGTAACAGGACAGCAGCAGATGTTGCAAAAACAATGCACTTTATTTCTAAGTCTATTTAAATATTGTTTCATTTCTAGGACTCTATTTCTTTTAGTATGTCCAAAAATTTAGTATAGTGGTATATGAGTTCAAATGTATCAAATGGCTTTGACATTGAAAAGACTCGGTTTTGAAATGTGCCAACTTCCAGACTCAACTTTAGCTTTACCTGACACAAACTATTATTAATGTTAGTAATTAAAAAAAAAAAACAAACAAATTAGATGCAAGCTCTCAAGGATTTTGTCTCATTTTGCTGTCCAGTGGAAGATGTGAAGGCTAGATCGTACCCTGGAAATTACAGAAATGCTGGGATGTTTTGAGACTCGTTGGTCTCATATACTTTTGATGCTGTCTGGTCTGGCACTAGAAAACCTGCTTTTAAATTCTGTCCTAAATTTGAGTGATGGCAGGTCAGGTGTGGTTCTTGATGAGGTGCAGAGTTTTCTCTGATTACCTCAGTAATTACTTTTTAATATTATTAAACTTTTTACATGAAGTAATTTCTCTCCTGATTGATCCACAAAGCTCGGGTCAAAGGCCATCTAATTATAAAAAGTTACAGATCCATCTTCTTCATTTGAAAATACCTCTTGGTCAAGAGCTGAAGCAAAGTTCATAATCACACTGCAACTCTCAGAGCATTCTGAATCATTTAAAAGTAAAATATAGATAAATAATTTATTTGCTGATAAAACAGCAGAAAGAAATCCTTCCCTTACTGCAAAACCAAAGGAAGTTCCATTTTTTTGAGGCCTTGGTTATAAATATAAGATAACAGGAGAAGAGAAATTATTTCAGTTATGCTTTAACAGTGGTTACTAAATCAAGATTGCATATTAAAGTATACATTGACATTCTAAACCTTAGTGTAATATTTAATTAAGCCAACTATTACTTTGATCTCCATATTTCTGAGCAGGGTCCAAAGTCTGTTCTACTACTAGTGAAACCATCATAGAGCTGAACCAATAGTTTATTTCCTCAAACTGTGTAGGAAATACAGTGAGCAAAATACATTGAAAATAAAAATTGTGAACAGACTGAGGTTAAATTATTTATGGATCATGCTTTTCTTTTATCTTGCAATGTTGGTTAGCTAAAGAACTTGTTGCATATCTGTTAGAGGCTACTGGTCAGGCAGAAATACACACACTACCATAGAGCCGGTTTGGAATCCATGAGTTCTGTCTACATTAACTGTTTCCCTATAACATATAAATGTTTTATTCTTGCTGTACATAATAATATTTCTAAATGGATTATCAATAATGATGCACCAAAATGTAGCTGTGGGTAGCAACTGGGCCCAACTGACAGCAGTGTTAGCATAAGTGCATGAACTTCAGTGAACCCCGTCAGATAAGGGAGTAACTTTGGCACAGCAAGCTGTTAAAGTCAGATGAGCCAATGAATAGAAATAGATGTTCATATAATCATAGATCACTTTGTGTTGGAAGATACCTTAGAGATGCCCTGCCATCTGCAAGGACACCTTCCACTAGACCAGGCTGCTCAAAGCCCCACCCAGCTGCATCTTGAACACTTCCAGGGATGGGGCATTCACAACTTCTCTGGGCAGTGTTTCTGTTGCAGTGTTTCACAACACCCACAATAAAGAATTTCTTCCTAATTTATGAACCTACACTCTTTAAATATAAAGCCACTACCTTTGTCCTATCATTACAGACTCTGTAAAAAGTGCCTTTGCAGCTCTCCTGTAAGCTCCCTTTAGGTATTGGAAGGCACTCTAAGGTCTCCACTGAGCCTTCTTTTCTCCAGACTGAACAACCCCAGCTCTCTCAGCCTGTCCTCAGAGAAGAGGCGCTCCCACCCCCTGGTCACGGCCCACCTCTGGACCCGCTCCAACAGTCCCATAGGTCCCCAGAGCTGGACACAGAACTCAGGTGGGGTCATACAAGAGCAGAGTAGAAGGGGCAGGATGCCCTCCCTTGCCCTGCTGGCCATACTGCTTTTGATGCAGCCCAGGATGTGGCTGGCTTTCTGGGTTGCAAGTGCATGTCTTCTCATCAGGTCATGTCTTCTCATCAAAGCAACACCCTCAAGTCCTTCTCCTCGGGGCTGTTCTCCATTCTCTTCCTCTTTTATAACTGAGGATATCCCGTGGAGACAGATCCCTGCTAAGCCCTCAACTTTTGGACACTGGTGTCTCCCTCCACGGAACAGCCCCATTAATTTGTAAAAAATGCATATATCTGTGATTATAAATGTTTTGTATCCAAGTCCATTTAGCCTGAACAGTGATTTGGTCCTGAACTGTTACATTATGTGGGTAAGTCAGACCTCTCCCAGTCAGCTGTTTACTTCATGTGTATTTAACCAAGCCCTAAAAACATAATCTCTATGTTTTCAGTGATCTAATCCAGTAACTGAAATTAATATACAAATTGTAAGACATATGAAAACAAAATTAATATATCTAAAGAGAAATATATTTTAAGAGAAAACTTAAATAGATATTTTTTAAACCAGTTTGTGACTGGGCAATGATAATGTAAGATGTGAAGTACAAGGATTTGTAAGAAATCACTTTCTTTTCACTAACATTACCACACTAATATATTTAACATAGACATTTACATGCTTTGCATTTTAAGTGCCTCTGAAATTCAAGCACCAAGCCTGCACATTTCAGCAGCACCATCAGATGTAATGAGTTATGGTACTATCGGCATGTTGATAAGCTATAGCCCAAAGAAGAACAAGAAGGAAGTATAAAAAATATGGCCAGAGGATGGGATAAAATTATCAGCGAGTGTGTTTTCCTGTTTGGTTTTAATCTACATTTAATTAAATTCTTATCTTCTGTGTACTTATGGTCGCATTTGAATGGCGAGACTGCATTCATTATGAATGGTAAAACTTAACTCGGAGAACATTTCATGTGGCTTCTTTAAAAAAAAGGAAAAGGAAAAATACTGTCTTTATTCTTTACACTTAGGTCTTTTTAAAGAAGGGTTAAGTTACTTTAGGCTCAAACGCTGTTCTGCACTTAACCTTTAGGTTAACTGATTTCTAAACTTGCTCTTTAATATTTTTCATAAAAATACATAATTTGGAAATGCTAATATCAAAATTTTGGTTGAATATAGTCAGGAATGGGGGAGTAATGAAACGTTCAATTGTTTCCTTCATTCTTAAAACCATAAAATGCTAAGAGAAAATTTCCACTGCTAACAACAAATATACATGTTGGGCTGCATTCAGAATTACCTATAGCCATCAATTTCTCTGAAATTAAAAAGATATTTTAAAAAATTCTTAACAATTACTTTTGAGAATCCTAGTTTGTATTATTATCTTTTTCTCTGTTTTCCAGATCACTGGGCTGACCATGCAGTCCTCTTTGAGCAAAACCCCGCTCTCATGTTGTGTAAATGAAAAGGGCAGAATTGGGCACTTTGTTTTACTTATTAGCTTCAATTTTGGGGGCAGAGGACAAGTGAGATCAGAAATGATACTACCAGCACCAAAATAATATCTAGGCTAAATTATTAAAAGATATAACAAAGTGAAACAAAATGGAAAGCCTTCTGCGTGTCCTTATCAGTCATTACAGCAACTAATACACCACATATATTTTAAAACATTCCATTTATCTATCGAGGAGATGTTATCACGCAATGCAAAATCATATGACACTGTGTCAGAAATATCCCTGTGACTTTTATATTGCATACATTTATTTTCTATCTTTGAAGGGACTATCCCTATGACAGTTTAAAGGCATCTTTAAATGAGAGGTATGATGCATTTACACAAACCCAAGCCCTGCCAAAATGAAACCACCTCCAATTAAACACATTCCTGCAGAACCGAATACTCATTTTCCTGAACTAACCTCCACACAAGCCCTTGAAAACCGATCAGCTTTGAAGTGTGGGTTGATAATTAACAAATATCGGGAGCTACTGCAGGTAGAACATTTCAGGGTCAAAAGTTCTACTAGGAAAATGAAAACATTGGCACCAGAAAGTAATTGTTTTCTTGCTCATTTGGTTATTGATTTTCAACTCCCTCTTCTCCCAGAAGTTTGGATTTTACATATCTTTCCTTCATCCTTATCCCATTCTAGTGTTATGCTACTAATAATGGAAAAAGGAAAGGGGGAAAGGCAAAAAGGAAAGGAAAAGCTTGGGAGAAATTTAAGAATTGCAACCTGTATAGATTTTGTTCAATGTCTTTTTAGAGCCCACTGGATCTAAGTTGTGCTATCAATGGTGAGTTTTTCTTGATAAAGTGCCAGCCGAGATCTGAGTCAGCTGACAGCTTTGTAGCTTTACTCTGCAGTTTCTCATACAACATATTGCTATGCTGTGATTGTTCAGGTTTAGAAACAGAAGTAACTCTAGCAAAGTCCTCCTCCAAGAGAGAATGTTGCAATCATTTCACTAGGCAAATATAATAAAGCAAAATTAAAAGCTCCCTCACTCCAGCATCTACCATTAAGCTTTAATAAAGATTCTGAGATTGATAACTGAGCCATATATCTTCTGTCATCATTGCTGGGAGAAATGTTATTGTCATTTCTTTCACCTGTATCCAACTGTATATTGATGTTACCAGAATCTGTCTTCCTTAAGAGTTTGCCAGCTAATTCCCAACTAAGCCACAATTTAAGCTGAACTAAATCACTTCACCGCATCTGTCGGATCAGTTTGGAGAGACAACACAGTCCTGGCTTAATCCTTTAAACACTGAGATGTGTAACTATGACACTGAAAGAAGGGAAGGTGGCTGTCCCACATTTCCTCTTCTTACTCAGATCTGAGGTAAACTGAATCACACTCTCAAACATCTGTCTCTGCAACAGGATTATCAGAGTCGAGCTGACACTGATCCCAATTTAAGTGCCTCAGATACATGCCTAAATTTAGGGGGAATCTGGACCATAGAGCATGGTGCAGTTGCCATTCAGGAGAGATCAACACTTTTTTCCCCTGTCTGTTCAGATGGCACTGTGTCCTTCTGCAGGGGAGAGGTGAAGCAGTTTGGGAGACACAGCAAAAGGGTACAAGGAAAAAAATATCCTTCCTTAGAAGAATCATTACTCTTGAATTTAGGAACCATATTAATGTGGTCACTTTCCTATGCATTTAATGTAATTTCCAAGAAGCTCTTGTGGTCTGGCGTGAGAGCTCTGGGAAGATGTGCTGCCAAAATCTGTTAAAAACATGATTTGCAATACCACCTGTAAATCTATTTTATTGGTATTAACTGTGTTATGATAAAAATACCAACTCATCTTGGAAAAAAAAAAGGTATATATAGCCAGCTAATCAATTGCATAACTTTTCTAAAAATGTCTTCAGCATGATGACATTAGGCAACTGTGAACCTGTTAGCTTCCAGCTCTGCTGTCAGTGCTATGATATAATGAATGCCAGCATGGTGTTCCATCAGCTCCTGCCACCTGCTCTGCTTTGGAAAAAGAAGTCTCTTTTTTTGGCAGCCATCAGATGTCATACCCAGTGCCCACTGGCAAGAACAATGACTCTTTGCCATGGTCCCCTTCGCTTAAGAAAGTCTCAAAAAGAGGCCTAGTGGAGAGGGAAGATAAAAGTGCTGCAGTGCAGGGATAGAGGACTTTAAATGGGACAGGTACAGTACTAGTCCCTGGACATGAGGGTGCTCAGGGTGGAGGCTGATTCAGAGAATGATCCATCCACACACTGCTCACAGAGGACTACTACCCTGACTGAGTGGGTCTCCAGTAAACTGCAGACTTACTCTAGGCAAAAAAGCAGCTCCTATTTTGCGCCAGTTCAGTGCGTGGATGGGGGCTCCGACCTCTTAATATCTCTCTGCAAATACATCTGTTTGTGTACAGGACAGCACTGTGTCCCTGGACTAATCCAGATGAAGTCACCATGGCAAACTGAGGCCTACAGGAGGCTGTCTCTATCTCTGACACTGCTCTATACTATAGACACTGCACCAAAGCAGAGATGTGGCCCAGAGGGCAGGGAAAAAGAATAACTTTATTTCTCTCTTTCTCACTTTGCTGACAAGACTTACCTGACTGGTAGGATTCATACTTTGTCTCAGCCCTAAGATGCAGAGAAACTGAATTTACTCAACTGAGAGAGTTATCTGTTGATTAATGAAAGTCCAGTGTGATGGAATATTGTCCTAATCACATTGTACACTGACCAAATACTGCTATAAATGAAGGGGAAAGAGCATTTGCTTTCCTAATGGCTACAGCAACTGGGCTTTAGATTGGCAATTTTAGCAGTATTATGCTAGACTAACATACACTAACACAGCATCTACCATAAGCCTAATGCACTGATTTTAATAGGTAATGCCAGCCTTAAACGCTGCTCTATATTGGGAACAGCCTGTTGTATTTATGTTTTTCTAATGCGCACAAGCATTTACATGAGCTGCATTTTTACCTCATGGGGATTTTTTGCTGAAGTAAGAGGTGCAGATTTGCACAGTGGACTTTGGAGTACACATACAGAGAGAAACAAAAAATAGAGAAATTATACTACTCATACTGCTTGTGAACAAAAGCAGGACTGTAATTCATGAAAAGTGAAGCAGTGAGTTATGACAAACCTGCCCTCACAAGACAACAGTGATGATAAAGTATACAAACCCAGACACATACCACATTCCATAATTCCTTGCAAACTCTAAGCCTGCAGTTTGTTTTGACACAAGCCTTGACTTCTGTAGCCAAAAAAATCTGACTTTCTGTTGTATTAAAGTAAAATAGAAACAACTGTTGTTCTATTTATTTTATCTAGTGTTCAAATGATTGCAAAACCATGACAGAAGTTGCTGCATAAAGAAACCCCACTCCTTTTAGTAGAGACTGCCATTAAGACTGGTTTTGTTAATGTCAGATTTCTGTATTTCCACCCATAGGCTTTTGTGTGAGGGAGGAAATAGTCTTTGAATTATAAGGCTGAGACTTTTTCTCTATTTATGACTCTCATAACAAAAATGTTTTAAAATATTCAAACAAAAACCAGTGTCACATTCACTGAGACTTGGTAAAATCTACCACTGACAGCATCCCACAATGGTCCTGGTCTTACTGCTTTTCATGTTTGCTGTCTTATTCAGCACTGTCATCATTTTAGCACATCTGATTATGACTCTTTCTAATAGGAATCATCAACCTGGAATCAAGCTGACAAGGTTTTGCGAGGCTGTCTTTTTCATTGCCAAGGATTCATCTTGTTCACAGATCTTTATGTTTTTTAATTTAAAAAGCATTAACTAACACATCTGAATGGTTTATGTATATGCACTAAAGCATGTGAATTATTTCTGACAATTGTTAGCCTCCTGCTTAATATCTAGAACATAAATAAAAGTTGCCTTATTTAACTTTGAATTAATTTATCTGTAAAGGACAGATCCTGCTTTTCTTCCCAGTCTCACCAAGTAAAATTTCTGTGTTGCAGTGAGGTGTGCTCAGGTGTCAGAAAAGCCAAACTGCAATGAACTACAATGATGACTTAACTCTTCCACACATACACTTTGACATACTGGATATTGGCAAATTCTTCCCCTCATAAATTTTAGTACAAAAAATGCTTTTCTTAAAGAAACAAAAATAATTACAAAAATCTATGTTACTAGTACATGTGAAGGGTCTATAAATGTATTTGCTTCTATTCTCCTTTGGTGGTTGAGGCCAGGTCATCCCCTGGCAGGCCTCCAGGAATGCACAGGCCCTGGGCACAGAGCCACCCGTCTGTCGGTGTCCCCACACAGCACCGAGCCCTGCAGTGGATCTGTCTCATCAGCAACGCTACCTGCTGCAGCCTGGGCTGACCCAGCTTCTGTGCTGTGTGTGGACTTCTTATAGGCTGCTGGCTGAAGAGAAATATCTCCCCCCTTTTATTCAAGGAGCTCAATGGCATGAGCCCAGTCCAAATCACCCGAATTTCACACTGAAGACTGAAGGCAGCTCCTCAGGCACACAGGACTTCCAGTAAGTGGGTTAAACCCTTTCTGGAGGCAAACCTGAGACACAAAGCCAACTCCTACAGGTGAACTGGGTGAATACCATCCTTCCCAGAAGCAGAGGCTGAGCTGCAGTCTTCAGGATAAATACGTGGCACTATTTACACTTTAAACTGTCTCCCCAAACAAATCTCATATCAAAACTACATGTAGCA